>NC_092707.1:137227746-137869423 GCF_047496885.1 Scyliorhinus torazame
GGAACTCCATAAGGGAGGGGTCGGGCCTATAACTCCATTTCGCACTACGTAGCCGAGGATGGCTAGGCGGTCGGTGCTAAACACGCATTTATCTTTGTTGTATGTAAAGTTAAGGATCTTTGCGGTCTGGAGGAATTTTCGGAGGTTGGTGTCGTGGTCCTGCTGGTCGTGGCCGCAGATGGTGACATTATCGAGATACGGGAATGTTGCCCGTAAACCGTACCGGTCAACCATTCGGTCCATCTCGCGCTGGAAGACCAAGACCCCGTTGGTGACACCAAATGGAACCCTTAAGAAGTGATAGAGCCGCCCATCTGCCTCGAAGGCAGTGTATTTGCGGTCACTAGTGCGGATGGGGAGCTGGTGGTAGGCGGACTTAAGATCCACCGTGGAGAAGACCTTGTAATGCTCGATCCTGTTTACCAGGTCGGATATGTGGGGGAGAGGGTACACGTCCAGCTGCGTAAACCTGTTGATGGTCTGACTGTAGTCGATGACCAACCTATGCTTCTCCCCGGTCTTTACCACCACTACTTGAGCTCTCCAGGGTCTGTTGCTAGCTTCAATGACTCCTTCCCTCAGTAGCCTTTGGACCTCTGACCTAATAAAGATCCGATCCTGGACACTGTACCGTCTGCCCCTGGTGGCGATGGGTTTGCAATCCGGGGTGAGGTTCGCAAACAGGGAAGGCAGATCAACCTTGAGGGTCGGGAGGCTGCAGACAGTGAGGTGGGGTATAGGGCCGCCGAATTTGAAAGTTAGACTTTGGAGATTACACTGGAGGTCTAAACCTAGGAGTGTGCCGCGCAGAGGTGGGGAAGGACGTAGAGCCGGTAATTTTTAAACTCCCTTACCTGGACTGTGAGGTTTGCTACACAAAACCCCTTTATCTCTACTGAGTGGGAACCGGAGGCCAGGGAGATTTTTTGATTAACGGGGTGGGCGAGGAGAGAACAACGCCTTACCGTGTCAGGGTGTATGAAGCTCTCCGTGCTCCCAGAGTCGATTAAACAGGACGTCTCGTGCCCGTTGATAAGTACAGTCATTGTAACAGTTGAGAGTGTTCGAGGCCGGGACTGATCCAGAGTCACCAAGGCTAATTGCAGCAGTTGAGTGTTCTCTTCGGGTGGTGTGTGGTCAGCCGAGCTGGGGTCCTGGGAGTCCATCCAAGATGGCGGCTCCCATTGATCGCACATGGCTGGGGGTGCACAAAATGGCAGTGCCCATCCATCTAACGTGGCGTCCGCGGGACAAGATGGCGGCGCCCGGGGGCCGCACATGGCCCTGGAGTAGGAAGATGGCGGTGCCCGTTGGCCGCACGGGGACCGTGGAGAGGTTTGTGGTGGCAGTCCGCATTTGCCGCCGGAGACCGCAGCAACCGCAAGGGCCTGGCATACCACCATGAAATGGCCCTTTTTACCGCATCCCTTGCAGGTGGATGCGCGGGCCAGGCAGCGCTGGCGGGGATTCTTGGCCTGCCCGCAAAAGTAACAGCGGGGCCCCCCGGGGTTGCCAGGCCACCTTGCAGCACAAGTTTGTGGGGGTGGGGGGGTGGGGGATGTCTCGGGGTCGGCTGCGGAGGGGTTCCACGCTGCCCAGGGGGCTGCCGCGCGGTCGGGAACGTAAGCGCGGGCGTTTCTGGAGGCCACGGCCAGGGTGCCGGCAAGGGCCCGTGCCTCCTTGAGGCCTAGGGTGTCTTTTTCCAGCAATCGCTGGCGGATCTGGGAGAACAGCATACCTGCCACGAAAGCGTCCCGGATCAAGAGTTCTGTGTGGTCGCTCACCGAAACTTGCGGGCAGCTGCAGTTTCTCCCCAACATCAGGAGTGCACGGTAGAATTCTTCCAGCGATTCTCCAGGGATTTGTCGCTTCGTTGCTAGCAGATGTCGGGCGTAGACCTGGTTTACTGGGCGGATATAATGTCCTTTTAGCAGCTCTATTGCCGCATCGAAGTCTTCCGCGTCCTCGATGAGGGTGTAAATTTCCGGGCTCACCCTCGAGTGCAGGACTTGCATTTTCTGTTCTCCTGTGGGTGTGTTTTCGGCAGTTCCGAGATATCCTTTAAAACACGTCAGCCAGTGCTTGAAGAGGGGGGTTGGGATTGAGAGAGAGGGGATGGGATGTGGGGTAATGGGGCGATGTGCAATGTCTGAACTCGGGGCCCAGACCCATGCCCACCTCCGACATCCGCCCATCTTCCCCCAACCGCCGCTCCCCCAGCGCTGCCTCTGCAGCCAGCCAAGCCCAGCCTATCCCTCGCACCCTTCTGAAAGAGCACCGAGGCAGTTTGGAAGTTTTATCCACAGTGACTGGCTTTTGTCTGGTTCCAGTGTCCTGTTCCTCTTGCATGGCACCTAGTGGTCGGAGGCCAAACACATTTAATACATTTAATGCCTATGTACACCATGACAGCTGGCTGTTCACCCTCCCCCTTTAGAATGTCCTGCAGCCGCTCTGAGACATCCGGGAAACAACATACTTTCCTGGAACCTCGTTTGCGTCCGCAGAAATGCCTGTCTACTCCCCTTACAATCAAATCCTCTATCACGATAGCTCTACCACATTTTCCCGCCCTCCTGCGCAGCAGAGCCAGCCACGGTGCCATGAACCTGGATGCTGTTGCCTTCCCCTGGTGAGCCATCTCCCTCAACAGTATCCAAAACGGTATACCTGTTTTGGAGGGAGATGACCGCAGGGTGCCCTTGCACTGCCTACACTTCCTCTGTATGATGATCACCCATTTCCTAGCCCCCTCAGTACTCTTTGCCTGCGTTGTGACCAACTCGCTAAACTTGCTATCCACAACTTCCTCAGCATCGCGGATGCTCCAAAGTGAGTCCATCCACAGCTCCAGAGCCGTCAAGTGGTCTAACAGGAGCTGCAGCTGGACACACGTCTTGCACGTGAAGGAGCCAGGGTCAGTGGACGTGTCCCTGAGCTCCCACATCGCACACGAGGAGCATGACACAGGTCTGGGATCTTCTGACATGTCGTAAACCTTAGGTTAACTTATACAACTACAATGCCAAAATAAAAATAGATAAATGAAAAGGAAAGAAAAACTACTTCCCACTCAGCACTACTTACCAGAGAGATTCAAATGTGACAGGTCCCCTCTTGGCCAATCTAATCACAGCCCTCCTGTGATGCCACTCTTCAATTTTTCCCAGTCTAAACCTCAGATTCACCGTTTACCCGCTTACCTTCTCAAGATGCCGTCGGTCCAACCACTCGTCTCCGCTCCGCTCCTGAAAAGCCAGAAGAAAGAAAACAAAACGAAAGGGAAAAAGCACCTCCTCCCACTCTGCACCGAATTACCACCCTGCTCCAAATGACCAAATTCCAATCCTCACTCGGGCTCTCTCACTCACTCAGGCTGGTATGCTTGGTGAACCTGTGTTACTACATTGAAGATCTCTCAGTGTATCTGATAACGTTGTGTCACTGTTTTGAATGTTGTTCTGCGTATTGAAATCTGACTCTTCCAATGTTTGTGTTGGTTCAGGTTCATAGAGGTCTTCACTAACACCATTGTCTTGCTGTTCTTGAGCTGGTTCTTTTGTTTTCAATAGTGCCAGACGATTTTGTCTCAAAATCTGTCCTTGTTCTGTTATAGGCCAGGGTTTAGAGAACCCCAAAGTGTATCATGGAGTTCACCTGACCCACAACTTTTAATAGATTGTGGTATGGGGAGCACATGGCCCACTCTACAGGTGTGGTACAGCAGAAATGGAAAAGTATTTTTTAAAGCAAAACAATGTTTATTCTATCAACTCAAGTTAACCTTTTTAAAACATACAGTGAACATCTTAGCAACCATTAATCAAATAGAACCCCCAAAGAATACAGCACTAAGTAATGCTTACGCTGTCCTTTTAACATCCAGATGACATACAAAAGATACACCTTTCAACAGAAGCACATCAGGTTAAAGTCACTACTGAAAACATTTACAGTTCTGAATTCACCAAATGATCAAGAAATAGTATTTTCATGGCAGAGAGATCAACAGTACAGCTGCTGTGTCTGGCTTCAGTCCCCACACTGCAGCAAACAGCCTAAAACGAAAGTAAAACGCTGACAGACAGCCCAGCTCCACCCACTCTCTGACATCACTACAGTAATAAACATCCATTTCTTAAAGGTACTCTCACTACAGATATTTATAGACACACCCATTTATAAACACCCATTTCTTAAAGATACTCTCACATGACAGTTCTGTCATTACTGTGTATGATCTTGGACCTGCCTCTTGTAGTACAGTAGCTTTTCTGGACCATCCATCAGGATCCTCAATCCTTACAACATCGCTTGGTAACAAAGGTTTAAGACTCTTGGTTGTTCTATCATAGTATGCCTTCTGTTTTTGTTTCTGAGATTCCAGTTTACGTCTGAACTTTTTGTTTTGCCTTGTCTTTGTGCGGAATGGCAAAGTGGCAGGAAGCTTGCGATTCATCAGTAACTCTGCAAGTGACAAACTACAGCTTATAGGTGAAGTTCTATAATTCAGTAGAGCTAGATATAGACCAGTTTTGTTGTCCATAGCCTTTTTTAATAGCTGCTTTATTATTTGAACTCCGCTTTACTATTCATTGTGGGTATAATGGACGCGAAGTAGCGTGTTCAAAATCATATTGCATGAAAACTCTTGCCATTCTTTGCAATTAAAACATGGGCCATTATCACTCGCCACAGTTTTAGTGTGCCATATCTTGCAAACGTTGATTTTGTTTTTTATTATCACACAACTTGCTGAGGAGCTTGACAGAAGGACTATTTATGGAAAATTCGAAAAGTAGCCAACGCCTATCATATATTCGTTGCCATTGAGGTAGAAAAAATCCATTCCAACATTTTGCCACGGAGCTGATTTGATTTGATTTGATTTGATTTATTATTGTCACATGTATTAGTATACAGTGAAAAGTATTGTTTCTTATAATAATAAAAATAATCACTTATTGTCACAAGTACGCAATTATTATTATTATTATAAGAAACAATACTTTGCAATATTCTTGCATGCTATACCGACAACGCATACCGTACATAGGGAAGGAAGGTGAGACTGCAGAATGTAATGTTACAGTCATAGCTGGGGTGTAGAGAAAAGATCAATTTAATACGAGGTAGGTCCATTCAAAAGTCTGATTGCAGCAGGGAAGAAGCTCTTCTTGAGTCGGTTGGTAATTCAGCTATGTTCATTGGTTCTTTTGCGTGCCGATGCTGGTACCTTTGACAACTTTCACATTTCTCTCTCATGTCTTGTACAGTCTTGTTTATACCAGGTCAATGCACAGGCCAATACACAGTATCTCTGGCTCTCCGTTTGCACTTCTCAATCCCACAATGACTCTCACAAGTTTGTTTTAGCAAATCACTACATAGCGACTGCGGACTTACAATTCTTTCTTGGTTTAATAGTAGCCCATTTACTACACTTAGCTCAGATCTGATTTCATGATATTTTGTGCATGAACCTTTAGGCCAACCATTGTTCAGGTTTTGTATTACCATCTGCAACACCTCACCTTTTGCTGTCTCTTCGATAATGTGTTTCACTTTGCATCTGATATTGGCAGTGCATCAGTGATCATGTTGATGTGAGCCTGTACATCTGCTCCAGTAGAGGTGATATTGTGTGCTGTTGGAGCTCTGGATAACGCATCTGCAACCACTATATGTTTGCCAGGTGTGTATATCAACTCAAAGTCGTATCTTTGAAGTTTCATCATGAGCCGCTGTGTTCGTGGAGACATTTCACTGGGATTCTTTTTAATGATTGCAACCAATGATCTATGATCCGTCTCAACGGTAAATGTGGGTAGGCCATATGCACATATATATATGGATGGAATTTTTCCAATCCAACTACTGCCCTAGGCATTTTCTTTCCATCTCTGCGCTCAGACTCCGTCATTGGCCGTGAAGCGTATGCCACAGGTTTCCAGTTGTTTCCACCTTCTTGTTGCAACAATACTGCACCTATACCATCTTTTGATGCATCAGTAGATATTTTGGTGTTCCTTACTGGATCAAAAAACGTGGTTGTAAGAGCTTTCTTTAGCTGGAACCACTCCCCCTCATGCTGCTCTGCCTAAGTGAAACCATTCACTTTCCGTTGAATGTCTCTGAGACACACTGTTTAGGCTCAGAGATTGGGAATGACCTTCCCTATGAAGTTGATCATGCTCATTATTCATAGGATTCCTTTTTTATCCGTGGGTCGGGGCATGTTTAGTATGGTATTAATCTTCATTTCATCTGGCACTATTCCACGAACAGAAAGCTTGTCGCCAAGGAATGTAATCTCCCGTACTCCAAACTGACATTTGGCCTTCTTGAGCCTCAGTCCATTCTGTCTGATGCTTTGTAAGACATTCATCAGTCTGTCATTGTGTTTTTCTAAGGTGGAACCCCATACGATGATGTTGTCTGCATAGACCCGGACCCCCACAATGCCCTCAATGATATGTTTCATAGCTCTGTGGAATGTCTTGGGTGCAGATAGAATGCCAAAGGGCATTTGAAGAAAGCAATATCTGCCAAAAGGAGTATCGAATTTGCACTACTTGGTACTTTCTTGATCAAGCTTGAGCTGCCAGAATCCCTGCGATAGAACATAGAACATAGAAAAATACAGCACAGAACAGGCCCTTCAGCCCACGATGTTGTGCCGAACCTTTGTCCTAGATTAATCATAGATTATCATTGAATTTACAGTGCAGAAGGAGGCCATTCGGCCCATTGAGTCTGCACCAGATGCATCGAGTTTGGAAAAATATTTTGCACCAGACATCTCGCTTGTGATCTCTTCCCTCTTTGGAATTTGAGAATGCTCCCTTTTAATGTTTGCGTTCAAATCCTTGGGATCCATACAAATCCTGAGGTCGTTATTCTTCTTTTTCACATAGACCATTGAGTTGACCCAATCTGTAGGCTCTTCTATTTGCCTTATGACTCCAAGTTGTGTCATCCTGTCTAACTCTGCCTTGAGATGGTCACGCAATGGTGCTGGAACTCTACGAGGAGCGTGTATCACCGGTTGAGCATCCTCGTTCAATTGTATTTTATATGTGAAAGGCAGGACACCAAAGCTCTTGAATATTTCCGGAAAAGCCTGTACAATGGACTCCACTGAGCCACCGTGTGTACTTAGTGCACAGTCAGTGCTTTAGACCCTTCACACCAATTCCAGTGTCTCACACGCTTCGTCGCCCAATAATGATTCATGACCTTCAGCAACAATTGAGAACTTCAGCTGGTGCACTTTGTTTTTTACTTGCACGTCTAATTCGCACATACCCAAAGTGTCAATCTTCTTACCATTGTAGCCTTTTAATAAGACCGGCTTATTCGGAATTCTCGGCTTTAGCTGCACGGTCTTAATATTACTTATACTGATTAGTTTACCTTTGCACCAGTATCTAATTTAACAGTAATTAGCAATCGATTGATAATCAAAGCTACAGTTCATTTGTCCCTTGTTACTGCTGCAATATCACTGTCAGCATTCTTTATACTTGTGGGTGCCATTTTATTCGGAATGGCTTCATTTGCTGTATCTACATCCTACACCAGGCCAACAAAAAATGTGTCACTTAAATTAGTGTCATCGATCACATTAATCGACTGACCTGCATTAATTTTCTTATTTGAGAAACTGTGTTTCGCAAAGTGATTCTTCCCTTTGCACTTTGCACAAACGCTGGACGTTGCCTTGTTGGTGCTAATAACCACATCGTTTACATGCAATGACTGTATGTTCAGACCATTTAGAATGGCTGCTGAGACCATCTATGTACATCACAACACCAATAACGGCTGCATCGCTCGCAATATTCGCGCCAAAACTTCCTGGATTAAACATTTTTTTAAAATAAATTTAGAGTACCCAATTCATTTTTTCTAATTAAGGGGCAATTTAGCGTGGCCAATCCACCTAGCCTGCACATCTTTGGGTTGTGGGGGTGAAACCCACGCAAACATGGGGAGAATGTGCAAACTCCACACGGACAGTGACCCAGAGCCGGGATCGAACCTGGCACCTCGGCGCTATGAAGCAGCAGGGCTGATCCACTGCGCCACCATGCTGCCCCTTGCATTAAACATTTAACATGTTGCGCAGCTAGTTCACTACCATGGCAAATTTTTATGGCATCTTTGGAGCTCATTTTCGTAAAAGATGCTATCACACCTGAGTATCATGCAATCCAAAAACAATTTGATCTCTAATTATGGAGGATTTCAGAGTTGCGAAGTTGCACGTCTGCGCTTTCAGCTTAAGGTCAGTACGAAAACTATTGAATGATTCGCCAGTCTTCTGCGTGCGCATTTGAAAAATGAACTTTTAATATGTTTCATTATTCTTCGGTGTGCAGGACTCGTCAAATTTTTTGATCACAGCATCAAATTTCTTACTGTGTTCCTCTTGCTCATATGCAAATGTATTTTATATTTCAATCGTCAGTGGACCTGCTATTGTGAGCAATAGCACAATTTTTCTCTCGCCCGGCTGTGTCTGCAAATCAATAGCTGAGACCTGTGCCAATTTCCATCCACATTACCAGTAAGTTGAAGGTGTTCTGGAGCTTTCAGACTTTCCATTTGAAGAACCACGTTTTTCTTGCAGCCATATTTCTTCTTTGTTTGACGACTGTGCCGTTCAAATCATACCTGGTACCATGTTATGTTTGTGTATAATAAATTAATCAGAGGGATCGCCCTTTCCAGAAGCCCAAGACACGTCTGGATGGCAGCTAGTCTTTGGGGTTTTCTCCCCATGTCTGTGTGGGTCTTACCCCCACAACCCAGAGACGTTCAGGGTAGGTAGATTGGCCATGCTAAGTTGCCCCTTAATTGGGAAAAGAGAATTGGGTGCTCCAAATAAATATTTCAGAAAAAGCTAGTTCTTGGGATCGGGCTTCCTCCAACCATCCTTCCTCTCGGGAGTTCCTACCTCCACCTGCTGTACCGCTGCACGTGTGTGGTGCACACCAGATAGTGCCCCAGGAGCCGCTTCACTATCATGCCTAACCGAGGTGAGTGTCTCTGGAGTGATGGAGGGTGTTGGTGACAGCTGTGACAGAAAGTCAGTGTCGCCCCCAGACTGGTGCTCCGAGGTGTATCAGGCTGTCGTTTGGGGGCTCCCTTCACTATCTGTTGCCGGCACCTCGTTGAAACTCACTTGGGATTGTGGTTGGGGATGGGGAACACCAGAAGGGCCTTCCTCATCACCAGGTGATCCTGCAAGACACAAGAAATGGTGCATGACTGGATTACAGGTTGGGATGGTGATAGTGAGGGGGATGTAGGACGGTGAGGCTTGATGTGGGGCTGGTAAGGGGCTGATGTGTGGGTTGTCTATGCATGACATAGGGACACTGCAACATGCGAGGGCTCACTTGGTTGCCTGAGGGTGCATGGACGGGGGTTGGTCCCAGAGGCATGGTTACACACCCTCTGGCTTGAGGCGGTTGTGCAACGTCTTCCTGAACTTCTGTCTGGTCTTGGCGGTATGGCCCACGAAGCCCACGGCCTCTGCCACCTGCACCTTCTTGTAACCTGGGATGAGTGTGTGTGGGGAGTGGAGTACTAATATGTGGCTGCAGCTTGTCAGTCTCTCAAGTGGCAATCCCCACCCCTGGCTAATCGGACACCGTTTTTCTTTGGAATCAATCAAGTTCTATGTGGCAGTGGTGCTAGCCCATTAACGGATCATAAATTGCTCCGGGACCAGCACCAATTTAGTTGTCATGGAAGTCCACAGATTCAGTCCCGGCCTCAACACTTAGGGTGGAATTCTCAGTTTCTGCCGCTAAATGCCAGCACCGGCGTGAGACCCGTGGTGTTTCACGAGCGGCAAATTGGCGCCAACCCCTCACCGATTCCGGTACTGGTGAGGGGCTAGCATCAGCGCTGTGTGAAACACCTGCAGACCATGCCGAGAATGGCCGGGTCCCAGGCCGCGTTTGCGTACGGCTCACGACCTGCACCGGTTGCGCCATACAACATACCACCGGCCATGCGCGTAACTTAACCCGCAGACCGCGACCCCACAGTCCACCCCCTGGCTACCCGCCACCAGTCACCACAGCCCTAGCAGACAACCCCCCACCTGGCGGCACGGAGCCCTGCCGAGCTTGGCAGCACTGGACACAGACCGCAGCCGGTACGCCAGCTCAGACCACATGTGTCCCGTGCCGTCAGGAACTCGGTCCATCGGAGCATCGCAGTTGGGTGGTCAATTAGGCGCAACGGCATTGCTACTGCGCGGGCACGTGTCACGATGACGCCGGTATGGAGGGCGCATGAATCGCAAATCGGCGTGAAACTGGCGCTGGCCCACATTGCGTCGTTGGCACCGATTCTCCGCCCGATCATGATTTCGCCGTCGGGCAACGGAGAATCCCGCCCACAATGTTTTGGCCTCAACTGCTTACTATGCCAGCAAATTCCACAGGCTTACCACTCTCTGGTTGAAGAAATTTCTCCTCAGTCCTAAAAGGTTTACCCTGTATCCTTAGATAATGACCTATGATTCTGGGCACTCCCACCATCGGAAACATCCTTCCTGCATCTACTCAGTCTAGTCCTCTTAGAATTTTTTAGGTTTCTATGAGATACTCCCTCATTCTTCTAAATTCCTGCGGATATAATTCTAACCGACTCAATCCCTCCTCACATGTTAGTCCAGCCAGAGATCAGTCCATTAAACTTCTCTGCACTCTCTCCACAGCAAGAACATCCTTCTTCAGATAAGGAGGTCAAAACTGCACACAATATTCCAGGTGTGGCTTGACCAGGGCCCTTATAATAGCAGCAAAACATCCCTGCTCCTGTATTTGAATCCTCTCACTTAGAAAGCCAGCATGCCATTTACCTTCTTTAACACCTGCTGCACTTGCATGGTTACCTTCAGTGACTGGTGTACGAGGACACCCAGGTCTCGTTGCACATTCCCCACTCTGAATTGATGGTCCGTCAAATAATAATCTGCCTTCCTGTTTGTGCTACCAAAGTGGATAACCTCATATTTAACCACATTATACTGAATTTGCCCACTCACTTAACTTATCTAAATCACACTGAAGCATCTCTGCATCCTCCTCACAGCTCACCTGCAAATTTGGAGAGAGTATATTTTGTTCCCTCATTTAAATCATTAATATGTATTGTGAATAGCTGGGGTCCCATCACCGATCTCTGCAGTACCCCTCTGGTCACTGCCCGCTATTCAGAAAATGACCCGTTTATTCCTACTCTTTGTTTCCTATCTGCCAATCAGTTTTCAATCCCTCTCAATACACTATACCCAATCCCATATGCTTTAATTTTACACTCTAATCTCTTAGTTAGGTGTTGTTGAAAGCCTTCTGAAAGTCAAAAAAAACACATCCACTGGCTCCCACTCATCAATTCTACTAGCTACATCCTCGAAGAATTCCAGTAGATTTGTCAAGCATGATTTCCCTTTCATAAATCCATGCTGACTGTGTCTGATTCTACCACTATTTTCGAAGTGCTCTGCTATTCAATCTTTGATAATGTACTCTGGAACCTACCCCACTACTGACGTCAGGCATACTGGTCTATAATTCCCTGTTTTATCTTTACCTTCCTTTATAAATAGTGAGGTTACATTCATCACCCTCCAATCTTTTTTAAAAATCTTTTTATTCTCCTCATTTTCATCAAATAAAGCAACAAAAGAAAACAAACAAAATCAAATACAATACCAATCCCGCAAACAGCATCCCATTCAGTATTCAGACCAAAACCTCCCTCCAATACTTTTCCAGCTTTGGATAGGACCAAAACATATGTACATAGTTTGCGGGGCTCACATACATCCTCTACTCCCTCAAAGAGTCGACTCATCATCACCCCGTGAGGTGCACCCTATACACAACCTTTAGCTGCATCAGCTCCAGCCTCGTGCATGAGGTTGAGGCGTTTACCCTCTAGAGCACCTCACACCACAGACCATCTCCCCGAACCAGCCTCCCCGAACAGGCGCCGGAATGTGGCGACTAGGGGCTTTTCACAGTAACTTCATCTGAAGCCTACTTGTGACAATAAGCGATTTTCATTTTCTTTTCTTTTTAAAATATTTTTTATTAAGGTTTTTTAACAACACAATTTTTTCCCCTTACAAACAGTAACACCCCCCCCTCCCCCCCTCCCCCCCGGTACAAAATAACACAAAATCTCCCTGAGCAAGATATATACATGGCAAGATGGTATATTTGCATAGCTTTATACACTGGCTCTTGGCCGCACGTACCGTTTCCCCCCCACTCTCCATGCCATCTCCCGCTCGTCCATCCCCTCAAACAATCTCTCGTCCGTCCCCCCCCAGGGTTGCTGCTGCTGCTGACCGACCTTCTTCTAACGCTCCGCGAGATATTCTAGGAGCGGTTGCCACCGCCTGTAAAACCCCTGTGCAGACCCTCTCAAAGCAAACTTGATTCTCTCCAATTTTATGAATCCCGTCATGTCGTTAATCCAGGCCTCCAGGCTAGGGGGCTTCGCCCCCTTCCACAATAGCAAGACCCTTCGCCGGGCTACTAGGGACGCAAAGGCCAGAACTCCGGCCTCTTTCGCCTCCTGCACTCCCGGCTCATCCACTACTCCAAATATTGCTAGTCCCCAGCTTGGCTTGACCCGGACTTTCACCACCTGGGATATTACTCCCGCCACACCTCTCCAGAACCCCTCCAATGCCGGCATGACCAAAACATATGGACATGGTTCGCCAGGCTCCCTGAACGATTTTCATTTTCATTTCATTCATTTCATTTCATTTCATTTCATTTTCATTTCATTTCATTTTTCTTCTTCTGCCACCCTCCAATCTGCAGGAACTGTTCCACGGTCTGTAAAATCTTGGAAGATGACCATCAGTGCATCACTATTTCTAGAGCCACTTCCTTAAGTACGCTGGGATGTAGATTATCAGGCCCTGGATATTTATCGGTCTTCAATCCCGTCAGTTTTCCCAACATAATTTTTCGACTCATACTTATTTCTTTCATAGAACATAGAACAATACAGCGCAGTACAGGCCCTTCGGCCCACGATGTTGCACCGAAACAAAAGCCATCTAACCTACACTATGCCATTATCATCCATATGTTTATCCAATAAACTTTTAAATGCCCTCAATGTTGGCGAGTTCACTACTGTAGCAGGTAGGGCATTCCACGACCTCACTACTCTTTGCGTAAAGAACCTACCTCTGACCTCTGTCCTATATCTATTACCCCTCAGTTTAAAGTTATGTCCCCTCGTGCCAGCCATATCCATCCGCGGGAGAAGGCTCTCACTGTCCACCCTATCCAACCCCCTGATCATTTTGTATGCCTCTATTAAGTCTCCTCTTAACCTTCTTCTCTCCAACGAAAACAACCTCAAGTCCATCAGCCTTTCCTCATAAGATTTTCCCTCCACACCAGGCAACATCCTGGTAAATCTCCTCTGCACCCGCTCCAAAGCCTCCACGTCCTTCCTATAATGCGGTGACCAGAACTGTACGCAATACTCCAAATGCGGCCGTACCAGAGTTCTGTACAGCTGCAACATGACCTCCCGACTCCGGAACTCAATCCCTCTACCAATAAAGGCCAACACTCCATAGGCCTTCTTCACAACCCTATCAACCTGGGTGGCAACTTTCAGGGATCTATGTACATGGACACCTAGATCCCTCTGCTCATCCACACTTTCAAGAACTTTACCATTAGCCAAATATTCCGCATTCCTGTTATTCCTTCCAAAGTGAATCACCTCACACTTCTCTACATTAAACTCCATTTGCCACCTCTCAGCCCAGCTCTGCAGCTTATCTATATCCCTCTGTAACCTGCTACATCCTTCCACACTATCGACAACACCACCGACTTTAGTATCGTCTGCAAATTTACTCACCCACCCTTCTGCGCCTTCCTCCAGGTCATTGATAAAAATGACAAACAGCAACGGCCCCAGAACAGATCCTTGTGGTACTCCATTTGTGACTGTACTCCATTCTGAACATTTCCCATCAACCACCACCCTCTGTCTTCTTTCAGCTAGCCAATTTCTGATCCACATCTCTAAATCACCCTCAATCCCCAGCCTCCGTATTTTTTGCAATAGCCTACCGTGGGGAACCTTATCAAACGCTTTGCTGAAATCCATATACACCACATCAACTGCTCTACCCTCGTCTACCTGTTCAGTCACCTTCTCAAAGAACTCAATAATGTTTGTGAGGCATGACCTACCCTTCACAAAGCCATGCTGACTATCCCTGATCATATTATTCCTTTCTAGATGATTATAAATCTTGTCTCTTATAATCCCCTCCAAGACTTTACCCACTACAGACGTGAGGCTCACCGGTCGATAGTTGCCGGGGTTGTCTCTGCTCCCCTTTTTGAACAAAGGGACCACATTTGCTGTCCTCTGGCACTATTCCTGTAGCCAATGATGACATAAAAATCAAAGCCAAAGGTCCAGCAATCTCTTCCCTGGCCTCCCATAGAATCCTAGGATAAATCCCATCAGGTCCCGGGGACTTATCTATTTTCAGCCTGTCCAGAATTGCCAACACCTCTTCCCTACGTACCTCAATGCCATCTATTCTATTAGCCTTGGGCTCAGCATTCTCCTCCACAACATTATCTTTTTCCTGAGTGAATACTGACGAAAAATATTCATTTAGTATCTCGCCTATCTCTTCAGACTCCACACACAATTTCCCATCCCTGTCCTTGACTGGTCCTACTCTTTCCCTAGTCATTCGCTTATTCCTGACATACCTATAGAAAGCTTTTGGGTTTTCCTTGATCCTTCCTGCCAAATACTTCTCATGTCCCCTCCTTGCTCGTCTTAGCTCTCTCTTTAGATCCTTCCTCGCTACCTTGTAACTATCCATCGCCCCAACCGAAACTTCACACTTCACCTTCACATAGGCCTCCTTCTTCCTCTTAACAAGAGATTCCACTTCCTTGGTAAACCACGGTTCCCTCGCTCGACGCCTTCCTCCCTGTCTGACCGGTACATACTTATCAAGAACACGCAGTAGCTGATCCTTGAACAAGCCCCACTTATCCAGTGTACCCAACACTTGCAGCCTACTTCTCCACCTTATCCCCCCCAAGTCACGTCTAATGGCATCATAATTGCCCTTCCCCCAGCTATAACTCTTGCCCTGCGGTGTATACTTATCCCTTTCCATCATTAACGTAAACGTCACCGAATTGTGGTCACTGTCCCCAAAGTGCTCTCCTACCTCCAAATCCAACACCTGGCCTGGTTCATTACCCAAAACCAAATCCAACGTGGCCTCGCGTCTTGTTGGCCTGTCAACATATTGTTTCAGGAAACCCTCCTGCATACACTGTACAAAAAACGACCCATCTATTGTAATCGAACTATATCTTTTCCAGTCAATATTTGGAAAGTTAAAGTCTCCCATAATAACTACCCTGTTACTTTCGCTCATATCCAGAATCATCTTCGCCATCCTTTCCTCTACATCCCTAGAACTATTAGGAGGCCTATAAAAAACTCCCAACAGGGTGACCTCTCCTTTCCTGTTTCTAACTTCAGCCCATACTACCTCGGAAGAAGAGTCCCCATCTAGCATCCTCTCCGCCACCGTAATACTGCTCTTGACTAGCAGCGCCACACCTCCCCCTCTTTTGCCTCCTTCTCTGAGCTTACTAAAACACCTAAACCCCGGAACCTGCAACATCCATTCCTGTCCCTGCTCTATCCATGTCTCCGAAATGGCCACAACATCGAAGTCCCAGGTACCAACCCACGCTGCCAGTTCCCCTACCTTGTTTCGTATACTCCTGGCATTGAAGTAGACACACTTCAAACCACCTACCTGAACACTGGTCCCCTCCTGCGACGTCAAATCTGTGCTCCTGACCTCTATACGCTCATTCTCCCTTACCCTAAAACTACAATCCAGGTTCCCATGCCCCTGCTGCATTAGTTTAAACCCCCCCAAAGAGCACTAACAAATCTCTTTCAGTTCCTCCCTCTCACTAAACCTGTGTTCCCCAACATTTCTGGTGTGTTATTTGTATGTTCCTTTGTGGAGACAAAACCAAAGTATTTAGCTGGTCAGCCATTTATTTGTTCGCCATTATAAATTCCCTTGTTTCTGACTGTAAGGGACCTACATTTGACTTCCCAATCTTTTCCTCTTCACATTCCTATGGAAACGTTTACAGTCAGTTTTTATGTTCCCCGCAAGCGCACTCTCATACTCTATTTTCCCCTTCTTAACCAATCCTTGTCCTCCATTGCTGAATTCTAAACTGCTCCCAAACCTGTTCCTGTTGTTTTTCTGTTGTATGCCTCTGAAATGAAATAAAATGAAAATCGCTTATTGTCACAAGTAGGCTTCAAATGAAGTTACTGTGTAAAGCCCCTAGTTGCCTGTTTGGGGAGGCTGGTACAGGAATTGAACCGTGCTGCTGGCCTGCCTTGGTCTGCTTTAAAAGCCAGCTCTTTAGCCCTGTGCTAAACCAGCCCCATCTAATACTATCTCTAATTTCCCTTGTAAGCCATGGTTGGGCCACCGTTCCCATTTTACTTTAGCGCCATCAGGAATAAACAACTGTTATAGTTCACCCATGCGCTTTCTGAATGTTTGCCATTGCCTATCCAGCTTCATCGCTTTGAGTAACATTTCCCCAATCCATCAAAGCCAACTCATGCCTCATACCATCGTAGTTTCCTTTATTAAGATTCAGGATCCCCTGGGGCGGCATGTGGTGCAGTGGTTAGCACTGGGACTGCGGCGCTGAGAACCAGGTTCGAATCCCGGCCCTGGGTCACTGTCCGTGTGGAGTTTGCACATTCTCCCCATGTCTGCCTGGGTTTCACCCCCACAACCCAAAGATGTGCAGGTTAGGTGGATTGGCCACGCTAAATTGCCCCTTAATTGGAAAAAAAATAATTGGATAATCTAAATTAATTTTAAAAAAGAAGAAAAAAAGATTCAGGACCCTATATTTTTTTTTATATATAAATTTAGAGTACCCATTTCATTTTTTTCCAATTGAGGGGCAATTTAGCGTGTTCAATCCACCTACCTTGCACATCTTTGGGTTGTGGGGGCGAAACCCACACAAACACGGGGAGAATGTACAAACTCCACATGGACAGTGACCCAGAGCCGGGATCGAACCTGGGACCTCGGCACCGTAAGGCAGCAGGGCTAACCCACTGCGCCACCATGCTGCCCTGACCTTAGGGTATTAGGGAATGATCCCGGCCAGGTGGTTGAAGTTTCAGTCGGTGATTACTTTGGGAATAGCGATCACAATTCCGTACGTTTTAGAATACTCATGGACAAAGACGAGAGTGGTCCTAAAGGAAGAGTACTAAATTGGGGAACGGCCAAGTCTAACAAAATTCAGCAGGAGTTAGGGAATGTGGATTAGGAGCAGCTGTTTAAGGGTAAATCCACATTTGAAATGTGGGAGTCTTTTAAGGAAAGGTTGATTAGAGTGCAGGACAGACATGTCCCTGTGAAAATGAGGGATAGAAATGGCAAGATTAGGGAACCATGGATGACGGGTGGAATTGTGAGACGAGCTAAGATGAAAAAGGAAGCATACATAAGATCTAGGCGACTTAAAGCTGATGAAGCTTTGGAGGAATATCAGGAAAGTAGGACAAATCTCAAACGCGCAATAAAGAGGGCTAAAAGAAGTCATGAAATATCTTTGGCTAACAGGGTTAAGGAAAATCCCAAAGCCTTTTATTCGTATATAAGGAGCAAGAGGGTAACTAGAGAAAGGATTGGCCCACTCAAAGACAAAAGAGGGAATGTATGCGTGGAGTCAGAGGAAATGGGTGAGATTCTTAATAAGTACTTTGCATCGGTATTCACCAAGGAGAGGGACATGACGGATGTTGAGGCTAGGGATGGATGTTTAAATATTCTAGGTCAAGTCGGCATAAGGAAGGGGGAAGTTTTGGGTATTCCAAAAGGCATTAAGGTGGACAAGTCCCCAGGTCCGGATGTGATCTATTCCAGGTTTCTGAGGGAAGCAAGGGACGAAATAGCTGGGGCCTGAACAGATATCTTTGCAGCATCCTTAAGCACGGGTGAGGTCCCGGAGGACTGGAGAATTGCTAATGTTGTCCCTTTGTTTAAGAAGGGTAGCAGGGATAATCCAGGGAATTATAGACCTGTGAGCTTGATGTCAGTGGTAGGCAAACTGTTGGAGAAGATACTGAGGGATAGGATCTATTCACATTTGGAAGAAAATAGACTTATCAGTGATAGGCAAGCATGGTTTTGTGCAGGGAAGGTCATGTCTTACAAACCTAATAGAATTCTTTAAGGAAGTTAATTGATGAGGGAAGGGGTGTAGATGTCATATACATGGACTTCAGTAAGGCGTTTGATAAAGTTTCCCATGGCAGGTTGATGGAAAAAGTGAAGTCGTATGTGGTTCAGGGTGTACTAGCTAAATGGATAAAGAACTGGCTGGGCAACAGGATACAGAGAGTAGTGGTGGAAGGGAGTGTCTCAAAATGGAGAAAGGTGACTAGTGGTGTTCCACAGGGATCCGTGCTCAGACCACTGTTGTTTGTGATATACATAAATGATCTGGACAAAGGTATAGGTGGTCTGATTAGCAAGTTTGCGGATGATACTAAGTTTGGTGGAGTTGCAGATAGCGAGGAGGACTGTCAGAGAATACAGCAAAATATAGATAGATTGGAGAGTTGGGCAGAGAAATGGCAGATGGAGTTCAATCCAGGCAAATGCGAGGTGATGCATTTTGGAAGATCTAATTCAAGAGCGGACTATACGGTCAATGGAAGAGTCCTGGGGAAAATTGATGTACAGAGAGATCTGGAAGTTCAGGTCCATTGTAGCCTGAAGGTGGCAACGCAGGTCGATAGAGTGGTCAAGATGACATACAGAATGCTTGCCTTCATCGGACGGGGTATTGAGTACAAGAGTCGGCAGGTCATGTTACAGTTGTATAGAACTTTGGTTGGGCCACATTTGGAATACTGCGTGCAGTTCTGGTCGCCACATTACCAGAAGGATGTGGATGCTTTAGAGAGGGTGCAGAGGAGGTTCACCAGGATGTTGCCTGGTATGGAGGGTGCTAGCTATGAAGAAAGATTGAGTAGATTAGGATTGTTTTCGTTGGAAAGACGGAGGTTGAGGGGGGACCTGATTGAGGTCTACAAAATTATGAGAGGTATGGACAGGGTGGATAGCAACAAGCTTTTTCCAAGAGTGGGGGTGTCAATTACAAGGAGGTCAAAATTTCAATGTGAGAGGAGGAAAGTTTAAGGGAAATGTGCGTGGAAAGTTTTTTACGCAGACGGTGGTTGGTGCCTGGAATGCTTTGCCAGCGGAGGTAGAGGCGGGCACGATAGCATCATTTAAGATGCATCTGGACAGATATATGAACAGGCGGGGAACAGAGGGAAGTAGATCCTTGGAAAATAGAAGACAGGTTTAGATAAAGGATCTGGATCGGCGAAGGCTGGGAGGGCTGAAGGGCCTGTTCCTGTGCTGTAATTTTTTTCTTTCTTCTTCTTTCTTTGACCCTAGTTTCTAAATCAAATACGTCACTCTCGAACTTGGTGAAGAATTCTATCATATTATGGTTGCTCATAGAACATAGAATTTACAGTGCAGAAGGAGGCTTTTCGGCCCATTGAGTCTGCATCGGCCCTTGGAAAGAGGACCCCACTTAAGCCACACACCTCCATTCTATCCCGTAACCTTAGTAACCCCACTTAATCTTATTGGACACTAAGGGCAATTTAGCATGGCCAATGCACCTAACCTGCATATCTTTGGACTGTGGGAGGAAACCGGAGCACCTGGAGGAAACCCATGCAGACACGGGGAGAAAGTGCTGACTCCGCACAGGCAGTGACCCAAGCCGGGAATTGAACCTGGGACCCTGGCGCTGTGAAGCAACCGTGATAACCACTGTGCAACCGTGCTGCCCTCACGGGGTCTCGCACAACTGTGTTGCCAATTATTCCTTTCTCTTTACACAATACCCAGTCGAGGTTGGCCTGTTCACTCCTTGGTTCCTCAAAGTATTGGCCCAGAAAACCATCCTATATGCATTCCAGGAATTCCTCCTCTGCAGTATTGGGGCTTATTTTATTTGCCCAATCTATATGCAGGTTAAAGTCACCCATAATTACAGGTCCTTTCTCACTTGCATCTCTAATTTCCTTTTTAAGTGTCATTCCCAACATCAATACTGCAGTTTGGAGGTCTATATACAACCTCCACTAGCGTTTGTTGCCCCTTAGTGTTTCTCAGCTTTACCCATATAGAATCTACATTGTCGGAATATCTTTCCTCGCTATTGCATTAATTTCCTCTTTGACCGTCAATGCAACTCCACCGCCTTTTTCTTTTTTCTGTCCTTCCTAAATAATGAATACTCCTGGATGTTCAATTCCCGTCCTTGGTCACCCTGCAGCCATGTCTCCGTAATCCCTACATTTTACCCTTTTTCATCCATTTGTACGATTAATTCATCCACTTTATTGCAAATGCTCTGCGCGTTAAGGCGCAGAAGCTTAAGACTTGTCTTTTTAACATTACTTGTCCCGTTCCTACTATTTTTCACTGTCACCCTGTTTGATTTTGGCCTTTGATTTCTCTGCCTATCACTTTCCTTATTCTCCTTTCTGTCTTTTGTTCTTGTACTTGATTCTCCCTCCTCTAAATTGATTAATTTGCAGCAGTGGGATTTGAACCCATGCCTCCAGAGTATTAGCCCAGGTCACTAATCCAGTGATATTACTATGCCACCAACACTCAGACAAATTCCAAGATGCCAGATACTGTAATTGTTAAGATATGGGCTGCTTTGGATATGGAAAGCAAAAAGCAAAAGACACACATGTCAAATCGTCAAGGTAGCTTCTGTTTACATGTTATTGCTTGGCCATTTAAGTGAAAAATGTAACCTGCAACATAGGGTAATTCTGATTGTGAGAGTGTGGTGAGTTGATGTTAAAACTATTACTGTAATTTCCTCTATTACTTTCCCCTTGAGCTAGCATTGTGCTTTCGATATAATTAGCATTGTAAGTTTATGCTTGTGTTCAAAACATGTTTGCAAAAGAAACACAATGTGTCAGTGGCCAAGGCACTAAAGTCCATTCCTCTGTAATCAATGCTAAATTATATAAATGAATGAATAATCATAAAATTGGATCTTTCGTTGCAGATCTGTATCATTCAAAAGATGATGAAGACAAATTTCGATTGATGTTTTTGTGCCTAAAGGTCAGACTTCCAAGGAAAGGGACAAATTTGTTTCAGTTTGTTGTGACCAAACCTCAGGATATGAGCCAGGATGAAACTGCAGAATACTGGTTTGCAATGTCGCAGGAAAAGTGAGTTCATAAATAGGAATAGATTTCTCTTAAGGAAGTCAAAAACCTGTTGGTTATGTTCTTCCACACCTAGCTATCAAATGTTAAATAATAGGTTGGTTATGCTGGTTGAATAAAGATAAGAGGCGGGATTCTCTGTCCCGCCAGCCATGTTTTATAGCACGGCGCGCCCCCACTGGCAGCAGGATTCTCCATTCCCGCAGACGGCCAATAGGATTTCCCATTGTAGCCACCCCCACGCCATCGGGAAACAGCGGGTGTGGTTGCGCTGCCAACGGAGCGGAGGATCCCGCCAACGGAATATCCTGCACAAGATATTTCTGGTGAGCCATGCGGTGTGGTCTGCTACTAGAGATGGCAGGAAAGTAGAGTTAAGGCCACAATCAGATCTGCCATGAACTTATTGAATGACGGATCCGGCTCAATGGGCTGAATGACCCCCTCCTGCTTCTATTTCTTATGTTCTATCTGCTGTTTTGATTCATATTCAGTCAGTTGTTGCTTTTTGAATGGTTTTTGCACTCCTGCTGCCGATATTTCTCCCTCCTCCACAGAAATCATTGAATCTTTGTTGAAAAGTATAGGTGCTGCCTGCACTTCACTATCTCAACATATGAGTGTTCTGCATGTGTGACTCTTGGTATTCAGTGTTGGCAGGTTATTTAACCACGGGGATGTCATTACAGTTGAGCACAATCTTTTTCTTATCTACCACGTATATAGCTACAACACAGAACCTTCAGCTGCAGAGTTTCTGGATAATTCTTCCTGCCCTATCGCGAGGATAGTCACTCATGGGACTTTCCTGGTCTGTGTGCCATACTGACGACATAGAAATTTCCCAGGAAATTTCAACTTTCAATGGACAATTACTCTGAGTTAGAATGGGAGACTTTGGATGGTTCTGAGTTACTTAGCCGAACAGTTAAAAGTTAGAAGGATTAAAACCAGTTCTAACTCCAACAAGACCTGACCAAGCCCCCCCCCCCGTACTCCCAGACTAACAGCTCCCCTCCGACCACCTGACTTACCCCACCCACAACTATGCCATCAACTGCTCCCAAAACCTGCAACTACTTACACCCCCCCCCCCACTGAAACCCT
The DNA here is from genome assembly GCF_047496885.1 of Scyliorhinus torazame. NCBI lineage: Eukaryota > Metazoa > Chordata > Chondrichthyes > Carcharhiniformes > Scyliorhinidae > Scyliorhinus > Scyliorhinus torazame. The sequence continues at coordinate 137,250,268 of NC_092707.1, forward strand.
CAGCCACCTGTTGCTTTGCCCGTTCTTACCTCATCTGACACACCTAACTTCTTTCCGAAGCTTATCACAGTGGCTTTGATACATTAAACCTCTGGAATATGGCAGTCATAGTTGTAAAAGGGGGGGCATGGTTTGGCTTCTCCCGACGCTCCTACACTACAAAGGAAGGACTCCAGGAGCAAGTATGCTCCACATTTCTCAGGAGGCCTGCTGTAAGAAATGCGGAACACTGACATCTGACAGTGATTACCACTCCTCAGAAGATTCGGTCCATGTTTTTGTGATTGAAAGTAGTGCAAGTATTTAACCTCTGGTACCCGGATTCAAGCCCATCCTGGAATGATTAGGTAAATGTCTGGTGGGTGGCTGTTAACCCAGTTCCTGTAAGTGGGGCCCATAATCACAAAGCATGACAATGCCAAAGTGGAAGTTTCACTCAGATCCCAGCCCATTACAACCTGCCTCATTTTCACGATTTCAATGGAGTGAAAATCAAACACGTTTAACAACTTCCGCCTATTTCAGTTTCCCAGGGAAAGGAGATTGAGGAATAAAATATTTTTCTTTTTTAAACTTATGTTGCAGAGCACTGCTCGAGCTTGATGTAGTCATTTTGATATTGCAAAACAAATAGTTATTATCATAAAAATGTTAAACTTGCACAATGAACATTTATCTTTCTAAAGCAGTGACCAAGGACATATGTATCAGAAAAGCTCAGTGGATAAGTTTGTTAGCTGACTTGCCTCCAGTAGATCAAAGTTTACCTTTGTTACCTTGCTGCTGCCTTTATTTTCTTAGCCGTAAATGTGGCCAATTGAACAATGCCAAGAAAACCTTATAAAACACTATTTTCTCCCCTCCAAACACTCACACTTCATCCAAATGACCTATCTTCAGGGGTGACCCTAGTCAGTGAGCATAGTGACAACCCTGGGAAACGTTTTGCTTCCCACAGGGAAACCAGTTGTCGCACTCAAATCTCTGTCTCAGCTGTGATCAGTGTGATGAATGGAGGAATTTCATGTGGACGTGATCTATGTGAATGAGAACAGAGTCGCGTAGCCCACACGATAAGCCGGGTGTTTCCTGGTGCTCGGCAGAAGCGGGAGGCATGACACTAGGTAAGGTTAGGGGGAGGGTGGGGAGAGGCAGAGGAGGAAGCCTTCAGGGGCGTGAGGGGGAGAGGAGTGGGGAACAGAGGGGATAGACTGGCCCGGGGGGGGAAGAGGGTAGAACATTGGTTCCAACAGGTCACACATGGCGACAGCTGGAGCAAAGGAATAAATGACGACCATCTTGGATTGTCCCCAAACAAAGGGAAACCCCGGAGTGCAGGGGTGCATCCACACGGAGAAAATGGCTCCAGTGGCCATCTTGAATGGTCCCCAAGCAAAGAGAAACCCCGGAGTGCAGGGGCACATCCACATGGTGAGTATGGCTGACCCCGCAGAAACCCTCCATTAGGATAATCACCTGGAATGTCAGGGGATTTAACGGCCCAGTGAAAAGATCCAGAGTCTTCACCCACCTGGAAAGTATGTGGGCCAATATAGTCTTCCACCAAAAGATGCACCTGAGTGAGCTTTTGCCCCCAACCAGTTTACCCAGCATCTGGGCTACGTACTAAGTCAGGTTCCTGCACTCAGCGCCCTCTGGCAGCCCCATGATCCTGAGGTTCTGGCGACACGACATGTTCTCTTGGTCCTCCACCTTTCCCTTGAGCACTCCCTGAGCTGCCACCAACATTGCAGCCTCTGCTTCTAGCGACCCGACTGAGGGTAAGATAAAGCTAGGTAGGACAATCTTCTGGTGGTGGCGGCTATGAAGGAGTAAGTCGCACATTTGGTGGCTCCCGCTCTGGTCGGACTTTTGGACCTTTTCCCCCGATTTTCTACCGGACTTGAATTGTAAAACTGATGACAGAGGCAGTTGTGTACTGAATTCCCACATCGGTGCATGGAGAGAAGGACTAGAAGTGCTCGTAAAGGCAGAAACAGAAAGACAGAGAAGGCTTGGGCTGAAGTTGCAGCAGGAGACAGCATGGCAGAGGACCGGACCTCTGGTTTGTCGACCCAGCGGTCAACGGACCAGCTGATGCAAGTTATCAGGAAGGCTTTCCTAAGCAGAAACAGGACTGCTTGGACCCGATAAAAGAGTCAATTGAGCGGCTGGAGCTTAGATTGGACGCACAAGATCGGGCGATCCAGAAGGTAGAGAAGGCGCTGGCTGAGCAGGAGGAACATCAAACTGCGGTGGAGTTGGAGGTGGGGATGCTGAGAGACCAGCAGAAGAAGCTCCTGGAGAAGGTGGAGGACCTCAAGAATCGTTGGGCTCCCGGCGGGGTCCGAAGGAGCGGATGCTGGGGCATACATCACAGACATGTTTGAGAAGCTGCTGGGGAATGGGGCATTCTCCCGGCCCTTGGAGGTGGACAGGACTCACAGAGCACTCGCAAGGAAGCCGCGAATGGGAGACCCCCCCGAGAGCAATGGTGGTGAGATTCCACAGGTACTTGGATAAGGAGCGCATTCGACAGTGGGCCAAGCAGACACGGAGCTGTAAGTGGGACAACAGTATCCTGCGGGTTTACCAAGACCTGAGTGTGGAGGTGGCCAGGAGAATAGCAGGCTTCAACCAGATTAGGTAGATCCTATTTAAGAAAAAGGTGAAGTTCGGACTGTTGTATCCGGCCCGTCTCTGGGTCACGCACGAGGAACAGCACTTTTATTTCGAGTCGGCTGGGGACTTCACGAAAAGGAAAGGATTGGCAGTGGACTGAGAACTTTTGAACTTTGCTGCAACGTTCTTGTTTATTTTTTGATTTTCTGTTCTTTTTTTAAAAGGTTTCTCGTTTTTCGTTTTGTGGAAGCTGGCTGTAATGCCTATTGCATTGATTTGGGATCAGTGGTAGAGCTGAGTGAGTTAAGGTTTTCATTTGCACTGTTGGGGGATGGAGGTGTGCTTGTTTAGATCTTGGTGTTTTTCTGTCGGGCAATTGTGTGGGGATTGTTTGATGTTGGAGTTTGTTTGTATGAGCGGGTGGGGAGGGAACAATAGGTGGGAGACTATTGGGCGGCAGGGATGGGGGCCACCAAGCTAGCTGGGCGGGATAGCTCACGGAAGCGCAGTGGGGGGGGTGCATATGTTTGGTTTATTAAAGGGGTTGGGTTACAGAGTGTTGTTACTAGGGGGGTAAATGTTCTGCTGACGAGGGAGGGACTTGGGCTAAGGGACAGAGAGGAGGTTGGGGGTGGAGACTGCCTGGGAGTGGACTGGTGGAGGTGCGGAGCATGGGCTGGAGGCGGGTCCAAAAAAGGGGATGGCTGATCGGCGAAGGGGGGGGGGGGCAATGAGCCCCCGAACTAGGCTGATCACCTGGCATGTTCGAGGGTTAAATGGGCCGGTCAAGAGGGCACGTGTGTTCGCGCATCTTAGGGGACTGAAGGCGGACGTGGAAATGTTGCAGGAGACACACCTTAGAGTACCTGACCAGATTAAATTGAGGAAAGGCTGGGTCAGTCAGGTCTTTCACTCGGGACTAGACTCAAAAACTAGACTAGAGGGGTCGCGATCCTGATCAATAAGCGGGTGGTGTTTGAGGCGGGTAGAATAGTCTTGGATGTGGGAGGTCGGTACATTATGGTCAGTGGGAAACTGGAGGGGGGCAGGTGGTATTAGTAAATGTGTATGCGCCAAATTGGGATGATGTGAAGTTTATAAAGAGGATGCTGGAGAAGATACCGGACCTGGACTCGCACAAGTTGATCATGGGAGGGGACTTCAACACAGTTATGGACCCTGGCTTGGACCGGTCAGCTCGAAAACAGGCAGTGTGCCAGCAACGGCAAAGGAACTAAGAGGGTTCATGGAGCAGATGGGGGGGGTGGATCCATGAAGATTTTGGCAGCCGAGGGTGAAAGAGTTCTCCTCACACGCGCATAAAGTGTACTCCCGGATTGATTTCTTTATTTTGAGCAGAGCCTTACTGGCAGGGGTGGTGGACACGGGGGACACGGCGATCACATTCTCAGAACATGCTCCGCACTGGGTTGACCTGCAGGTTAGTAAAGACAATAACCAGCGCTCGCACTGGAGGTTAGATGTGGGACTTTGGGCTGACAAAGGGGTGTGCGAGCGGCTGAGGAAATGTATTCAGAACTACCTGCAGGTCAACGACACGGGAAATTTCAGCAGGTGGTCTGGGAAGCACTAAAAGAGGTGGTCAGAGGGGAGCCGATCTCGATACGGGCCAATAGGGAGAAGGTGGATAGGGCAGAGACGGACCGACTGGTGAAGGAGATACTACAGATCGATAGGAGGTATGCGGAGACCCCAGAGGCAGGGCTTTTAAGGGAACGGCGGAGGCTACAGGTGGAGTTCGGTTTGTTAACCACAGGGAGGGCGGTGGAGCAGCTGAGAGAGGCGAGGGGGGCGATTTATGAGCATGGAAAGAAGGCCAGCAGAATGCCTGCACAGCAGCTTAGAAGGAGGGAGGCAGCCAGGGAGATAGGGAAAGTAAATGACGGAGATGGGAACCTGGTTGGTGATTCAGCAGGGGTGAATAAGGCGTGTAGGCATTTCTACAGTAGGCTGTACAGGTCGGAACCCCCTACGGGGCCGGAGAGGATGAGGCACTTCTTGGAGGGGCTGAATTTTCCAAAGGTGGACGGGGAGCTAGTAGTAGGGCTGGGGGCCCGGATCGGGTTGGAAGAGATAGTGGAGGGTCTGAAGGCCATGCAGTCGAGTAAAGCTCCAGGGCCGGAGAGGTACCCAGTGGAGTTTTATGAAAAGTTCTCTGGGATATTGGGGCCGGTGTTGATGAGGATGTTCAATGAGGCAAGGGAAAGAGGGGTGCTGCCCCTGACGATGTCACACGCCACGATTTTGCTGATTCTGAAGCGGGACAAGAACCCGGAGCTGTGTGGGTCTACAGGCCGATATTCCTGTTGAATGTGGATGCTAAATTGCTGGCCAAAACTTTGTCCTCCAGGATTGAGGATTGGGTTCCGGACGTTATTGGGGAGGACCAGACGGGGTTTTTGAGGGTAGGCAGTTGGTGGCCAATGTAAGAAGGTTGTTAACGTGGTCATGATGCCCTCGGAAGGTAGGAAGGTGGAGGTAGTGATCGCAATGGATGTAGAAAAGGCTTTTGATCGGGTAGAATGGGATTATCTGTGGGAGGTACTGGGACGGTTCGGATTTGTGCGGGGCTTTATTGACTGGATCAGGTTGCTGTATCAGGCTCCTGTGGCAAGCGTACGGACGAATAGGACAACATCGGACTATTTTAGACTGCACTGGGGGACAAGACAGGGATGCCCCCTCTCCCCACTGTTATTCGCGCTAGCTTTAGAGCCGTTGGCAATTGCACTGAGAGCCTCAAGGGGCTGGAAGGGGCTGGTCCGGGGGATGTGGACCACAGAGTCTCACTCTATGCAGACGACCTGCTTCTGTACGTATCGGACCCAATAGAAGGGATGGAAGAAATCATGAGGATTCTAGGTGAATTTGGCCGGTTTTCGGGGTATAAGCTAAATATGGGGAAAAGTGAGATGTTTGCGATCCAGGCGTGGGAACAGGAGAGGCGATTGGGGGAGCTGCCGTTTAGATTAGTAGGGGGAAGCTTTAGGTATCTAGGCATTCAAGTGGCGCGGGAATGGGACCGGCTGCATAAATTAAATCTGGCCCGACCTGGCGACCAAATGAAGGACGATTTTCGGAGATGAGACTCGCTTCCGTTGTCACTGGCTGGGAGGGTGCAGACGGTGATGATGACGGTCCTCCCGAGATTCATATTTGTATTTCAGTGTCTCCGCATCTTTATTCCGCGGTCCTTTTTTAAACAGGTCAACAAAGTGATCACTGGCTTTGTTTGGGTGGGCAAGACCCCGCGAGTAAGGAAGGTAATGCTTGAGCGGAGTCGGGGAGAGGGCGGGCTGGCGCTGCCACATTTTAGTAACTATTACTGGGCGGCGAATATAGCCATGATCAGGAAGTGGGTCATGGGGGAGGGGTTGGCATGGGAGCGTATAGAGGCGGCTTCATGCAAGGGTACCAGTCTGGGGGTGTTGGTAACTGCGCCTCTGCCATTCCCGCCGGCACGGTACTCCACCAGCCCCGTGGTGGTGGCGTCCCTGAGAGTCTGGGGGCAATGGAGGAGTCATGTGGGAGCAGATGGAGCATCGGTCTGGTCCCCAATCTGTAATAATCACCAGTTTGCCCCGGGAAGTATGGATGGGGGGTTCCGGATATGGCGGAGAGCAGGGATTGAGAAGATGGGGGATATCTTTATAGAGGGGAGCTTTCCGAGTATGAGGGCGCTGGAGGAGAAGTTTGGGTTGGCGAGGGGAAACAAATTCAGGCATCTGCAGGTGCGGGACTTCCTACGTAAACAGGTGTCAACCTTCCCGCTCCTACCACCAAGGGGGATTCAGGACAGGGTAGTTTCCAGAGGGTGGGTAGGAGAGGGGAGCGTTTCTGACATTTACAAGGAACTTATGGGGTCAGAGGAGACTCAGACCGAGGAGCTGAAGCGCAAGTGGGAGGAGGAGCTGGGAGAAGAGATAGAGGATGGTCTATGGGCGGACGCGTTGAGTAGAGTCAACGCGTCCGCAACATGTGCCAGGCTCAGCCTGATACAATTCAAGGTCGTTCATCGGGCTCACATGACAGTGGCCCGGATGAGCAGATTCTTTGGGGTGGAAGACAGGTGTGCAAAACGTGCGGGAGGACCAGTGAACCATGTCCACATGTTCTGGACATGTCCGAAGCTTAGGGGATTTTGGCAGGGGTTTGCAGATGTCATGTCCACAGTGTTAAAAACAAAGGTGACGCTGAGTCCAGAGGTGGCGATTTTCGGGGTGTCAGTAGACCCAGGAATCCAGGAGGAGAAAGAAGCAGACGTTCTAGCCTTTGCTTCCTTGGTAGCCCGGAGACGGATACTATTAGCTTGGAGGGACTCAAAGCCCCCGAAGTCGGAGACCAAGTTCGCCATGAGAGGGTCACTGTTAGGGTTCGCCCGGAGGTGGCAACCTTTTGTCAACTTCTTCGTGGAAAATTAATCGTCAGCAGAAGGGGTGGGGTTAGTTTAACTTAAAGTAGGGGGTTAATAAAGGTGGGACCTGTAAGGAAGGGAGACGACTTTTGCACTGTGACTCCCTCTGACTCATCATGTGGGCTGGGGGGAGGGGCTTCAAGTATGTACAGTACCCACGGATGGGCAGATCCAGCCCCAAATCAGAGAAACAATTGGCCATGGCAAGAGAACTGAGTGCCTTTATGGAGCAGATGTGGGTGGTGAACCCATGGAGGTCAAACACCCTCGGGAGGAGTTCTCCTTCTACTCCCAGGTCCTCAGAGTCTACACACAGAGTTCACAGAGTCTACAAGGCAAATCTGAGCCTTCAACATGTCTTGATGATGACAAACACCTCGCCAGGGCCATCCCCACACCACTACTTGCCTTCAAACAACCACCTAGCTCAAACAGCCCATTGTTTCCAGCAAACTACCCAGCCTTCAGGAGAACAGTGACCACACAACTCTGTGAAGACAACCTCTGCAAGACATGGCAGATCATCGACATGGATACTACCATCACACGTGAGAAAACCATCCAACAGGTACACGGTACATACTCATGCGACTCGGCCAACGTTGTCTACCTCATACACTGTAAGAAAGGTTGTCCCGAGGCATGGTACATTGACGAGACCATGCAGATGCTACGACAATGGATGAACGGACACCGTGCAACAATTGCCAGGCAGGGAAGTTCCATTACAGTCAGGAAACACTTCAGCAGTCAAGGTCATTCAGCCTCCGATCTTCGGGTAATCATTCTCCAAGGCCGCCTTCAAGACACACAACAACGCAGAATCTCCGAGCAAAAACTGGTAGCCAAGTTCCGCACACATGAGGACGGCCTCAACCGGGATCTCGGGTTCATGTCACGTTACAGGTAACCCCCACCATACTGCCCAGTTTTGCAGAATCCTACTAACTGTCCTGGCTTGAGACAATTCACACCTCGATTACCTGTGATTACCCTCACTGCACTTACACTGTTTGCACCTGGAAAGACTTGTTTCCCTGTAAAGACTCACATTCCAACCATTCTTCACATTCCAATCTGTAATTATCTTACAATTGTGTCTCTTCTGTATATGCTGTGATTGTGAACCTGCCTCCACTTCACCTGATGAAGGAGCTGTGCTCCAAAAGCTAGTGATTCCAAATAAACCTTTTGGACTTTAACCTGGTGTTATAAGACTTCTTACTGTGCTCACCCCAGTCCAAGGCAGCATCTCCACATCATATATATGTTGTGTTTGTGAACCTGCCTCCACTTCACTTGATAAAGGAGTAGTGTTCCAAAAGTGTGTGATTTCAAATAAACCTGTTGGACTTTTTAAAATAAATTTAGAATGTCCAATTACTTTTTTTCCAATTAAGGGGCAATTTAGCGTGGCCAATTCACCTATCCTGCACATCTTTTTGGGTTATGGGGTGGAACCAAGGCAGACACGGCAAGAATGTGCAAACTCCACAAGGACAGTGACCTGGGGCCGGAATCAAACCCAGGTCCTCAGTGCCGTGAGATAGCAGTGCTTACCATTGCGCCACTGTGCCATCCCAACCTGTTGGACTTTAACCTGGCATTGTGAGACTTCTTACTGTGCCCACTCCAGTCCAGTTCCAGCATCTCCACATCATGGCTCCACAAGAAAGGCAGTCTATCAGCATGGCCAAGCACAGGGGCCCTTTTACGAACATGGAGACAAGGCCAGGCGCATGCTGGGGCACCAATTAAGAAAGCAAGCAGCCGCAAAAGAGAGAGCGCAAGTTAGAGACAGAAATGGTAGAATGGAGGCAGACCCAAATGAGGTTAACGAGGCCTTTGCAAACTTCTACCTCAGAGATTAAGCAATTCCTCAACACACTGGATATACCAGCGGTGGTGAAGACAAGGGTTGGAAGTACCACTAGGGCTGGGCGAACGCCACCAGCTCTGAGTACTTTCAGCTGCACAGGGAAACGAGGCAGGGGTGCCCATTATCCTCGGGGCTGTTCGCACTGGCAATTAGCTGCTGGCCATCAGCAGAGTGGTGGGTGGTGGACAGGCATTCGGAGAGGGGGCAGAGAGCATGGTGTTTTGCTCTATGTGGATGACCTGCTCCTCAACATGTCAAACCCCCTATCCAGCATGGGAAATTTAACTGAGCTCATTAGGGAGCTCGGCACCGTCTCAGGTTACAAACTCAATCTGGGGAAAAGCAAAATCGTCCCGGTGAACCCCCAAGAGGGAGGAGCGGAGCTGGAAGAACTAGCGTTTAAAATAACCCAAACCAGGTTCAGGTACCTGGGGTTCCAAGTGGCCCAACCTGGATGAGGCTCCACAAATGGAACCTCTCCAGCCTGGTGGAGGAGATGAAGAGGGAGCTGCAAAGATGGGGTTCTCTCCCTCTTTTGCTGGTGGGAAGGGTACAGACTGTCAAAATGAACGTGTTGCCTAGGTTCCTCTTTGTATTCAGACCACTCCCGATTTTCATCCCCAAATCCTTCCTCACCAGCTAATCATGGCCTTGGTCTGTGGGGGGCAGGGGAAGTGTCCCTAGGATACACAAGACATCTTCCAGAGGGAGGCCTGGTCTTATGGAATGATCTGATTAACACTACACCCCTGTATGCTTCACCCGATGCCGGTGTTATCTAGTTACATTGTGTACCTCGTGTTGCCCTGTTGTGTATTTTCCTTTATTTCCTTTTCTTTTCATGTACTTAATGATCTGTTGAGCTGCCCGCAGAAAAATACTTTTCACTGTACCTTGGTACACATGACAATAAACAAATCCAATCCAAGATCCCTACCGAACCTCCTATTCTACCACTGGGTGGCAAACGCGGAGAGTGTGAGGAGGTGACTGAAGTAACCGGAGGCAGACTGGGTCCAAATGGAGGGAGCTTCTTGCTTCTGTCCAAGTACTGGCCACCACACCACTGCCGGTCCCCCCACACACACTCCAGGAGGCCGGTGGTAGTGGCCACACTAAAGACCTGGAACCAGTTCAGGTGCCACTTCAAGCGTGGCGGTACATCCATAGAGGCCCCCATCTGCAACAATCATAGGTTCAAACCAGCGAAGATAGACGCCATGTTTGGGATGTGGAGGGAGGACAGAGGTACAGTGAGAGTAGGGGACATGTACATGGACGGTAGACTGCTGACCCTAGGGGAACTCTCGGAGAGGCTCCAACTCCCGATAGGGAACAAGCTCAAATACCTGCAGCTGCGAGACTTTCTCCGCAAGGAGACAGAAACATTCCCCAGACCCGAACACGCACTCTTGGACACAATGGTAGGGCTGGACTGGTTAGGGGACGACAAATGTGGCAACATTTACAGACGACTTATTGGAAGGATCAGACCCCACAGAACGAGACCAGACGGAAAGGGGGGCAGAGCTGGGCATGGAGATAGGGGGAGGGCTCTGGATCGAGGCACTGCACAGGATTAACTCCATCTCCTGCTGCACCGGGCTAAGCCTGATGCAGCTCAAGGTGGTGCAGAGAGCACACCTTACGAAGATATGTATGAGTGGGTTCTTCCCAGAGACAGAGGATAAGTGCGAGTGATGTCAGGGCGGGGTCCGGCCACCCTAACCCACATGTTCTGGTCCTGCCCCAGACTCCCGGAGTTCTAGACTGCCTTTTTTGAGGCAACGCCCAGGATTGCGGGTGTCAAGATGGAGCCAAGCCCATTTATGGCGGTCTTCGGATGTCAGAGCTTCCAGAGCCCTACACAGGTGGGGGCGAATGTCCTGGCTTTCGCCCCACTGATCGCCAGATGGAGACTTCTGTTAGGTTGGAAGTCAGCAGCGCCATCCAGGGCCTCAGAGCGGCTCTGAGAACTGGCCGAGTTTCTGAGACGAGAGACGATAAAGTTCTCAATCAGAGCGTCCGGCTGGAGAATCCCGCCGGCCGGTGGAGGCAGAAATGTGGCGTGGCGAGGCGGAGAATCTCGCCCAGGATTCCCACACACACACACACCCCTGCCCAATCAAAACAAATGTAAATATAAACAAGGTAAAGAGTTCTGCCACTGATTGCACATAGAAATGTAAACAAGATATTGCGAGCACAGGAACCTGGGTCACAGGATAATCGACAATATGTTGTACAGTTGTTTAGGAAGTTGATGTTGCTTGATTTCTTCTTTTATGTTTGTGCCAATGGCGTCACCTCTTGTTGTGCATAAACTTTGTTACTAAATATTAAAAACCCAATAAAAATATATTTTTTAATTAATTTAATATATTGGGGTTTCTGTACAGTATCCTAGCCACTGTCGGGGCCAGGTCTGGGTTTGTAAAATCAGTTAACTCAGAGCAGATCAGGAATTAATTTTTGTTCTCTATAATCTATGCTACTGCAGCCATTCTCAACAAAAAAATAAATTGCAAAGAAGTACGAGTAACACAACTCTGAGTAAAGTGTGAAGTAAATGTACACTGCTAAAACATTCTATTTGCAATGGCATTTTCACATCTTTGCTCACTTCAATTTCAAGCATTTTTGCAGCACCAACAACACAATCAAGGTTGTGAACCAGTTTCCTGAATTTTTGTTGTGGTGATATGCATCACTGTAAATACACAAGGGGTTAATGTAAATACACTAAGACGAGATAAACATGAGAGGGAGCACCAGAGACATCATGACACACAGACATTCAACCAATAGGTCAGTAAGATAGGACATGACCAATGGGCATTCAAGACACATCCAGATGTGACACGACCACAGGTGGGCATTACACCAACCCATATAAAAGGACACACCACACATGCTCAGGCTCTTTCCAGTGGAGACACTTAATGAGTACAGACAGGGTTGATTGAAACACATCACACCCACCACGTGGATTGTAGCAGACTGGTTCGTCAGTCTGAGTAGCTATAGCAGGATTAACAGGAGAGTTGAATACAAGTAGGAGAATCGTTAACAAATTAATAAATGTGTTAAAGCTATCTCCAAGTCTGAACCTTCCTTTGGCAGAGTGCACATCAAGGAAGCAGCTTATGCTACGTCAAGAGCATAACAAAACATGGTACCAAGGAGTGATTGTTTAAATCCATATAGTTTCAACTCAGCAAACCGTGACAACCAGCAACAGCACCTAGGCAAGATGATCGAGATTCTGGTTCCACAGCAGCTCAGGTGCCACGGCAATCTCAGTGCAAACTGGCGCGCATTCAGGCAAAGGCTTGAGATCTTCCTGGTAGCAGCCAACCTACAAGACGTGGCCGATGCTGAAAAGACAGAGCTTCTGCTCACAATTGCGGGTGCAAATGCAGAACAAATCTTCAAAACCTTCAGGTACTCCAGAGGACAAGAAAAGAGAGACTTCCAGACAGTCCTGGACAAGTTCGAACAATACTGCGAGGAAAACACAAAGAAACCAACAGAAAACGGTAAAAGAGGCGACAATACTAACCACGAGGCCGAGGGTGGTGAGCAACGAACAACAATTTTGATTGGCGGCCATCTTGGAAAAGGTGCCGCACGTGCGCAGTTGAGAGAAGGGCGCAAAGTAAAGGAACAGCGATCTGCGCGTGCGCAATCGCTTACTACGCTCTACGTCACAAGCTTCGTGACCACGCCCACTTGAAGGGGAAATGTCTCAAAACAACAAAAAAAAAATTTAACGCCTCAAAACAAGATTCTTTCACCTGGAACGACGGCACAATGCCTGAACTTCGACCAGTAGCTGAAAGTAACCTACGCAGAACCCTGCAACAAGCAGTTAGTACCACCCAAAGAGATGGTACAGTCCTTGAAGACTACGACTCAGACCTTGATTTCTTCTTTGGACATCGCGAGCCCAATGCCAGCTCCGACACAAAACGTGATGATATGGTCCTAGAAGACAACGACTCAGACGAAGATTTCATCATTGGACGTGACAACCCCAGTACCAAATCCGAACGGCAACTAGAGGTGTTGTACATTGAGGACCCTGACGAAGAGTTCTTCGGATTGGGGAATCCTCAGCCCAGCATATATGACATCCCGACTCGTGAGTGCAGGATTATGCTGAGGCCTGACGCCAAGGGACAGAGAGCGGTACAAGCCCACAGACAGCGGCCTGCTGCCACACAGAGAGTGGTCCACGCACCACGAAGAGTCCCCGACTCCACACAGAGAGTGGTCCACACACCGCAAAGAGTCCCGACTCCACACAGAGAGTGGTCCACGCACCACGAAGGATCCCAGCCTGCACACAGAAAGCAATGAAAGACTCCACAGCGAGATAACTGCATGTCTCCACACAGAAAGTGACTCCAGTGACACAAGCCTCCACAGCGAGCTCGTGGGCAGCCTCCACGATAGAATCAACGCAAGACTCCAGAGCGCAGGCCTTGCATGAACAAGACCATGAGGGTCTAGCAACCTCCTCTGAGCAACCAGCAGCAGACGATGCAGGTCTGCCACGCTCAAGTGAACAACAGAAAGACTATGACAGTCTGCCACGCTCAAGTGCACAGCAAGAAGACTATGATAGTCTACCACGCTCCAGTGCACAGCAAGCAGACTATGACAGTCTACCACACTCCAGTGCACAGCAAGACGACTATGACAGTCTACCACACTAACGTGAACAACAAAGCGACTATGACAGTCCACCCAGATTGTTTGCGCCACCAGAAGAAGACTCTGACAGTCTACCCAGCTCAAGTGAACGACAAGAAGACACTGAGGCTCTACCCACTTTATGTGCGACAAGTGACGACGGCATCCAACTTCCCATACCAGATGTGTAACGTGACAGACCTCAGCTAGAATGTACAGAGGCACTCGACAATCACAGTGAGACTACTGGTGACTCCGGTGACACCACGTTACTTCAAACCTCATTCGCTCGAGCCTCTCCACAAGCAAATGCATTCCTGAATGTTTTGACTCCGGACGGGGTGCATCAAAAAACCTCAGAAGATTCAAGTGAACCTGAAATGACTCCGGACGGGTGGCATCAAGAAACCTCAGCTGACTCAAGTGAACCTGCAATGACTCCGGACGGGGAGCATCAAGAAACCAAAGCTGATTCAGGTGAACCAGAAAGGACTCCAGACGGGGAGCATCGACAAGCCAAAGCTGACTCAGGTGAAACAGACCAGACTCCAGATGGGGAGCATCGACAAGCCAAAGCTGATTCCAGTAAGCCGGACATGACTCCAGACGGGGAGTGCCGCAAACTCAGTGACGGCACGCTGAAGGAAACAGCAGATGCCACAAAGGACACTGACACGAGTAACTTTGTGAAGGACTCGTATTATCCACATTTGAGCACAGCAAACACGACAACAAAACCAACCAACGCAACAACAACATCAAAGACAACAACAAGAAGTGTACCAGAAGAAGGCAACAACATTGACAACAAGCACGACAAAAACAACAATGGGACTACGACTGGTACGACATGGTACAACTCTGCAAATGAGGGACACTGTTACTGCTCAGCTCAGTACAATGACATACCATGGCAGGACGATGCAACTTACCAATTCACGTTTGCTACACTACCAACAGGCAACCTGGCTTTCAGGACAGATGCCATCAAGAATTTCTCCCATAAGCATCGAAAGAAAGAGTCCAAATCAGTCAATGAACTGATTTGAACACTTGAACACCTCCTGATGACCAAACACCAGGACACTGACGGTGTTCACAAGGGAATGACAACGTCACCATTGACATTTCTATACCAGACCATATAAATTCATGAACTATTGGACTCATAACTTTTATTTTGTCTTATCCTCAAAGTCATTGCAACTATTATTTGGTCTTGTATACTATTGTATAGTCATCACAGTCATCATAACTTGTACATGGCATCACTTGTCTACCTAGTTTGTTTAATTTTCTTTAACACTGTACAAAAAATATGTAACACGAGAAAAGAGGGATGTGGTGATATGCATCACTGTAAATACACAAGGGGTTAATGCTGTTGCTAACTTTTGGTTGGTTCAATTGGCTCTGTTTTATAACCTTTGTTCTCGAGTCGCCAGGTATCTTTATGATACCGCCACGAGGTTCAAGTTCAAGTAATGGTCAATAACTCAATACACCGATTAGTAAGATTCAAATCAAAGCATATTTATTATACACAGTAAACGCTACTCATGCATAAATTCTACGTCTAAGCTACTTCTACAACTAACAGGCCTATACTTAGCTTCGGACTGGCCCACCAGGTCAGGGGAACAAATGGCCTTTCGTTCGGGTTCTGAGTCTGCGGGATTCGAAATTGGTACGGATTGGTAGCTAGGAGCGCCTATCTCGTAGCGAGCATTGACTTAAGACTTACTGGATATGGGCGGCAGTTGAACCGGCCACGGTCAAGGTTGGTTCGCGTTGCTGAGTGACCCGGTCAAGAAGAACGATTTGAATTTGGGGGCTTAACTTTATAGTCCCCAGGGGCTTCCCGCCTTTCGGGGCGGACCCTGTACCTGGTTCCAGGTGATTGGACTTCGTTCCAATTGCTTGGTTCGATTTCTCCAATACTGGAGCGGTTCCCTGATCGATGGGTGGTCTTGAGGTGTTCGTTAACCTCTTTTGTGTTGGCTCCTGCTGGCGCCGGGGAGTCTGGCTTAGCTTTGTTTGTCCCAAATGTTGCGATTGTCCCCGGGGATCGCTCATCAGTATGTAGATGGCTACTACATTATTATGCAGATGGCTGCTTGTATCGATGCTGTCTGGGCTTTTGCAGAGTTTAATACACAGTAACTTGCACCTGCTGGTTTCTGCCTGTGTTGGCTGAATTTCCCTGCAGCCTTTGCTGTTCTCCATTTTACATCGGGAGTTGGCCAACCCAGGTGGCTACAATGCAAATACACTACGACTAGATAAACACTAGAGGGAGCACCAGAGACATCATGACACACAGAATTTCAACCAATAGGTCTGTAAGATAGGACATGACCAATGGGCATTCGAGACACATCCAGATGTGACACTACCACAGGGGGGCATTACACCAACCCATATAAAAGGACACAGCACACATGCTCAGGCTCTTTCCAGTGGAGACACTTAGTGAGTACAGACAGGGTTGATTGAAACACATCACACCCACCATGTGGATTGTAGCAGACTGGTTAGTTAGTCTGAGTAGCTATAGCAGGATTAACAGGAGAGTCGAATCCAAGTAGGAGAATCATTAACAGTTTAATAAATGTGTTAAAGCTATCTCCAAGTCTGAACCTTCTTTTGTCAGAGTGCACATCAAGGAAGCAGCTTATGCTATGTCAAGAGCATAACAAAACATTTGTCAGGAGTGTTTCAACCTTAATTGTGTGGTCCATTATTAGGCAGAGTATGATGAAAAACAATGCCTTCCATTCATGGCTCAATTATTTAAATTCCGAGTGCTAGAGTACAGCTGTATGTACTGTCATGTCATGCTGTGCAATGTATTCACACTGACAGATTTAATACACAGAGACAAGCAACAGCATACAATTATGCAGAGAAAGCCCATAATAAAGAGAGGCAAAATGGAAATACAGCTGCCAATAATACAATTCTTTACCTGTTCTACTTTTCTCTCCCTGCTCCTGCTCTTGTCCTCTTCCAAATGTTACGAGGGACGGAGGGCATTAGTTATCTGCAGAGACTGGAGAATGGGCCTCTTTAGAACAGAGAAGCTTAGGGGAAGATTTGAGAGATGTGTTCAAAGTGATGAAGTAGATAAGGAGAAACTGTTTCCAGTGGCAGGGAGGTCAGTATCCAGTGGACACAGATTGAAGATAATTGGCAGATTAATGCTCTGGCTGAAAGGGTGTGGAAGCAGATTTAATAGTAATTTTCGAAAGGAAGTTGGATTGAAAAAAACTGCGTGCTATTTGGAAAGAGCAGGGGAGTGGGACAATCATACAGTGGAACAAGCTGCCAAAGTAAATAGTCACAGCCCCATCACTGCAAATCTTCAAGATCCATTTTTAGATTATTTCCATTTTTACGTTTTTCATTATCAGGACCACCATTTCAGCAGGTCATGTCTGATTTAACTAGTACCATCCATATATGTGTTAGCGCAATATAGGCGTTAATCTGTGATACCAACACAACTAAAGCAGAAGTGGAATAAATCTAAATTTGTGCAATTCCACATAAAGAGCGTTTCAGCTATAGGGTGAAACCAAAGTATCCTTAAAAAAAATTATAATGCCCAGAAAATAAATTCTTTCTCATCATTTTTAAATTTATAAATTTTGAAAACCTAATTTTTTTTTCCATTTAAGGAGCAATTTAGCGTGGCCAATCCACCTAGCCTGCACATTTTTGGGTTGTGGGGGTGAGACCCACACAGACACGGAGAGAATGTGCAAACTCCACACAGACAGTGACCCAGGGCCAGGATCAAACCCAGATCCGAGACGCCATGAGGCAGCAGTGCTAAGCACTGCATCACTGTGCAGTCCCCAATCCTTCTCATCCTATTGGCTCAACTTACACTGCAGGACCTCTTAGCAAGGCTTACTTCAACAGCAATTCCAAATTGTGACCTCTACCATTTAGCAGGACAAAAGCAGCAGACCCAGGGAACACCGCCACCTACAACAGCCTCTCCAAGTCACTCACCAGCATGACTTGCATCTGTATAACCATTCCTTTATTTTTGCTTGGTCAAACTCCTGGATTTCCCTCCCTAACAATTCTGTGGTGTATCTACAGCATGTGGATTGCAGGAGTTCAAGAAATTAGTGCCCACATTCCATGAACAAATAAAAAGCAGGTTAGCGTGGCAAATTTCATATTGTTCTGATTTTTTGGATTACTCTATAGTTATCCACTAGACTTATTTGAGGCAGTACTAAATTGTTTAATCCAGTGCCGCTATTTGAAGAAGAGAGGAGAGTTCTCATTGGTGTTCTGGCCAATGTTTGTCCCTCAACTTTCTCTCCTTCCAGGTACAATGCCCTGAGAGGGGCAACCATGTTTTTCCATGAGTTGTTCCATGGTAACGCTTGCAAAGTACTGCAGTGGTTTTCTGTTGCCTCCTGCATGTTCTGGTTGACCAGGAGACTCTCCCACAGGATAACAATCAACCTGTTTGGCCATGTTATGAACACACCTTCCATGGTCAGAGTGGGACTCAAACCCAGAACTTCTGGCTCAGAGGCAGGAATGCTACCACCATGACACAGGCCCCTTTAAATATTGGCCAGAACATCAGGGATAACTCTCCTGCTCTTCTTTTTGAATTTGTGCCATGAGTTATTTTACATTCACCCAAATAGGCAGATGGGGTCTCAGTTTAATGTTAATCTCAAAACAGCATCTCCGACTGGGCACTCACTCAGTATTGCACTGGAGCATCAGTCTTTATTTTTGTGTTCAACCGTGGAGTGGGATGTGCACCCAGAATCTTATGACACTAAAGTTTTAAAGTTGTATTCGTTGTTTTCATGGATGTTGAATAGCAGCATCAGTTATTGTATAGTCCATGAGTGCTTGTTGTCCTGGGATAACACTTTACATATAATCACCCTTAATGGGAAAGGGAAGTTGCAGAGGAGTGCTGTTTATTCAAAGAACACTAAAATATAAACCTAAAGATAAATAAAAAGAATGACAAACTGAAAGTTCTGGGAATACTTAGTGGACCTGAATTCACTTCTGGCTTGGGCAGATCACTTGTGAAATCAGGAAACAACTTTTCACACAAAGGGCAGTCGACATAGACATAGAAAATGGGAGCAGGATGAGGCCATTTGGCCCTTTGAGCCTGCTCGGCCATTCATTAGGATTATGACCGATCATCCAGCTCAATTGCCTAATCCCACTTTCCCCCCATATCCTTTGATTCCTGTTATAACCTGCCTGAATCCTATTGGCGGAGGACAATTGGTTATTCCCATTACTCCTGGGGAGTGGGGGGGCAGGGAAGTCATTCGTAGTTGCAGGTGCAGAAATAGAGCTGACTAGTATGGTACCAGCTAATGAAGGAAGCAGTGATGAACTACTGCTGCTGTGTACATATTGTTGTAAATTCAGTTACTTTCTGTTTGACTTTGTGGCCCTCACTAAAATTCCCTTCTCCCTAAGTGCGAGATCTGACTGCTTCTTGAAAACATTCAGGGCGGGATTCTCCGTTTCAGAGACTTAGTGCGGGATTCTCCGTTTGCCGATGTCGAAATCACAAAACGCAATCGGGCAGAGAATAGCTTCCAATGCATGGTAGGTGCTGGTTTGATGCCAAATCGGGATTCTCCAGCCCCCCCAAAATGGCATAAATGCGTCACTTGCCAGGCGGAGTAAAAGTACAGTAGGCATATAATTTGTGTGCCTGACTCCCGGTGCTCCGGGGCCTCCGACGGGCCGAGTTCTCGACAGCGTGTTTCACTTGTGGTCTCAAAAATTGTGAACCTGGTGTCGTAGCTGCTGAGCGAGAGAGAGGAGGTACCCCGCCCAACCGGCTGCCACCCACCGGGGGACCACCCATGGCAACACCCACGGTAACCCCCAGTGAGGGCATTGCCAGCCAACAGTACCCCTGGCAGAAGGTATGTGCGCTAGGATCGGGGCCACCGATGGTGCCGGACACCGACGGGGCAGGGGTGCGGGGGTGGGGAAGGAGCATGCGTGGGTGGAGCCCGCAGTGCCAACCGGTGTAGCCCATGGAACCTGGCTGGGCACGGGAGTATGCTCCATGCTGACATATTGGCCTTCCACCCCCTGCAGACAATGGCGTTGGGAGTTCAACCAGCAATGCTGGCTGCCGTGGCGATGGTCGCAGCTCTGCGAGATGCCCTGCAACCGCCACAGCGGGGATCACTCATAGAGGAGAGGGAAGCTGTAGCAGCAGAGCAGGCTCCTTCACCTGCGCCCGAAGGTGTTGGATGCACGCCATCATCCCCCCTTGTAGTCCCTGGCTGTCTCCACCTCGGTGACCTCCCTTTACTCCGGGCCGTCGATCACGTCCAGTGACCTCAACTCAGGTATTGTAGGAGCGCAATTCTGGCAGTCCCCCTCCGGTCTTCTCCCGCTCCCGGCGGTTGTGCGCAGCCTTCTCCTGGGGGGGCGGGGCACAAACACATCCAATGACACCGTTAGACGTTCCAACGCATGCAGCCCAGGGGTTGGGTAGATGGTGGCCTCAGTGGCTAGGGCACCCGCACATGACGGCTGACATGGGTGCTGGCCTGTGGGGCAGGTTGGGGTTCGGCCATCCTCCGGGGGGGAGGGGCCGGGTTACGGGTCTGTGGGGGGGTGGGGTTAGTGCCAGGGGCACGGAGCAGCCAACTCACCCTGGCCGCCCTGAGGAAGTCGTGGAGTTTCTTCCGGCACTGCATGCCAGTCCAGACGATGTTGCCCACGGCGTTGACCTGCGCCCAGGCACAGCGAATGGCGGCACCTGGCGGCCTTCCTCCCGGGCCAGGGTACAGGGTCACCCTTTTCTCCTCCACGGCGTCCATGAGGATGTCCAGCTCAGCGTCCCTGAACCGTGGCGCTGCTCTCCTTCCAGCCATCTTGGTGACTGGGACAGTGTATGTAGGGGGATGGATCGTTTAAGTGAGGCTGTGGCATGTGAGCCTCATGTGCGCCAATCACAGTCCCACCGAACCCAGCAACGTTTTGCATGGAATTGATTGTGTTCCACGTGCCGATGGTGCTAGCACATTTAAAGTAGCTGAATCGATGCAGCTGTTGCGCCGTTTTCTCTGTCGCAAAATGCTACGGTTCCCACGCCGGCGTCAGCACTTAGTCTCAAAAGGAGAATCCAGCCCTAAGTGTTGACGCCGAGACAGAATTGGTGGACTTCTACGACAGCAAAATTGCGCCGGTCCCGGAGCAATTGTAGAACCATAAATGTGCTAGCACCGGAGCCACATGGAAAACGGCGGTTCCAATCAGAAACGGTGTTGGATTTGCTGGGATCGAGATTGCCATCGAGAGGCTGACAAGCTGCTGCTGTATATTAGCACTCCACTCCCTACACACACTCAACCCAGCAAACAAGATGGCACTGGTTGCAGAGGCGCATCCATCCTGTTGATGGGTCAGCTGGGGCCAAAAGGTAGTTGGGGGTGTGGCCTGAGGAAATTCCATATGACCTGTGGCACTACGTTCACATTGGGCAGTCAGCAGTATGCACAGCAGCATGGTGCCTTGCAGGCTACAGCAATGGTGTTCCGTGCCCGTCCCCCACAACCCAGTTCCTGGCTGCCCCCCGCTACTCCCTCCGCCCTGGCAGAAGTCCCTCCAGCCAGCGACACAATTGTCAGCACACTATGGCGATGTTGGATACTCCACATACCCCCTCTCTCTCCCTCAGCAGCCATGGGGCCTGTTCCAATTTTTAATACCACAAGTGAAACTTGCCATCAATAATTCCTCGGCCACGGTTTTTGCTTCGCGTTCATTCTCTGCCCTATTGCATTTCCCGATTCCAGCGTCGGCCGGCGGAGAATCCTTCCCACAATGTTTTGGCCTCAACTACTTCCTGCGGTAACAAACTCCACAGGCTCGCCACTCTCTGGGTGAAGAAATTCCTCCTCATCTCTGCCCTAAATAGGGCGGCATGTGGCGCAGTGGTTATCACTGGGACTGCGGCGCTGAGGACCCGGGTTCGAATCCCGGCCCTGGGTCACTGTCCATGTGGAGTTTGCACATTCTCCCCATGTCTGCGTGGCTTTCACCCCCACAACCCAAAGATGTTCAGGCTAGGTGGATTGGCCGTGCTAAATTGCCCCTTAATTGGGAAAAAAAAATAATTGGGTACTCTAAACTTGAAAAAACTCTCTGCCCTAAATGGTCTACCCCATACCCTCAGACTGTTACCCCTGGTTCTGGTCACACCCACCATTGGCAACATCTTTCCTGCATTTACTCTGTCTCGTCCTGTTAGAATTTTATAGGTTTCTGTGAGATCCCCCTCATCCTTCTGAACCCCAGCGAATACAATCCTAACCTAGTCATTCACCCCTCATACATCTGTCCTGCCATCCGTGGAATCAGTCTGGTAAATCTCAGCTGCACCCCATCGAGAACATCCTTCCTCAGATAAGGAGACCAAAACCCCACACAATATTCCAGGTGTGGCCTCACCAAGGCCCTGTATAATTGCAGCAAGACATCCCTGCTCCTGTTCTCGAATCCTCTCACTATGAAAGCCAACATACCACTTGCCTTCTTTACCGCCTGCTGCAGCGGCATGCTTACCTTCAGTGTCTTGGATTTTGCTACCAAAGTGGGTAATCTTGCATTTACCCAAATTATACTGTATCTGCCATTCATTTGCCCACCTACTCAACTTGTCCAAATCACACTGAAGAATCTCTGCACCCTCCTCGAGGTCCCAGGTTCAATCCCAGCCCTGGGTCACTGTGTGTGTGGAGTTTGCACATTCTCCCCGTGTTTACATGGGTTTCACCCCCACAACCCAAAGATGTGCAGGTTAGTGGATTGTCCACGCTAAATTGCCCCTTAATTGGAGAAAATAAATAATTGGGTACTCTAAATTAACTTTAAAAAAACTCTCTAGTTACATTTCAAAGAATTCCAGTAGATTTGTCAAGCATGGTTTCCCCTTCATAAATGCCGGAACCCTAGGGCACCACGCTGGTGCAGTGGTTAGCACTACTGCCTCACGGCGCCGAAGTCCCAGGTTCGATCCCAGCCCTGGGTCACTGTCCATGTGGAGTCTGCACATTCTCCCCGTGTTTGCGTGGGTTTCGTTCCCTCAACCGAAAGATGTGCTGCCCAAATTCTACCCAGTATACTATCTGATAGACTCAACGGAACCCATGCCTGCACAGAGCAGGTGAAGGATGAATTAAGGCCAAGTAAATGCTTTCTGGAAATGGGGATTAATTACTGTAAGACCTAGGGTAGCAGGTCATTTTAGTTCTCGGGGATGGTCGTCCCTGCCCTTTTGCAAATAACCCCAAGTAAGGGTCCCTTGTCAGGGTTACGAGCTGTAACCAACAGTGGCGATGACAGAAGAGCTAGAACCTCAAAGGACCATAAAGCTCATCAAGTCTGCTCCGCCATTCAATAAGTTCATGACTGATCTAACATGATAATCCTCAACTTCACTTTCCCACCTTATCCTGTTGCTCTATTTGGGGGCGATTCTCCGAGCCCCGCGCCAGGCCGGAGAATTGGCGCGGCGCCAGCCACGGGCCACTGGAATTGGCGGGGCCGCCGATTCTCCAGCCCGGATGGGCCGAGCGGCCGCGCCGATATGACAGAGTACCGCCGGCGCCGTTCACCCCTGGTCGCTGCCGGCCGATCCTCTGCGTGAACGGTCGGGGGCGGCCTGTGGGGGGGGGGGCTCTTTCATCGGTGGGGGGGGGCCTCCGATGGGGTCTGGCCCATGATCGGGGCCCACCAATTGGCGGGCGGGGCGCTCCCCCCAGGGGCCTACTTTCTGGCGCGGCCAGCCCCTGAACACCGACGCCATGTTGAGTTGGGGCCGGCGCACTGAAGAAGTCCCCGTGCATGCGCAGGTTGGCGCGGCCCAACTGCTTGCCGAGATGTTGGGGGTGAAGGTGGCCCCACGGCCAGAGGCAACGATATTTGAGGTCTCGGAAGACCCAGAAGTCCAGGGGGCTAGAGAGGCCGATGTTTTGGCCTTTGCCTCCGTGATAGCCTGGAGACGGATTTTGCTTGGGTGGAAGGACTCGGAGCCACAGAAAGCGGGGATGTGGGTGAGTGGCCTCGAGGAATTCCTGAGGTTGGAAAAGATCAAGTTAGTCTTGAGAGGATCGGTTGATGGGTTCACCCGGAGGTGGAAGCCATTCACTGACTTCTTTAAGGAGATTGAGGTGTCAGCAGAAGGGAAAGGGGGGGGGGAATAAGGCGGATAAAAATGGGGGAGGCAGGACGGGAGGAGGGGAAGGGCAGGGGGGGGTGTGGATGTTGGTTATTTATTGTGTTGTACAATTTTGCTTCAAGGTGACCAGCCTTAGACTCTGGGGTGACCAGCCTTTGACATGATTGGCTGGTTTAGCTCAGTGGGCAGAACAAGGACAGCAGCGCGGGTTCAATTCCCGTATCAGCTTACCCGAACAGGTGCCGGAATGTGGCAACTAGGGTCTTTTCACAGTAACTTCATACATGTGACAATAAAAGAGTATTATTATTATGCCAGCAATTGCCTGCACCATGCGGTGATGTCTGCAGCAATGCAGGACTAAAGTCTTGCACCAAGGTCTCCACATAGCCACCATCCTAACAGTGTTGACCTCATTGCGTTGCAGTGTCGGTACAATCACCTCAGACTTAAGGCAGACAGACTCCTGCAGGCAGCCTTTCAATCTGAAGAGTGTACCAGACCTCCCTTCCTGATCATCCTGACTTTGGAGCTCCAGAAACTGAGGCATGACCAGGTCCAGAGGCAAGTCATCTGACTGGGGCTCAGCAGATTCCTGGTTGTGGTATCTCGGTATTACGGTACCTGATAGGCTAAAGCACCATTGGTGGAAACTGTATGCGTTCTATTGGTTAGAATGTATGATAGCTCCGCCCTGCTAGGCGGGGTATAAGAACCAGTACCGCGCCAGCAGCCTTCATTCTGTACCTGAGCTGCTGGGGAAACATCTAGCTTATTAAAGCCTTCAGTTGGACTACGACCTTGCTTTAGTGGTCATTGATCGTGCATCAATTTAATAAGCTAGTTTTTTTTAAGAAGAAAGGATGGAGCTCCGAATCAAGCCGGAGTGTCTGCAACTTAGCCCCCACGCGGCAAACTCAGCAGCAATCTTTAAGCACTGGCTGGCGTGCTTTAAAGGGTATCTCGGGACGGCCGAAAAAGCACCCACGGGAGAGCAGAAACTGCATGTCCTGCACTCAAGGGTGAGCCCGGAGATTTACACCCTCATCGAGGAAGCGGAAGACTTCGATGCAGCAATAGAGCTGCTAAAAGGACACTATATTCGCCCGGAAAACCAGGTCTACGCCCGGCACCTACTTGCAACAAGGCGACAAACCCCTGGGGAATCGCTGGAGGAATTCTACCGTGCTCTCCTGGTGTAGGTAAGAAGCTGCAGCTGCCCGCAAGTTTCGACGAGCGAACACACGGAACTCTTAGTCCGGGACGCTTTCGTGGCAGGTATGCTATCTTCACAAATCCGCCAGCGTCTGTTAGAAAAGGACACCCTGGGTCTCAGGGAGGCACGGGCCCTTGCAGGCTCCCTGGACGTGGCCTCCAGGAATGCCCGCGCTTATGTTCCCGACCGCGCGGCAGCCCCCAGGGCAGCGTGGAACCCCTCCCCCATTCCCCCACAGGCCTGCGCTGCAAGACGGCCTGACAACCCCGAAGGGCCCCATTGCTACTTTTGCGGGCAGGCCAAGCACCCCCGCCCACGCTGCCCGGCCTGCGCATCCACCTGCAAGGGATGCGGCAAAAAGGGCCATTTCATGGGGGTATGCCAGGCCCGTGCGGTTGCCGCGGTCTCCGGCGGCAAATGCGGACCGCAACCACAAACGTCTCGCCGCCATCTTCATATTCCAGGGCCACGTGCGGACCCTGGGCGCCGCCATCTTGTTCCGCGGATGCCACGTTGGAGGGATGGGCGCCGCCATTTTGTGCACCCCCAGCCATGTGCGACCAATGGGAGCCGCCATCTTGGATGAACCCCCAGGACCCCAGCTCGGCTGACCACGCACTGCCCGAAGAGAACTCTCAACTGCTGCATTTAGCCTCGGTGACTCTGGATCAGTCTCGGCCTCGAACACTCTCAACTGCTATGACGATCGTATTCATCAACGGGCACGAGACGTCCTGTCTAATCGACTCTGGGAGCACGGAGAGCTTCATATACCCTGACATGGTAAGGCGCTGTTCTCTCCTCATCCACCCCATTAATCAAAATATCTCCCTGGCTTCCGGTTCCCACTCAGTGGAGATAAAGGGGTTTTGTGTAGCAAACCTCACAGTCCAGGGAAGGGAGTTCAAAAATTTCCGACTCTACGTCGTTCCCCACCTCTGCGCGACTACACTCCTGGGTTTAGACTTCCAGTGTAACCTTCAAAGTCTGACCTTCAAATTCGGCGGCCCTGTACCCCACCTTACTGCCTGCGGCCTCGCGACCCTTAAGGTCCACCCACCTTCCCTGTTTGCGAACCTCACCCCGGATTGCAAACCCGTCGCCACCAGGAGCAGACGCTACAGTGCCCAGGACCGGATCCTTATTAGGTCAGAGGGCCAAAGGCTACTGAGGGAAGGGGTCATTGAAGCCAGTAACAGCCCCTGGAGTGCTCAAGTAGTGGTGGTAATGACCGGGGAGAAGCATAGGATGGTCATCGACTACAGTCAGACCATCAACAGGTTTACGCAGCTGGACGTGTACCCTCTCCCCCGCATATCCGTCCTGGTAAACAGGATCGCGCATTATAAGGTCTTCTCCACGGTGGATCTCAAGTCCGCCTACCACCAGCTCCCCATCCGTACTAGTGACTGCAAATACACTGCCTTCGAGGCAGATGGGCGGCTCTATCACTTCTTAAGGGTTCCCTTCGGTGTCACCAACGGGGTCTCGGTCTTCCAGCGCGAGATGGACCGAATGGTTGACCGGTACGGTTTACGGGCAACATTCCCGTATCTCGATAATGTCACCATCTGTGGCCATGACCAGCAGGACCACGACACCAACCACCGAAAATTTCTCCAAGATAAAAAACTACAAGATCTTGCGCTGGAGGATCGAATTCTCCACATACAACTACGAGATCTTGTTTCGTCCCGCAAAGCTAAACGAGCCTCCTGACGCTCTGTCCCGCGGCACATGTGCCACCACACAAGTGGACCGCCTCCGAGCCCTCCACGAGGACCTCTGCCACCCGGGGGTCACTCGCGTTTTCCATTTTGTCAAGACCCGCAACCTGCCCTACTCCATCGAGGAGGTCAGGACAGCCACCAGGGACGGCCAAATCTGCGCGGAGTGCAAACCGCACTTATACTGACCAGAGAAAGCGCACCTGATAAAGGCTTCCCGTCCCTTTGAACGCCTCAGCATGGACTTCAAAGGCCCCCTCCCCTCCACCGACCGCAACACATACTTCCTGAACGTGATTGACGAGTACTCCCGGTTCCCGTTCGCCACCC
Organism: Scyliorhinus torazame; assembly: GCF_047496885.1. Classification (NCBI taxonomy): domain Eukaryota; kingdom Metazoa; phylum Chordata; class Chondrichthyes; order Carcharhiniformes; family Scyliorhinidae; genus Scyliorhinus; species Scyliorhinus torazame. The sequence goes on from NC_092707.1 coordinate 137,277,394, forward strand.
CCTGCCCCAACATGACCGCGACCACCGTCATCAAGGCCCTCCATAGCATCTTTGCACTGTTCGGGTTCCCCACGTACATACACAGTGATAGGGGGGTCCTCCTTTATGACCAACGAACTGCTCAATTCATGCTCAGCAAGGGCATCACCTCGAGCAGGACGGCCAGTTACAACCCCCGGGGTAACGGACAGGTAGAGAGGGAGAACGGAACGGTCTGGAAGACCGTCCTACTGGCCCTACGGTCCAGGAACCTCCCAGTCTCCCGCTGGCAAGAGGTCCTCCCGGATGTCCTCCACTCCATCCGGTCACTGCTTTGTACGACCACCAATCAGACACCTCACGAACGCCTCCTTGTCTTCCCTAGGAAGTCCTCATCTGGGACCTCGCTCCCGACCTGGCTGGCAGCACCCGGACCCATCCTGCTCCGAAAACACGTGCGGGCGCACAAGTCGGACCCGTTGGTCGAGAGGGTCCATCTGCTCCATGCTAACCCCCAGTACGCCTACGTGGCGTACCCCGACGGCCGACAAGATACAGTCTCCCTACGAGACCTGGCGCCCGCCGGAACTCCACGCACATCCCAGCCACCAGTCCCACCCTCCCTTCCACCGCAGCACCTTACAGGAGGATCGGTCCTTCGGCCGGCCCCATCTAGGCCCCCCCACCACCGATGCCCCCCGCAGGCGCACCCTTCCCAGGTCAACCGTTTTCCCCACCAGCACCGTCTAGGGGTGACGAAGCTGCCATGGAGATCGAAGCCACGCTCCCGGAGTCACAGACACCCGTGTCTCCACTGGAGTCACCGCCGAAGCTCCGACGATCACAGAGGACGACCAGGGCCCCCGATCGACTGATTGCTTCATTTTAATTGTAAACTGTAAATATAAACCATCAAATGTACATAGCGATCAGAATTGTAAATAGTTACTAAACACTGTACGGAGGTATTACGGTACCTCCATAACTAATTATACCACGTTGCCATGTTTTGTAGTTTCAGGCCACCACCCCCGCCTGACTCTTTTTTAACAGGGGGTTGTGGTGGTATGAATTAAGGGTAATACGGTACACCATGAATGCCGAGGAGCCATTGGAGGACAGATGCTGGATCCCGATTGGATCCGCCGCCTACTGGGCTCCACCCAGATAGGCGGGGTATAAGAACCTGGGTTAATCCCCGCAGCTGCATTCTGTGACTGAGCTGCTGGGGAACGAGTCTGAACGAGCTACAATCGAGGCTTTATTGAGCAGACTTGTTCAGACTCATTCCCCAGCAGCTCAGTCGCAGAATGCAGCTGCGGGGATTAACCCAGGTTCTTATACCCCGCCTATCTGGGTGGAGCCCAGTAGGCGGCGGATCCAATCGGGATCCAGCATCTGTCCTCCAATGGCTCCTCGGCATTCATGGTGTACCGTATTACCCTTAATACATACCACCACAGGGGTGAATGTGGTATTATAGGTATTACGGTACCTGATAGGCTAAAGCACCATTGGTGGAAACTGTATGCGTTCTATTGGTTAGAATGTATGATAGCTCTGCCCTGATAGGCGGGGTGTAAGAACCAGTGCCGCCCCAGCAGCCTTTGTTCTGTACCTGAGCTGCTGGGGGAAACATCTAGCTCATTAAAGCCTTCAGTTGGACTACAACCTCGCTTTAGTGGTCATTCATCGTGTTTCACTGGTCTCCAGCAATCATCCAAGTGCCGGCACCCTGGAACATCCCTGCCTCCATCTGCTGTACGTCTGGGATGTGATGTGCTGGCTAGATTGTGACTCTGAGACTATTCTAGAACTAGGTCCCCCCGGGGTGTCTGTCTCAGTCGGCAGGGGAGATGAAGATGTGTGTGGGAGAGTGAGTGGTGGTGTCCCTGGAACTGGCAGTGAGAGAGATCCCTGTGGTTTTGTGATGGGTGTGTGAGTTGAGAGCGATGAGAATAGTGACCTAACCTGGCAGAGCTCTTGTGGCACTGGATGGCTGTCCACTTCTGCAGGATATTGGCAGTCACAACTGCTGCCACCACCTCCCATGCTGGGTTTGTGACCCTGCTGGCCGTTTTTTTGGCCTGAGCATGGGTACAGCACATCACAATGACCTCAACAGCATTGAGGAGTTTCTCCAGGGAATCATTGGACAATTTGGGGGCGGAGTTCCTGGCAGCCATCACTTCCCAGAAACCCACAAAGTGTAGCTGGTGTGCACTAGGTGATGGCAAAGCGGGCGAATCAGAGGCCGCCCGCCAGCAAAACAGCGTGGAACCCATGGCAGAAAATGTGTAGCAGAAGGTGCCGCCATCGCTGCCGGCGGGCTCAACACCACTTTTCCCACTCACCATTGGCCTTTGCCGATTTGCAGGAAAATCCCACCCTCTGTTTCTCTCTCCGGAGACACTACCTGATCTGCTGAGTATTTCCAGCAATTTCTGTTTTTAATTCAGACTCCCAGCATCCGCAGTATTTTGTTTTTATTGACCCAAATTGCTATTTTTTAGCAAGCTGGTAGCCAATAGGAATCCCCTCCCAAGGGGAGTTTTAGTGTCTTCAGAAAAACTGGTCGCAGCTTTTGTCCACACAGACGTTCATGTCCTTCAGGCCAATCCTGCGAAATAAATGAGGCAAGATAAACTCACAGAATAGAATCCTTACTCATTTACAAATGTAATGTATCCTCAGCAATTGATAGCACTCACCGATGTCACAGTTCAAACAGAATCAATGTTTAAAGAAAAGAAGAGGCAAAAAGGGAACAAAAGAGATTATGATAATGTGAATGGTTAATCTGTCTCACCGATCATTTTAGAAGTGGGGGCAGATAATGATGCTAGCTGTTGAAACGGACAGAATAATTTGACATTGTGATGAGCAGTTCTGATTGAGAAAACCCTATTTTGTTTGTACTTAATTTAATCTGCTGGCGCAAATGGCACCAAATTTACACAAAATAATTAACTACGTCACATAGCATTCCAGTTGCCCAAAACATTTCCCCTTGAAAATGTCTTTTGCGGGGCTTCCGGTGACGGCGGGCGGGAGGCAGCCGCACAATGGAGGGCTCCCGTTCGGGAACAGCATTTTCGGGGCTTTAAGCCCGGACCCAGGATCCACGGAGGCGGCAAAAGCAGGGAGAAGGCACAGTGAAGGCACAGTAAAGAAAAATGCCGAGGGTGATCAAAAAAACGGCCGTAAAAAAAACAGCTGAAGGTCTGTCGGAGAGTGGAAAGGTCACCACGGGGTCACCAAGGAAAATGGAGGCTGGAGCACCAGGGGAGGCCACACTGCTTACGGCAGAAGAAATAACTACGGCGATGGCTGCGGAATTCGAAAGACAGTTTACAAAATACATGGAGACAATGAGGAAGGAGATGAGGGAGGTTTTGAGTGTGTTGGTGGAGGAGGCGATTTCCCCGATGACGACGGCGGTGGCGAGCGCAGTAGCGGAGGTGCAGGAACAAGGGGAGGCGCTGAAGGAAGTGGAGGAGACATTATTACAGCACGGTGATCAATTTACCTCGATGGGGAAGGAGATGCAGAAGGTGATGGAGATTAACAAGGATCTGCGAGGAAAGATGGAAGACCTGGAAAACAGATCCAGGCGACAGAATTTGAGGATTGTGGGGCTGCCCGAAGGAGTTGAAGGACCGAGGCCGACTGAGTATTTTGCCGCGATGCTGGCAAAACTATTGGGGGAGGGGGAGGACCCCTCCCGATATGAGCTGGATCGGGCTCACCGGTCGTGGAGGCCTGTACCAAAGGCGAGTGAGCCGCCAAAGGTAGTGACTCTGTGCTTCCGGAGGTACAGTGCGAAGGAGAAGGTCCTGTGCTGGGCCAAGCAGAAGCGGGTGGTGCAGTGGGCTGGAGATGGTATACGTGTATACCAGGACTTTACGGTGGAGCTGGCAAGGAGGCGGGCTGCCTTCAACCGGGTGAAGAGGGCACTGTACATTAGCAAGGTGCAGTGCGGCATTGTATATCCAGCGAAGCTGAGGGTGACTTACAAGCTCAAGGACTTATTTTGGAACGGCGGAAGCAGCGGAGGAGTTTGCGAAGGCAGAAGGACTGTGGCAGAACTGAGAAATTGAGAAGTGGCCATGTGCCGATGTAACCTCAGGACTGTATTTTCTTCTTTTTTGTTTCACTGCGTGTGGGTGTATGGGCTAAAGGAGCCAATGTTGTATATATTTGGACAAGGGAAGTGATGGGACTTTCACTCGAAATGAGGGCTCTTTGGGGTGTAGGTGGATATGCGGGGTTTCTGTGCCAAAAGGGGATTTCTGGGCTTTCCTAGGGCCGGGCAAGGGGGAAAGGGACCCGGGCGGGGGCCTCCACACTGGCCGGTTTAAGCCGGCCAGTGAACAGGAGTGAGGTGGGGGAGGGGCTGCGGCCATCGGAGCCTGGCAGAACAGGGTCCGAGTGGTCTAGCCGGGGTGGAAAGTTGGGGGGAAGGAACTAAGGTTGGGGGGGGAGGAGTTTTACAGGAGGCAGTGGACGGGGGGAGTTGGAGAGGGGGGGGTGTTTACAACTCTTGGGTATCATGTACGGTACTCTTTCAGAGGTTGGATGGCGTTGAGTGTAGGGGGGGAGGGGGAGTGGACTCGTTAGGTTAATGGTGACCATGGGCGGTCCCGGACTCCTTTTTCTTTTTCTCCTTTGTTTTTTGCTGCCACCGTGGGAGGGTTTGTTTCACTGGATGCATATTTTGACAGGTGGGCCGTTGTTTGGGGTGGTGGGAGGATGGGATCGTTGTTATTTTTAAGGGGATTGATTTTGTATTTGTTACCATTTACTGTCTGTGGGTGAGGTGTAAATTTTGAAGGAAAATGTGAAAATGGAGAATAAAAACATTTTTAAAAAAAAGAAAATATCTTTGAATTTGAGTGATTAAATATATATATTTTTTAAATAAATTTAGTGTACCCAATTAATTTTTTCCAATTAAGGGGCAATTTAGTGTGGCCAATCCACCTACCCTGCACATCTTTGGGTTGTGGGGGCGAAACCCACGCAAACACGGGGAGAATGTACAAACTCCACACGGACAGTGACCCAGAGCTGGGATCGAACCTGGGACCTCGGCGCCGTGAGGCTGCAGGGCATGAATTACTACAAGTATTTACAAACGGGGACTGGGTGCCATGGCTGAGGAAGGGAAGCGGGAGGCTTAAAAAACACTGAAAAACCATCGAAAACTGTCAGGCTTGCTGGGAGCTGGCTGCTTGAGCTGGGCGCAGGAGCAGGGAGTGTCTTGGTACTGAGTTTGTGAACTCAGAGTGTCTCTCTCAGGATCGGGGTGGCCTGGCTCAGACTGCTATTGTTGCCTTCTGTCTTTTAAGTGCACCACTTTGGTGCTACTTACAGGCACCTGGCTGCTCACATTACTGAGTGCTGCCTGTGTCCTTTGAATGCTCAGAGAGCCTCTGATGATCTCGGAGCCAACTCAGGCTGCCCCTTTGCACGCCCTCATACCCCAGCTGTTCCAGTTAAGGGATGGGTGTGGCCAAGTTCATTCAGGAGCCCACCAGGTGTTGGCACTCCTCACAAGCGCTGCCCCATTGCAGAAGAAGCATAGCTCACCCGAGCCAGAGGATACCTGCACTGTGGCCTTTGGAACTCTCCCTCATTCTCTGCCCCTCTTTGGGCAGAGGCCTCACTCGTGACCCCCGCCTCTCCGATCACAAGCTGTCTCCTCTTGTTGACGCTGGCAGTGCTGACAACCTCTGCCACCATTTCCCTAGTGGTGTTCAGGAGGGCAGGCTTGAGTCTGCGGCCACCCTGGGGAAGAGGGTGTCCCTCCGCTCCTCACTGGTATAGCCCTGTAGGTCCACCTCGGATTCTTGACCTCGGGGCGGGGGGGGGAGATATTCTGTGAGCCATCTTGGTGGCTGCAGTAGGTGTGTGGTTGGTGGAGCTGCCAGACTCTTTATTTAGCACTAACTCCAGCCCCAGCAGTTAGAACGCCCGCTGGGCCAGGAATTGCTCTGAATTTGCACCAGCAGAGTGCTGGTCTATGTCCTGACTTTCGTACCGAATAGCGCCTCCAACGAGAAGGCGAACCGCACACAAGTCAGTCCCGGCATCAACACTTTGGGCTGGATTCTTCGTCCGCAAACACCACAGCTGCGACGCAGACTATGTAAAGGTCCATTGACCTTGGATGGGAATTTCTGGTCGCCGGGTGCGCGCAGCCGAAAAGTCCCGCTGTTTGTCTCCCAAACGGAGAATCCTGCCCCATGGTTACTTTAGGGGAAATTCCATGATGGTTCATGAGATGGATTTCTGAGTTGAGGGGATTGTCCTACGAGGAGATGAGTGTAAGTGGGCGTCGCTGGCTAGGCCAGCATTTGTTCCCCATCCCTAATTGCCCTTGAAAAGGTGGCAGTGAGTTACCGAGTTGAACCACTGCAGTCCATGTGGTGTAAGTACTCCCACTGTGCTGTTAAAAAGGGGAGTTCCAGGATTTTGATCCAGTGACATTGAAGGAACGGTGATATAGCTCCAAGTCAGGATGGCTCCTGGCTTGCAGAGGAACCTGCTCCTATTTCTTATGTTTACGTATAGGGGCAATTTAGCGTGGCCAATCCACCTAACCTGCACATCCTTGGGTTGTGGGGGTGAAACCCACGCAGGCACGGGGAGAATGTGCAAACTACACACGGAGCCAGGATCGAACCTGGGACCTCGGTGCCGTGAGGCAGCTGAGCTGTGCTAACCACTGTGCCACCATGCTACCCAGCAGGAATACTTCATGATCGAACGCACAGAAATAGAGGAAGTAAATGGAGAGAAACGATTCAATCATTCTCTGTATGACAACCAAACTAAGTCAGGAAAAGTCATTTTGTGGCTGATATGTAGTGGTAATGTGAGGGAGGAAGCAGCAGCATGGTGATCAGCAAATACTTGTGCTATAAATGATATGTATCTCTACTATAATTTAAATCGTTGTTGAGAGTGACAATTAACACCATTTTATCTCTTTGGTTTTAATCTGTGTACTTTTCTTTAAATAACGAATACAGATGACATAACGAGAATTGCCATGGAAGAGTAAAAGAGCCAAATAAAGTGTAAATTGCGTGACTTAACTTCAATAAAGATTTAATCATTAACACTGGTTACACCAGTGATGGGCTGAGGCTCAAATGTGTGTGTTAACTCACTCAGATTCACCACCCCAAACCTGTTCCAACCAAGATTATTTATGCTGCGTCATGTCAAACCAGTCCACACAGCACAAAGTTTCAACATCTCAGGGCAACTGCCACTTGCTGTGGGCTTTTTAAAAATTTAAAGTGCCCAATTCTTTTTTCCAATTAAGGGGCAATTTAGCATGTCAGCAGTGGGGTACAGGGCTCACTCGTGCCTGACACTGTGTCGCCCCTCACTCCCTCTGGGGGACTCCCGTAATCTGGCACATTATAATTGATTGAAGGTTCTTTTGTTGTTCTGCCTCCGTAGATAGTTCAGGCAGTGTCCTATTGGGCCCCCCTCCACCAACATCCTGACTCCCTCTCTCCCCACCACCCCCCTTCCTTTCCCTTCTGTTGGTACAGAGGCGAGGGTATCTGGCCTCTCCAGCGCAAAGTTTAGTGCTTGTACCATTTTTTTTTGTAGAAATGTGTTGTGAACTGTTTTACTAATCAGAGTATCCACCCACCCTCCCCATACATTGGTACTATGGGGAGGGTACCCTGTTTCTCCAACACAAAATAAGTGTTTGTACCGTTTGGCCTTGTATATATTTTTTACTGTTTTAATAAAAAGATATGGCCAATTCAGCTCGCCTACACATCTTTGGGTTGTGAGGGTGAGACCCGCACAGACACCGGGAGAATGTGCAAACTCCACATGACCCGGGGCTGGGATTGAACCCGGGTCCTTTGCGTCGTGAGGCAACAGTGCTAACCACTGCACCACCATGCTGCCCCCATTTGTTGTGGTCACTGCTCCTTATAACATTAAAAAAATGTCCCAAGCCACTTCATAGAGAGGTATATGCAAAATATAGGCCAAGCTGGGAAAGAAGGTGGTAGGCAGGATGGCCAAAAGCTTGATAGAAGGCGTTTGAGCTATTTTAAGATGAAGAACGGCAAAAAAGCCAGAGGAAGGTAGCATTTACATTGGAAACGTATGCTCCGCCTTTCTGGTTTTCACAAGAAAGTGCCTGTGTCAAAGTAATGTAAATATTGGGGGCGACCTAATGGAAACGTTTCTAAGGGCGCGATCGAATGGCCGTGCTTCGCTCGAAAAGCAGTGCACCTTGGCGCAACATGGACAATAGAAGCCAGGAGACCCCGCTCCCAGGACATACCTGGCATGCTGGCAGTGCCATCTGGGTGCCAGCCTGGCACTGACGATGTTCCCAGGTGGCACTGCCATCTGGCAGGGGCACTGTCAAGTTGCGATGCTGACATTTTTTTGTAGGGTGGCGATTGGGCCAGGGGTGCCCTTCACTGGTGTTGGGGGAGGTGGGGGGGGGCCCAGGGACCCCCTCATAATGTGTTGGGGCTGGAGGGGGTCAGTTGTCGAGTTGGGGGCTCCAGAGATTGGGACGCCATGTTTAAATGGCGTCCCGATCTCTTACTACACTGAGGAGTTCAGGCGTGCGGAGCTCCTCAGCACAGAAAACGGAGTTATGTGCGGCCTCGCCCGCGCGTTCCCCACTGAGGCCCCCTATCTAACCCAAGTGACGTTTGATAGCTGTGAGCGCTGAGAAACACGTGGCTAAACGGGATCATTATGAGACTTTGTTCCCATTTAGTTAAATCGCGCCCTCAGTGTAATTTTTGGGGAGTTTTACTGGGGGTTTCCCACCGGCTTTGTCGCTGAATTTCCCACCGCTATCTAACCACACTTAGGGAACGGTTCTCTTGCCGCGAGAGCACAACGTGGTTGGAAAATCCCGGGAGCCCTCCAGCGGACCACCCGGCAGCCTCTGCACCTCACGGGATTCACCCAAGTCGTTCGAGATGTTGGAGTCGGAACTCCGCAAAATGACACTGGCGAATGTAGCTCTTAAACCTATTTACGACCTACCTGCCCGGGATCCACTGGCCTCCCTCGATTCTCCGGCCTCCCCAGGGAGGCTGCAGCCAGGCCCCAATCAGTGTTGATCCACACAAACGTGGACCATGCCGAATGGTGCTCTGAGGGTCTCCAGAGCATTGGAGACCCTGGGTGGCTAGGGGGTGCAGGGTGGCTCCCTGGCCCTCCCCCTGGAATGCAGGCACCTTGGCACTGCCCAGCTGGCACCCTGGCTCTGCCAAGGTGCCCAAACAGCACTGCCAAGCTGGCAGGAGCACTATCTGGGTGCCAGGGTCGCAGTGCAAGGATGCCCGAGTGCCAGGATGGCACTGCCAAGGGTTAGGGGCCATCTTGGCCAAGGTGGAGGATGTGTTTGAAGGGTGGGGATGTGCAGTGCAGGTATGTATGGGCCTCCGGCAGGTTGGGGAGGTGCTGGGAGGGGGAGGGTAGAGTCCTGGAAGGGAGGGGGTTCTATTAAGGGACTTGGAAGGGCCAAAGGAGGGGGGGCCCCCAGGAAACCCATAGCAGGATGTCCTCACTTTCAGGGTGTGGTGTAGTGCCCATGTGTGTGCGGGGTGACATTGCCCATGGGTGGGGGGTATGGGGGATCTATGAGCTCACTCAGAGATCAGGGCACCCTTTCAAAATGGCGGCCCAATCTCTGAGTTCAGCTCCTCAGTACAAAGAAAATTCTAAGGGCGCGATTCTTCCAAAAAGTTTCAAAGTTCATTTGTGGCGGGTTTTTCAGGGAGTTTCTTGCCGACTCTGCCGGCGAGTTCCCCATCACTATTCAATGACACCTAGTCACATTTTTGGGCCCTGGGGAGTTTCTCACCGGTTTAGCCCACACTGCACTTTGGGAACCCTTGCACTGGCACCCAGGCAGTGCTCCTGCCAGCTTGGCAGTGCCAGCTGGGCAGTGCCAAGGTGCTCATGTTCCAGGGAGAGGGCCAGGGTGCCACCCTGCACTAACCCTGACCACCCAGGGGTCTCCGAGGCCCGGGAGACCCACTGGGTGCCATTCCGCCTGGTCCATGTTTGTGAGAAACAGTGAGAAACTCTCCAGGACCCCCAGGCCCATTGAATAGCGGTGGGGAACTCACAGGCAGAGCCAGCGGGAAATTCCCTGAATAACCCGCCACAAATGAACTTTGAAATTTTTCCAGAGAATCGCGCCCTTCGTCACTTTTATGAGCCCGAGGGAGTTTCTCACCGGTTCAGCCCACACTCAGTTCTGAATTCTTCCGGCCTGCCCCCGACAAGAATGGCACTGGTGAGAGGCAGGCAATGGAGAACTCCATTGACCTTGGGTGGGAGTCTCCGGTCACTGGGCGAACGCAGCCGGCGAATCCCACCCTTAGAATTATTTTCATCACTGGGTAGCTGAACTCACTGGCCAGACCGGCTCCTCAAAGATCAGGCCACCATTTTGAAAGGGCGCCCTGATCTCTAAGTGAACTTATGGGTCCCCCATTTCCCCCACCCATGGGCAGTATGCCACCCCCTCCAAGTGATGACACCCTGCAATGGGGTCACTCAGTGCCCCCTTTTTGGGACCTCCCACACCCCCTTTCCAGGACCCCACCCTTCACTCCCCAAACCTTCCAGGAGCCCCTTCATATGTACTCTGCATCCCCCACCCTTCATAATCTCCCTCCACCCTCTTTTCATGTGCCTGGTTCTCCTCAGGCCCTGACCCTTGGCAGTGCTACCCTGGCACCTGGGAAACCTGACACTGCCACCTTGGCATCCTGGGAGTACTCCTGGTGGCTTTGCGGTGCTACCAGGGCACCTTGGCAGTGCCAGGGTGGCAGTGCCTAAGTGCCAACCAGGCAGTGCCAAGGTGCCCATGTTCCAGAGGGATGGTCAGGGGGCCATCCTGCACTATGCACAGCAACCCATGGGCCTCCGATGGCCTGGAAGACACCCCCAGGTGCCCTCCGCCTCGTTCACATTTGTGTAGACGAGTACTGAATGGCCCCCAGCTGGGGATTCTTTGGGGAGGACATTAGATGCCGGGAGGCCAGTAGATCCCGGGTGAGTACGCTTAAATATATTTCAAACCTACTTAAGCATACTTGGTCACGCCCATTGTGGGCAGTATTCTAGACGTGCCTCCCCGCGGGACTTGGGTAGGTCCCGCAAGACGTAATGGCTGCCGGGAAGCCCGCGGGAACCCTCACCCGACATCTACCGCCTATGTCGCACGCTGGCTGGTCGATCGCACCCATAATGTAATAACGTTGAAACGTTGAAAGTGAAACTCCTTTGTTATTTCAATGAAAAGATCATAGAATCCCTACAGTGCAGAAGGGGCCATTTGGCCCATCGAGCCTGTACTGACCCTCCTAAAGAGCACCCTACATAGGCCCACTCTCCCAACCTATCCCCTTAACCCCACCTAACCTGCACATCTTGGGAAACTAAGAGGTAATTTAGCATGGCAAATCCACCAAACTTGCACATCTTTAGACTGTGGCAGGAAACAGGAACACCCGGAGGAAACCCACGCAGACACGGAGAGAAAGTGCAAACTCCACACAGACAGTCACCCAAGGCCAGAATTGAACCCAGGTCCCTGGCACTGTGAGACATCAGTGCTAAGCACTGCGTCACTATGCCACCCAGGTCTACCTATATAAAATAAATTGGTCAATGTTTCCTCAAAAATATCAAAGGGAAGGATTTAGATAATGTGTTCAGTATCTTTGAATAAATGACTACAACCTAACATATAAATTGAAGCTAGCAACCCTCTTGCTAGCAGATGTTGCCCTGTCACTAATCCACGCTTGTTTTGTGAATTTGAACATTATTAACAGGAATTTAACAAGATAAGGGAACATGAAACATCGCATTTAAATTCTTGCTGCATGTCTTGTTTCTTAAATTTTCACCTTTTTTTAAAATTGCAAATAGAAAGATGCAAAATGATTGCATCACATTAGCCTACTCTAGTGATTGCTTCATATATAGCAATGATAGAACGATTGCTGATTCCTGTGAACTACTGTTTTACATTATGTGACGATTAATATATTTTAACCAAATTATTTCAGCATCATTTTCATCCAGTTGATGCAACTATTATAATTACAATGTTTTTTTATCATTTTCATTCATCATTTTAACATCATCCTATTCCAGGCAAATTCTTAAAGATTATCACTGAGGAGGGACAATGCAATTAGGGCAGCACGGTGGCATAGTGATTAGCACTGCTGCCTCACGGCACCGAGGACCCAGGTTCGATCCCGGCCCCGGGTCACTGTCTGTATGGAGTTTGCACATTCTCCCCGTGTTTGTGTGGATCCCGCAATCCAAAAATGTGCAGTGGCTGAACAGCCTATTCCTGTTTCTGGGACCTCGGTACTGTGAGGCAGCAGCACCAATCATCGTGCTGCTCCTGCTGGGCACTGACTGCCTGTGGGCGATGAACCTACAATAAATTAAGAAACATGTTGAACCTTTTAAAACTGTAAGTTTGCACAATTTTCAAGAACTTTAATCTGATATTTGGCATTGTAAGTTTTTGATCATATCACAAAAGGTGATCTTACAAACAGGTCACAATGAAAAACAAGTTTGGAAAATATAATTGTACTCCAGTCTTTCTTCATTTTATTCCCAACAAAATTCAATGCCACTGCATCATGAAAAAAGCCATTTACGATTTTTGGCGTCTGATGTCAAAGTTTCCCTCAACACCCCTGTGACTTGCAGCAGTGCTGTCAACATAACCATCATTTTAACATCATCCTATTCCAGGCAAATTCTTAAAGATTATCACTGAGGAGGGACAATGCAATTAGGGCAGCACGGTGGCATAGTGATTAGCACTGCTGCCTCACGGCGCGGATGACCCGGGTTCAATCCCGGCCCCAGGTCACTGTCCATGTGGAGTTCGCACATTCTCCCCGTCTGCCTGGGTCCCACCCCCACAACCCAAAAAGATGTGCAGGCTAGGTGAATTGGTCACACTAAATTGCCCCTTAATTGGAAAAAACCTAATTGGGTACTGTAAATATATTTTTTTTAAACACAACCTACCCAGATATTTGATCTCCCACAATTATGAAAGAATCAGTAAAATCCTTTTTATAATTTTGACAGATGTGATGCTTAACAAACTCAAAACCCTGTTCTACTGCAGACAGGACAGCTCTGTGTTGTTGTTGTTATGTTAAATCCCCACTCCGCTTGTAGAGATTTGTTTTTATGGAACTTGCTGCACAGATGGTAGTGCCATTGTGGTCTCCACGAGGGTTGTGTGTGCAGCTTGTGCTGAATGGAATCTACTGTTACATTTGGCTATAAAGACTGCTCTTGGACTGTACATGACATTGAGCCTGTTTTTCATTCCAGATTGTAATCATCATCATCTGGGTGATATAAGAATACCTTGCTTGTGGCGAATGAAAGCTGTATGATTGAACTGGCATAGGAGGTTTATTCAAGCTTGTTTTTTCAAGATTACATAGAAATGTTTGAAGCCACTGTACATTTTGATCACTTTGCATTGGCAGGAAGAGTGCATGGATACATTAAGATTTCCTGGTATGCTTGTGCTGAAAATGATGCCAACATAAAGGGAAATCTTTGCTACCAGATAAATCTACAGCAGTGTATGTTTTATTCCTTCTAATTTCAACCATTGAAGACCTGATTAAACCATAGCTGGCATTAAGAGAGTAAAGGAAAAGAAAAGGGTGGTGACAGAGAAGAGCAGGGAAAAATGATTTAGGGGGAAAAAACTGGTAAAGAAAGGTCAGTAATGGTTCTACAACTATTGCATGATCAGCTGCATTCCAATTATCCATTAAGTATCTAATCACCTTCAACCCTTCAACCTAAAACAGCATTGATAAAATACCTAGTGTAATGGCAGACAGGAGGACATTAACACTTTTTAAAGAATTCAAATATAATTTGTTCTACTTATCATTTCATGGTACACAACTCTTAATGTGCATTGCAGGCTAGGATGCTAGATTTCTTTTGTTGACCGTGTCAGTATTGAAGCAGTTTTATTGCATTGGAAAAGAGTCAAGAGATTACATCATCATCATACAGGTAAAAACATGTAGTTGTTACTATAAGCCTTTTTCTACATTGTTTAAAATATTAATTGTAACATTTTAAAAATAACTAACATTGGCTCTGCTGAAGATTTTTGTTGTTGAATTGTTTAAACAGAACTGGGAAGCTGAGACTGTAGCCTGCAAATGATTATCTACATTATCACAATGTTAACTAGGACAGGCTCCTAATTAGTCAAGAGCAGATTTATAGCTGTGTTTACAGCCTACTTTAAAAGCTCAGTCTGTTCTGCAGATTGCTTTGGTCTTGTGACTGGAGGGGCGAGTCTGTGAGGAATCCAATCAGTGAGTATGGATCTCCCTGGGTATTGGTTAGGTTTATATTAATGCTGTTTTAGGTTTAAGGGTGCATTTGAATGGAGGGTGATGAGTACTAAGTGGACTGTTGAAAGCAGCTGAATTGTGATAATTGTGGAACTGGTCTTACCGATGGGGTGGATTTTCTTCCCTCAATCAGTCTCTGATTTCTTTTTAACCAGCGTCCTCTTTTTAAAGCTCTCGATGTTTGACAAGCAGCTCAATATTTGAATGATCAGCTACACTAATTGTGCATTATATATACTGACTTGCAGTAAGAGAATGATTTCAGTATGTTGTCTTTTTTTAAACTTTGGATCAATTAATCTGTCGGATTAACTGATTAAAAGTTTTCTCTTTAATTGGGAAATGACTACAAAAGTCCAGTTTCAGTGGATTTGAGCCCAGTACACAAATTATTTGTGTTATTTGATAGCCTTTCTCTTGAGGGGGAATTGATCTCGGAAATAGAAATCTTCATGGTGTTAATGGCATGATGTGGTGTGAAGGAAGTTATGTTGTTGGGAGTGTACATGGATACCTTGTCTGGCCCTTCCTCTGCCACTCCTGATATTGCACAATGCTGAGGTACAAAGAGAGGAAAATGTTTTATTTGTGCCTTCCTCTTCCTTGTGTTAATACAAATTGATATGATTTTTTTTTGGAATTGAAGGATATAAAATTACTTTCAAGAATCATATTGAAAAAAATGACCTTTGTTTTTCGACATCATGAATTATTCCCCATCTCGATAGAGATAGAAGTCTGGGTTTACAAACATTTCAAATCATTTTCTTCCCAAACAATTCAGGATATTAAAATGCCAATTAATTTCTGAACACATGAAACCTCCTTGCCATGGGACTGGTTTTATTCTGAAAGGCCAAGATGGTGCTAGCAACTCTGTGGTGAGAGGATTTAAGTTCTCAACCCGTTCTATTGTAATGCATGTGGTTTGTTTTTTAAAATAATTCCTTCACGTGGATAACTTTGCACATGTTTGTGCAAGAGATGGGAATCTTACCAAAATTCCAGTTTGCAATTAAAACACATTAGGGGTTTGAAATCTGAGCAATTGTACTTGGAATGGCAATATAAAAGAGTTCTGATTTATAGGCACTGACATTTTGAATGAGTGATATTTCTTTGGACTATTAACATCAGATTTGAGCACTTTCGAGTTGCAGCACTGCAAAAGAGATTGGAGGTGCCATCTTTTGGGTGAGATGTTGAACTATGTTTGCTCTTTGAGGTGGACATAAAACAATCCCAAGTCATTTATTTAAAAAGTAAACCCGTTCTCCCAGTGTTCTGGTATACATTTATACCTTAACCAATACTAAAAACAGATTATTAATCTGGCAATTTATCTTGCTGTCTGCCAAGCTTCTCTACAGAGTGTCCAGACTTCATTGCCTCGGACACACACATTGAGGTGTCTTGGGGTTAGAAAAAGTGCTATGTAATTGCAAAGTTTTTTTTTAATTTACTGTTCTACTGTTGCAGAGTGGCTGAATTACATGGATACCTGAAACATTGGCGACCTGAACTTTATTTGCCTGAAAGAATGGGTGACACTCGAGTAGATGACTTTGTTCTCCTGGATGGAAAGAGTGCTTTTCCCTTGAGTGAGAAGTTTTTTGATGGACTTTTTGATGAATGGGAGGTGAGTTAAACCTACTTCTGGTACTGAAGAAATGGGAGGTGAGTTAAACCTGTCATGATATGCACTCATGCACATACTGAGATACAGACACCCAGTACAGCCAATCAACACACAGGACAGAACACAACCAATCACCAGGCAGAACACGAGAGGGTGGTCTCCCACTATAAAACACACGAGGCATCAACACTCTGCCTCTTTCCACTGGTGACAACTGGAGTGACAGTCGGGGTGTATATATCAGTTAGCACCTTCTACATGTGGCTCAGAGCTAGTCTGGTCTAGTTAGTTATAGTAAGCATGCTTCGATTAGTAAGAGTGTCAAACACACAGCAGCGAACTGTGTGCACTGCTTAACAAGTTCAATAAAGCGTATTGAACCAACACCAAGTTTGGAGTCCACTTTCAAGTACAACTGCATCCAGTTGCAGTCTGTTACCCCTGGGTGATTAACACGACAAAACCTACTTCTGGTACTAAAGTCACTCACTTGACTGTGGCAACATATTATGTTGATGTGAAGCTAACAGAAGAGAAAATTGCTGTTAGGATTTTCAAAAGCAGTTGTTTCTTGAGCTAATGTTCATCTTTTCTGTTTTGCATACCATATGGAATATGACTTTTTTTTGTATTGTATTCCTTATGTGTCTACTTATCCATCCTTGATAATTAAATGGTTGCTCACCCTGATATCTACTGCCAATTTAAACTCTTCTCTTCCAGTAGGAATGACTCCTGACTTCCCAATGATAGTGGGAACCGAAGCTGCAAATTATTTAAACATCACTGCTGGATGGGTACATCCACTGCCCTGGTATGGTGGTGTAGCTGGGTCCATTTTTCTTTTCTTGAGACCCTACTGAGAAGAGGGGAAAGTAGTATAAGTTGGGACTTCCGAAACAGATTTGAGGTTGCGAGCTCAGCGGGAGCAATGGCAGGCCGTGGAGCCTGAACTGAGTGCCAGCTGTGAGGCCCCTCTCAATCCTTTTTCCCGAATGGTGAACATGACCTAATGAACAGATGTGTTGAGGCTTGATTGCTATAAAAATAAAAGCCTATGAAAAGTTAGGGGTTTTTTTCTGCCACACTCTGGCTGATTCACCCCTGCCCATCCAGGGTGTCCCTGAGTCAGGCATTAAAATGGGTTCACATTGGGAAGCACTGGTTTGAGGCCTAAATACAGGATTGTCATTTTGATATGAATATATGTACCTAGATGAGGAATTTAATAGATTTTTGTGGTTTGATAGTCTCTCATGAAAGTGCAAGCTAACATTAAATTGCTGGGACTTGCAAGTTGGATGAAAATTGGTCTCCTTTCCTGGTAGCTTTAGTCAGGAGGCTGTCTGTGACATGCATGGTAACTGATAACACAAGTGAGCATCTTGCAGGGTAGGAAACCAGTTTAGTTATGGTAGGTAGTGCAGAATTGATTGCCCTTTTTAAAAAAAAATGTGCAACAAGGAAAAGACCTGCACTATACTTGACTCCACTCGAGTCAAGCCTCCAATTGCTTGGTGTGGAAGCAGCAAATGCAATTTTTGATGGGAAGGTGCAGCTTCAGTGGACAGATCATGTACGATATACAAACCTCTAAGCAGATTTCTTAAATGGTGCGTTGACAACTGGGAACCAATTTTGTGTTTGTCAACATAGGGGATATTCAGATGTGGGAACAAGTTGAAAATAAAATGAAAATCGCTTATTGTCACAAGTAGGCTTCAAATGAAGTTACTGTGAAAAGCCCCTAGTCGCCACATTCCGGCGCCTGTTCGGGGTGGCTGGTACGGGAAGTTGCTCAAGTTAAAGGAGCACAGCGAACTTCTCCACGAAGGTGCCTCTTCCCACAAGACCGATAGCATCACTGCTGAATGCAAAGGCAGTTGAGGAAGTCGCATTTCGGGAACAATAAAGATTTTTTTTTCCAGAGCCACACTTCAATCTTTACTCATTCTGAGCAAAAGTAGATCTCAACAATCACCAGAGTACTGACTGCAAACAAATGAGCAATTCTGGTTATTGTCCTCCATATCAAATGATGGCAATGCGCAGTGCTTCTGGGCAAACAATTAAATTTGAGATTTAGACCGTGTGAGCAGCTATGTCTGCACTGCTAAGCATTTTTTTTTTTTTTTTACGAGTGCACCCATGGAGCTGTAACTGAGTCTTTACAGATCTATGTCCGAGAACAAATAAACTTGAGCTTGTTCCAACATCATCTGTGCTTGTCACAAAGCTCCCATAAGTAACCTGATCAACAACAACAAGAATTTATAGGGCTAAAAATTAGTATCGGGGGCAGCAAAATGGGAAGTTGCCTATCATTACCCATCTCCCGGTCCAATATTCCAGAATTCGGAAGGGATGAAGGAGGCTGTAGATAGGGAAGGATTTGAAGGCATTGATGGAATAAGAGCCAATGAGTGCAAGGATTGAGTTAGTGAAATTAGGTGGAGGGGTTTGCATCATGATTGGTTTCAAGGGCAGCACGGTGGTGCAGTGGTTAGCACTGCTTTCTCGCCATCCCAGGTTCGATCCCGGCTCTGGGTCACTGTCCGTGTGGAATTTGCACATTCTCCCCGTGATTGCGTGGGTTTCGCCCCCATAACCCAAAGATGCGCAGGTTAGGTGAATTGGCTACGCTAAATTGCCCCTCAATTGGAAAAAATGAATTGGGTACTCTAAATTTATTATTTTTTAAAAAGAAAAAAAAATGATTGGTTTCAATAATCCCTAGTGGAGGCAGGGACTGACTAGGCCGAATGGTCTGTTTCTGTGCATTTAAATCTGTTTTACCTTGGCATTACCCTCAGCAACCCATGAAAAATATATTTGGATAAAAGGGCTGCTTTCTTCTTGTACATATAAACATTCAAATCTCCACATGAAAATGACAGACTAGCAATTTAAGTCAGTGTGTAAAACAGGGAGAAAGTGCAGTCGTTTCTAAGGTACCCAATTATTTTTGTCCAATTTAGCGTGGCCAATCCACCTACCCTGCACATCTTTGGGTTGTGGAGTGAGACACACGGAGTGTGTGCAAACTCCACACAGACAGTGACCCGGAGCCTGGATCAGCGCCGTCAGGTAGCAGTGCTAGTCACTGTGCCACCGTGCTGCCCCCAAAAGTGCAATGATAAGTATGGAGTTGGCTATTCTGGGGTTCAATTCTAATAGTATTGACTGACGACAGCCGTCTATCTCTCAAATTCTTCACCTGCCCAATGGTGCACTGCTCGACTGATTGTTACAGCTGAGGTTTGATCCTGTCCTGTATCCAATATCCACCAACTGATCTCTCAACAGAGGTCATCAGATAGTGATGGTTCTTTCTCTACCCCCTTCCCCCATCAACTTCCTAATTGAGTGCTGATGCCAATTGGTTGTACCTGGCATAGACCACCTCTCAAAAAAGGAGGTTGTGGCAAAGTGTTATTATCAGTGGACTAATAATCCAGACACCCAGGGTAATGCTCTGTTTGATTTCTTACCACAGCATGTGGTGGAATTTGAATTCCATAGAAATCTGGAATTAAGGGCAGCATGGTGGTGCAATGGTTAGTACTGCTGCCTCGCACGGTGGTGCAGTGGTTAGCACTGGGACTGCGGCACCGAGGACCTGGGTTTGAATCCTGGCCCTGGGTCACTGACCGTGTGGAGTTTGCACATTATCCCAGTGTCTGCGTGGGTTTCACCCCCACAACCCATTAGGTGGATTGGCCACGCTAAATTGCCCCTTGGAAATAATTAATTGGGTACTTAAATTTATTTTTAAGTGGGAGATCTGGAATTAAAGTCTCATGATGACTATGAAACCATTGTTGCTTGTCGTAAAACATCATCTGGTTCACTAATTTTAGGGATGGAAATCTGCCATCCTTACCTGGCTTTTTCCACATACAACTCCAGAACCCCCACAGCAATGTGGGTGACTCTTAACTGCCCATCTGAAATGACAATGCTGTCAAAGGCCTCTTCCATGTGGCAATTAGGAATTGGGAACAAATGCTGCTCTTCCCAGTGATGCCCACATCCCTTTTTTTTTTTTAAACGCCCCTCACTGATTGAAAATATTTTTTTAAATAAATTTGGATACCCAATTATTTTTTTTCCAATTAAGGGGCAATTTAGCGTGGCCAATCCACCTAACCTGCACATCTTTTGGGTTGTGGGGTGAAACCCATGCAGACACGGGGATAATGTGCAAACTCCACACTGACAGTGATCCAGGGCCAGGATTCGAACCCGGGTCCTCGGTGCCGCAGTCCCAGTGCTAACCCCTGCGCCCTGCCTGATTTATTATTTTTAAGAATTTAAATGACCCCTCCACATAATTCATCGTCCCTGATTTTATTTTTAATGAGAAATGGGATGAAGGATAGTTTCAACTATGTAAATGTACACAAAGGAAGGGTGCGTGTAATCATTCTGTTAGTGTGGGATATAAAAGCATTTTCTCAAGAGTTGGGCACTTCCATAAATTGCCAACAAGAGTTTTATTGATGAACAGTTCAAGAATTGTGTGATCGCTCACGAGGATCATGGGGAAAATCGCTGATTGATCTCCCTCTGGGCTTCGTAACATGAGTTCCTGTGCGGGTGGCACAGTGGTTAGCACTGGGACTGCGGCGCTGAGGACCCAGGTTCGAATCCCAGCCCTGGGTCACTGTCCGTATGAAGTATGCACATTCTCCCAGGATCTGCGTGGGCTTCACCTCCAAAACCCAAAGATGTGCTGGTTAGGTGGATTGGCCATGCTAAAATTGCCACTTAATTGGGAAAGTAAATAATTGGGTACTCTTTTTATTTAAAAAAAAAAAAAAAAAAAATGTTTTTAAGTTTCTGTGGTGAGTGGGTGGAGGCTCACTCTCATCACAGTAACTTCATTGAAGCCTACTTGTGACAGTAAGCGATTTTCATTTTCATTCATTTCATTAGTGGGACTTGCAAATGTAGCTCCCAGACCGGCGTTCCCCTGTAGTCCTGGGCTGGGATGTTTGTTTTGTGTGCTGCGGTAACGACCTTATTTTCAGTTTAAAATAACCAGTTTGGCTTTTCACTCCGTACCTCCTCGAATTATTACAAATTTCTTTTGTTGAATTACATTGGCATGTTTCTGCTGTTTATCCATTCCGCCTGGCCAGTCCATGCAGATGGAGCCTCTTCCCATCTTTTCTCATGAACCTATCCTCTTCATCATCTAGTCCTTTTTCCCTCTTTTTGCTATCTGACTTCCCCTTAAATGCATCTATACTGTTCACTTCAACCACACCATGTGAGTGTGAGTTTAATTTTTGTAATTCTGAGTTTCTTATGAATTCTTCTATTGATGGTCTCTGATGCTTTTCCACTAGTTCTCTGTACTCATTCTCAGAATAGTTCACGATTTTAAATATCTCCATTAGGTCACCCGTCAGCCTATTTTTTCTAACAAACAATTTTATTGAGGTATTTTTTTGGCATTGTAAACAGTTACAGCTAACAGAAATGTGCAAACATCAATATTAAACCACTACTTCTATCAAACCATACTGCACATGCCTGCTCCTCTCCCCTAGACACTACCCGCCTATTTATCCCTCCTACTCTACTCTAATCTCCGCTGCCGCCCCCCCCCCCCCCCCCCCCCCCTGCTGATGTTCACTCTCCCGCGAAGAAGTCGATGAATGGTTGCCACCTTCGGGTGAACCCCAGTACAGATCCCCTCAAGGCAAACTTAATTTTTTCCATACCCAGAAAACTTGACATGTCCGAAGGCCATAGTTCGGTCTTTGGGGGTCTTGAGTCCCTCCATGCCAGCAGTATCCACCGCCGGGCTATTAGGGAAGCAAAGGCCAGAACATCTGCCTCTTTCTCCCCCTGGACTCCCGGGTCTTCCGAAACCCCGAAAATTGCCACCACTGGACTCATCACCACCCTTGTTTTCAGCACCCGGGACATGACCCCCGCAAATCCCTCCCAGTACCCCCTAAGCTTAGGACATGCCCAAAACATGTGAACATGGTTCGCTGGTCCTCCCGCGCATCTAGCGCACTTGTCCCCTACCCTAAAGAATTTGCTCATCCGAGCTACCGTCATGTGGGCCCGGTGAACAACCTTAAATTGAATCAGGCCGAGCCTGGCACATGTTGCGGTTGAGTTTATCCTACTCAGAGCTTCCGCCCACAGCCCGTCCTCCATCTCCCCGCCAAACTCCTCCTCCCATTTGAGTGTCAGTTCCTCCGTCTGGGACTCTTTCCCCCTTCATGAGCACCTTGTAGATATCCGAGACTCTACCCTCTCCTCCTTCTCCTCGAGAGACTATTCTGTCCTGGATCCCTATTGGCAGGAGGCGTGGGAAGGATGGGACCTGTCTGCGTACAAAGTCCCGCATCTGTAAGTACCTAAAGTCATTTCCCCTTTCCAGCCCAAATTTCTCCTCCAAGCCCCTCAAACTCGCAAAGCTCCCCTCCAGGAACATATCGCCAACCTCCCCACCCCTACTGGCCGCCATGTTCGAAACCCTCCATCCATGTTCCCACGGGTGAATCGATGGTTATCACATATTGGAGCCCAAACAGACGCACCCCCCCCCCCCCCCCCCCCCCCCACATGCCTCCTCCACTGGCCCCATATCCGCAGGGCCGCCCCCACTACCGGGCTGGTGGAGTATCTGGCCGGCGACAGTGGTAGGGGAGCCGTGACCAGTGCTGCCAAACTGGTGCCCCTGCACGAAGCCGCCTGAATGAAGCCGCCTCCACTCGCTCCCGGATAGACCCCGTACCCACCATCTACTTCCTTATCATGGCTATGTTAGCCGCCCAGTAGTAATTGATCAGACTCGGCAATGCCAGTCCCCGCTTGCTGCGGCCCCTTTCAAGCATCGCCTTCTTCACCCACGGGGATTTTCCCGCCCAGACAAAGCTCATGATGATTTTGCAAGTCCTTTTGAAGAAGGACCATGGGATAAAGATCGGGAGGCACTGGAAGAAGAACAGAAATCTAGGGAGGACCCGTCAGCCTTTTTTGACAGTGTCCCAGGTTCGATTCCAGGCTTGCGTCACTGTCTGTGCGGAGTCTGCACGTTCTCCCCGTGTTTGCGTGGGTTTCGCCCCCACAACCCAAAGATGTGCAAGGTAGGTGGATTGATCTTGCAAAATTGCCCCTTAATTGGAAAAAAATTAATTGTGTACACTAAATTTTTTTTTAAATTTTAAAATGTGCTGTTAGGTGAATAGGACATTCCGAATTCTGTACCCGAACAGGCGCCGGAATGTGGCGACTAAGGATTTTCACAGTCATTTCATTGCATGTGACAATAATAAAGATTATTATTTTGGAAGTTTAAAATAAAGTTGATATCCGCTATTCTTTTAATATGCTAAATGCGGTTTGCTTTTGAGGCGTGACTACTTGTTTAATGACTAGAACAATGCAAGACCTGTAGCAGCGAGAAGTAAAGCCTGACTGCAAAATATAAAATCATTTACAAAGCAATTGGGGAGGATGGACATTGTGCAGGTCAGTGCAAGGAGAATGTTGACTAATTGGATAATTTCCTTTTCAATTAACATTAATTCCTGCTTGCCATCAATAGCCAGCTATGATCTTGTACCATTTTTCAACATTTGCTTCTCATGTGTTCTCTTCCATTTTGCACTTGGTTGAATGTTTGCTTTTGCTTGTATTGTGTGTCTGCATGTGTGAGTGTGTGGCCTTGTACAGAAACCAGATGTGTACCTCAGCCCCACAATTGCCATGTTTTCTCAGAGACAGCACTAGAAATGTTATTTATATTTAATACTGCTGCACAGTGTCCTTCACTGCCCTCTCCAGAAGATCTTAACTCCTTTATTATGGCTCAAATGGTAGATGCCCTTACTATCCAGTCACTCCGATCAAATCTCTGCATTGGTAGTTCTGATTGTGTATCCAGCAGTTGCCTGGGAATATCCTCCTCTTCTTTTGGATTGAATGTTCTTGGTGTTTGTTTTTAAAAGAGAGTCAGATATTCTGTTTTCAGATCTAACATTGTACTTGTGTAGGCTGATTGCTGCATTTAAAAATAGTGCATATTATATAATGAGCTTCATGGTTTACAATGCAGTAAATATAATAATAACAATCCCTGGTCACGCACTCAGAGTCTGCGAGGACTAACTGGCAGATATTTTTGAGGACATCTTTAAGCTGTCCCTACTCCGCTCCGAGGTACCCACCTACTTCAAAAAGTCCACCATCATACCGGTGCCAAAGAAGAACCAGGCAACGTGCCTCAATGACTACCGTCCGGTGGCCCTGACTTCAGTTGTAATGAAGTGCTTCGAGAGGTTGGTCATGAAGTGCATCAGCTCCATACTCCCCAGAACGCCTTGATCCACTGCAATTCGCACACCACCACAACCGGTCCACAGCAGACGCCCTCTCCCTGGCCCTACACTCATCCCTGGAGCATCTCGACAACAAGGACTCCTACATCAGACCTCTTTTTATTGACTACAGCTCAGCCTTCAACACCATAATCCCAGCCAAGCTCATATCAAAGCTCCAAAACCTAGAACTTGGCTCCTCACTCAGCAACTGGATCCTCGACTTTCTGACCCATAAACAGCAACATCTCCTCTACAATAGTCCTCAATACTGGGGCCCCACAAGGCTGCGTACTTAGTCTCCTACTATATTCCCTGTACACACACGACTGCGTGGCAAAATTTGGTTCCAACTCTATCTACAAGTTTGCTGATGATACAGCCATAGTGGGCCGGATCTCGAATAACGACGAGTCCGAATACAGGAGGGAGATAGAGAACCTAGTGGAGTGGTGCAGTGACAACAATCTATACCTCCATGCCAGCAAAGCTAAAGAGCTGGTCATTGACTTCAGAAAGTAAAGTACTGTACACACTCCTGTCAGCATCAATGGGGCCGAGGTGGAGATGGTTAGCAGTTTCAAATTCCATGGGGTACACATCTCCAAAAATCTATCTTGGTACACCCATGTGGACGCTACCACCAAGAAAGCACAACAGTGCCTATACTTCTTCAGGAAACTAAGGAAATTCGGCATGTCCACATTAACTCTTACCAACTTTTACAGATGCACCATAGAAAGCATCCTATCTGGCTGCATCACAGCCTGGTATGGCAACTGCTCGGCCCAAGACAGCAAGAAACTTCAGAGTCGTGAACACCGCCTAGTCCATCTCTCGAACCTGCCTCCCATCCATTGACTCCATCTACACCTCCTGCTGCCTGGGGAGAGCGAGCATAATCAAAGACCCCTCCCACATGGCTTACTCACTTTTCCAACTTCTTCCATTGGGCAGGAGATACAAAAGTCTGAACACGCACAAACAGACTCAAACAGCTTCTTCCCCACTGTTACCAGATTCCTAAACGACCCTCTTATAGACTGACCTCATTAACACTACACCCCTGTATGCTTCACCCAAATCAGGTGTTTATGTAGTTACATTGTGTACCTTGTGTTGCCCTATTATGTATTTTCTTTTATTTCCTTTTCTTTTCATGTACTTTTTTTTAATAAATGTTTTATATTGGGTTTTTGAACAAAGTATATTTGCTGTTATGTACACAGGATATATCTCTCTCTCTCTCTCTCTCTCTCTCTCTCTCTCTCTCTCTCTCTCTCTCTCTCTCTCTCTCTCTCTCCATCTGAAGAGAAGGGCACACACACAAATCACAAAGGGGAAAAAAAAAGGGGGAAAAAAAATGTAACAACACGAGACAAATACAAAATCAAATAAAGTATATTATGCACCCGCTCAACAGCAGCAACTCTGTACACTTGGATAAATTATTTACACACCTAAGTAGGCATTCGTTTGTGCGGGGTGGGGGGGGTGGGCAAATATACATTTGGGTGCTGGAGAGACAATTACAGAAGGCAATACTCGAATGGGTCTGGTGCTGGTGTTGTCCCTTGCTTCTCCCGGACGGATTTCGTTGTCGTCTCGTGCTCACCTCCGCTTCAGCCGTTCCTCCCGTCTTCCGCCTGTATTCTCCTTTTTCGCTGTTCCTTTGGATGCTCTTTTCATGTACTTGATGATCTGTTGAGCTGCTCGCAGAAAAATACATTTCACTGTACCTCGGTACACGTGACAATAATCAAAATCCAATCCAGATTTAATGCAAATAATCGCTTTCTTCTTTCTCCAATTCTGGCCTTCTGCACATCTAGAATTTGGCCCTATGCTCTGGAATTCCATCTCTCCATGTCACTGCCTCTGTACACGTCTCCTCTCTTTCCACACAGACACAGACACACAGACACAAATACCGCTTTCTGTTGATACTCCTATCCGCTTTCTGTTTGTTAACATTCCTGTGAAGTGCCCGTTGAAGGTGCTACATGAATGCAGGGTGTTTTTGAAGCTGTTAGCAATTGATTTACGTTGACTTCCTCCACAATAGAAAAGAAGTCACCGTGCAAGAGAACATTTGGAGAATTATACTCTGCATCCAACGTCATCGAATTCAGCCCGTTATTAATGCAGAGTTAACCTAATCATGTGAGGGTAATGATAACACCGCAGCAAGCATCCATTGTCTTGCCCAGCAGCCCAAGTTTTTTTTTTTTTTTATTTTTTTATTTTTTTTTTTTTTTTTTTTTTGCACTAACCTGGATAGTGATAGCCAACAAGAACTTCTATACTTTTGGATTAAGCAGCCTAAGAATCCAAGCTGAGCCCATGCTGACGTTTATGGCTCAGTACCACGTTGAGTTAATTTGTCAATGATTCATCAGAACAGCACCAGAAAATATATTCAGAATGGCATGATTAACATTCAATTCATAAGTGGGCTCAGAATTTGTAAGTATTCAATTGGACTGTGCCAAGAGTGAGGTGTCATATTGTACAAGTCTTCAGAATTTATTCAAGATGCGTGTTTTGCAAATTATTTTCTGCCTTCGTTCCACTGCAGTTGGCCTGTGATGTTGGCTTAGTTTTATGCTTAGAACATTATCTTTAATTCGAAGAAGGGAATTGTAATTAATACAAATCAGATAAAGCACCACAATGTAGGTTTGTGGCAGTGGAGGTTTAACAGTTTAATTCCATGTTCTAGTCCTAATTAGTTACCGACCTGTAATGATTATTTCCAGATTATAACCGTGGAGGATGACCCAATGAAACGCCGCAAAGATATTTTTGATTCTGAATTTGGAAATATGGCACCTGTTCTTCAAGGAAAAAGCAACTTAATGAAACCTTTTCACATTGAGAAGGTAGGATTACCTTTTCTTGGTCCGCTGGTCCTTGCCTTTCCTGACTTCACGGCTTTTTTACTTTATACCGTTTTGGATGCTGTTTGGGGGGGGATGACCGGCCAGGTCTCTGGCACTGAGTCTGGCTCTGGGGCTCAGAAGGGAAGGGGGAGAATAGAAAAGAAATAGTTGTAGGAGATTCAATGGTTAGGGGAATAGATAGGAGATTCTGTGGTCGCGAGCGAGACTCCCGGAAGGTATGTTGCCTCCCGGGTGCCAGGGCCAGGGATGTCTCGGATCGTGTCTTCAGGATCCTTAAGGGGGAGGGCGAGCAGCCAGAAGTCGTGGTGCACATTGGTACCAACGACATAGGTAGGAAGAGGGGTGTGGAGGTAATAAACAAGTTTAGGGAGTTAGGCTGGAAGTCAAAAGCCAGGACAGACAGAGTTGTCATCTCTGGTTTGTTGCCGGTGCCACGTGATAGTGAGGCTAGGAATAGGGAGAGAGTGCAGTTGAACACGTGGCTGCAGGAATGGTGTAGGAGGGAGGGCTTCAGGTATTTGGATAATTGGAGCGCATACTGGGGAAGGTGGGACCTGTACAAGCAGAACGGGTTGCATCTGAACCAGAGGGGCACCAGTATCCTGGGAGGGAGGTTTTCTAGTACTCTTCGGGAGGGTTTAAACTAATTTGGCAGGGGAATGGGAACCGGATTTGTAGTCCAGCAACTAAGGTAGCCGATATTCAGGACGCCAAAGCGTGTAATGAGGCAGTGATGAAGGGAACACTGACAAAGGAGAGTACTTGCAGGCACGGAGATGGGTTGAAGTGTGTATACTTCAACGCAAGAAGCATCAGGAATAAGGTGGGTGAACCTAAGGCATGGATCGGTACTTGGGACTACGATGTGGTGGCCATCACGGAAACTTGGATAGAAGAGGGGCAGAAATGGTTGTTGGAGGTCCCTGGTTATTGATGTTTCAATAAGATTAGGGAGGGGGGTAAAAGAGGTGGGGGGGTGGCATTGTTAATTAGAGATAGTATAACAGCTGCAGAAAGGCAGTTCGAGGAGTATCACCCTAATGAGGTAGTATGGGTTGAAGTCAGAAATAGGAAAGGTGCAGTCACCTTGTTAGGAGTTTTCTATAGGCCCCCCAATAGTAGCAGAGATCAGAGATGTGGAGGAACAGATTGGGAAACAGATTTTGGAAAGGTGCAGAAGTCACAGGGTAGTAGTCATGGGTGACTTTAACTTCCCAAATATTGAGTGGAAACTCTTTAGATCAAATAGTTTGGATGGGGTGGTGTTTGTGCAGTGTGTCCAGGAAGCTTTTCTAACACAGTATGTAGATTGTCCGACCAGAGGAGGGGCAATATTGGATTTAGTACTTGGTAATGAACCAGGGCAAGTGATAGATTTGTTAGTGGGGGAGCATTTTGGAGATAGTGACCACAATTCTGTGACTTTCACTTTAGTAATGGAGAGGGATAGGTGCGTGCAACAGGGCAAGGTTTACAATTGGGGAAAGGGTAAATACAATGTTGTCAGACAAGAATTGAAGTGCATAAGTTGGGAACATAGGCTGTCAGGGAAGGACACAAGTGAAATGTGGAACTTGTTCAAGGAACAGGTACTACGTGTCCTTGATATGTATGTCCCTGTCCGGCAGGGAAGAGATGGTCGAGTGAGGGTACCATGGTTGACAAGAGAGGTTGAATGTCTTGTTAAGAGGAAAAAGGAGACTTGTGTAAGGCTGAGGAAACAAGGTTCAGACAGGGCATTGGAGGGATACAAGATAGCCAGGAGGGAACTGAAGAAAGGGATTAGGAGAGCTAAGAGAGGGCATGAACAATCTTTGGCGGGTAGGATCAAGGAAAACCCCAAGGCCTTTTACACATATGTGAGAAATATGAGAATGATTAGAGCGAGGGTAGGTCCAATCAAGGACAGTAGCGGGAGATTGTGTATTGAGTCTGAAGAGATAGGAGAGGTCTTGAACGAGTACTTTTCTTCTGTATTTACAAATGAGAGGGGCGATATTGTTGGAGAGGACAGTGTGAAACAGACTGGTAAGCTCGAGGAAATACTTGTTAGGAAGGAAGATGTGTTGGGCATTTTGAAAAACTTGAGGATAGACAAGTCCCCCGGGCCTGACGGGATATATCCAAGGATTCTATGGGAAGCAAGAGATGAAATTGCAGAGCCGTTGGCAATGATCTTTTCGTCCTCACTGTCAACAGGGGTGGTACCAGGGGATTGGAGAGTGGCGAATGTCGTGCCCCTGTTCAAAAAAGGGACTAGGGATAACCCTGGGAATTACAGGCCAGTTAGTCTTTCTTCGGTGGTAGGCAAAGTAATGGAAAGGGTACTGAAGGATAGGATTTCTGAGCATCTGGAAAGACACTGCTTGATTAGGGATAGTCAGCACGGATTTGTGAGGGGTAGGTCTTGCCTTACAAATCTTATTGAATTCTTTGAGGAGGTGACCAAACATGTGGATGAAAGTAAAGCAGTGGATGTAGTGTACATGGATTTTAGTAAGGCATTTGATAAGGTTCCCCATGGTAGGCTTCTGCAGAAAGTAAGGAGGCATGGGATAGTGGGAAATTTAGCCAGTTGGATAATGAACTGGCTAACCGATAGAAGTCAGAGAGTGGTGGTGGATGGCAAATATTCAGCCTGGATCCCAGTTACCAGTGGCGTACCGCAGGGATCAGTTCTGGGTCCTCTGCTGTTTGTGATTTTCATTAATGACTTGGATGAGAGAGTTGAAGGGTGGGTCAGTAAATTTGCAGACGATACGAAGATTGGTGGAGTTGTGGATAGTAAGGAGGGCTGTTGTCGGCTGCAAAGAGACATAGATAGGATGCAGAGCTGGGCTGAGAAGTGGCAGATGGAGTTTAACCCTGAAAAGTGTGAGATTGTCCATTTTGGAAGGACAAATATGAATGTGGAATACAGGGTTAACGGTAGAGTTCTTGGCAATGTGGAGGAGCAGAGAGATCTTGGGGTCTATGTTCATACATCTTTGAAAGTTGCCACTCAAGTGGATAGAGCTGTGAAGAAGGCCTATGGTGTGCTCGCGTTCATTAACAGAGGGATTGAATTTAAGAGCCGTGAGGTGATGATGCAGCTGTACAAAACTTTGGTAAGGCCACATTTGGAGTACTGTGTACAGTTCTGGTCGCCTCATTTTAGGAAGGATGTGGAAGCTTTGGAAAAGGTGCAAAGAAGATTTACCAGGATGTTACCTGGAATGGAGAGTAGGTCTTACGAGGAAAGGTTGAGGATGCTAGGCCTTTTCTCATTAGAACGGAGAAGGATGAGGGGCGACTTGATAGAGGTTTATAAGATGATCAGGGGAATAGATCGAGTAGACAGTCAGAGACTTTTTCCCCGGGTGGAACAAACCATTACAAGGGGACATAAATTTAAGGTGAAAGGTGGAAGATATAGGAGGGATATCAGAGGTAGGTTCTTTACCCAGAGAGTAGTGGGGGCATGGAATGCACTGCCTGTGGAAGTAGTTGAGTCGGAAACATTAGGGACCTACAAGCAGCTATTGGATAGGTACATGGATTACAGTAAAAAGATATAGTGTAGATTTATTTGTTCTTAAGGGCAGCACGGTAGCATTGTGGATAGCACAATTGCTTCACAGCTCCAGGGTCCCAGGTTCGATTCTGGCTTGGGTCACTGTCTGTGCGGAGTCTGCACGTCCTCCCCGTGTCTACGTGGGTTTCCTCCGGGTGCTCTGGTTTCCTCCCACAGTCCAAACATGTGCAGGGTAGGTGGATTGGCCATGATAAATTGCCCTTAGTGTCCAAAATTGCCCTTGGTGTTGGGTGGAGGTGTTGAGTTTGGGTGGGGTGCTCTTTCCAAGAGCCGGTGCAGACTCAGGGGGCCGAATGGCCTCCTTCTGCACTGTAAATTCAATGATAATCTATGATTAATCTAGGACAAAGGTTCGGCACAACATCGTGGGCCGAAGGGCCTGTTCTGTGCTGTATTTTCTATGTTTTATAAACACCGAACTGGAGAAAACTTTACTGCTGGCTGACTTAAATTAGCCTTCATAAATGTACACCTGCTGGTCCTGACTGCTTGTCTTCAAATGATATCATATTTCATTCATAACAGATCTCCTGTCATGGCACCACTGGCATTTGATTATTTGGGTCTCGAGCCACCAAAGGTTGACCTTGCTACATTTATCGAAGGTTGATTTGCCAGGAACCCCCTGGGAAATATTCCCAAGAGCAATAAGGAGAATGTTTTTTTTTTTTTAAAAATGTTTATTCAAAGTTTTTCCAACAAAAAGTTTCAACCAATTAAACCCGCCGTCCCATAACAGAAAAGAAAAAGAGAACAGAACATAAACATATCAATCAAACATAATACAGAACTTATACAATGGGTTTCTCCCGCACATATTAACCCTCCCATATGCTTTATTTTTTTTTACAAGTACCCCGAGGAAACCCCCCCCCCCCTCCCTCCCTGGGTTGTTGCTGCTGCTGCTGACCGACCTCCTTCTAACGCTCCGCGAGATAGTCTAGGAACGGTTGCCACCGCCTGAAGAAACACTGCGCAGACCCTCTCAAGGCAAACTTTATCCTCTCCAGCTTAATGAACCCTGCCATGTCATTTATCCAGGCTTCCACACTGGGGGGCTTCACGTCCTTCCACATGAGCAAGATCCTCCGCGGGCTACCAGGGACACAAAGGCCAGAATACCGGCCTCTTTCGCCTCCTGCACTCCCGGCTCGTCCGCCACCCCAAATAATGCCAGCCCCCAACATGGCTTGACCTGGACTTTCACCACCTTGGACATAGTCTTCGTGAAACCCATCCAGTGCCGGGCACGCCCAGAACATGTGGGCGTGATTCGCCGGGCTTCCCGAGCACCTCCCACATCTGTCCTCCATACCAAAGAACCTACTCAGCCTCGCCCCTGTCATATGCGCTCTGTGAATAACCTTAAACTGTATCAGGCTGACCCTGGCACATGAGGAAGAGGAATTAACCCTACTCAGGGCATCAGCCCACAGACCCTCTTTAATCTCCTCCCCCAACTCCTCCTCCCACTTGCCCTTCAGCTCCTCTACCGAAACCTCCTCCTCTTCTTTCATCTCCTGATATACCACCGAAACCTTGCCTTCTCCGACCCATACACCCGAAATCACCCTGTCCTGAATTCCCTGTGCCGGGAGCAACGGGAATCCCCTCCCCTGCCGCCTCACAAACGCCCTCACTTGCATATACCTGAACGCATTTCCCGGGGGTAACCCAAACTTCTCCTCCAGCGCCCCTAGGCTCGCAAACGTCCCGTCTATAAACAGGTCCCCCATCCTTCTAATCCCTACCCGATGCCAGCTCCGAAACCCCCCGTCCATCCTTCCTGGGACGAACCGATGGTTTTCCCGGATCGGGGACCACACCGAGGCTCCCATCTCACCCCTATGTCGTCTCCACTGCCCCCAGATCGTTAGCGTTGCCGCCACCACCGGACTCGTGGCGTACCTTGTCGGTGAGAGCGGCAGCGGTGCCGTCACCAGCGCCCTTAGGCTCGTTCCTTTGCAGGACGCCATCTCCAGCCTCTTCCATGCTGCCCCCTCTCCCTCTATTACCCACTTACGGATCATCGCCACGTTGGCTGCCCAATAATAGCCAACCAGATTCGGCAACGCCAAATAAAGAGAATGTTGAAGACAAAAATGACAATTCTTTCCTCAATGTACAAATTTGCCCTTCATAGTGACAGATTCACAATTAATTTCGACAACTAGTTTTATTTATTAATGACAGCTAAGACTTCTATGCCAGCTTTCTGCTTGGGTTGACTGTATTTATCCAGATTTCTATCTTGCATTGCTCTGTAGATTTCGAAGTATCTACCACCTAGAACAGTGGGTCATCCGTGGCTACTGGCATACAGCACATCTTTGCATGGCTTTAGTCTGAAAACCTTGTACCGCAGAGTGGCTGACACTGACTCACCAGTACTGCTGGTTTTAAAAGACACTCATGATCAGGTAAGGAAGGTCATTGGTATCTGCTGTCAAATCTCTCTGCTAATCAACAACTCCTTAGCTACCTTGTGTTGGTTACAGGTATTTGGCGCTTTAACCTCTCACCCTCCCAGGCCAAGTGACCGTTTCTATGGAACAGGAGAAACTTTTCTGTACACCTTTGGTCTTGATTTTAAGGTACGTTTGGAACAACCTATTAACCAAATCCTCATGAACATAATGGGAGCGTAGAAGGTTTCAGCTGTTTTTTCTCTCTTCCCCCTATGAAGGCATTCACTCCTTGCTGGGTGTGGTTCAAAGGGCATTGGCAGACCTCATGCTATAAAATGGCAAATTGTTCAGTTAATGTCAGGCTATTTAATTGTAAGATGCATCACAACTGAACTCGCAGTTTGTCTCCAACCCGAGACATCAAGCTGTTCTCTGGTTACTATTGCGAGTTGGTTCCAGTGCAGATTGAGTGATTAGAACACAAATTGAGTTACAATCTTGCACTGCTCTTGAGCATAAATATAGCATGGAAAATCACATAATGAACATGTAATATTTACAATGAGAGATGAGTTTTGATGATGAATGGTGGTGTGTTCAAATCGGCTTTAAATCTGATGCTGTCATCATTAAAAATGATAGTACAGCATTTATTTTTGAATTGAAATGTCCATAAGACCATAAGACATAGGAGCGGAAGTAAGGCCATTCGGCCCATCGAGTCCACTCCACCATTCAATCATGGCTGATTTCAACTCCATTTACCCGCTCTCTCTCCATAGCCCTTAATTCCTCGAGAAATCAAGAATTTATCAACTTCTGTCTTAAAGACACTCAACGTCCTGGCCTCCACCGCCCTCTGTGGCAATGAATTCCACAGACCCACCACTCTCTGGCTGAAGAAATTTCTCCTCATCTCTGTTCTAAAGTGACTCCCTTTTATTCTAAGGCTGTGCCCCCGGTTCCTAGTCTCCCCTGCTAATGGAAACAACTTCCCTACATCCACCCTATCTAAGCCATTCATTATCTTGTAAGTTTCTATTAGATCTCCCCTCAACCTCCTAAACTCCAATGAATATAATCCCAGGATCCTCAGACGTTCATCGTATGTTCGGCCTACCATTCCTGGGATCATCCGTGTGAATCTCCGCTGGACCCGCTCCAGTGCCAGTATGTCCTTCCTGAGGTGTGGGGCCCAAAATTGCTCACCGTATTCTAAATGGGGCCTAACTAATGCTTTATAAAGCTTCAGAAGTACATCCCTGCTTTTATATTCCAAGCCTCTTGAGATGAATGACAACATTGCATTTGCTTTCTTAATTACGGACTCAACCTGCAAGTTTACCTTTAGAGAATCCTGGACTAGGACTCCCAAGTCCCTTTGCACTTCAGCATTATGAATTTTGTCACCGTTTAGAAAATAGTCCATGCCTCTATTCTTTTTTCCAAAGTGCAAGACCTCGCACTTGCCCACGTTGAATTTCATCAGCCATTTCTTGGACCACTCTCCTAAACTGTCTAAATCTTTCTGCAGCCTCCCCACCTCCTCCATACTACCTGCCCCTCCACCTATCTTTGTATCATCGGCAAACTTAGCCAGAATGCCCCCAGTCCAGTCATCTAGATCGTTAATATATAAAGAGAACAGCTGTTGCCCCAACACTGAACCCTGCGGGACACCACTCGTCACCGGTTGCCATTCCGAAAAAGAACCTTTTATCCCAACTCTCTGCCTTCTGCCTGACAGCCAATCGTCAATCCATGTTAGTACCTTGCCTCGAATACCATGGGCCCTTATTTTACTCAGCAGTCTCCCGTGAGGCACCTTATCAAAGGCCTTTTGGAAGTCAAGATAGATAACATCCATTGGCTCTCCTTGGTCTAACCTATTTGTTATCTCTTCAAAGAACTCTAACAGGTTTGTCAGGCACGACCTCCCCTTACTAAATCCATGCTGACTTGTCCTAATCTGACCCTGCACTTCCAAGAATTTAGAAATCTCATCCTTAACAATGGATTCTAGAATCTTGCCAACAACCGAGGTTAGGCTAATTGGCCTATAATTTTCCATCTTTTTCCTTGTTCCCTTCTTGAACAGGGGGGTTACAACAACGATTTTCCAATCCTCCTGGGACTTTCCCTGACTCCAGTGACTTTTGAAAGATCATAACTAACGCCTCCACTATTTCTTCAGCTATCTCCTTTAGAACTCTAGGATGTAGCCCATCTGGGCCCGGAGATTTATCAATTTTTAGACCTCTTAGTTTCTCTAGCACTTTCTCCTTTGTGATGGCTACCATATTCAACTCTGCCCCCTGACTCTCCGGAATTGTTGGGATATTACTCGTGTCTTCTACTGTCACTCCAATCCGGAAGATAATGCATAGGAACCCAAGAAGGGGGTGCTATGATTATTTAATAATCTTTATTAGTGTCACTTGGCTTGCATTAACACTGCAATGAAATTACTGTGAAAATCCCCTAGTCGCCACATTCCGGCGCCTCTTTGGGTGCACGGAGGGAGAATTCAGAATGTCCAATTCCCCCAATGAGCACGTCTTTCGGGACTTGTGGGTGAAAACCAGAGCACCCTGAGGAAACCCACGCAGACACGGGGAGAACATGCAGACTCCGCATAGACAGTGTCCCAAGGTGGTTATCTAACCCAGCTCCCTGGTGCTGTGAAGCAACAGAGCTAGCTACTGTGCTGCCCATATTTTGGAATTTGCTAGGTTATGTACAGAAATTACTCTTGCTACCCAGCAAAAGGCTTTCAGTAATTTAAAAAAAAAAAAAATTTAGAGTATCCAATTAAGGGGCAATTTAGTATCGCCAATCCACCTATCCTGCACATCTTTGGGTTGTGGGGGTGAAATCCATGCAAACACCGGGAGAATGTGCAAACTCCACACTGACAGTGACCCAGGGCCGGGATCGAACCTGGGTGCCATGAGGCAGCAGTGCTAACCACTCTGCCACCGTGCTGCCCAACAACTTTCAGTTATATTCCATGTGAATGGGCAGCAGTATTTTGGGGATGAGCTCAAATTACGCCATCAAAGACCATTTCTTTCTTGTTTGCTAAAGTAATCTGGGGAGTTGCGCTTGCTGACTTGTCGTCTCTTCACCATTTTATGTGATTAGCATTCCTGTTTGGTCTGCTGCACCCAACATTGAGTAGAGAAGTTTGGTTCTGTGTTTTTCTTTCCTCCTTGAACAAATTGGGAAAATATGTTTCACTACCACTGGAGCAGAGAAGTCAAGTAATTGTATATCCGAGTGTAGCTGACCTTGTTGTCAGATGCAATCTTCGAATAAAAGACTGGCAAGTTATGTCTCCCAGAGTAAGTGAGCTGTTTGGGCTTAATTTGATGGCCAATTTGACATTTTTTTTCCAACGCTTTGTTTAATTTCTGTGGGTGAATAATACCTTAGTTTTGATTTTTAAAAGTCCCTTGGTTTCAAACAACAAAAACTGACTCCGTGTGCAAAATTAGCTACAAATATATTTTTCTCTTAAATAGAAAATTGGGAAGTCCAGCGGGTCTGTGAAGAGAAAAGGCAGATTAACAGTTCTGACAAAGTCTGCATGGAAAAAGTATTTATTCTATTTGCATGTAGTGACCAACATGTGTTTCAAGCCCCTTTTTAAAATTTTGGGTTGTGGCCTTGTTCTTGTGATTTCAAAATAATGCCTTCTAATTAACTCCATTGATCAGTGGAAATATATTTTCTTATTTCCCTTGTCAAAATATTTTGTAATTTTGAACACACCTATTTGACCTTGGGGCCCCGGTTCAAATCTGGCCTCCCATCTCTCGCAGTGGTAAGGAATTGAAAGGAACTGAGACTCGTCATTTCAAACCAATGATTGTATAGGTTTAGCACTACCATACCTCTTTGCATTGTGTGTATCCTAATTAGCTAACCTAGGACCATAAGATTGCCTCCACTTCCTTCCCGAATGTAAACTTTTTTTTTTTTTTTTTTGTTTGATCAGATCTTCCAATGGACTGGAGAGAATTCTTTCTTCATAAAAGCAAGTTCAGACTCACTTGCTATAGGAGGAGGAAGGTATTTTTTAATAAAAGAATCTCTGCAATTTGTCTTGCTGGTGAGGGTGGGAGTAACTTTTTGGATGTTTCAATAATTGTCTGCAGCTGGGTGGGGGGGAAGAAAGAGAGATAGGAATTCCCAGGTTTGAAGCCCTTCCCATTCAAACACCACACATTCCTGATTTTTAAAAATCTTTGAGTACCCAATTCTTTTTCCCAATTAAGGGGCACTTTACCGTGGCCAATTCCCCCTACCCTGTACATCTTTGGGTTATGGGGGTGAGACCCACGCAGACACGTGGAGAATGTACTGACAGTAAGTCGGGGCCAGGATTGAACCTGGGTCCTCAGCGCCGTAAGGCAGCAGTGCTGACCACCATGCTGCCCCCAGACACTTCTTCTCTAATATCAACTTTGGTTACTTAAACAGCAAAAACCTGTTTCAAGGACATTTTCCACATGACTGATATCCATTCTCTCAAAGACATTAACAACTTTTAAAGTTGAAACCAATTCTAAATATGTGATCCGTTGCATGTTGTTTTTCTTCTAATTCCATCGCATTAAATTGTGTGAATATTCGCTACTTTGTTTTTTGGTTTGCAATTCAATGCTTTAGGAGATTTCAGATACCAACCATAACTATAGATCTGCTTTGCAGAGGCTTTAGTTAGTTGATTGTTACCAATGGCAGCACAATACTGTTACTTGGGCCCACATTCTGACAATTTCACCTGGTATTCGAGAAAGTGGTTATTTTTAAACATGTGGAATCTTCTTCGTGTATCTGCCTTCTTTGTGTACTGCCAAGCACTGCATTATTCAAAGATTTTAATTTGTCTTGGCTAGGTCAAAGAACTCCGTGGGGTGGGGGGAGATGCAGATTCAAATCTTTTGGCCTAAATTGCGTAATTAATTGTAATCCTATTGTGTATAATAGGTCACTTGTGCCTTGAATAGTGGTCTCCATTTGCCTTTTATCTGTAAAGTGCTGTCTCAGCAAATGAGCTTTCGAAAGTATTGCACTTCCTCAATTTTGAATGTTGTCTTTCCACTTATCACAGCACAACCTTGTGCACTAATTTCAATGATCCTGTTCAGAACACCACTAGAATGTCACATCTGGCAAGCAGTGGCCCAAAGCCCATATTTCCAGTCTCACGCAGCATGGTGGCACTGCTAAGCTTAGTTGGAAGTGTGGGGTGCTCTTTGCAAGGGCCGGTGCAGACTTGATGAGCCGAATAGCCTCCTGCACTGTAAATTCTGCGACTGCTGCCTCACAGTGCCAGGGACCCGGGTTCAATTCCACCCTTGGGTGACTGTGGGGAGTTTGCACTTTATCCCCTTGTCTGCGTGGGAATCCTCCAGGTGCTCCGGTTTCTTCCCACCATCCAAAGATGTGCAGGTTAGATGGATTGGTCATGATAAATTGCCCCTTCGTGTCCAAGGATGTGCAGCTTAGGTTACAGGGGTTACAGGTATAGGACCGAGTGGATTGGCGCAGATGTGATGGGCCGAATGGTCTCCTGTACTGTAGGGATTCTATGATGCCCCTATTGCTGCATTCCCCACTCACCCGAAAAACACACCTCTAACTGCAGGCTGTATTTAGCCAGCAAAACACCAAAGGGATTAAAGCTCTCTCCCTAAATACTCTCTGATGTCATGATGTAGAATAGATGCTCTTCTACAATCTAATTGTTAAATCGTTTTTGCTGTTAATTTCCCATCCCTGATGCATCTATTAATTTGGTGCTGAATTACAAAGACGCACTTACACAGCAAGAGCCTTCTTTCTAGCTGGGGAATTTGTCTTAATGTATTTCTAAACTGGGCTGCCTGAGAAACTGTTTTCTTTTTTTTTTAAATGCTGAATCCCTCTGCTGAGCCATTATTAAAAAGTTTAATTGTCTCTTCTATTAAGTGGACATTTTGGTTTATGGTTGGATGAAGATCTCAATCATGGAAGAAGCAACCGCTGTGAGACATTCAACAACATAGTTCTATCCAAAAATGAAGATTTCAAGGTACAGGATCTTGAAGTATGGACATTCCGATAACTAACTACAGTCACGTCCACTGTCTATTTGCACATTCATGAAAATATCACTGATAAATGCATGAGAATTCGGAGCTGTTTAAAAAGACTTTGTATACAAGATTCACGCCACGTCAAACTGGGCCCAAAATTTAGTGCTGACATGTGCATGAGCAGTAACAAATTAACTGAGTCAGAGTAGGAACAACTTTGTCAGCAGTAGCTCAGGGCTTCTGTTAATGTATTTTTCAGAGTCACTTAGATGTTTGTTTATGCACTGCCAATGTAAATGAGGTGATAGTCTAAAATAGTGTTCTTGAATTATTATCCTGCTGCTGAAAAACTTCATATCCAGTATGTCTACTTGTGCGTATGCTGATGTCCTCCAAGGAAAGTAGGGACAAGCAAGTTTACCCACTCAATTTGCTTCTGGCTTGTCACTGCACACACTACCAATCTAGCTGATCTATCCCAACCTGCTGTATATAATTCAGTGTCACTGCATGTTAATTATGTGGCCTTAAATTTCATGCTGCTAGCTGGGAACTGGAATGTATCATTAAATAGATGTGTATATATGTAATGAAGCTATTGGCTCAAGTTCATAGTTCTTGCTCTTAAGACTCTTTGCAATTATTGACATCTAAAATGTGTCACTTTTTAACTTTATGAATCATGATACTCCAGATAAAAATAAACTTCTGGCATTCTTTGTTGTGACCATGTGCATTTTAATGGAGTTGCCCTGATCACACTGCTGAACAATAGAACATTACAGCACAGTACAGGCCCTTCGGCCCTAGATATTGCACCGACCTGTGGAACCAATCTAAAGCCCATCTACACTATTCCATTATCATCCATATGTTTATCCAATGACCATTTAAATGCCCTTAATGTTGGCGAGTCCACTACTGTTGCAGGCAGGGCATTCCCTTACTAGTCTCGGAGTAAAGAACCTACCTCTGACATCTGTCCTATATCTACCTCCCCTCAATTTAAAGCTATGTCCCATTGTGCTAGCCATCACCATCCGAGGAAAAAGGCTCTCACTGTCCACCCTATCTAATCCTCTGATCATTTTGTATGCCTCTATTAAGTCACCTCTTAACCTTCTTCTCTCTAACGAAAACAGCCTCAAGTCCCTCAGCCTTTCCTCAAAAGATCTTCCCACCATACCAGGCAACATCCTGGTAAATCTCCTCTGCACCCTTTCCAATGTTTCCTATAATGCGGCGACTAGAACTGCATGCAATACTCCAAATGCGGCCGCGCCAGCATTTTGTCCAGCTGCAACATGACCTCATGGCTCCGAAACTCTCTCCCTCTCCCAATAAAAGCTAACACACCGTATGCCTTCTTAACAACCCTATCAACCTGGGTGGCAACTTTCAGGGATCTATGTACATGGACACCGAGATCTCTCTGCTCATCCACACTGCCAAGAATCTTACCATTAGCCCAGTACTCTGTATTCTTGTTACTCCTTCCAAAATGAATCACCTCACACTTTTCTGCATTAAACTCCATTTGCCACCTCTCAGCCCAGCGCTGCAGCTTATCTATGTCCCTCTGTAACCTGCAACATCCTTCCACACTGTCCACAACTCCACCGACTTTAGTGTCATACACAAATTTACTCACCCATCCTTCTACGCCCTGTAGCCACTTAAAATGGCCAACTCCCGATTCAAAATGGTGAACTGCAAAGGCTGATGGGAAAGTCAGCCAACAAGACAAAAAACAGCAGCTGCAGGTTGGCTGTGTATTTACCTCTGGAAAGGCCAGACAATATCGATACCAGCAACCATCAGCATAACAAAACAACAGCCATCTGCATACTAATGAGCAATCCCCGGGAACAATAAGCAACATTTAGACACACAAAGCAAAACCAGACTCTTCGGCGCCAGCAGGAGCTGGCACAAAAGGAGGTGAACGAGCACCTCAAGACCGCCCATCGAGCGACGGTTAAATGTTATGTTAGTGAATTGTAGGGGTTGGATTGGTGGGTTTGTTTTGGTGTTTCTTTCTCTGGGACTGGATGGAAGTGGGCGAGAGGTATTGGCTGGGGGGAGCCACCCGCGCTAGCTAACTAGAGTCAGTTAGTGAACGGGGGTGAGGTGAGAAGAGGACTGCGGACGTTGGAGCCTGGATAGCAGGCTTCAATGGGCCTACGAGGTGAGCAAGAGGGGGTGGAGGGAGGGATGTTGGGGGATGTTTTTGTAGGGGGGGGTTCGATGTTAACAATGGACAGGGGTGGGTCAGGCTTATGGGGGCAGGGCCCGGTGGTATGGTGATGTTGGATAAGAAAGGTGGGGGGGGGGGGTGAGAGACCCCCAGTAAGGATAATCACGTGGAACGTGAGAGGGCTAGGGGGTCCGGTCAAGAGGTCAAGGGTGCTTGCACATCTTAAAAGTTTGAAAGCCGATGTAGCAATGCTGCAGGAGACTCACTTGAGGGTGAAGGACCAGGTGAGACTTAAAAAGGGCTGGGTTAGCCAAGTGTTTCACTCCGGATTTGATGGAAGGGCTTGAGGGGTAGCGGTGCTGGTCAGCAAAAGGGTACGCTTCCAGATGGAGGTGGTGGCAGATCGGGGGGTAGATATGTGATTGTGACAGGGGCATTGGAGGGGAGATTAGTGGCGCTGTTAAGTGTATATGGTCCCAATTGGGACGATGTGGGATTCGCGAGGAAGGTGTTTGGGGCCATTCCCGACTTGGATACGCATGAGCTGATTGTGGGGGGGGGACTGGAACCTGGTGCAGGAGCCAAGGTTGGACAGATCACCGGCCGTGCTCGCTGGTCCTATCAGGGGGGGCAAAGGTGCTGGCTGGGCTAATGGTGGAAATGGGAGGGGTGGACCCTTGGAGGTTCCTGCACCCAAGGGAATGGGAGTATTCGTTTTTCTCAGCGGTCCATAAGGTATACTCGCGGATCGACTTTTTTGTGGTGGGGAAGGCTTTGCTGGCTGGAGTCAAGGGGTCGGAATACTCTGCAATTGCAGTGTCAGATCACGCTCCACATTGGATGGATATGGTGCTAAAGAAGGGGGCAGCGCAGAGACCGGGGTGGAAACTGGATGTGGGGCTTTTGGGGCACCAAGTATTCTGTGAGAAAATTGAAAACGTAATTAAGGAATATGTAGGTTTCAATTGTACGGGTGAGGTGTCGAAGGCAGTCGTCTGGGAGGCTCTAAAGGCGGTGGTGAGAGGTGAGGTAATTTTGTTTAAGGCTAGTGTGGATAAGGAGGAGAGGTTGGAGCGGCAGAGGGTAATAGATGAGATGTTGGAGGTCGATAGGAGGTATGCAGAGGATGGGGACCCGGCGAAGCTGGAAAAGAGGAAGGAACTACAGGCGAGCTTCGACCGACTGTCCACCAGGAAGGCGGTGTGCCAACTGAGACGAGCAAGGGGTGCAGTTTATGAACATGGAGATAAGGCGTATGTTAGCAGGTCAGCTCCGGAGGGAGGCAGCGGCAAGGGAAATTCTTCAGGTGAAGGATAGGGCAGGGAAGTTGGTGGTGGCTCCAGTGCTGATTAACAAGGTTTTTGAGGAGTTATGAGAGGTTGTACAAGTCAGAGCCACTCGGAGGAGACCGTGAGATGCAGGAATTTCTCGATGGGTTGGAGTTCCCGAGGCAAGGGGAGGGGGACAGGGCTACATTAGAAGGAGCAATAGTGGAGCAGGAGATAAAGGATGCGATTGGGAGGATTCAGTCGGGGAAGGTGGCAGGGGCGGATGGGTTTTCGGTGGAATATTATAAAAAATTTAAGGATAAGTTGGCACCCCTGATGGTGGGGATGTTTGAGGAGGCGATAGGGAAGGGGGTGTTGCCGCAAACCTTGGGGCAGGCATCGATTTCCCTGTTGCTAAAAATAGATAAGGATCCGACGGAGTGTGGGTCGTATCGGCCCACATCACTTCTGAATGTGGACGAAAAAGTGTTGGCGAAGGTACTGGCGGGTAGGCTGGAGGAGTGCCTTCCGAAGATAATAGGGGAGGATCAGACGGGGTTCGTGAAAGGGAGGCAGCTGTTTTCGAACATTAGGAGGGTTTTGAACGTTGTTATGGCACCGGCGGAAAGAAAGGAAACCGAGGTAGTTGTGGCATTGGACGCCGAGAAGGCGTTTGATCGGGTAGAATGGGGGTACCTGATGGCAGTGCTGGAGCGGTTTGGGATTGGACCAAGGTTTGTGAACTGGGTAAAGCTACTATATAAGGAACCGAAGGCGAGTGTCCGCACAAATAATATCAGTTTGAGATATTTCTCTCTCCACCGTGGGACGAGACAGGGATGTCCTATGTCCCCCCCTGCTGTTTGCACTTGCGATTGAGCCGTTGGCCATCGCATTGAGAAGTTCGGGAGCATGGAAAGGAATAGTGCGGGGGGGGATAGAGCATAGGGTGTCCTTGTATGCCGACGACTTGCTGCTGTATGTTTCGGAGCCAAGTGCGTCGATAGGAGGAATATTGGAGCTACTGCGGGTATTTGGGTCTTTCTCGGGGTACAAGTTGAACCTGGACAAGATGAGTACTTTGTGGTGTCTCGGCCGGGGGTGGGGGCAGGGGTGGGGGGGCTGCCATTCCGTAGAGCAGGGACTCATTTTCGGTATCTGGGGGTGCAGGTTGCCCGGGAGTGGGGGAGGCTTCGCAGGTACAACATCACTAGTTTGGTGGGTGAGGTACCCTCAATAATGATGCTTAGAGATTAAACTGTAAAGAAGGCTTTATTAGGCTAATAACTATGCTACAGATTTGGACTAGAGCTGACTGCTATACAGACCATGAGGCAGGCCTTTATGTATGGCTCCCAGATGGGCGGAGCCAGAGGCGGAGTCCCCAGGGTTCCAAGCCTGGTCTTAAAGGGGACATCACCTTACATGATTATAAGGCAGTAACCGTTCATCACATTCACCCCCTGTTTAAAAAGGAGTCTGGCGGGGGTGAAGTGCCATCATAGGTCCATCCGTCTCGGCGGCCGGATCATCCTCCTCGATCTCCTCAGTTCGG
This sequence comes from Scyliorhinus torazame, assembly GCF_047496885.1. Classification (NCBI taxonomy): domain Eukaryota; kingdom Metazoa; phylum Chordata; class Chondrichthyes; order Carcharhiniformes; family Scyliorhinidae; genus Scyliorhinus; species Scyliorhinus torazame. Next base: position 137,321,816 of record NC_092707.1, read on the forward strand.
GCGGTGGTGCGGCGGGCACGGACGTCCCGGTTGAGGACGTCCGGGAGCACAGCGGTCGGAGCTTCGGTCCGGGTCGGGGCAGAGGAACTAGGCAGGGCCGGGGGTAGCGGAGCCGGCGCCGGCGGGGTGTGTAAAGGGGGGGCGCACAGTAGGAGCTTACCAACGGGTGGTAGGGCCGGAAGGGGGTGTGTTGTAGGGGGCGACGGGTCCTGCAGGGGAGCGGCGCGAGAAGGGGCGTCTGTGGTGGAGGATCCAGCGGGCGCCAGATCCCGGAGGGAAACCGTATTTCTTGCCTGCCGTCGGTGTACTCCACGTAGGCGTAACTGGGGTTGGCGTGGAGCAGTCGGACCTTTTCAACTAGGGGGTCCGTTTTATGGCTCCTCGCGTGCCTCCGGAGAAGAACAGGTCCCGGAGCTGTCAGCCAAGGTGGAAGCGAGATCCCGGAGGTAGACTTCCTGGGGAAGAGAAACAATCGCTCATGAGGGGTCTCATTTGTGGCCGTGCAGAGGAGTGACCTAATGGAGTGTAGGGCATCGGTTAGGACCTCCTGCCAGCGGGTGGTTGGGAGACTTCTCGACCGCAGGGCCAGAAGGACAGCCTTCCACACGGTCGCGTTCTCCCTCTCCACCTGCCCGTTTCCCCGTGGGTTATAGCTGGTCGTTCTGCTCGAGGCGATGCCTTTGCTGAGCAGATACTGACGCAGTTCATTGCGCATGAACGATGTACCCCGGTCGCTGTGGATATAAGCAGGGAAACCGAACAGGGTGAAGATGCTGTGCAGTGCCTTAATCACCGTGGCTGAGGTCATGTCGATGCAGGGAATGGCGAATGGGAAACGGGAGAACTCATCGATCACGGTGAGGAAATAGGCATAACGGTTGGTGGACGGGAGGGGCCCCTTGAAGTCCACGCTCAATCGCTCAAAGGGGCGCGAGGCCTTCACGAGCCGAACCTTGTCTGGCCGATAGAAGTGCGGTTTGCACTCCACACAGACCTGGCAGGCCCTGACCATGGCCTTGACCTCCTTGGTTGAGTAAGGTAGGTTGCGGGACTTGATGAAATGGACGAGCCGGGTAACCCCCGGGTGGCAGAGGTCATTGTGGATGGCTTGCAGGCGTTCCTCCTGCGCGTTGGCGCATGTGCCGCGGGACAGGGCATCTGGGGGCTCGTTGAGCTCCCCTGGACGATACTTGATATCGTACGAGTAGGTGGAGAGTTCGATCCTCCACCTCAAAATTTTATCGTTTTTTATTTTGCCCCATTGCGTGTTATCGAACATATAGGCGACCGACCGTTGGTCGGTGACGAGGGTAAACCTCCTACCGGCGAGGTAGTGTCTCCAACGCCGCACAGCCTCCACAATGGCTTGTGCCTCCTTTTCGACTGCAGAGTGTCGAATCTCGGAGGCGGTGAGGGTTCGGGAGAAGAATGCTACTGGTCTGCCTCCTTGATTGAGGGTAGCAGCCAGAGCGATGTCTGATGCATCGCTCTCTACCTGGAAAGGGATGGTTTCGTCCACCGCGTGCATGGCGGCCTTGATGATGTCGGCCTTGATGCGGTTGAAGGCCAATTGAGCCTCAGCCGAGAGGGGAAAAGTGGTGGTTTTTAGGAGTGGGCGGGCTTTGTCCGCACACTTGGGGACCCACTGGGCGTAATAGGAGAAAAGCCCCAAGCACCGTTTGAGGGCCTTGAGGCTACGGGGGAGAGGGAGTTCCTTAAGGGGGCGCATGCGGTCGGGGTCGGGACCTAGGACCCCGTCTTCCACGACATAGCCGAGGATGGCCAGCCGGGTGGTGTGGAAAACGCATTTGCCCTCGTTATAGGTCAGGTTAAGGGCTCGGGCGGTCTGGAGGAACTTTGAGGTTAGCGTCATGGTCCTGCTGATCATGGCCGCAGATGGTGACATTGTCCAAGTACGGGTATGTAGCCCGCAAACCGTACTGGTCCACCATTTGGTCCATCGCCCTTTGAAAGACGGAGACCCCATTTGTGACACCAAAGGGGACCCTGAGGAAGTGGAAGAGCCGGCCAGCTGCTTCGAAGGCAGTATAGGGGCGGTCTTTTGGTCGGATGGGGAGCTGGTGGTAGGCAGATTTGAGGTCGACCGTGGAAAAGACTCGGTATTGGGCGATCCGATTTACCTTTTCCGCGATGCGAGGAAGGGGGTACGCATCAAGCTGCGTGAATCGGTTTATGGTCTGGCTATAATCCACGACCATCCGTTTCTTCTCCCCGGACCGGACTACCACCACTTGCGCTCTCCAAGGGCTGTTGCTAGCCTCGATGACCCCCTCTCCCAGTAAACGCTGGACCTCTGACTTGATAAAAGCCATATCTTGGGCACTGTAGCGCCGGCTCCTGGTGGCGACGGGCTTACAGTCGGGAGTGAGGTTAGCGAATAGCGAGGGGGGTGCGACTTTCAGTGTCGCAAGGCAGCACACCGTGAGGGGGGGCAAGGGTCCGCCGAACTTCAGTGTCAGGCTTCGGTGGCTGCACTGGAAATCCAGTCCGAGCAGCAGGGGGGCACAGAGGTGAGGGAGGATATAAAATTTGAAACGGGTGTATTTGGCACCCTGGATCGAGAGATCCGCAATACAGTACCCCGTGATTTGTACCGAGTGGGACCCAGATGCGAGGGCTATGGTTTGGGATGTGGGATGGGTGCGTAGGGAGCAGCGCCTTACCGTTTCAGGGTGGATAAAGCTCTCCGTGCTCCCGGAGTCGAAGAGGCATGCAGTGTCGTGCCCGTTGACCTGGACCTGCATCATGGAGTCCTGCAGGTGTTTTGGCCGAGTTTGATCGAGGGTGATCGCACCCAGTCGCGGGTAGTCGGAGTCGTAAAATGGCCGCTGCCATTGGTCGCACGTGTCGGGTCGAGAAGATGGCCGCCGACCAGATGGCCGCTCCCATGATTCGCACGAGGCTGATGACGCGTCAGAAGAGGACGTGTCGGGTCGGTGCGCAGCAGCATTGCGAGGCCTGCGGGCCTGAGAGCCTGATTTTCGGGCCGGCTGTTCTTTGTTTTTCTGGCCCCTGGGTCTGGCCAGGCAGACCCTCGCAAAGTGCCCTTTCTTCCCGCAGTCGCTGCAGATCGCGGAGCGGGCTGGGCAGCGTGGGCGTGGGTGCTGGCCCTGCCCGCAGAAGTAGCAAGGTGTGCCCCCATGGTGAGCGGGTCGCCGCGTGACGCAGGCCTGTAATACGGGCGAGTCTGAGGAAGTCCGGGGGGGGCTGGCAGAGTCCGCGGGGTACGTACCCAAGTTATGTCGGGCCACCTCCAGCGAGGAGGCGAGCGTTAGCGTCTCCTGGAGGTCTTTTGCCCCGTTTTCGAGCAGTCGCTGCCAGATGTAGGTCGAGCGGATGCCGGACACGAAAGAATCTCTGATGTGCAGGTTCATATGGACTTCCCCGGTCACATCCTGATGGTCACAGTCCCTGGCCAGCGCGGTGAGTTTCTCAACAAACTGGTCGAGCGATTTCCCCTGAGCGCTGCCGGCAGGTAGAGAGCAGATGCCGGGCGTGCACCTCATTGACGGGTTTGACAAACCGCTTGCGGAGCAACTCAATCGCTTCCTCATAAATCGTCGCATTTTCGAGCGTGGCGGAGATTCTGTGACTCACCCGGGCGTGGAGTAGACGCAGCTTGCATGGCCCCAGGATGGGAGTCTCTGCGGAGTCCAGGTAGGCCTCGAAGCACCGCAGCCAGTATTTAAAAATTTCCTTTGCCTCCGGCGTTCGTGCTTCCAGATTGAGCTTCTCTGGTTTTAGGCCTGCGTCCATCTTGAATCTAGTTTAGCCTAATAAATTGAGGTACCCTCAATAATGATGCTTAGAGATTAAACTGTAAAGAAGGCTTTATTAGGCTAATAACTATGCTACAGATTTGGATGAGAGCTGACTGCTATACAGACCATGAGGCAGGCCTTTATGTATGGCTCCCAGATGGGCGGAGCCAGAGGCGGAGTCCCCAGGGTTCCAAGCCTGGTCTTAAAGGGGACATCACCTTACATGATTATAAGGCAGTAACCGTTCATCACAGTGGGGAGAGTGAAAGCCGATCTGGCAAGGTAGGACGGCCTTCCTCTGTCACTGGCAGGTCGGGTACAGGCGGTTAAAATGAATGTGTTGCCGTGATTTCTGTTTATTTTTCAATGCCTACCAATTTTCCTGCCAAAGTCTTTTTTCAGGGAGATTGAGGGACGGATTACCTCAATTCATATGGGGAGGGAAGGTGGCCAGAGTGAGAAAGGTGCTGCTACAGAGGGGAAGGCAGGCAGGCGGTTTGGGTCTCCCGAACTTGTTGTACTACTACTGGGCGGCGAATGTGGAGAAAGTGCGGAGCTGGGTCAGAGGGGTGGATTCTCAGTGGGTCAGAATGGAGGAGAGTTTGTGCAGGGGGTCGGGGCTGAAGGCACTTGCAACAGCGCCGCTCCCGATATCTCCGGGGAATTATTCAGGGAGTTCGGTAATAATAGCTTCATTGAAAATCTGGAGGCAGTTTCGCCAACACTTTGGGTTGGGTTTAGGGTCAAGGGAAATGCCCATTCGGGGGAACCACAGATTTGAGCCAGGGAGGTGGGATGGAAGTTTTCGGAAATGGGAAGAGAAGGGGATTAAGACGCTAAAAGATTTGTTTCTTCGGGGTCGGTTTGCAGGATTGAGGGAGCTGGAAGCGAAGTATGGGCTAGAGCAGTGTTTAGGTACATGCAGGTTCGGGATTTTGCCAGGAAGGAGATACGGAGCTTCCCAGAGGAACCGGCCTCCATATTGCTGGAGGAGGTGTTGACGACAAGGGGACTGGAGAAGGGGGCAGTGTCAGCGGTGTACGGAGTTATTCTGGAAGAGGATAAGGCACCACTGGAAGGGATCAAAGCAAAGTGGGAGGAAGAGCTGGGAGAGGTTATAGAGGAGGGGGTCTGGTGTGAGGTGCTCCAGAGAGTGAATGCCTCCACCTCATGTGCGAGGTTGGGGCTGATACAGCTGAAGGTGGTATATAGAGCGCACCTCACGAGGGCGAGGATGAGCCAATTTTTTGAAGTAGAGGATGTGTGTGAGCGTTGCCCGGGGGGGGTGGGGGTGCGAATCACGTTCATGTTTTGGTCCTGTCCAAAGCTAGGGGAGCACTGGAAGGAGGTGTTTAGGGTAATTTCCAAGGTGGTGCGTGTGAAACTGGACCCAGGTCCCCAGGAGGCCATATTCGGGGTGTCGGACCAGCCAGGGTTAGAAACTGGAGCGGGGGCAGATATCATAGCCTTCGCCTTGTTGATCGCCCGAAGGCGGATCCTGCTGGGATGGAGAGCAGCCTCTCCACCCAGTGCCCTGACGTGGCGGGGGGACCTGTTAGAATACTTGACCCTTGAGAAGGTTAAGTTCGAACTGAGGGGAAGCTCGGAGGGGTTCTACAAGTCATGGGCACTATTTATTATGCACTTTCAAGAACTGGATAACATCGAACATTAGTTGGGGGGGGTGGGAGGGCTGGGTAGATTAAGGGTGACTATGGGTAATCCCTGATTCCTTTTTGTCATTTGTTTATGTAAACATGTGGGCTGAGGTTTGGGGGTTGGTGGGCAGATGGGATTGTTGTTATTATGGGGATTGACATATCTTGTTGATTAATGTTTATTATTGATGGGTGTAGATGTGGGAGAAAATGTGAAAAAGGAGGAGAAAAAAAAAAGTCCGCCCATCTATCAGGGAACCGCTCCAGCATTGGAGAAAATCGAACCAAGCGATTGGGACAAAGTCCAATCACTTGGGACCAGGTACAGGGTCCGCCCCAAAAGGCGGGAAGCCCCTGGGGACTATAAGAATTGAGCCCCAAGTTCAAACCTCTCTTCTTCTTCACCTCTTCGCTCTCTTCTTCCTGCCCGGGTCACCCAGCAACAACGAACCAACATTGACCGTGACCGGTGCAGTGACTCCAGTGATCATCAAAATCGTAAGTCTTAATTCAACACTCGCTACGAGATGGGCGTTCTCAGCTACCAATCCGTACCAACTTCGAATCCCACAGGCTCAGAACCCGAACGAAAGGCCATTTGTTTCCCTGACCTGGTGGGCCAGTCCAAAGTTAAGTATAGGCCTGTTAGTTGTAGAAGTAGCTTAGACGTAGAATTTGTGCATGAGTAGCGATTACTGTGTATAATAAATGTGCTTTGATTTAAATCTTACTAATCGGTGTATTGGATTATTGATCATTACTCGGACTTGAACTTCGTGGCGGTATCATAAAGATACCTGGCGACTCGAGAGCAAAGGTAATAAAACAGAGCAATTGAACTAAGGAGAAAATTAGCAAAAGCCCTCCTCCAGGTCATTTATAAAAATAACAGCCGTGACCCCAAAACAGATCCTTGTGGTACACCACTAGTAACTGAACGCCAGGCTGAATATTTCCCATCAACCATCACCCTCTGTCTTCTTACAGCTAGACAATTTCTGATCCAAACCGCTAAATCACCGTCAATCCCATGACTCCGTGTCTTCTGCAATAGCCTACCGTGGGGAACCTTATCAAACGCTTTACCCTCGTCCCCCTGTTTGGTCACCTTCTCAAAGAACTCAATAAGGTTTGTGAGGCACGACCTACCCTTCACAAAACTGTGTTGACTATCCCTAATCAAATTATTCCTTTCTAGATGATTATAAATCCTACCTCTTATAATCCTTTCCAAGATTTTGCCCACAACAGAAGTACGGCTCACTGGTCTATAGTTACCGGGGTGGTCTCTACTCCCCTTCTTGAACAAGGGGACATTTGTTATCCTCCAGTCTTCTGGCACTATTCCTGTAGACAATGACATAAAGATCAAAGCCAAAGGCTCTGCAATCTCTTCCCTAGCTTCCCAGAGAATCCTAGGATAAATCCCATCCGGCCCAGGGGACTTATATATTTTCACACTTTCCGGAATTTCTTTTTTAAAAAAAAATATTTTTATGAAAGGTTTTTAACAACACAATTTTTTCCCCTTACAAACAATAACGCCACCCCCCCCCCCCCCCTCCCGTAACAAAATAACGCAAAATCACCCTGAGCAAGATGGTATATTTACTTAGTTTTATACACAGGCTCTTGGCCGCACGTGCCATTTCTCCCCACCCTCCATGCCATCTCCCGATCGCCCATCCCCTCAAACAATCTCTCGTTCCCCCCTTCCTCCTCCCCCCCCCCCCCCCCCCCAGGTTGCTGCTGCTGACCGACCTTCCTCTAACGCTCCGCGAGATATTCTAGGAACGGTTGCCACCGCCTGTAGAACCCCTGCGCAGACCCTCTCAAAGCAAACTTAATCCTCTCCAGCTTTATGAACCCCGCCATGTCGTTTATCCAGGCCTCCAGGCTAGGGGGCTTCGCCTCCTTCCACATTAGCAAGACCCTTCGCCGGGCTACTAGGGACGCAAAGGCCAGAATGCCGGCCTCTTTCGCCTCCTGTACTCCCGGCTCATCCACCACTCTAAATATTGCTAGCCCCCAGCTTGGCTTGACCCGGACTTTCACCACCTGGGATATTACTCCCGCCACTCCTCTCCAGTACCCCTCCAATGCCGGGCATGACCTAAACATATGGACATGGTTCGCCGGGCTCCCTGAACATCTTTCACATCTATCCTCTACCCCAAAGAACCTACTCAGCCTCGCCCTCGTCAAATGCGCTCTGTGAACCACCTTAAATTGTATCAGACTGAGCCTGGCACACGAGGAGGTATTAACCCTACCCAGGGTGTCAGCCCGTAGCCCTTCCTCAATCTCCTCCCCCAGCTCCTCCTCCCATTTACCTTTCAACTCTTCTACTAGCTCTTCCCTCTCTTCTTTCATCTCTTGGTGTATTTCCGACACCTTGCCCTCCCCGACCCATACCCCCCGAGATCACCCTATCTTGAACTTCTGGTGCCGGGAGCAACGGAAATTCCCTCACCTGTCGCCTCACAAAAGCCCTCACCTGCATATATCTAAAGGCATTTCCCAGGGGTAAATCAAACTTCTCCTCCAGTGCCCCTAGGCTTGCAAATGTCCCGTCAATGAACAGGTCCCCCATTCTTCTAATCCCCGCCCGATGCCAGCCTTGAAACCCCCCGTCCATCTTCCCCGGGACAAACCGGTGGTTACCCCTGATCTTTCTGGAATTTCTAACACCTCCTCCTTATGAACCTCAATCCGGTCGTCTAGTCTAGTAGCCTGTATCTCAGTATTCTCCTCGACAACAGTCTTTTTCCTGTGTGAATACTGATGAAAAATATTCATTTACCACCTTTCCGATCTCCTCTGACTCCACGCACAACTTCCCACTACTGTCCTTGACTGGCCCTACTCTTACCCTAGTCATTCCTTTATTCTTGACATACCGAAAGAAAGCTTTCGGGTTTTCCTTGATCCTACCTGCCAAGGACTTCTCATGTCCCCTCCTGGCTCTTCTTAGCTCTCTTTAGGTCCTTCCTGGCTAACTTGTAACTCTCAAGTGCCCTAACTGAACCTTCACGTCTCATCTTTACTTTACATAAGCCTCCTTCTTCCTCTTGACGAGTGATTCAACTACTTTAGTAAACCACGGTTCCCTCGCTTGATCACTTCCTCCCTGCCTGACAAGTACATACTTATCAAGGACACGCAGTAGTTGTTCCTTGAACAAGCTCCACATTTCAATTGTGCCCATCCCCTGCAGTTTCCTTCCTCATCCTATGCATCCTAAGTCTTGCCTAATCGCACCATAATTGCCTTTCCCCCAGCTATAACTCTTGCCCTGTGGTATATACCTATCCCTTTCCATCGCTAAAGTAAACGTAACCGAATTGTGGTCACTATCAAGTGCTCACCTCCCTCCACATCTAACACCTGGCCTGGTTCATTACACAGTACCAAATCCAGTGTGGCCTCGCCTCTTATTGGCCTATCTACATACTGTCAGGAAACCCTCCTGCACACATTGGACAAAAACTGACCCATCTAATGTACTCGAACTATAGCGTTTCCAGTCATTATTTGGAAAGTTAAAGTCCCCCATAACAACTACCCGGTTACTTTCGCTCCTATCCAGAATCATCTTTGCAATCCTTTCCTCTACATCTCTGGAACTTTTCGGAGGCCTATAGAAAACTCCCAACAGGGTGACCTCTACTTTCCTGTTTCTAGCCTCAGCCCATACTACCTCAATAGAAGAGTCCTCATCAAACGTCCTTTCTGCCACCGTAATACTGTCCTTGACTAACAATGCCACCTCTCCCCTTCTTTTGCCACCTTCCCGGAGCTTTCTGAAACATCTAAACCCCGGAACCTGCAATAACCATTCCTGTCCCTGCTCTATCCATGTCTCTGAAATGGCTACAACATCGAAGTCCCAGGTACCAACCCATGCTGCAAGTTCACCCACCTTATTCCGGATGCTCCTGGAGTTGAAGTAGACACACTTCAAACCATCTTCCTGCCTGCCGGTACACTCCTGCGACCTTGAAACCTTACTCATGACCTCACTACTCTCAACCTCCTGTACACTGGAGCTACAATTCAGCTTCCCATCTCCCTGCTGAATTAGTTTAAAACCTCCCGAAGAGCATTAGCGAATTCCCCCCCCCCCACCCCAGGATATTGGCACCCCTCTGGTTCAGGTGTAGACCATCCCGTTTGTAGAGGTCTCACCTACCCCAGAATTAGCCCCAATTATCCCGGTATCTGAATCCCTCCCTCCTGCACCATCCCTGTAGCCACATGTTCGACTGTTCTCTCTCCCTATTCCTTGTCTCACTAGCACATGGCACGAGTAACAACCCAGAGATAATAACTTTGTTCTAACTCTAAGATTCCACCCTAGCTCCCTGAATACCTGCCTTACATCCCCATCCCTTTTCCTACCTATGTCATTGGTGCCTATGTGGACCACAACTTGGGGCTGCTCCCCTCGCCCTTAAGGATCCCGACAGAATCTCCTATCTGTCCCACTAACTATGGAGTCCCCAATGACTAATGCTCTACTCCTCCCCCCTCCCCCCCCCCCCCCCCCCCCACCTTCCCTTCTGAGCAACAGGGACAGACTCTGTGCCAGAGTCATCCCCCCCATCAGTATCCAAAGCTGTATAATTGTTACTATGGGGAACAACCACAGGGGATCCCTGTACTGACTGCTTCCTCCCAGTCCCTCTCACCGTCACCCATCTATCTTCATTCTTCGGAGTAACTACATCCCTGAAGCTTCTATCTATGACCACCTCTGCCTCCTGAATGATCCGAAGTTGCTCCAGTTCCCTGACGTGGTTTTTGAGGAGCTGGAGATGGGGGGCACTTCCCACAGGTGAAATCAGCAGGGACAGTGACAGTGTACCTCACCTCAAACATTATGCAGGAGGAACATTGCACTGCCATCCCCTCTAAAACAAGAAGAAAGAAAGAGCTTACCTGATATTCACTCAACCCCTTAGGTTAGAGGTGGAAGGAAAGAGAAAACTTTGGATTTCTCTGCATATTGGCATTCAAATTCACTTCCAACACGCTGTAGTCTAAATTTTGCTTTAATGAAATCCTGATGGCTTTTCAAATTCATTACAAAAAAATACAAGCAGGACAATTAGGATCTTCATCCATGGATCAATGTATTTGAAAGAACAGGACAGCCTTGGTGGTTCCATTTCTACCAATTTTAATAGTTGTATGAAGCTGCACACAATTGTCTTGTGATCAGGCTATTGCTTCTAATTGATGCATGATAGAGCCCAAAAAGACTAAAATTAATTAAAGCTGTTAATTGGTAGAAATGTGCAAAGATCGCACATTCTCCCATGTTGGTGTGGGTTTCACCCCACAACCCAAAAGATGTGCAAGCTAGGTGGATTGGTCACGCTAAACTCCCCCTTAATTGGAAAAAATTAATTGGGTACTCTTAAAATTAAGTCAATATAATTTAAAATTCCTTGATTGCCAGAATCATGATAGGTGCCTGCAAAACACTGCCAGCATCCAATTTGTAGGCAGCAGAGGTACTTTACACCGTGACCAAATTCCTCTGGACACACTGGTGCTGGAGGGAACAAAAAACTGTCCGGGGACTGGCTACTGGTTGAGGCTGTGCTGTTCTTTTTTAACATGGTCAATACTTGCCCATGTTGGCACATTATGATAATTAACTGCTGAGGTGGAACCATGTAATTGCATAAATAGCAGCAGATGCAATTAGAAATCTATTCAAATCACCAAGCCTCACACATGCTAATCTGTTTTGGGACTTGGGTATACATTCAACTCCCGAGTTCCTAACCGTCTCTTCCTTTTGGGGCAATTTAATGTAAATCAAGGGAGGGGGGGGGAGGAGGAGAGAGAGGAGTAGTTTAGATTAGAGTAGGGGGGTCAATAAGTGTGGGACCTGTACGAGAGGTAAATGGCTTTTGCCCTATGTTTATGGTTTCATGTATATTGTTTATTTTGTTGTTGTTACTATACCAAAATTACTTCAATAAAATGTTTATTTAAAAAAAAAAAGAGGAGAAAAGAAAGAGAACCAGGAACCGGGCAATGTATGAAGATGGAGACAGTGAGGGTGGGTAGAGGCAATTTCTGACCTGCAATGAACGTAACATCAGGCTAAACCCAGTCCTTCCCCAGGCTTTGGGGTTGAGCCTTCACAAAATGCAGCCTTTTAGAAAATAAAACGCACCCTTGCCCACCCTCACCACTGCTCATTCACTGCACACAAGACTAGATTTTTCCCACCACGCACCATCTTAATACATGTTACCAGAAGCATAAAAATAGTGCTGATTGGAAAATCCAGGTACAAAAAGGTCAGAGCTATATACTACATGTTTAATCTGATTCCTTACTACGCTACTAAAGATATTGTGGAGTTGATAAAATAGAGCTTTAAATACAGAAATAAACCATAATACTTTGCATAGGTACAGCATGATGGTCAGATTTTAGCTGCAATGAGTACAAGATATTTGGTGCACATGTCAATAGCAACTTGCAGGCCACCTCCAAGGGCTTGCTGCATCTGCCTTAAAGAAAAAAGACAAACTAAAATGTTTGCATTTGTGCATGGTTATTCATCCGGTTCCAGACCAGCGATGTCTATCTTTCTCGTTCTTGCTTTCACACCCCACTTCAGCAGCTGGGTGTGTCAGGACTTAGCATATGTACGGAACCATACTGAGAATAAATGGATCAAATGTTTGCATTACTAAAGCACGCACACTTTCATCCTATGGCAGAATTCACAGCATTTCACAGCAGATTGGAATAAAGGACCTGACAGACACTGGCAACCAAGATGGCTACATGACTGAGACGATCACTTTTTTCCAAACATGAAACTGTCAAGCACGATGAAATAAAATATCTTCCCAATACAATCTGCAAGCACAAAATCTAGCAATGATTGATTCAATTGGAAGTTTGATGAGGGCCAGGATTCTCTGGCCCTGCCGGCTGAGCACCACCGCCCGTGAGTTTCCCAGTAACGAGGGGTGACTTCAAAAATTCCCATCGACAGCGGTGCGAGTAGAGAATCTTGCCATCAGCAAACAGCGTGCTGCCTCCCGCTGCAAAAAACAATATGTTTTTGGTTACAGTCTACAAGTAATTCTGAGACTCGAGTTGCAAATACAGTCAACTTGGAATGGATGACTTTTGGATTTACGGTTCTAAAAGTTCCTCCCCACTGGAGATTTTTTCATCTTACATCTGGGCCCATTGTAAACTCATTGGCAGACATTGATTATAATTGTCAACCACTCCATTTATCATTGTATCATGCGAGTACCAGGGTGGGAGTAGGTGAATACAAAGAACTTTAAGTCATTTTGTCTGGCAATTCCTTCGTTCCCAAGATATTGACTTTGTAAATCTTATTTCAAGATTGTGGGGGTCACCAATTCTTACCATTTGGGGCCATTCAATGCAAACCATTAACAAACAGCACAGGACAGTATTCAGCTCAACATGATTGAGCCAGCATTGCAAAAGAGCTATTCGCTGAGTCACATTCCTTCATTCGTCCCCATAACCCTGCTTATTTCCCCTTTTCAAATATGTATATAATTTCCTCTTGAAAGTTATTATTGAATCTGCTTCCACAGCCTTTTCCAGCAGCGCAAATTTCAGATCATAAAAATTTCCAGTGCAAAAACAAATCTAATTTCACCTCTGGTTCCTTGACCACTTATTATAACTGTGTCCTTTGGTAACACTCCTACCAGTGGGAACAGCTTCTTTAGACAATGCTGTTACAGGGTCAAAACGCAAAAGTTTTTCCGCAGCCAATTAACATTCTTGAGCACAGAGGCTCCGTTGTTTACCCACACACTCAGCTGAACCAGTTTCTGAGATTAAAAAGTTGCGGCTCTGCAAGTTTTCAAGCAGGTGTGCAGGATTGCAGAAACACACAGGAACCCTCTCCTAACCACGCAAGTCAATGTAACAGTTTATCACAGGAAATGGCTGAATGCTGTGAAATGTTTCTGGCATTGGGATGGGTGACCTGTTAAAAGGGACAGACCCTCCCCAAAAAATTCAGATTCGCTCCAGCAGACTTGTCCTTATTTCTAAATATCCCACGCACCATTTTCTTTTAAAAAATAGATAATATGATGGAGCTTACTAGCAGTTTTCTCACGAGGACGGAGATTTGGAAGAGCTTGAATAGAGATGTTCACGGTAAAGAGGTAAAATAGGGAGCAACCTACTCCCTAAATCTCTGAATTGATCATTTGAGGGCACAAATTTATGACCATCGTCAGAGATCGAGAAATATTTTCCGCTAGAGGGAGGTGTTCATTCAGGGATTGCCCGATAAGGAACAGAATCGCGAATACTTTTCGCAAATTAAGGGAGTGGACAAATGCCTCACTAAGAAAATTGTAATAGACTCGGAAAATGGGGCTAAGGGGTAGCTGTTTTCAGAGAACCCAGTGTCTCGACCGCTGTAGAACATCAATTCGCCACATATCTGAGGCTGATTAACCACATGAGGCAGGGGCAGCGCAGTGGTTAGCACTGCTGCCTCACGGCACCGAGGACCCGGGTTCGGATCCCAGTTCTGGGTCACTGTCCATGTGGGGTTTGTACATTCTCCCCGTGTCTACGTGGGTCTCACCCCTAAAACCCAAAGATGTGCAGGGTAGGTGAATTGGCCACGCTAAATTGCCCCTTAATTGGAAAAAAATGAATTGGGTACTCTATAATTTATTTTTTTTAAACACATGCACGAGTGTACTGAACAATACTGTTGAAAACGGAGGGAGAGAGGAAAACCTCTTCTTTGCTAACAATGACATGTTCCCAAAGCAAACTCGAAAATCATATTAGGTACAGCTCGAGAAACAGCAGGCATGGTTCAGGACTGTCACCGCCTCACCTCACCCCAACAATATCAACTGTTAAGCCACAATCATACTCGGGAGGATGTGGTGCAGTGGAGGAATATTTCAGCATATACCCACACCTCTCCTCGCATCACATGCTGTGCAAATAAAAGCCATTCCTCAGAGAAGGTTTTGACAAGCAGACATCATCCTCAGTGAGGCTTTGGGAAACACAGGCGCTTGTGTTCTCTGTGCAAAGTGCAGTGAAACAGTTTTAAAACCACGCAACAAAATGGTGGAAACCTGCAATGGAGGACCAGTTTCATTCAGCTGGGATTCCTGCTAGTTAGGATGGTATGAACCGTTTGGCCATTTCTAGCCCTTCCTTCAAAAACGTGATGTAGGCTGCAGCTGAAGGGTCCTCGAAATGTGACGAATGGGTGAAGAGACTCCTGTCCACCTCCTCGGGCTTCATTGAAGTGATATCCAGGAAGTAGTTGGCATTGATGTGGTGAATCTGCCAATGATAATCACAATTATCCAAATACAATTGGCCACAATATTGGGAATCTGAGCAGAAAGAGCGATCAAATCTGGAAACCACTTAAAAGCATGAACACCATTGGAAAATACCTCAGAGATGAGGCAGGTTTGGACAGCTAATTAAAGTCTGTTTTTTGTTCCTGATCATTAAAAGGAAGGGAAATTCGTGCTGGGGGGGTTACACATTGCATCGAATTTTGCAGCACAGAAATAGGACATGCAGCCCAATAGGTCTATGCCAACATTCATTATCCACACCAGCCTCCTCCAACCAGAGTTCATCTCACTCCATCAACATATCTTTATATTTCTTTCTCCCTAATGTACTTGCCTGAGCTTCACCTTATATGCATCTCTGCCATTCACCTCATGTGGTAGCCAGATCCATATTCTCACAACTCTCTGGGTGAATAAATTGCTCCTGCCTTCCTTTTGTTTAACAGTGACAACCTTATATTTATAGATCCTTAATTTGGGCTCAACCAAAAGTGGAAACATCCTCTTTCATGTATACCCAATTGAATCCTTTTGTTATTATAAAGACCTGTATCAGGTTACTTTTCAGTTTTCAGAAAAGGGCTTCAATCTGTTTCCTCTCCTCTTGCCCATTATGAAAGAAGGCTGTTAAATTCACCTGCCTAGGGCAGCATGGTGGGTGGTGCAGTGGTTAGCACTGCTACCTACGGCGCTGAGGACCCGGGTTCGAGCCCGGCCCTGGATCACTGTCTGTGTGGAGTTTGCACATTCTAAAAGTGTCTGCGTGGGTTTCGCCCCCACAACCCAAAGATGTGCAGGTTAGGTGGATTGGCCACGCTAAATTGCCCCTTAATTGGAAAAAAATTAATTGGGTATCCAAATTTATAAAAAAATATTCACCTGTTTAAGACTAGCCACAACATTAAGAATAGGCATCATTACTATGAGGCAGCAAAGCATAATGCATAAAGTTGACACCTTCAGTAAAGGAGGGGGAGAACACTGAAGAGGAAAGGTATCAATAACTGTGTACTTTCACGGATTTGATTTCTGAAAAGTGAGTTGGTTGTCACATGGCACTTTCAAAACGCTATAACTGAGTATCATGACAGGCAGATTTTACTTCATTTTACCTATGGTTAATGTGATCGCCACTCCAAGTGCAAGCTGCATAATGATCATAAAATCTGCAGGTTCTTTTTCAAAAAGGCATTGTAAAGAATTTTCTTCCGACAGATGTAATGGGATGCTAGGATCTAAACACTAAACAATGACCATGACAGATGACAAGACTTACCACTGTGCCATTTGGTAAAGCTATTATCATCTCAACAGGAAAGTTGTAGTGTTCTAAATGCAGGCTGGCTAACCTCGCGGTACCTTCATCTTCTTGATTCCTCTGAGAAGGATAAAAATGTCAAGTTCTTAAACCAGAAAAACATTTATTATCATTTGCGACAAGGTCCATCATAATACATAACACGCTCACCAACTTCAATCAAAAGAACAGATTTGCCCAATTATAAGCATCAAGGAAGTGAGCAGGAAAACCTCCCATCGACAGCACTGGGTTGAGATCTTATGAGTGTGTCAACACATTTGTACAAAGTTCCTCCTTTTTTTAAACAAAGCCATTTGTTCATGTTAAAGGAGACCTTCATTCAAATTGTGGATACTGGAATTTATCCAAGCACACCCGGGGTGCATTTGTTGTCACACAGCCACATGATATTGAGTGCAGGTCTTATTCGGTGGTCCTAGGGCACAGCAGGATGTAGTAACCTGCATTTCCTGAATCAGTTTGCAGCTCAATAAGGGAGCGGAGACATAAAGCAGAAAAGCCTGGCTTCTCCCTTTAGGGAAAGGAATGGAATGGAGGAGGGGTGTCAACTTGGACAACTCTCGCGCAACTGTTTAACCCCATGGTATGAAACAATAGGAATGGAACAATCACTTAAATTATAAATTATCACAGAAATGTGTTATTTCAACAGAATTTAGAGGAGGATTAAAAAAAAGGAGGGCAGCATGGTGGCGCAATGGTTAGCACTGCTGCCTCACGGTGCCGAGGTCCCAGATTCGATCCTGGCTCTGGGTCACTGCCCGTGTGGAGTTTGCACATTCTCCCCGTTTTTGCGTGGGTTTCGCCCCCACAACCCAAAGATGTGCAGGGTAGGTGGATTGGCCACGCTAAATTGCTCCTCAATTGGAAAAAAAATGAATTGGGTACTCTACCTTTATTTTTAAAAAAGGAGGCTGCATTACTGTGCAATATATTTTGTTCTCCTTACTAGCTAACTTCTAGTTTCAAACATTTAGAATTTCATTCCTTCAGAGATGCTCAGAGGCTTCCTGAGCTCAGAACTAAGAATCAGAAGATTTATTAGGTCAGCTTCAATTAAAGTGAATGTCAACTTCAACACGCCCAGAATTTGAAGTGCGGAATGGATGAAAACTAAAATGCGGAGTTCCTAATAACAGGCTGTAATGCACCGATCAGGTGCAGCAGCAAGATCACTGGGTGACAGAAGCCACACACAATCCCTCCCGAGTCTATCCACATTGAAGCTTTTCCTCTTCCCTACCTCATAACGGAGTGTACACAAGTCGCACAACCACTTCAGAGCACAGTGAAAAAAAACAATTCAATTGTGAACAGCTTCCAAAATCGCTGGATCATTTTCTGATTTATATTTGGATCCCATATATTGAACAGCCACTAGGGAAAATGACACAAATTCGCCCTCCAAAAATAAACTTGTTAATCCCTGATTTAACATTTCTATGTATTTAAAATATCATGAATTTTTGGTTCAGGAGGAGGCCACTCGGCCCATTGATGTCCACGGTGCTCGTCACTCGCTTCACCCAAGCTAGTTACCGTAAATACCAGTTTCCATCCTCCTCCTTCATCGCCTTCAATACATGCTTTGTTAATTCATTTAATATCTATAAGTCTAATGTGCAGCGTAGGTAGATTGGCCATGCTAAATTGCCCCTTAATTGGGAAAATAAATAAATAAATTGGATAGTCGAAAGATTTTATGAAAAAAAATAAGGAAAATGCTCTGGATGCTGGAATCTGAAACAAGGGGCGAAATTCTCCGGTATCGGCGCGATGTCCGTCGACTGGCACCCAAAACGGCGCAAATCAGTCGGGCATCGTGCCGCCCCAAAGGTGCGGAATGCTCCGCATCTTGGGGGGGCTGAGCCCCAACCTTAAGGGGCTAGGCCCGCGCCGGACGAATTTCCGCCCCGCCAGCTGGCGGAAAAGGTCTTTGGTGCACCGCCAGCTGGCGCGGAAATGACATCTCCAGGCGGCGCATGCGCGGGAGCGTTAGCGGCTGCTGACGGCATTCCCGCGCATGCGCAGTGGAGGGAGTCTCTTCCGCCTCCGCCATGGTGGAGACCGTGGCGAAGGCGGAAGGAAAAGAGTGCACCCACGGCACAGGCCTGCCCGCAGATCGGTGGGCCCCGATCGCGGGCCAGGCCACCGAGGGGGCACCCCCCGGGGCCAGATCGCCCCATGCCCCCCCCAGGACCCCGGAGCCGGCCCGCGCCGCCTTTTCCCGCCGGTAAGGTAGGTGGTTTAATCTACGCCGGCGGGAGAGGCATTTTAGCGGCGGGACTTCAGCCCATTCGGGCCGGAGAATTGCGGGGGGGGGGGCCACCAACCGGCGCGGCGCGATTCCCGCCCCCGCCGAATATCCGGTGCCGGAGAATTCGGCAACCGGCGGGGGCGAGATTCATGCCAGCCCCCGGCGATTCTCCGACCCGGCGGGGGGTCGGAGAATCTCGTCCATGATCAGAGGAAGCTGGGAAAACTCAGCAGGTCTTCGTCAGACGAGGGGTCCATGACTCGAAATATTAACTCTGTTTCTCTCCGGAGAGGTGTCAGCAAACCTGCTGAGTTTTTCCCAGCTTCCTCTGCTCTTGGCTACCTTGCTCATGTTGATTTGCTGATTGACTACCATCAGTTACATCCATTAAACACTGTTGATGATTTACCTGAAGATCCTCCAGTTCTTTGACCAGGGACCAGCTGCTGACGAAACTCTCATTCAGCAGAGAGAGGACGGGCGAACTCTCGAGAACAGTTTCCCGCAGAGTCCGCCCTGACCCTGCATAAACAGAAGGAAATAACAGAGAATGCGTCAGTAAGGATAAAGATCGCTTTGCACTCAGTAAAATGACACTGAAATCCCACCCGAGATATCCCGTGCCACTGTGACAAAGTCCGCCCATTCCCCCCGCAGACACCGGAGAGGCGGCAAAAAAGATTTACAAAGGATGATCCCACAACTGCGAGGTTACACCCGATAGGAAAAGGATGAAAAGTCAGGGTCTCTTTTCTCTTAAAAAGAGTGACGGTTGAGGGATGACCAAAAACAGATCTTTAAAATGGTGAAAGGTTTTGATAGAGTGGACACAGAGGGATTGTTTCCTCCAGTAGTGAAGAGCAGTCCTTGAGGCCATCAATATAAAAAAGTCACCAATATATCCAATGGGGAATTCAGAAGAAATTCTTTACCCAGAGAGTGTTGAGAATGTGGAACTGGTGACCACAGGAGTGGTTGAGGTGAATAGTAGTGCTGTATTTAAGGGGTCGCCATATAACTATATGAAGGATAAACACATTGGTTTGGCACGGTAACACAGTGGTTAGCACTGTTGCTTCACAGCAGCAGGGAACCCGGGTTCAATTCCCGGCTTGGATCACTGTCTGTGCGGAGTCTGCACGTTCTCCTCGTTTCTGTGTGGGTTTTATCGGGGTGCTCCAGTTTCCTCCTACGAGTCCCGAAAGATGTGCTTGTTAGGTGAATTGGACATTCAGGAAGACTTCCGGTTGCGGCTATGCGGAGCTAAGTCGCACATTCGGCGGCTCCCACAAAAACTGACTTTTGGGCTCTTTTCAGGGCCCCCAACAGCACATTTTTGACTTTTCCCGGTGTGGGAAGGAGTTTATAACAGCTCCCCGTCAGTATATGGCTTCTACTAGGAGCGGGGCGACAAAAAAAGGTGGTGGTGGACCCGAAGAAGGTGCGAGGGAAGAAGAACAAAATGGCAGCGGGCGGAGACCAGGCAGCGTGGATGCTGTGGGCGGAGGAGCAGCAGGAGGGTATCCAGCGCTGCTTCAGAGAGATTAAAGCGGACCTGCTCGAGTCGATGACGGCTTCTATTGATAAGCTGCTGGAGACACAGACGGCCCAGGGGGGTGGCGATCCGCGAGGCTCGACAAAAGATCTCTGACAAGGGAAAAAGAGCCCCTCCCCGTGGGGGGGGCAAAAGGGACCCCCTCCCTGGGGGGGTGGCCAAAGGGACCCCTACCCTGGAGGGGGGTGGCCAAAGGGACCCCTTCACTGGGCGGGGGGGGGGGGGGGGGGGGCAAAGGGACCCCTTCCCTGGGGGTGGGGGGGGGTGGCCAAAGGGACCCCTTCCCTGGGGGGGGGAGATGGCCAAAGGGACCCCTTCCCTTGGGGGGGGGGGGCAAAGGGACCCCTTCCCTGGAAGGGGGGGGGCGCGTTGTGGCCAAAGGGACTCCTACCCTTGGGGGGGGTGGTGGCCAAAGGGACCCAATACCCTGGGGGGTGGCCAAAGGGACCCCTACCCTGGGGGGTGTGGCCAAAAAAAAAAAGATCTCTGACAATGAGGACGAGATCATGGGCTTGGCGGTAAAGGTGGAGGCGCTCCACAAGAAATGGCAGGAGCTGTTCGAGGAGGTGGAGAATCGGTCGAGGCGGAAGAATCTGCGGATTCTGGGCCTCCCGGAGGGGCTGGACGTGGGGGGCCTATGTGGTCACCATGTTGAACTCGCTGATGGGAGCGGGGTCCTTCCAGGGGCCCCTGGAGCTGGAAGGGGCCCATAGAGTGCTGGCGAGGAGGCCCAAGGCTAATGAGCCTCCGCGGGCGGTGCTGGTGAGGTTCCATCGGTTCGTCGATCGGGAGTGTGTGCTCAGGTGGGCCAAGAAGGAGAGTAGCAGCAGGTGGGAGAACGCGGAGGTTCGGATATACCAGGACTGGACTGCGGAGGTGGCGAAGAGGAGGGCCGGGTACAATCGAGCGAAGGCGGTGCTGCACAGGAAGGGGGTGAAGTTTGGCATGTTGCAGCCGGCGCGACTGTGGGTCACCTACAAGGACCGGCACCATTATTTTGAGTCTCCGGAGGTGGTGTGGGCCTTTGTTCAGGCCGAGAAGTTGGACACAAATTGAGGATCAGGTTGGGCGATTGGGGACTGCGGTTGATATGTTATGTTTACTCTTTTTTCGAGGGGGTTGTATTGCTTCGGGTTTCTTCTTTGTCTCTGTGTTTTTCTCTTTCGGGTCGGTGAGGGTGGTTGGGGCGGGTTGAGCACTGTTTTGGTTGTGCTGGTCGGGGGGGGGCTCTTATGGGGGGTAGGTGGGCGGAGCAGGGGTGGTGGACGGCGGTGGGGTGGGGCTCCGCGGGGGAGGGGGAGGCCCGAGTCGGGGGTGAGGGGACCGGGCCTGTAAAAGGAGCTGCGTCAGAGGTGGCGAGGCCTGGTAGGTAGAAAGCGCAGGTTTTTTCCCGTACTGAAGACTGGAGGGGCCGGGGCCGGGGCAGGGAAGTGAGGGTTGTTTCCCGCGCTTAGAATGGAAGGAGGACGGGGAGAGCCTATGGACGGGGAACAGGAGAGGAGGGTGTGTCACACAAGGAGTCGAAGGAGAGGCGGGAGTGGCCGGGGTCAGCAAGAGTCAGCTGACTTGCGGAAGTGCAATGGGGGGAGTAAATCAGCTAGGGTGGGTCCTAGCCCGGGGGGGGGGGGGGGGGGGGGTGGGGGAGTCGAGTTGCTGCTGCTATGGTCAAGGAGGAGCTGGAGCGAGCGGGGGTCAAGACGGGGGTATGCCGCTGTGGGGAGCGAGCCGGGTGTGGGGTGCGGGCGCGTGGCTGGCTGAGGAGGGGTCATGGCTAGTCGCCGGGGGAGGGAGGCGGGTAGCCCCCTGATCCAGCTGATAACCTGGAATGTAAGGGGACTGAATGGGCCGATTAAGAGGGCCTGCGTGTTCGCGCACCTGAAGGGGCTCAAGGCAGATGTGGTTATGCTCCAGGAGACACGCCTGAGGGTGGCAGACCAGGTAAGATTCAGGAAAGGGTGGGTAGGTCAGGTGTTTCACTCGGGGCTGGATGCCAGAAATCGAGGGGTGGCGATCTTGGTGGGAAAGAAGGTGTCATTCGAGGCGTCGAGCATTGTGGCAGATAATGGCGGTAGGTACATAATGGTAAGTGGTAAGTTGCAGGGAGAGAGGGTGGTACTGGTCAATGTGTATGCCCCGAACTGGGACGATGCGGGTTTTATGCAGCGTATGTTGGGTCGGATCCCAGACTTGGAAGTGGGGGGGCCTGATAATGGGGGGGAGACTTTAACACGGTGTTGGATCCTGCACTGGATCGCTCCAGGTCTAGGACGGGTAGGAAGCCGGCGGCGGCTAGAGGGCTGAAGGGTTTTATGGACCAGATGAGAGGGGTGGACCCTTTGGGAGGGGTGGACCCTTGGATATTTGCAAGGCCGGGGGCTAGGGATTTTTCATTCTTCTCACATGTCCACAAGGCCTATTCCCGAATCGGCTTTTTCACTTTGAGAGGGCGCTGACAGCGAGAGTAGAGGATACAGAGTATTCGGCAATAGCCATTTCGGACCATGCCCTGCATTGGGTGGACTTGGAGATGGGGGAGGAGAGGGACCAGCGCCCGCTGTGGCGCTTGGAGGTGGGGCTGTTGGCGGACGAGGAGGTGAGCGAGCGGGTCCGAGGAAGTATAGAGAGGTACTTGGAGACCAACGACAACCGGGAGGTCCGAGTGGGGATGGTATGGGTGGCGCTGAAGGCGGTGGTGAGGGGAGAGCTGATCTCCATTAGGGCCCACAAGGAGTGCAGGGAGCGGGGGGGAGAGGGAGAGGGTGTGGGGGAGATGGTGAGGGTAGACAGGAGGTATGCGGAGGAGCCCGAGGAAGGATTGTTGAGGAAGAGGCGCAGCCTCCAGGCCGAATTCGACCTGGTGACCACCAGGAAGGCGGTGGTGCAGTGGAGGAAGGCCCAGGAGTTTGGGGAAGGTCTACGAGTTTGGGGAAAAGGCAAGACGGATGCTGGCGCATCAGCTTCGGAAGCGGGACGCAGCTAGGGAGATCGGGGGAGTTAAGGACAGGGGAGGGAGTGTGGTGCGGAGTGGGGTTGTCATCAATGGGGTCTTCAGGGACTTTTACGAGGAATTGAACCGATCCGAGCCCCCACGGGAGGAGGGAGGGATGGGCCGCTTCCTGGACCAATTGAGGTTTCCAAAGGTGGAAGAGGGACTGGTGGTGGGATTGGGGGCCCCGATTGGGCTGGAGGAGCTGATCAAAGGGATAGGAGGCATGCAGGCGGGGAAGGCACCGGGGCCGGACGGTTTCTCGGTCGAATTCGATAAAAAATATATGGACCTGTTGGGCCCGCTGTTAGTCAGGACCCTCAATGAGGCAAGGGAGGGGGGGAGCTTTGCCCCCAACGATGTCCCAGGCACTGATGTCCTTGATCCTGAAGCGGGACAAGGATCCCTTGCAATGTGGGTCTTACAGACCGATTTCCTTGCTAAATGTAGATGCCAAGGTGCTGGCGAAGGTCTTAGCCATGAGGATTGAGGATTGTGTGCCGCAGATCATCCATGAAGACCAGACGGGGTTTGTGAAGGGGAGGCAGTTGAACGCGAATGTGCGGAGGCTTTTGAATGTTATCATGATGCCGGCGAGGGAGGGGGAGGCGGAGATAGTGGTGGCGATGGACGCTGAGAAAGCCTTCGATAGGGAAAAGTGGGGGTGCTGAAGAGGTTCGGGTTTGGGGAGGGGTTTGTCAGGTGGGTTAGGCTGTTGTACGAGGTCCCGATGGCGAGTGTGGCCACACACAGGCGGGGTCCGAGTACTTTCGGTTGCACCGAGGGACGAGACAGGGGTCCCCCCGGTCCCCCCTGCTCTTTGCACTGGCGATTGAACCCCTGGCTATGGCACTGAGGGAGTCGAGGAACTGGAGGGGGTTGGTGCGGGGTGGAGGGGAGCATAGGGTATCACTTTATGCCGACGACCTGCTGCTGTATGTGGCGGACCCGGTGAGGGGAATGGCGGAGGTAATGAAGATTCTTAGGGAATTCGGGGACTTTTCGGGGTACAAGCTCAACATGGGGAAGAGCGAGCTGTTCGTAGTTCATCCAGGGGACCAGGAGAGGGGGATTGGCGAGCTCCCACTAAAGAGGGCGGAGAGGAGCTTCAGGTATTTGGGGGTCCAGGTGGCCAGGAGCTGGGGGGCCCTGCATAGGCTTAATTTTACAAGACTGGTGGAGCAAATGGAGGAGGAGTTCAAGAGGTGGGACGCGTTGCCGCTGTCCCTGGCGGGTAGGGTGCAGTCAATCAAAATGACGGTGCTCCCAAGGTTTTTGTTCCTGTTCCAATGCCTCCCCGTGTTTATCCTGAAGGCTTTTTTCAGGCGGGATAACAGGAGTATAATGGGGTTTGTGTGGGCGCCAGGGACTCCGAGGGTGAGAAGGGTGTTCCTGGAGCAGAGTAGAGATAGGGGGGGGACTGGTGCTGCCCAACCTTTGTGGGCACTACTGGGCCGCCAATGCGACGATGGTGCGCAAGTGGGTGATGAAGGGGGAGGGGGCTGCATGGAAGCGGCTGGAGACGGCGTCTTGTGTGGGTACGAGTCTGGGGGCGCTGGCAACGGCGCCGCTGCCGCTCCCTCCAAGGAGGTATACCACGATCCCGGTGGTGGCGGCTGCCTTCAAAATTTGGGGGCAGTGGAGACGGCACAGGGGGGAAGTTGGGGCCTTGGCATGGACCCCAATACGGGGGAACCACCGGTTCACCCCAGGAAGAACAGGTGGAGGGTTTTCGGGGTGGCACAGGGCAGGGATAAGTAAGTTGGGGGACATGTTTGTGGATGGGAGGTTCGCGAGCCTGGGTGAGCTGGAGGAGAAGTACGGGCTCCCCTCGGGGAGCACCTCCAGGTACTTACAGGTAAGGGCGTTTGCCAAGCGGCAGGTGGTGGAATTCCCGCGGCTACTGCCACACACAGTAC
This sequence comes from Scyliorhinus torazame, assembly GCF_047496885.1. Taxonomy (NCBI): domain Eukaryota; kingdom Metazoa; phylum Chordata; class Chondrichthyes; order Carcharhiniformes; family Scyliorhinidae; genus Scyliorhinus; species Scyliorhinus torazame. Next base: position 137,346,674 of record NC_092707.1, read on the forward strand.
AGGACAGGGTGCTCTCGGGGGGGTGGGTGGGAGTGGGGAAGATTTCGGAAACTTACCAGGTGATGCAGGAGGAGGAGGAGGCCTCGGTGGTGGAGGTAAAAGTTAAGTGGGAGGAGGAGTTGGGAGCTGAGATTGAGGAAGGGACGTGGGCAGATGCCCTGGGGAGGGTGAACTCTTCCTCATCGTGCACGAGGCTCAACCTCATACAGTTTAAGGTGCTGCACAGGGCACACATGACCTGGACAAGGATGAGCCGGTTTTTTGGGGGTGAGGACAGGTGTGTTAGGTGCTCAGGGAGCCCAGCAAATCACACCCATATGTTCTGGGCATGCCCAGCGCTGGAGGAATTTTGGAAGGGCGTAGCGAGGACGGTGTCGAGGGTGGTAGGATCCAGGGTCAAACCGGGCTGGGGGCTCGCAATATTTGGGGGTGGCAGAGGAGCCGGGAGTGCAGGAGGCGAAAGAGGCCGGAATTCTGGTCTTTGCGTCCCTGGTAGCCCGGCGAAGGATTCTTCTTCAGTGGAAGGATGCGAGGCCCCCAAGCGTGGAATCCTGGATCAGCGATATGGCGGGGTTTATTAAATTGGAGAGGGTGAAATTCGCCTTGAGAGGGTGGGTACAAGGGTTCTTTAACCGTTCTTAGACTTCCTGTCAGAACGATAGACATTGGTCAATGGCAGCAGCAGCTTCGGGGGGGGGGGGGGGGGGGGGGGGTACTTTATTATTGTTTTTGTTATTTACACTGAGGGGGTGTATGTACCTGTGTTAAGTCGGGGTGTTAATGTTAATTTATTATTAATGTACAAGGGGGGAGTGGGGTATGGAGGGTTGCTTTTCTGGACTGTGTTTTGTACATAACCCTGTTGGGTTCTTTTTTTTCTCATTTTGTTATTGATATTTTATGAAAACGTTTAATAAAAATTATTTTTTAAAAAAAATAAGAATTGGACATTCTGAATTCTCCTTCAGTGTACCCCAACAGGCACCGGAATGTGGTGACTTGGGGATTTTCACAGTAGCTTCATTGCAGTGTTAATGTAAGCCTACTTGTGACAATAATAAAGATTGTTATTAATATGTTAGTCTGTGGAATTATCTTCCCCAGACAGCAGTGAGGCTGGGTCATTGAATTTATTGAAGACGAGTTAGACAGATTTTTGATGTACAAGACTGGCGGGGGGGGGGAAGAGGGAGACAGGAGAGAGTGTAGGTGAGTCTACAACTAAATCAGCCAGGATCTTATTGAATAGTAATGCTAGCTTAAGGGCCGAATGACCTACTCCTAGTCCCAAGTCCGATGGGAAAAGGGAACAGAGGGGTATGTGCTAAAGTTCAATGAGAAAGGGTGTGAGGAGGCTCATGAGGAGCACAAAAGGCAGCCTGGCCTGGTCGGGCTAAATGGCCTGTTTCCGTGCTGTAAATATTTTACCAGAACCCTTGCCATACCCATTTCCGAGCTACAGCTACACAAGTAACATTTCTCGACCTCTTTTAGTTTTCTGGATCATGCAAACACCTAAAAACTAAGATGAGGAGCAGAAATTCTGCTCTCTTCATTACTTGGAGATGTATCATCTTGAACCAACGTCACTGCCCTGCCACTCTCACTCATTCCCAATGGGAAAATCATTGCTGGTATCTCTGCCCAATAGCAATGCAGAAATATGACCAAGGCACCAACTGCAACGGTTCAAGATAGTTCACTACCCTCATGCCCTCTCATTTTTTTTTTAAACCTCGAGAGTACCCAATTTTTTTCCCCAATTAAGGGGCAATTTAGTGTGGCCAATCCACCTATCCTGCACATTTTTGGGATTTGTCGGTGGGACCCACGCTGACACGGGGAGAAGTGCAAAATCCACACATCTGAATTTATTGAAGACGGGTTAGACAGATTTTTGATGTACAAGACTGGCGGGGGGCGGGGGGAAGAGGGAGACAGGAGAGAGTGTAGGTGAGTCTACAACTAAATCAGCCATGATCTTATTGAATAGTAATGCTAGCTTGAGGAGCCGAATGACCTACTCCTAGTCCCAAGTCCGATGGGAAAAGGGAACAGAGGGGTATGTGGTAAAGTTCGATGAGAAAGGGGCCAGGATCGAACCAGGGTCCTCGGCATTGTGAGGCAGCAATGCTAACCACTGTGCCACCGGGCTGTCGCCCTCTTTCATTTATTTATTTATAAAATACATTTTGAGTACCCAATTCATTTTTTCCAATTAAGGGCCAATTTAGCGTGGCCAATCCACCTAGCCTGCCATCTTTTGGTTGTGTGGGCGAAACCCATGCAAACACGGGGAGAATGTGCAAACTCCACACGGACAGTGACCCATAGCGGGGATCGAACCTGGGACCTTGGCGCCATGAGGCAGCAGTGCTAACCACTGCGCCACCGTGCTACCCTCTCTCATTTATTTTTTGTAGCACAGAGGTGATTTGCTTAAGTGTGTGGGTCCTTTAAATAAAATGTTGGCAGCACGGTGACGCAGTGGTTAGCACTGCTGCCTCACGGCGCCGAGGTCCCAGGTTCGATTCCGGCTCTGGGTCACTGTCCGTGTGGAGTTTGCACATTCTCCCCGTGTTTGCGTGGGTTTCACCCCCACAACCCAAAGATGGCAGGCTAGGTGGATTGGCCACGCTAAATTGCCCCTTAATTGAAAAAAATGAAGTGGGTACTCTAAATCAGGCATTGTCAAACTCGGGTACGCGACCCGCATGTGGGTCGCAGGGCGGGTGTCGGGAGGGTCGCGGAGCTCCCGATCGCGCAAATCTGTGTGCAACAGCCGCAGCAGCCGGCTGTTAATAACGCCGGCTGCAAGCTGCCTTCAAAATGGCAAAACTATGCGCATGCACGCCGATGATCGGGCACGCATGCGCAGTGCAGCCGCTTTTTTTTTTAAATGGTCGCAGCTTTTTGTTTTACAAGTTCGAGGGGGTTTTAGACATTTTATTCATTTATTTTATTCATTTAATTTTTTCTTTTACAAGTTGGGGGAGGGGATTAATTTGATAAAATTTTACAGGAAAAAATGCAGAACTTTGGACAGATGGAGACTCCATACTTTCCTACACCAGAAGGCTTCACCTTCATCCAACAAGTTCCATTGGAGGAGCGTGTACGAGGGCCAAAGGGACCCAAAACCATTTCCTCCATTTTTGTCAGCAGCAAACAAGGTAAGAGAAAATGCTGGGTCGCGCAGGTCGGCCGGCGTGGGTTGCGAAGGTCGGCTAGGTTGGATCCCAAAGGTTGGCCGGTTGGTAAAAATGGGTCCCCGGAAAAAAAGTTTGAAGAACACTGCTCTAAATTTGTAAAAAAAAACAAAAAAAAAAAACAAAAAAAAATGTTTGCGCAGCCATGGCACATGCAGTAACTTAAAGGGATCGAATCATTCGTGGCCTGGGTGGGAACCTCTGGGTTTCTGCACAGCTTAGAGCTAGGGATCAGCGTGTACCACCACCTTGCCCAGGGCAACTTGGAACAAGCAATAAATACCACTGGCGCCCAGAGGCTGAGAATGAATCATTTCTTAAAAGATAGAGAGATTGAAAGGCAAGACTCACCTCAGCAAGACTGATCGTCGAGTGCACCCCAAAGTAATATTGAATGCACAAGTTTATCTTCCATCTTTGCACGGTCAAAAGCTTCAGTAAAAGGAAGATACGACACCTTGGAAAAAAAAAGATTCTGTTCAGTCTTAGTGCTGTTTTGCCTGGCAGCCGAATCGCCAATGCACAGGAAACAGCAGACAACGGTTTAAAAGTATTGAGTCACTTCAATTTCATTTTCTAGTTACCTTCTTAAATGGATACATAGTTGTCTCCAGCCTGTTGACAGCCTCTTCAAAACTGATTTCTGACTGCCAGACAATCTCCTCGAAAATAAATTGAATGGGTTCCCCTGAAGCATCTGCACCGTCAATCACATTACCATTCTCATCGACGATAATGTTCGGAATAGAGGGGCCCGAGGCCCTGAGCTCCATCTGCATCACAGACAGATGGACAGGCACTTAGGGGGAAAAAAAACAGCACAGGCCACAGCAGGGCAAAGGCAGCCATCTGAGAGAACACAACACCACTCTTCATTGCTTCAAAGCTGCTCTGTTTCCCTTCCAGCCTGCTGCTGCTGACATTCAAATCACGATCTGATCAATTCTCACTCTTCGCCAGATTTCTGAACTCGCTTCAAAACCCACACTCTCCAAAGTGAGCCAAGTTACAATAGAGTTTACTGCACTGAATTCTGCTTGTATTAAGCAGGATGCAGTACTATTAATCAGGTTTCTGCTGAGAATGCCGACCACTGTTGTGTGACATTCAGCAGACTATGACTTGGCCACTCTCTCACTGGAGGAGTGTCAGGAAAATTGAAGAGAGAGAGGGGTCGCAGTGCCTCAGTAATCATTCCCCTTCCGAAAGGCGTAGAGGATAACCAGCACTGCTCAGACACTCCGTCACAGGAAAGGCTTCCTGCATTCTCTCTAGTGAAACTACAAAGCTGTCCTTTAATAAAGAGGATTAAGATTTTGTTCCACAAGCAGATGTAGTGTTCTCCCCGACACGTCATTGACCATGTTTGGTTAAAGCTGAATCCCTATCTTCCTGGTAACAGCTGTTTTTTATCTGAATGCTAAGAATAGGGTTTAAGATATTCTTTTTACAGTATTCTTTACAATATTCTTTTTACAGTATTCTTTACAATATTCTTTTCACAGTAACGTCATTGCAGTACTAATGTAAGCCTACTTGTGACAATAATAAAGATTATTATAAAAAACATTTCCAATTAAGGGGCAATTTAGCGTGGCCAATCCACCTACCCTGCGCATCTTTGGGTTGTGGGGGCGAAACCCATGCAGACACGGGGAGAATGTGCAAACTCCACACAGACAGTGACCCGGGGCCGGGATCGAACCCGGGTCCTCAGCGCCATTGGTTTAAAATATTCTTGAGTTATTTTATTTCATGAACAGGGGAAAATTCACGATTAGGCACCTGTCTTAAATTAAGAACAACAATTCTTCTTTTTAAAATTTAGTGTACCCAATTAATTTTTTCCAATTAAGGGGCAATTTAGCGTGGCCAATCCATCTACCCTGCACATCTTTGGGTTCTGGGGGCGAAACCCACGCAAACACAGAGAGAATGTGCAAACTCCACACGGACAGTGACCGCGTGCTGGGATTTCAAACCCAGGTCCTCGGCGCCGCAGTCCCAGTGCTAACCATTCCGCCACATGCCGTTCTTGCCTTTATCAATCGTGACATAGACCATAAGAGCAGGGAGGTTATGTTTGGTTAGGCCACAGCTGGAATACTGTGTTCAGTTCTGGTCACCGCACTATCGGAAGGATGTGAGTGCACTAGAGAAGGTGCAGAGGAGATTCACCAGGACGTTGCCTGGGATGGAACCTCTGAACTGTGAAGAGAGGCTGGATAAGCACGGGTTGTTTTCTTTGGAGCAGAAAAGGCCGAGAGGGGACCTGATTGAGGTTTAAAAGATTATAAGGGGTGTGGACGGTGTGGTTAGGAAGCAGCTGTTCCCCTTATTTGGAGGGTCAATAACCAGGGGGCATGATTTTAAGGTGAAAGACAGGAGGTTTAGAGGGGATTTGAGAAAAAATCTTTTCACCCAAAGTGTTGGGAATCTGTAATGCACTGCCTGGGAGGGTAGTTGAGGCAGGAAATCTCACAATCTTATAAAGTACTTGGATGAGCACATGAAATGCCATAACATTCAAGGCTGTGGGCCAAGTGTTGGGTGGGAAGTGGGATTAGTGTCGGTTTAGCGTAATTTTGTTGGTGCTGGCTTTGTAATGATATGCAATAACAGTGCATATGACAGATGTATATAGCCTCTGGCCATTAAGTGTCATGCAAGAGGAACAGCACACTGGAACCAGACAAAAAAAGTCTTGATCAGAGTTCCAGAAGCTGTTAGTAGGATGGTTAGAAGCTCCACAGTTTGGTTAGCAATAGTTTAGTGTACCCACAGTTTATTCAACATTAAATAACTATTCTTGAACTAGATGTTCTGTCGTACACTGATTAATGTATTACATTGTACACGGACATAACAGGCTTGATGGGCCAAAGGGCCTCTTTTGTACTGTATGATTCTATGAAATCTTTCTTGGATGATGCGGAAAGCTACAGAAGCATAGGTGGCACATTGATGCAGTGGTTAGCACTGCTGCTTCACAGTGTCAAGGACCAGGGTTTGATCCCAGCCGTGTGATCACTATCCGTGTGGAGTTTGCACATTCTCCCCGTGTCTGTGTGGGTCTCATGCCCACAATCCAAAGATGTGCAGGGTAGGTGAATTAGCCACGCTAAATTGCCCCTTAGATTGGAAAAAAAGAATTGGGTATTATGAAAAAAAGCTACAAGAGCAAAACAAACCTGTGGCAAGTAGCCGATGTCCACCTCCATGTTGCCAGTTTCTCCTGCTCCATACAGCCACTCCATGTCCACATTCAGAGACCTGGCACAGATTATATATACACACAAGTTATTAATGGGTCACCAGCCTTTCTGGAGATATTTAAAGCTGTACAGTTGTTGGGGGCTGGAATTTCAATATACAAAGCTTGCAGAGAGTCATCAGACACGCAAGCGACCCTTGTTGGGTACAACTGGATAAGCTCTGGAGCCCAACTGCTAACGTTTATTAAATCATTATCATTAAATCGTTGTGCAATTAAATACCTAGAGCATGAATAAAGAGAGACTGCTGGGACACTGTGGGTTAGTAGGGAGAAGGTAGCCATTCTGTAAATAAACCTATTACCTAGAAAAAGATTGGCTTTTTGTTTCATTCTTCACCATCTGGCTTGGGATCCATTTAACACCAAATGTGTGCAACCATCAAGGAATTCAACCAGCGAAGGCCTCACAGCTGATTTGCTCTTCAATCGACCAAACACTTGCCTAATATCTGGATGGAACCCTGGCTGATTTCTCCCCCCCCCCCCAGTTCAGAGAATTAAATCCAACTACAGCATCCTAACCCTCCCCTAAACCTTGGCTCAGATCATCAAACTCAACAGGAGACTGGGGCTGAAACTGTACAGCTACAGGGATTAAAATCTCCTCTTGGACTGAACCCTCGTAATGATCGAACAAATAAAAAATATATAAATTTCCAAGCTAATATTGTTTTTATAATAAAAAGAACAAAATTGGGAAAATCAAGGTGGAGGATCTGGGGTGCAGGACACTCCACTGAATAAGAGAAAGAGGAGACAGGATAAAGTAAGATTAAGAGACACCAAGTTGGATTTTAAAGTCTAAAGGAACCCTGGGAAAGAATAAATTAAAAGAGGAAACTGTGCGAGGATTTACAACTGAACAGCAGCAGGGAGGAACAGGCATCTATCCCGGATCCTTAGGGGTCCACTAATTAATAAGAAGCCTACTGGAAGCCTGAGTGTCAGCAGGAAGCTGACAATCCCTGTTATTCAGTAATGTTTCACACTTCCATTTGTGCTGCTCACTGTCAAAGTCCCAGCGTCTTGGCAGCCATCATCCTCGTTTATTGGTATTTGTTCTGACAACCCTTCTGAGACGTGTGATGCAGCATGAACCAGATGTGGACATCAATATCCAGTCTGCTTTCGCATTAGAGATGCAAAAGGGGCCCAGTGCAGCCATGTGGACGGAAGGAATAACACATTATTTTTCAAATAAAAGGAGCCAGCAGAGGGAATAAAACAAGGCAAAAGGAAAAAGCAGCAGGACGCACACGGAATTACTCAGAGAGAATTAACACTTACAACAAGAGAAGTAGTGCCAAACATTTATGACAGGTACTGAACAGCATTGAGCAATTTTGTGCAACTCCTGTAGATTTTCTTCCATGTGTTTCTTCTGCGGATTAGTGTTTCCTGCGTCATTCTTGACGTGATTGCACTCACGCAGAAGAGAGGGAAGGAAAAGAGAAAGGAGAGAGAAAAATAAAAGAGAGAGCAAGAGAAGAGAGTGACAGAGAAAAGGGCAAAAGGAGATTAAAAATAAGGGAGAGAGAAAGAAAGAGAAAGGAAGCAAGAAAGAAAACTCTGGTACGGTAGGAAAGGCAGCAATCAATTGGAGGACAGTAAGCTCTCACAAATATAGTCTGTTTTAGTGTTGCTGCTGTCATAATATACACCAGTATATCATGGTGCAGACACACACTGATGGACACACAGTGGGACCAATCAACATACACAACACCACAGCCAATCACCAGTGAGAGCAAACGCACTATAAAGACAGGGGCCATCAGAGTTCCCGCTCATTCGAGGAGCAGCTAGCTAGGAGCACAGAGCTCACAGCCTGCAACACAGACATTCACCATGTGCTGAGTGCATCAAATGGTTAGGACAAGGCAAAGGTCTTTAGTTAAAGCTGGTATCGTATTTACCCACAGTCCAAGTATGTTTAAATAGTTAACCTTTTAATAAAATAGTGTTGCACTACTTCAAGTGTTGATGACCTGTATGTGAGCCAGAACACCCAACACATCAGCTGCTGGAAGGATAATTATTGATCAGGCCAACTCCCGTCCACTTCTTTGGATTGTGCCATGGGATCTTCTCTCGGAACCAAGTGTCTCTGGAGGGGGATTCGAACCGACAGCCTTCTGACTTCAGAGCTAAAAGTGCGGCGATTGTGTCAAGTCTGATCCCTTCACACAAGGGAACATACTCCAGAATCAAACATAAACAAATCACATTACTCATAAAGAGAATATTAAATGATAATCATCCAAGAACACAGAGCGAGCCAAAAAAAAATCCTACCAACCTGTCAGTGGGAACATACATCCAGAAATCTCGAATATGAAATGCATCTTTGGAAAGAACAATGTGTCCAGTAAACTGCCCTGGAGTGAACCAAAAAGGATAATCCGGTGGCTCGTTCAACTGAAATTCTCCATGGATCCTGAAATGTAAACACAATTCACTCCCATGAACTCTCTGTCGAAAAGGTGGAAAATACGGAGTAGATATTCATCCTATCCAATATAGGATTAGAGACAATCCTCCATCTTTCATCACAGCATATCCAGCCTCTAACTATCCCAACATATCAGCACTTCATCTTATAAGGACATAGGAAATGGGAGCAGGAGGAGGGCCTCAAGCCTGCTTTGTCAGTCAATATGATTCTGGCAGATCTGATGAGGTCTTCAGCTCAATATTCCTGTCCGTCGATCATAAAGCTTGACTCCCCTGCCAATGAAAATTCTGTCTAACACAGCCTTGGATGTATTCAATGATCCAGCCTCAACTGCTTTCTGAGGAAGAGAATTCCCAAAGTTAATGAGAAGAAATTCCTCCTCGCCTCCATCTTAAATGGGGGACCCCTTAAATTTGAAACTGTGCCCCCAGTTCTGGATCCCTCCAAGAGGGGAAATATCCTCACAGCATTTACCCTGTCAAGACCCCTCACTGTTATTTTTGTTTCAATAAGATTGCCTCTCTTTCTTCCAAACTCTACGAGTATTGGCCCAACCGGCTCAACCTTTCCTCATTGGACAACCACTTTGCCCCAGGGATCTGTCAAGTGAACACTCATCGGAAGTATATCCTACCTTAAATGAGGTAACAAGAGGGCAGCAGGTAGTGCAGTGGTTACTGCTGCTGTCTCATAATACCACTCAACATATACCACACAGAGGGTGGGGAGCATCTGGAATGAGCTGCCAAAGGTGGGTACAATTTTTTCCTTTAAAAAAAGTTAAGACAGTTGCATGGGCAAGGTGGGTATAGAGGGATATGGGCCAAATGCGGGCAAGTGGGACAAGCTTATTGGTAGAAAATGGGCGGCATGGACAAGATTGCCCGAAGGGCCTGTTTCCATGCTGTAAACATCTATGACTCTATAAACTGAGGTTAGATTTTTTTTGCAATTAAGTTCCTGTTCTTTCAAATCTCTTCTCCAGTAACTTGGCTATGTGTGTGATCCTCACAACATAAGAGTTTCAAGTCCACACCTGGCCAGTTAGCTATGTCTGACTTCACGACAGCATGGTGGTGCAGTGGTTAGGACTGCCGCCTCATGGTGCCAAGGACCCGTGTTCGATCCTGGCCCGGGTCACTGTCCGTGTGTCTGCATGGGTCTCATCCCACAACCCAAAAATGAGCGGAGTGGGTGGATTGGCCACGCTAAATTGTCCCTTGATTGGGAAAAAAAAGAATTGGACACTTTAAATTTAAAAAAAGGAAAATAATAAGGTAACAAAAATTGTACACAGTAGAATCATAGAATTTACAGTGTAGAAGGAGGACATTTGGCCCATCGAGTCTGCACCAGCCCTTGGAAAGAGCACCCCACTCAAGCACACACCTCCTCCACTCCACCCCCTTAACCCAGTAATCCCAATTAACCTTTTTGGACACAAAGGGCAATTTAGCGTGGCCAATCCACCTAACCTGCACATCTTTGGACTGTGGGAGGAAACCAGAGCACCCGGAGGAAACCCACGCACACAGAGGGAGGATGTGCAGACTCCGCACAGACAGTGACCCAGCTGGGAATTGAACCTGGGACTCTGGAGCTGTGAAGCAACTGTGCTAACTACTATTCTACCGTGCTGCCCAAATATTCTCCAATACGCTCCAATATTCCTGCAATTAGTAAAAAAAACGTGTTCAAACAAAATGAAAAAAAGGCACAATGCTTTCTAATGTCACAAAACACTAATCTCCAATTCTTGGGAACACTAGAATAATTCTGGAGTGTTATCAACCCTAGCCCAGTAATACCAGGCTTGGAGCTGTTCGACCCTCATGAAATGCCTCAAATAAACATGAGAACTGTGATGAATGCAGAAAATTGATATATTATATTTTGTATCAGTTGCAGTTAGTTTTTTAAAAGCCTCGGTTAAGGTATATATTTGTTGCAGTACCTAGGTTAAGATAGCCAGACTGTGTCTGCAAAAACTGTAATTAAGTCATAAAAGGTTACGTCATGATTCATTCTAACCAATTACTTATTTACATATAGAGGACGAATGGAACATTGCTATGATGGAGATTCCCTGGAGAGTAGATAATTTATGAGGAGTTGTATTTAGTCCTGGCTAAGCAGGTCGTGTGAGTTCTTAGTGGGATACAGATGATGTAATTAATGGGTGGAGCCAAGTCTGACTATAGTTTTGCAATTTGCCATAGGAATTGAGTCGGACAAGATAGAAGGATTTTAAGTTGAACAGCAGCTTTGCCAAATGCTACAAGGTTGAGCAGAAGTGTACTGAATCTGCTTTGAAAGGGTTGCTCTCGCCAACTAAGCAAGTTTGTTAACTTTATTTATAAATGGGCAGCTCGGTGGCGCAGTGGTTAGTACTGCTGCCTCACAGCACCGAGGTCCCAGGTTTGATCTCGGCTCTGGGTCACTGTCTGTGTGGAGTTTACAAATTCTCCCCATGTTTGCATGGGTTTCGCCCCCACAACCCAAAGATGTGCAGGGTAGGTGGATTGGCCATGCTAAATTGCCCCTTAATTGGAAAAGAAAATGAACTGGGTACTCTAAATTTTTTTTTTTTTAAACTTGATTTATAAATGACATTTAAACTGTGTGGGTTGTTCAATTAGAGTTAGTAGCAGGTACAGATAGTAAGTTCAAATTTTTCCTTGTGTTTAAGAACTCTTTAACTGATCATTGTAAAGCTATTGGCTTTGATGTTATTGTGGTTAATTCTGTGACTAAATTAAAGTTTCTTTCACATAAAAGATACCTATTGGTCAGAGTCATCACTCCTGGGGTGAAGTGTCCTTTCCTCACAGTTTTACAAATTTAAAAAAATGTTTGGGGTTCTTGTCCGGTATCTACTGGCCGGTACCCTAACAGAACATAATCAGCAGTAAGCTGGAGATTCACAAGAATGGTTCCAGCAATGAGGAACTTCAGTTACGAGGATAGATTGGAGAAATTGGGACTGTTTTCCTGAGAGAAGGATGAGAGGAGATTTGATCGAGGTGTTCGAAACCATGAGGGTTCTGGACAGAGTCGGAAGGGAGAGACTGTTCCCGCTTGTCACTCTTGCTCCTCCCTCTGCAACTGGATCCTCGACTTTCTGACCCACAGACCACAATCAGTAAGGATAAACAACACTTCCTCCACGATAGTCCTCAATATCGGGGCCCGGCAAGGCTGCGTACTTAGCCCCCTACTACACTCCCTGTACACACACGACTGCGTGGCAAAATTTGGGTCCAACTCCATCTACAAGTTTGCTGACGACACAACTGTAGTGGACCGGATCTCGAACAACGATGAGTCAGAATACAGGAGGGAGATAGAGAACCTAGTGGAGTGGTGTAGCGACAACAATCTGTCCCTCAATGTCAGCAAAACTAAAGGGCTGGCCATTGATTTCAGGAAGCAAAGTATTGTGCACACCCCTATCTACATCAAGGGGCTGAGGTGGAGATGGTTGACAGCTTCAAATTCCTAGGGGTGGACATCACCAATATTCTGTCCTGATCCACCCACATCGACGCTACGACCAAGTAAGCACAACAGTGCCTATACTTTCTCAGGAATTTAAGGAAATTTAGCATGTCCACATTGACTCTTACCAACTTTTACAGATGCACCTTAGAAAGCATCCTATCGGGCTGCATCACAGCCTGGTATGGCAACTGCTCGGCCCAAGACCGTAAGAAACTATAGAGAATCGTGAACACCACCCAGTTAATCACCTGAACCTGCCTCCCATCCATTGACTCTGTCTACACCTCCTGCTGTCTTGGGAAAGTGGACAGCAAAATCAAAGACCCCTCCCATCCGGCTGATTCACTCCTCCAACTTCTTCACTCGGGCAAGAGATACAAAAGTCTGAGAACACGCACTAACAGACTCAAAAACAGCTTCTTCCCTGCTGTTACCAGAATCCTAAACGACCCTTTTACGGACTGATCTGATCTCTTCACACATCTTCTCCATTGAGTAGTACTACACTCCTGTATGCTTCACCCGATGCCTGTGTCTATGTGTTTACATCATGTATTTTATGTTTGCCCTATATATTTTTGTACGGAATGATCTGTCTGAACTGTACGCAAAACAATACTTTTCACTGTACCTCAGTACGCGTGACAATAAGCAAATTTAAATCGTGAAAACAGGAGGGCATAAAGTAAAAGTAATTGGCAAAAGAAGCAAATGTGGCATGAGAAAAAAAAACTTCTTTACACAGTAAGTGGTTACGGTCTGAAAGCATTGCTTAAGAGTGTGATGGAGACATGTTCAATTGTCTGAAAGAAAGAGTGTGCAGGGTTACGGGGAGAAGGTGGTTAATGGCGCTAAGTGAATTTCTCATTCGGAGAGCTGGTGCAAACACGATGGGCCAACTGGCCTCTTTCTGCGCCATAACAATTCTGTGACTCAGCTCACAGCACCGAGGACCCGGGTTCGATCCAACCCTGGGTCACTGTCTGTGTGGAGTTTGCACATTCTCCCCGTTGGTCTCACCCCACAACCCAACGATGTGCAGAGTAGGTGGATTGGCCGTGCTAAATTGCCCCTTAATTGGAAAAACTAACAACAAAAAAATTCTGTGATTCAGCGAGACTCTAGAAGGAATCAAGTAGATTGGTCAGTTTAGGGTTGTGTACAAGACTTCGATCTGCTGGAATATTGGACCGCGTGCAGTGAAAATTGCAACGGTATTTGATTTTCTGCAGAGATGTGAAGAGAGGAGATTTGGTAATGTTTATCTAAATGAGAGGAGAGGGGATGGAAGAAGAGACTGTATTCCAAAGCAGAACAAAGGTTCACCGTGATGGGGGCATAAATGTTGAAGACTACCATCATTAGCATTCCTCCAGTTCTTGAATGCAGAAGGATATGGTGTCAGATCCATACATTCACAAATCCAGGGTCCTCTGTGCAACGGTTATAACATTCTCAAAACAGACTGCAGGAAGCATATGTATTTGGAATATATTTAATAGAAACCCAAGCATCAGTGGAAGAGGAAGCACATCCAATGCCAAGATTAGCTTGCATGGCAATTCCTGGAGTTCTATTATTTGTTGAAGGAAAACTGAATCCTCATGAATAACCCCTTTATGCGATTTCAAAATGTTTTGCACCCAAAGGATTACTTTTGAGCTATTATGTAACAGGGGAGCACGGTAACACAAGTAGCTAGCACGGTGGCTTCATAGCATCAGGGTCCCAGGTTCAATTCCCCGCTGGGTCACTGTCTGTGCAGAGTCTGCACATCCTCCCCGTGTGTGCGTGCGTTTCCTCCGGGTGCTCCGTTTTCCTCCCACAGTCCAAAGACGTGCAGGTTAAGTGGATTGGCCATGATAAATTGCCCTTAGTGTCCAAAAAGTTTCGGAGGGGTTATTGGGTTACGGGGATAGGGTGGAAGTGAGGGCTTAAGTGGTCGGTGCAGACTCGATGGGCCGAATGGCCTCCTTCTGCACTACATGTTCTATGTTTTATGTTATGAAACAATTGGTGGAGTTGACACAGGAAGCATACCCACCTGAACACAATGTCATAATAGAAGTCACTGGAGGCTCGGACACAAGCCACTGCACCCTGGGGTGCAAACCTGGTCTTCACAAACGGCCGTGGGTGAAGCATACTGAGAAGTTTATGGACAATGACCTGTTTAAAAAAGGAGAAAGCTTGTGTCATATTCAAGCAATGAAGAGAAGTCCTAACTTTGGAATGTACACACATTAACTCTGGTTCACAGGAATATATCCTTTTCACCATAACCAGCATTAAAGACATGTTGCATTTCACTTAGGTGTTGACGGACAACAAAAAATCAGTGATTTCCTTGGCACCTATCAGAAAGCTCCTAAATGTGCCCTCATTCTATGGCTATAGTTAAGATCAAAAACTCACCGTGTATAGAAATCACAGATGCTATTGTTCATTGTCTCCCTCTGACTTTTAATACAAAGAGTCCAAAGAACGCCTGCAGCAATGACATTTTCTTTTAAAGTAATTTTCTCTCATTTTTAACTCTTTGATCTGTCTCGGTTTAGTTGATCACTTTAGCTTTGGGAGCATCATTTCAAGAACAGCTTTTCTACAATAGAAGTGATGGTACACAGCGCTACTGAAAATGTTCTATTGAAGAGCTAGTCAGCAGCCCTTTGCAATGCAATTAGCATCCAACTGAAAAGCAATTTGACCACAAACTACGAATTGACTCAAAAACACTGCCACAAATAGGGTAAGATTTTGCCCTTTTGAGTCTGGACTCCGATGTCGGGTTCAAATGGGGGTCACAATCCCGCATCAGGTGAGCAACAGTCGCCCAGCAGTGAATTTCCCCAAATTAGCCAATTAATGACCAGAGGGCAGACTCCTGAAGCTGGAGGGGGGGATGGGGGGAATGGGAGGGGGGGGGATGGGGGGGGAATGGGAGGGGCGTGGGCAATCCCGAGGCCCTCAAGCTCTGAAGAAGCACCAGGGTGCTCTCACAGGTAAGTCTGAGACAGAGAGCACCTCAGGGTGGAGGCACCTCTCTCCGGCCTTGTACATTTCTAAATTTAGGTTGGGTTGAGGCTCCAGTTGAACCCAGGTTAGCAGGGAGGGCCTCTATCCCGGCCTGGAGTACTGGACTCCTGGTCTGCCAGCAGGAGGCAGCCTCCAGACAACAGCCAATGCCTCAGAGAACCAGGAGGGTGGCTGGAAAATTTATGTTGGGCTTCTGACAATAGGTCTTTAAAGGGCCTTAATTGGATTACCCACCAATTGAGAGGGTTGTAATCCTTGCACTGACTCCCTCCCCCACTTCTGGAAAAATGGGTCTAGGGACAGGGTAGTTCTGGAAAATCGGCACATTTGCCAACGGTGTGAGGTTCCACACCCATCAGCTTCCATGCTCAACCCAGCTGGGCCTAAACTTTCTACCCTTAAGTCTTTCAACAGCAGAAGAAAATCAACACAGCCAAGTCAACACTCTGCAAGCTAGCAAGTTATCCAAGTGTCACCAATTGTCCCAAAAGAAGGGGACATCAATTGGATGACTCCATGCACTCAGAGCCACAAATTAGTGAACAGACTTGATTATTAGAAAACTAACATATTAATGAAAGTAATATATTACCACAAGGAATTGGTGGGGCATTATTACATTTCCAATTGCTCAAAAGATTGCGATCAAGGTTTTCCCCAGATTTGGTCATTTGTCTCCTTTCATTATTTCTTTTTTTTTGATATTTTATTGAAAATTTTTGGTCAACCATCACAGTACATTGTGTATCCTTTACACAATAATATAACAATATAAATAACAATGACCTGTTTTATAAACAAAGAATAAATAATATATAACAAAAACTAAAACTAAAACTAAATGGCAACTGCCTTGTCTCAGATAAACACTCTCCAAAAATATGATTTAACAGTCCAATATACAATTATTTATAGCAACGACCTATACATATTATACAAAAAAATTAACAGCCCTGAGAGTCCTTCTGGTTCCTCCACCCCCCGCCCCCCCCCCCCCCCGCCCTGGGCTGCTGCTGCTGCCTTCTTCTTTTCCATTCCCTCTATCTTTCTGTGAGGTATTCGACGAACGGTTGCCACCGCCTGGTGAACCCTTGAGCCGATCCCCTCAGGACGAACTTAATCCGTTCCAGCTTTATAAACCCTGCCATGTCATTTATCCAGGTCTCCACCCCCGGGGGCTTGGCTTCCTTCCACATCAACAGTATCCTGCGCCGGCTACTAGGGACGCAAAGGCCAAAACATCGGCCTCTCTCGCCTCCTGCACTCCCGGCTCTTGTGCAACCCCAAATATAGCCAACCCCCAGCTTGGTTCGACCCGGACCCCCACTACTTTCGAAAGCACCTTTGTCACCCCCACCCAGAACCCCTGTAGTGCCAGACATGACCAGAACATGTGGGTATGGTTCGCTGGGCTTCTCGAGCATCTCGCACACCTATCCTCTACCCCAAAAAATTTACTGAGCCGTGCTCCAGTCATATGCGCCCTGTGTAACACCTTAAATTGAATCAGGCTTAGCCTGGCACACGAGGACGATGAGTTTACCCTACTTAGGGCATCCGCCCACAGCCCCTCCTCAATCTCCTCCCCCAGCTCTTCTTCCCATTTCCCTTTCAGCTCATCTACCATAATCTCCCCCTCGTCCCTCATTTCCCTATATATATCTGACACCTTACCGTCCCCCACCCATGACTTTGAGATCACTCTGTCCTGCACCTCATGCGTCGGGAGCTGCGGGAATTCCCTCACCTGTTGCCTCGCAAAAGCCCTCAGTTGCAGATACCGGAATGCATTCCCTTGGGGCAACCCATATTTCTCGGTCAGCGCTCCCAGACTTGCGAACTTCCCATCCACAAACAGATCTTTCAGTTGCGTTACTCCTGCTCTTTGCCATATTCCAAATCCCCCATCCATTCTCCCCGGGGCAAACCTATGGTTATTTCTTATCGGGGACCCCACCAAGGTTCCCGTCTTTCCCCTATGCTGTCTCCACTGTCCCCAAATTTTCAAAGTTGCCACCACCACCGGGCTTGTGGTGTATTTCTTCGGTGAGAACGGCAATGGGGCCGTCACCATAGCTTGTAGGCTAGTCCCCCTACAGGACGCCCTCTCCAATCTCTTCCACGCCGCTCCCTCCCCTTCTCCCATCCACTTACTCACCATTGAGATATTGGCGGCCCAGTAGTACTCACTTAGGCTCGGTAGTGCCAGCCCCCCCCTATCCCTACTACGCTGTAAGAATCCCTTCCTCACTCTCGGGGTCTTCCCGGCCCACACAAAACTCATGATACTCTTTTTGATCCTTTTGAAAAAAGCCTTCGTGATCACCACCGGGAGGCACTGAAACACAAAGAGGAATCTCGGGAGGACTACCATTTTAACCGCCTGCACCCTCCCTGCCAGTGACAGGGATACCATGTCCCATCTCTTGAAGTCCTCCATTTGTTCCACCAATCGCGTTAAATTTAACCTATGCAATGTACCCCAATTCTTGGCTATCTGGATCCCCAAGTAACGAAAGTCCCTTGTTACCTTCCTCAGCGGAAAGTCCTCTATTTCTCTGCTCTGCTCCCCTGGATGCACCACAAACAACTCACTTTTCCCCATGTTCAGTTTATATCCTGAGAATTCTCCAAACTCCCGAAGTGTCCGCATTATCTCTGGCATCCCCTCCGCCGGGTCCGCTACATATAACAACAAATCATCTGCATACAGAGATACCCGGTGTTCTTCTCCTCCTCTAAGTACTCCCCTCCACTTCTTGGAACCCCTCAATGCTATTGCCAGGGGCTCAATCGCCAGTGCAAACAATAATGGGGACAGAGGGCATCCCTGCCTTGTCCCTCTATGGAGCAGAAAGTATGCAGATCCCCGTCCATTCGTGACCACACTCGCCACTGGGGCCCTATACAACAGCTGCACCCATCCAACATACTCATCTCCAAAACCAAATCTCCTCAGCACCTCCCACAAATAATCCCACTCCACTCTATCAAATGCTTTCTCGGCATCCATCGCCACCACTATCTCCGCTTCCCCCTCTGGTGGGGGCATCATCATTACCCCTAGCAGCCTCCGTATATTCGTATTCAGCTGTCTCCCCTTCACAAACCCAGTTTGGTCCTCATGGACCACCCTCGGGACACAATCCTTTATCCTCATTGCCATTACCTTGGCCAGAATCTTAGCGTCTACATTTAGGAGGGAAATAGGTCTATAGGACCCGCATTGCAGCGGGTCCTTTTCCTTCTTTAGGAGAAGAGATATCGTTGCCTCAGACATAGTCGGGGGCAGCTGTCCCCTTTCCTTTGCCTCATTAAAGGTCCTCATCAGTAGCGGGGCGAGCAAGTCCACATATTTCCTGTAAAATTCAACTGGGAATCCATCCGGTCCCGGAGCCTTCCCCGCATGCATGCTCCTAATTCCTTTCACTACTTCCTCTATTCCAATCTGTGCTCCCAGTCCCACCCTTTCCTGCTCCTCCACCTTGGGAAATTCCTGCTGGTCCAGAAAGCCCATCATTCTCTCCCTCCCATCCGGGGGTTGAGCTTCGTATAATTTTTTATAAAATGCCTTGAACACTCCATTCACTCTCTCCGCTCCCCACTCCATCTCTCCTTCCTCATCCCTCACTCCCCCTATTTCCCTCGCTGCTCCCCTTTTCCTCAATTGGTGGGCCAGCAACCTGCTCGCCTTCTCCCCATATTCGTACTGTACACCCTGTGCCTTCCTCCACTGTGCCTCTGCAGTACCCGTTGTCAGCAAGTCAAATTCTACGTGTAGCCTTTGCCTTTCCCTGTACAGTCCCTCCTCCGGTGCCTCCGCATATTGCCTGTCCACCCTCTGAAGTTCTTGCAGCAACCGCTCCCTACTCTCCTGCTTTCCTTTATGTGCCCTTATTGATATCAGCTCCCCTCTAACCACTGCCTTCAGCGCCTCCCAGACCACTCCCACCTGGACCTCCCCATTATCATTGAGTTCCAAGTACTTTTCAATGCACCCCCTCACCCTTAGACACACCCCCTCATCTGCCATTAGTCCCATGTCCATTCTCCAGGGTGGACTCCGTTCTTTTTCCTCCCCTATCTCCAAGTCCACCCAATGTGGAGCGTGATCCGAAATGGCTATAGCCGTATACTCCGTTCCCCTCACCTTCGGGATCAACGCCCTTCCCAAAACAAAAAAGTCTATTCGCGAATAGACTTTGTGGACATAGGAGAAAAACGAAAACTCCTTACTCCTAGGTCTGCTAAATCTCCACGGGTCTACTCCTCCCATCTGCTCCATAAAATCTTTAAGCACCTTGGCTGCTGCCGGCCTCCTTCCAGTCCTGGACCTCGACCTGTCCAGCCCTGGTTCCAACACCGTATTGAAATCTCCCCCCATTACCAACTTTCCCACCTCTAGGTCCGGGATGCGTCCTAGCATACGCCTCATAAAATTGGCATCATCCCAGTTCGGGGCATATACGTTTACCAAAACCACCGTCTCCCCCTGTAGTTTGCCACTCACCATCACGTATCTGCCCCCGCTATCCGCCACTATAGTCTTTGCCTCAAACATTACCCGCTTCCCCACTAATATAGCCACCCCCCTGTTTTTCGCATCTAGCCCCGAATGGAACACCTGCCCCACCCAACCTTTGCGTAGTCTCACCTGGTCTATCAGTTTCAAGTGCGTTTCCTGTAACATAACCACGTCTGCCTTACGTTTCTTAAGGTGTGCGAGTACCCGGGCCCTCTTTATCAGCCCGTTCAGCCCTCTCACGTTCCACGTGATCAGCCGGGTTGGGGGGCTTTTTACCACCCCTCCTTGTCGATTAGCCATCCCCTTTTTCCAGCTCCTCACCCAGTTCCCACGCAGCTGTGTCCCCCCCAGGCGGTGCCCCCCCGCCCATCCCACCCCATGCCAGCTCCCCCCTCTCCCCAGCAGCAGCAGCCCAATAATTCCCCCCCCCCCCCCGCTAGATCCCCCACTAGCGTAGTTACACCCCCCATGTTGCTCCCAGAAGTCAGCAAACTCTGGCCAACCTCGGCTTCCCCCCGTGACCTCGGCTCGCACCGTGCGACGCCCCCTCCTTCCTGCTTCCCTATTCCCGCCATGATTATCATAGCGCGGGAACCTAGCCCGCGCTTCCCCCTTGGCCCCGCCCCCAATGGCCAACGCCCCATCTCCTCCACCTCCTTTCCTCCCCCCACCACCTCCTGTGGAAGAGAGAAAAGTTACCACATCGCAGGATTAATAACATAAAACTCCTCTTTCCCCCCTTTTTACCCCCCTCTTCGCCCCCCATACTCGCCCCACCACTTTGTTTCAAACGTTCTTTTTTTTAATAACCCGCTCATTCCAATTTTTCTTCCACGATAAAAGTCCACGCCTCATCTGCCGTCTCAAAGTAGTGGTGCCTCCCTTGATATGTGACCCACAGTCTTGCCGGTTGCAGCATTCCGAATTTTATCTTCTTTTTGTGAAGCACCGCCTTGGCCCGATTAAAGCTCGCCCTCCTTCTCGCCACCTCCGCACTCCAGTCTTGGTATACGCGGATCACCGCGTTCTCCCACTTACTGCTCCGAGTTTTCTTTGCCCATCTAAGGACCATCTCTCTATCCTTAAAAAGGAGTAATCTCACCACTATGGCTCTAGGAATTTCTCCTGCTGTCGGTCCTCGCGCCATCACTCGGTATGCTCCCTCCACCTCCAGCGGACCCGCCGGGGCCTCCGCTTCCATTAACGAGTGCAGCATCGTGCTCACATATGCCCCGACGTCTGCTCCCTCCGCACCTTCAGGAAGACCAAGAATCCTTAGGTTGTTCCTCCTCGCGTTGTTCTCCAGTGCCTCCAGCCTTTCCACACATCGTTATGGTGTGCCTCGTGCATCTCCGTCTTCACCACCAGGCCCTGTATGTCGTCCTCATTCTCGGCAGCCTTTGCCTTCACGACCCGAAGCTCCCGCTCCTGGGTCTTTTGCTCCTCCTTTAGCCCTTCGATCGCCTGTAATATCGGGGCCAACAGCTCCTTCTTCATTTCCTTTTTGAGTTCTTCCACGCAGCGTTTCAAAAACTCGTGTTGTTCAGGGCCCCATATTAAACTGCCACCTTCCGACGCCATCTTGGTTTTTGCTTGCCTTCCTTGCCGCTGCTCTAAAGGATCCACTGCAATCCGGCCACCTTCCTCTCCTTTTTTCATCCGTATACAGGGGGGATTCCCTTCTGGTTTACCGCACAGTGCTTTTAGCCATTAAAATTGCCGTTGGGGCTCTTATTAAGAGCCCAAAAGTCCGTTCCACCGGGAGCTGCCGAAACGTGCGACTCAGCTGGTCATCGCCGCACCCGGAAGTCCCGTCATCGCCGCACCCGGAAGTCCCCTCCTTTCATTATTTCTGACCTTCGAACTGAAGGAACTGCTGGTTCAGAATTCAGGAGCCTCACTAACGTGAGATTCAAATCCATTCCGAGAAGTTCTTTTGATCTGATTTGGGCTTTCTAAACTAGTTAGACACTAGACATCTGCCCCACACAACAGATGGAGTTCAAGTCATTCAGTAGATGGAGTAGAGGAAGGCACTCACTCCATAGCAAAAGCTGGAAAGTGGCAAAACACATCAGCATTCAAATGACAGTCAATGCTATGATTCAAACAGCAGTTTCAAGGCCACCAGGTTGCTATTCATACGAACAAATCAGTCTTCACAGATACAAGAGAATTTCCATTTCAATGCAACTGCACAATCGATTTTACCAGCAGGAACTTGCGCTGAGATTGCTAGAAGCATGACCATGATCAGAAAAGGCCCAAAGGGGCAGCACGGTGCCACAGTGGTTAGCTTTGCTGCCTCACGGCACAGAGGTCCCAGGTTCGATCCCGGCACTGGATCACTGTCTGTGTGGTATTTGCACATTCTCCCCGTGTTTGCGTGGGTTTCACCCCCACAATCCAAAGAGGTGCAAGGTATCATAGAACTTACTGTGCGAAATTCCGGTTCCGCTGAGCCGCACATTTCGGCAGCTCCCGCGATAACGGACTTTTGGGCTCTCCAGAGGAGCCCCAACGGAACTTTTCTGATTTAATCCCGTGTGGGAAGGTGAAGTAAGGTCCCCCCTTACGTTGTATGGCAGAGATTAGCAGTGGAGCGGCGGGAAAAGAGGCTCTGGAGCAACGGCAAAAACGAGGGGGAAAAAGCAAGATGGCGGAGGGCGGAGATCGAGCAGCATGGGGGCCGGACCAGCAGGAGTTCCTTAAGCGCTGTGTGGAGCAGCTCAAAAAGGAGGTGCTGGCGCCAATGCTATTGGCGATCGAGGGGCTGAAGGAGACCCAAAAGGCCCAGGCGGTGGAGCTTCGCGAGGTGAGAGATAAAACAAATGAGAACGAGGACAAGATCCTGGGCCTGGCGGTAAAAATGGAGGCGCACGAGGCGGTACACAGGAGGTGGGCCGAGAGAATCGAGGTACTGGAGAACAGGTCGAGGAGGAAGAATCTCCGGATTCTAGGTCTCCCCGAAGGAGTGGAGGGAGCTGATGCCGGGGCGTATGTGAGTACGATGCTCCATTCGCTGATGGGTGCGGAGGCCTCTCCGAGCCCCCTGGAGCTAGAAGGGGCTCACCGGGTCCTGGCGAGGAGACCCAAGGCTGATGAGCCGCCAAGGGCGATAGTGGCAAGGTTCCATCGCTTTGCGGACAAAGAAAGTGTTCTGAGATGGGCCAAGAAGGTGCGGAGCAGTAGATGGAAGAATGCGGTGATCCGTGTTTACCAGGATTGGAGCGCGGAGGTGGCAAAGAGGAGAGCTGGCTTCAACCGGGCCAAGACGATGCTGCACAAAAAAAGAGTCAGGTTCGGCATGCTGCAGCCTGCGCGACTGTGGGTCACCTATCAGGACCGACACCATTATTTTGAAATGCCAGAAGAGGCTTGGACCTTTATTCAGACGGAAAAATTGGACTCGAACTGAGGGGATGTGGTTGTGGGGGGAGATGTTGGTTGTATACGGGGTTGTAAATATGGGTAAAGATTACTTCATGGGTAGGATGATGGATGGGGATGTGGGTAGAGTTCTGGTTAAAATTCCCCTTTTCGTTTTTCTTTTCTTTTCTGTAGACGAGATGATGGGGAATGTGGGCGTCGGTGCTGGAGGGAGGCGAGACTCGGGGATGAGGGAACTGGGATAATGGCCGCAACAGGAGCTGCGCCATAGGGGGCGGGGCTGGCTCAGGAAAGCGCGGGGGTTTTCCCGTGCTAAAAGGGGGGGGGGGGGATGGAGGAAGGCAAGGAGGAGAGACTCACTCATGGAAGTAATATGGGGGGAGCAAAAGTGCTAGATGCGGATCTAGCGGGGGGGGGGGGGGGACATAAGGGTTGCTGATGCACTGTCCGAGGGGGAACTGAAAATGGAAGAGGTGGTCGGGACGGGGGTTCCCCGCCTGGGGGACTGGAGGGTGCGGGAGGCGCGGGCACGGGACTGGCCTAAGATAGGAGATGGCTAGTCGGCCGGGGGGGGAGGGAATCTGGCTGATCACGTGGAATGTGAGAGGCCTAAATGGGCCGGTTAAGAGGGCCCGAGTGTTCGCGCACCTAATGGGACTGGAGGCAGACGTGGTCATGCTTCAGGAGACACATCTGAAGGTGGCAGATCAGGTCAGGTTAAGGACGGGATGGGTAGGACAGGTGTTCCATTCGGGGCTGGATGCGAAGAATAGAGGGGTGGCAATATTGGTGGGGAAGCAGGTGTCGTTTGAGGCCAAGAACATAGTAGCGGATAATGGAGGCCGATACGTGATGGTGAGCGGTAGGTTGCAGGGGACGGAGGTGGTACTGGTGAATGTATGCGCACCGAACTGGGACGATGCTGGATTCATGAAACGGATGTTGGGGCGTATTCCAGACTTGGAGGTAGGGAGCTTGATAATGGGTGGGGATTTTAACACGGTGCTGAACCCAGCATTAGATTGTTCCAGATCTATGGGAAGGGGCCGGCTGCGGCCAAGGTGCTTAGGGGGTTTATGGACCCGATTGGGGGGAGTAGATCCGTGGAGATTTGCCAGGTCTTTGGCCAGAGAATTTTCTTTTTTCTCCCACGTACATAAGGCCTACTCCCAGATAGATTTTTTTGTTCTGGGCAGGGCATTGATCCCGAAAGTGGAGGGAACGGTGTATTCGGCCTTAGCCATTTCAGATCACGCCCCGCATTGGGTGAAGCTGGAGCTGGGGGAGGAGAGGGACCAACGCCCGTTGTGGCGGTTGGATGTGGGACTGTTGTCAGACGAGGAAGTTTGTGGGAGGGTGCGGGGGTGCATCGAAAGGTATCTGGAGGCCAACGACAACGGGGAGGTGCAGGTGGGAGTAGTATGGGAGGCGCTGAAGGCGGTGGTCAGGGGAGAGTTAATCTCCATCAGGGCTCATAGGGTGAAGAAAGAGGGCAGGGAAAGGGAGAGGTTAGTGGGGGAGATTTTAAGGGTGGACAGGATATATGCAGAGGCCCCTGATGAGGGACTACTCAGGGAAAGACTAAGTCTCCAGACGGAGTTTGACCTGTTGACCACAGGGAAGGGAGGGGCAAAGTGGAGGAAGGCACAGGGGGCGATATATGAATACGGGGAGAAGGCGAGTCGGATGCTGGCACATCAGCTCCGTAAGAGGATGGCAGCGAGGGAAATAGGTGGAGTCAAGGATGGAAGGGGAACTACGGTGCAGAGTGCAGGGAAAGTAAATGAGGCATTCAAGGCCTTTTACGAGGAGCTGTATAGGTCCCAGCCCCCAGGGGGAAAAGAGGGGATGCGACGATTCTTGGACCAACTGAGGTTCCCGAGGGTGGAGTAGCAGGAGGTGGCTGGTTTGGGGGCGTCAATTGGGGTGGAGGAGCTGGTTAAAGGACTGGGAAACAGGGAGCTGTTTGTGGACGGGAAGTTCGCAAGCTTGGGTGAGCTGGAGGAGAAGTACGGGCTCCCCCCGTGGAACACCTTCAGGTACTTACAGGTAAGGGCGTTTGCCAGACGGCAGGTGGTGGAATTCCCACGGCTACTGCCACACACAGTACAGGACAGGGTGCTCTCGGGGGGGTGGGTGGGATTGGGGAAGATCTCGGAAACTTACCAGGTGATGCAGGAGGAGGAGGAGGCCTCGGTGGTGGAGTTGAAAGGTAAGTGGGAGGAGGAGTTGGGAGAGGAGATCGAAGAGGGGACGTGGGCAGATGCCATAGGGAGGGTGAACTCTTCCTCTTCATGCGCGAGGCTCAGCCTCATACAGTTTAAGGTGCTGCACAGGGCACACATGACCGGGACAAGGATGAGCAGGTTCTTTGGGGGTGAGGACAGGTGTGTTAGGTGCTCAGGGAGCCCAGCAAATCACACCCATATGTTCTGGGCATGCCCAGCGCTGGAGTAATTTTGGAAGGGCGTAGCGAGGACGGTGTCGAGGGTGGTAGGATCCAGGATCAAACTGGGCTGGGGGCTCGCAATATTTGGGGTGGCAGAGGAGCCGGGAGTGCAGGAGGCGAAAGAGGCTGGAATTCTGGCCTTTGCATCCCTGGTAGCCCGGCGGAGGATTCTCCTTCAGTGGAAAGATACGAGGCCCCCAAGCGTGGAATCCTGGATCAGCGATATGGCAGGGTTCATTAAATTGGAAAGGGAGAAATTCGCCTTGAGAGGGTCGGTACAAGGGTTCTTTAGGCGGCGGCAACCGTTCTTAGACTTTCTGGCAGAACGCTAGACATTGGTCAATGGCAGCAGCAGCTTGGGGGGTGGGGTTACTTTATTTTTGTTTATGTTATTTACACTGGAGGGTCTGAGGGGGTGTATACACCTGTTGTCTTAAGTCGGGGTGTTAATGTTAATTTATTATTTAGGTACGGGGCGGGGGGGGGGGGGGGTTTGGGGGGTTGCTTTTTTAGATTGTGTTTTGTACTTACCCCTGTTGGGTTCTTTTTTCTTTCTCATTTTGTTATTGATATTTTATGAAAACCTTTAATAAAAAATTTTTTTTTTTTTTTTTAAAAGGACTGGGGAACATGCAGGCAGGGAAGGCCCCGGGGCCGGATGGGGTCCCGGTGGAGTTCTATAGGAAGTATGTAGACCTGTTAGCCCCGTTGCTGGTAAGGACCTTCAATGAAGAAAGGGAGGGGGGACCCTGCCCCCGACAATGTCGGAGGCGACGATCTCTTTGATCTTGAAGCGGGATAAGGACCCACTGCAATGTGGGTCGTACAGGCCGATCTCGCTCCTCAACGTAGATGCTAAGTTGCTGGCAAAAATGTTGGCTACGAAGATTGAGGACTGTGTCCCGGGGGTGATTCATGAGGACCAGACGGGATTCGTAAAGGGCAGGCAGCTAAATACCAATGTGCGAAGGCTCCTAAATGTGATAATGATGCCATCGGTGGAGGGAGAGGCGGAGATAGTGGCAGCTATGGACGCGGAGGCCTTTGACCGAGTAGAGTGGGAGTATCTCTGGGAAGTGTTGAGGAGGTTTGGGTTCAGGGGAGGGTTTATTAGTTGGGTTAAGCTCCTGTATAGAGCCCCGGTGCGAGTGCGGTTACGAATTGGCGGAGGTCGGAGTATTTCCGGCTGAATCGAGGGACGAGGCTGGGGTGCCCCCTGTCCCCCCTGCTGTTTGCATTAGCAATTGAACCTTTGGCCATGGCGTTAAGGGAGTCGGGGAAATGGAAGGGGGTGGTTCGAGGGGGAGAGGAACATCAAGTGTCACTGTACGCAGATGACCTTTGCTGTATGTGGCGGATCCAGTGGAGGGGATGGTTGAGGTCATGCAGATCCTCAGGGAGTTTGGAGACTTTTCGGGCTATAAGCTCAATGTGGGAAAGAGTGAGCTCTTTGTGGTGCATCCGGTGGATCAGGGAAGAGGGATAGATGACCTGCCGTTGAGGAGGGTGGAAAGGAGCTTTCGATACTTGGAGATTCAGGTAGCTAGGAGCTGGGGGGCACTGCACAAACTTCATTTGACGCGGCTGGTGGAACAGATGGAGGAGGATTTTAAAAGGTGGGACATGTTGCCACTCTCGCTGGCGGGCAGGGTACAGTCGATTAAAATGGTGGTCTTCCCGAGGTTTCTTTTTGTTTTTCAATGCCTCCCAATCGTGATTACCAAGGCCTTCTTTAAGAGGGTAAGCAGGAGCATTATGGCATTTGTGTGGGCGAGTAAGACCCCGGGGGTAAGGAGGGGGTTCCTGGAGCGTAGCAGAGATAGAGGAAGGTTGGCGTTGCCGAACTTGGGTGGCTACTACTGGGCAGCCAACGTGGCGATGATCCGTAAGTGGGTGATGGAGGGAGAGGGGGCGGCGTGGAAGAGGTTGGAGATGGCGTCCTGCAAAGGAACGAGCCTGGGGGCGCTGGTGACGGCACCGCTGCCGCTCTCGCCGACAAGGTATACCACGAGCCCGGTGGTGGCGGCAACGCTAAAGATCTGGGGGCAGTGGAGATGACACAGGGGTACGATGGGAGCCTCGGTGTGGTCCCCGATCAGAGATAACCATCGGTTTGTCCCAGGAAGGATGGATGGGGGGTTTCAGAGCTGGCATCGGGCAGGGATTAGAAGAATGGGGGACCTGTTCATTGATGGGACGTTTGCGAGCTGGAGGAGAAATTTGGACTACCCCCGGGAAATGCCTTCAGGTACATGCAAGTGAGGGCATTTGTGAGGCGGCAGGTGAGGGAATTCCCGCTGCTCCCGGCACAGGGGATTCAAGACAGGGTGATTTTGGGCGTATGGGTCGGAGAGGGCAAGGTGTTGCCGATATACCAGGAGATGAAAGAAGAGGGGGAGGCTTTGGTAGAGGAGCTGAAGGGTAAATGGGAAGAGGAGCTGGGGGAGGAGATTGAGGAGGGGCTATGGGCTGATGTCCTAAGTAGGGTTAATTCCTCTTCCTCGTGTGCAAGGCTTAGCCTGATACAATTTAAGGTGGTTCATAGAGCACATATGACGGGGGCGAGGCTGAGTAGGTACTTTGGGGTGGAGGACAGATGTGGGAGGTGCTCGGGAAGCCCGGCGAACCATGTCCATATGTTTTGGTCATGCCCGGCAATGGAGGGGTTCTGGAAGGGAGTTGCGGGAACAGTAAAAGTCCGGGTCAAGCCAAGCTGGGGGCTAGCACTATTTGGAGTAGTGGACGGGCCGGGAGTGCAGGAGGCGAAAGAGGCCGGTATTCTGGCCTTTGCGTCGCTAGTAGCCCGGCGAAGGATCTTGTTAATGTGGAAAGAGGCGAAGCCCCCCAGCGTGAAGGCCTGGATAAATGATATGGCAGGGTTTATCAAATTGGAGCGGATAAAGGTTTTTTTTTCTGGGGGGCATTTGAGCAAGGAAACGCATGAGCGATCCGGAAAACTGACATGTACGGGAGGAATCCAATGTACAAAGTACTGTATCTTATTGACTTGCCATGTTCATGTCTTGCTATGCGAGCTTTCTTTCTTTTTGTAACGGGGGGTGGGGGTGCGTTCTGTTTGTATGGTTGAAAATGTTGTTGAAAAATTCTTAATAAATTTTTTTTTTTAAACTTACAGTGCAGAAGGAGGCCATTTGGCCCATTGAGTCTACACCGGCCCCTGGAAGGAGCACCCGACTCAAGCCCATATCTACACCCTATCCCACACCTCCACCCTATCCCCATAACCCCACTTAACCTTTTTTGGAACTAAGGGCAATTTAGCATAGCCAATCCACCCAAGGGTAGGTGGATTGGCCACGCTAAATTGCCCTTTAATTGGAAAAAATGAATTCGGTACTCTACATTTATTTTTTTTAAAGGCCCAAAACTGAATTGATGGAAAATAATTTTAAACCATTCAAATTTTGTAAAATAGATTTTCCACATGAAGATATAAATATACCAAGTGCTGAAGAATAGTGTTACCCAGTACTAGAAAAGCTGATTTAAAAACAATGTTTGTAACGGAGGTAGCTTAATTCTAGTGGGCAGCACAGTAGCAAGCACTGTAACTTCACAGCTCCAGGGTCCCAGGTTCGATTCCCGGCTTGGGTCACTGTCTGTGCGGAGTCTGCACGTTCTCCCTGTGTCTGCGTGGGTTTCCTCCGGATGCTCCGGTTTCCTCCCACAAGTCCCGAAAGACGTGCTGTTAGATAATTTGGACATTCTGAATTCTCCCTCTGTGTACTCGAACAGGTGCCAGAATGTGGCGACGAGGGGCTTTTCACAGTAACTTCATTGCAGTGTTAATGTAAGCTTGTGACAATAAAAAGATTATAATTATTCTAGATTTAGTACTAAATATCACAAAGGAAGTATCATGGAACAGTGTCTGTAATTATTGGCACATCATCATTGAATAACCCTTGTGTGTTGACTTCACAAGCTCAGGCATATTATTGTGCAAGGTGGGTGGGGGGAGGGGGGAGGGGGGAGGAAAAGAAAAAAGGACAAAGATGTGGGGATTAGGTTACCTCCCTTCCTTGTGGCGTTGGTGGGTAAAATCTATTATTGGAGAGGTACCCTGTAAAGATGGTCAGCTCAGTGGGAATCATCCACCACGTATCGCCCAGTTCTACTTTATTCTTTACAGGGAGGAAGGCTTTAAACAGGCTGCTGCTAAACACTCTGGAAGGTATTTCTGCAGACTTCCAGTTTCTCAATCCTGACAGAGCACTATGGGAGACCTGAAACACAAGAACATATATAGAATTATTTCCTTATTTTTCTCTTAAATGCAAAACACACTTAACATACTGTACAGAAGATGTAAAAGGGTCGCTGAAATTTGTCTTGCACACATCGGGACAGTCACAGGAATACCAAATCTCATAGGGTACAATAATCTTTACTCCACGAGAAGAGGGTGCTGATCGATTGACAAGCAGACTCTGGCTGGTAGAGGCATTGCCATGGAGAATGCACCAGGGTACAGGTAACTGCCAAGCAAGATTTTGGTCCTCTTGCGGTTCTGTCTTGAAGCGTACAAGGTGAAAATTATCAACAGGTGCCTCTTTTCTTCAGCATTATTCAAGTTCTGTATTATTACCAAGTGACTATTTGTAAAAGGATAATTTAATAGCATCCTTCCTGAGGCTTAATTAAATTAAAATAAAATTCTTCTTTGCTGTCACAATCTGTATAGCTAAGGCCAGTCAAGGGTCAATTTGGTTGTTCTGGGCTTGCAGTACATGGCCTCTGACTCAAAAAGGTTTACTAATCCCATAATATAATTACAGAAAACCCTCTTCAATAATGACAATGTGATTTATTGGTCCTATTGTGTTGTTTGAAGTTTTATATAGACGTTTAATGGATTGGTATCTGACAAAAATGTTTTTTTTTGTGTTAACAATGACTGGGTTATAGTGTGGAAATAGCCAGATATTTTCCAAATCAATCCACTATAACTGGAGATGTTCAAGAATGCAAACAGCTAGATTCCACATAATGTATTAATCGCCTCATTCGTACTTCAAGATCACACCTTTACAAAATGGCTAATTAATATTCCCCACACCTGCACTATTGTCTCTTTGGTCATGGTTTGTAACAGCTCTATCTTGGAAGGAATTAAAGAGTATGAAAAGATACTCTTTCAGTCTTCAGCAGTGCTCCTTGGAATTTTCGAGACATGAGCATTTGGTTCACATGTTGTTATGAACTTCCTGTGATGAGTATGGAGAGTTTAGCATCACATACATCATTAAGAGCACCTTGGGGGCAGGACGGTGGTGCAGTGGTTAGCACTGCTGCCTCACGACACCGAGGTCCCAGGTTTGATCCCAGCCCTGGGTCACTGCCCGTGTGGAGTTTGCACATTCACCCCGTGTTTGCGTGGGTTTCACCCCCACAACCCAAAGATGTGCAGGGTAGGTGGATTGGCCACGCTGAATTGCCCCTTAATTGGAAAAAAACAATTGGGCACTTTAAATTTTTTTAAAATGAATAGCACCTTGGAGTCTACTGAAACATGTTGGCTGGACTGGTGTTACAGTTCAAAGGAAGAACATATATTTTCCCATCACCTTTCACAATATGAATTGCGCTGAATTTCCAATTCTCGTCCCATGCCTCGTGGTGCACTAAGACAGACTTTTGTCTGTTTCCATAGCTAGTAATTCCTGGAGCAGGTCACGAGTCTGTTGCCTGAGGCTTATAGCACCACATCATGCATGGCTGACCAGGGGTCTCTCCCACTTTTGCCATCAGCGTGTTTTGGAAAAGATTTGCAGGTTGACACACTCAACTTGTTTGACTGCGTAATGACCGCACCTTCCTTGACCATCAAGTCCTGGGGTGTGACTCGAACCCGGAGCTATTATCTGGCCCAATTGAAGAAGAAGGCAGCTTCACAATAGACTCATCTGACAGCTATTGACTTTTTAAAATGGATTGTTGATTTCACATGATTTATGAAGAGTCTCTCTGACTAAGAACATAACGTAGTAAATAAGTTGACAACTAACTTGATTGTTCCCAATATTTGGACACGGAAATGGTATGAGGTAGGAACAAAGTGATGTTGCCTGTCCAATCTACAATGATGGGAGCAGGAGAGGCACTGATAAGGTATGGGTTTAGTTCCTCCTTATGGATTTTTCTCCCCTCTCCTCTTGAACGTATTCATTCCTTGTTGGGTTTCACAGGCACTGTGAGCCCTCTAGTTCCTCATTCAAATGGCTGTTATTTTCACACCACACAAGTGTCAGGAAATGGACATCTCCTACAAAGAGAGAATCTAACTATCTCCCCTTGACGTTCAATGACAGTACCAATGCTGAAGTCCTCACAATCAATATGGTGGGAGTTACCATTAACCGGAAAGTGATCTGGACCAATTATATAAATACTGTGACCACAAGAGCAGTTCAGAGACTGGAAAATCTGCGGCATGTAGCTCACTTCCTGACTCCCCAAATAGTGTCCGTCATCTACAAGGCACAAGTAAAGAATGTGATGGAGGACAAGGGTAGCATGGTGGCTCAGTGGTTAGCATTGCACTCTCACGGCACCAAGGTCCCAGGTTCGATCCCGGCTCTGGGTCACTATCCGTGAGGAGTTTGCACATTCTCCCCGTATTTGCGCGGGTTTCGTCCCCACAACACAAAGATGTGCAAGGTAAGTGGATTGAACATGGTAAATTGCCCCTTAAATTGGAATAAAAAGAATTGGGTATTCTAAAAAAAAATTTTTTAATGTGATGGAGGAGTGCAGCTCAAACAACACTTCTGGGGACTTCCGGGTGCGGCGATGACCAGCTGAGTCGCACGTTTCGGCAGCTCCCGGTGAAACGGACTTTTGGGCTCTTGATAGGAGCCCCAACGGCAATTTTGACGGCTAAAAACACTGTGCGGTAAACCAGAAGGGAATCCCCCCTGGATACGGATGAAAAAAGGAGGAGAAAGTGGCCGGATTGCAGTGGATCCTTTAGAACAGCGGCAAGGAAGGCAAGCAAAAACCAAGATGGCGTCGGAAGGTGGCAGTTTAACATGGGGCCCTGAACAACAAGAGTTCTTGAAATGCTGTGTGGAAGAGCTCAAAAAGGAAATGAAGAAAGAGCTGTTGGCCCCGATACTACAGGCGATCGAAGGGCTAAAGGAGGAACAAAAGACCCAGGAGCGGGAGCTTCGGGTCGTGAAGGCAAAGGCAGCCGAGAATGAGGACGACATACAGGGCCTAATGGTGGTGAAGACGGAGACGCATGAGGCACATCAGAAACGATGTGTGGAAAGGTTGGAGGCACTGGAGAACAACGCAAGGAGGAACAACCTGAGGATTCTTGGTCTTCCTGAAGGTGTGGAGGGAGCGGACATCGGGGCATATGTGAGCACGATGCTGCACTCGTTAATGGGAGCGGAGGCCCCGGCGGGTCCGTTGGAGGTGGAGGGAGCATACCGAGTGATGGCGCGAGGGCTGAGAGCAGGAGAAATTCCCAGAGCCATAGTGGGGAGATTCCTCCGTTTCAAAGATAGAGAAATGGTCCTTAGATGGGCAAAGAAAACTCGGAGCAGTAAATGGGAGAACGCGGTGATCTGCGTTTATCAAGACTGGAGTGCGGAGGTGGCGAGAAGGAGGGCGAGCTTTAATCGGGCCAAGGCGGTGCTTCATAAAAAGAAGATAAAATTTGGAATGCTGCAACCGGCAAGACTGTGGGTCACATATCGAAGGAGGCACCACTACTTTGAGACAGCGGATGAAGCGTGGACTTTTATTGTGGAAGAAAAACTGGAATGAGCGGGTTATTAAAAAGAACGTTTGAACAAAGTGGTGGGGCGAATGTGGGGGGGCAAAGAGGGGGGTTAAAAAGGGGGGAAAGAGGAGTTTTATGTACTAATCCTGCGATGTGGTAACTTTTCTCTCTTCCACAGGTGGTGATGGGGGGAGGAGGGGAGGTGGAGGAGATGGGGCGTTTGCCATTGGGGGCGGGACCAAGGGAGAAGCGCGGGCTTGGTTCCCGCGCTATGATAATTATGGCGGGAATAGAGAAGCAGGAAGGAGGGGGCGTTGCACGGTGCGAGCCGAGGTCACGGGGGAAGCCGAGGTCGGCCAGAGTTTGCTGACTTCTGGGAGCAACATGGGGGGTGTAACTACGCTAGTGGGGGATCTATCGGGGGGGGTGGGAGGGGGGAATTACTGGGTTGCTGCTGCTGGGGAGAGGGGGGAGCTGGTATGGGAGGGGATGGGCGGGGGGGCACCGCCTGGGGGAGATACAGCTGCGTGGGAACCGGGTGAGGAGCTGGAAAAAGGTGATGGCTAATCGACAAGGGGGGGAGGGGGTGTAGGAAGCCCCCCAACCTGGCTGATCACGTGGAACGTGAGGGCTGAACGGGCCGATAAAGAGGGCACGGGTACTCGCACACCTTAAGAAACTTAAGGCAGATGTGGTTATGTTACAGGAAACGCACCTGAAACTGATAGACCAGGTTAGGCTACGCAAAGGATGGGTGGGGCAGGCATATACTGTATAATATGTATAGGTCGTTGCGACAGATAATTATATATTGGACTGTTACATTATATTTTTGGAGAGTGTTCCTTGTGATAAGGCAGTTGCCAATTAGGGTTAGTTTTCATTTTTGTTATTTATTATTTATTCATTTTTTTTGTTTATAAAATAGGTCATTGTTATTTGTGTTGTTATAATATTGTGTAAAGGATGCACAATGTACTGTGTTGGTTGACCAAAAATTTTCAATAAAATATTTATTAAAAAAAACACTTCTGAAACTCAATACCTAGACAAAGCAGCCCACTTGAATGGCACCTGTCATCGGAGTGTCCCTTTAAGAAAAGTTTTTGTCTAATCACATGGTTTCAGTGATGTCATTGTGTGGGTGGAGCTGGGCTGTGGGTGTGGGAGTTGGTTTTTACTTTCGCTTTGAGTTTGGACTGGTTTTGAACCGCACAGGTTGAACAAAGTGTCTCTCTACCTTCATTTTAAAAGCTGTTTCCAACTATTGATAACTTAAAATAGATAACTGCTTTCTGGAAGAAATTCAAACCTGCTATTTGAAAAGGGAAACAGAGTATCAATAACCAGTTTTAAAGACAGTAGAGTGCCGTGTGCTGGGCCACATCTTTGAAAAGGGGTTTTTGGTATATGGGATCTTGTTATTGAATTGGAACAGTTAAGGGGGAATTTATTAAGGGTTACACATAGATCACTGTAACTGTGTAGGGTCTTTATGTTTGTAGTTGATAATAATTCTTACTGTGTGGGTTTATACTAAAGTTAACAAAATTGTTGAATAAAGCTTGTTTTTTGATTAAAAGCACCTGAGAACTATGTTGAATAACACCTGAAAGGAAGGCCCGTGTGCTCATCCTCGCAAAATTCAATAAATGGTTGCAGACCAGGTGGACTCCATAATATACTTTGGAGTTGTTAAACCCTGGCCCATAACACATCCCATTCAACAACTTACATGTCCACACCCTCCACCACCTAGAAGCACAGTGGCAGATGTGTGTATAATCTACAAGATGCATTGCAGCACTGGGGCACTGTAAAAGAAATATAACTTTCAAAGGAAACTTATCTAATTAAACTAAAATAATGTTCCCACAGCTGATGATGCCCTCTATCAAATGGCTGACCGGGAACCTTTCCCACTCTTACCACCAGCCTTTGGCGTGTGTTGGAAGGATTTACAAGTTGATACTCAACCCGTGTTAAAGGTATACTCAGATACTCAACTTGTCTGCCCACATTTTACATCCCCTTACTGTCATGTCCTGGAGTGGGACTTGAACTCAGAGCTTCTGGCTCAGAGGCAGGGATGTTGCCCATTGCACCACAAGACCGTGATATTATGTTTTAGAGGTCATACATTGATCAATGTGACTTGCAGCCGTAGAGGTTGGTGACAATTAACTTCGAAAAGAAATGAGGGTTACACAGTGGCTAGCACTGCTGCCTTACGGCACCGAGGTCCCAGGTTCGATCCCGGCTCTGGGTCACTGTCCGTGTGGAGTTTGCACATTCTCCACGTGTTTGCGTGGGTTTCGCCCCCACAACCCAAAGATGTGCAGGGGAGGTGGATTGGCCACGCTAAATTGCCCCTTAATTGGAAAAAATTAATTGGGTACTCTAAATTTATTTTTAAAAACTTATAAAATAAACAAAAGCTCCTGTATGCTCATGTCTGTAATGGAAATAATTTTTAGAAAAGCATTTGCTCTGCTAGGTTTCACACTCATAACCTACACCCATACAACTGTACAACATCCCAACAGTCACAATCAAAGCAGTGGAAAAAGGGGGAAATATGATTCACTCACTCCAAGAAACCCATCTTTACTCTTGGTCATTGTTTCTAGCAGTAGAGGCTGGAATCTTGCTTCTATCGTCAGCATTTCTGAATTAGGATCTGGCTCCTCACTGCTCTCGAAATCAGGCACTGAAGCAATACCTGCACAAAATAAAACACACCTGAAGTAATTTAGACATAACGCCCATTCAGTCACTATTTTTAGATGGACTGAAATCAGGTTTGTTTTGCATCAGACAGTAATTATATAAAAGGTCATGTTAACCTGGATTTTTATTCTGTGCCGTTAAACAGCAGTACAGTCTGCATATATACAACATTCAACATGAACAGACTGTACCTGTTAGTTTTTCAGCTAGAGGCTTGAACTCTTCTGGGCTGAGGCACAGGTCATTATTGGTGTCAAATGAGGAAAACAGGAACAACCCTTCGCTGCCAAGAGATTTCAGAGCATCTTTCTAGGAGATAAACATATTTTAAATGTGGACAACATTGGACCATGAATTGAAACCACTCAACATAATAAACTGAGGTTAGATTTTTTTTTCTATTATGTTCCTCTTCTTCCAAATCTCTTTTCCAATAACTTGGCTACATGGTGATTCTTTACGTGTGATATTCACAACATCAAAGTTTCAAGCCACACCTGGCCAGTTGGCTATGTCTAACTTCACGGC
Source organism: Scyliorhinus torazame (assembly GCF_047496885.1). Taxonomy (NCBI): domain Eukaryota; kingdom Metazoa; phylum Chordata; class Chondrichthyes; order Carcharhiniformes; family Scyliorhinidae; genus Scyliorhinus; species Scyliorhinus torazame. Next base: position 137,383,527 of record NC_092707.1, read on the forward strand.
AGCACAGTGGTCAGCACTGCTGCCTCACACCGCCGAGGACCCGGGTTCGATCTCAGCCCCGGGTCATTGTCCGTGTGGAATTTGCACATTCTCCCCATGCCTGTGGGAATTTCACTCCTACAACCAAAAGAATTTGCAGGGTAGGTGGAGTGACCACACTAAATTGCTTCTAAATTGGGGAGAAAAAAAATTGGGCACTTTAAATTTATATTAAAAAAGCGATGTTTAACTTCTAAAAACAGACTTCCCAATATTGACCAGTTGATAATAATCTTTTTATTACACCCCCCCCCCCGGCCCCGCCGCCCCCCCCCCCCCACCCACCCCCGGTAGCAACTATACCAGGGCAGCACGGTAGCACAAATGGATAACACTGTGGCTTCACAGCGCCAGGGTCCCAGGTTCGATTCCCTGCTGGGTCACTGTCTGTGCGGAGTCTGCACATTCTCCCAGTGTCTGTGTGGGTTTCCTCCGGATGCTCCGGTTTCCTCCCACAGTCCAAAGATGTGCAGGTTCGGTGGATTGGCCATGATAAATTGCCCTTAGTGACCGAAAAAGTTAGGCGGGGTTATAGAGTTACGGGGATGGGGTGGAAATGGGGGCTTGGGTGGGTCGGTGCAGACTCAATGGGCCGAATGGCCTCCTTCTGCACGTTCCATGTATGTTCAACTACATAAGAGCATATTAGCCAACATAAATCAGTGAACTTGGTGGTGATGGGCGAATGGCATTTGATGAGAATTAAATGCTGCACGGTTTTCTTGGCCCTCTAGTTCAGAGGGCCCGGGAGGGCATCCTCAAAACACAGACGTACCCAGAGGTAACAAAGACACAAATGAGGGTTTAGGCAGTAGACCAGTGGCGCCAGGGACACAGGCACTTTCACAGAGGCGAGAATAGGCGGTGTCGGTAATGGAGGGGCTGAACGATCAGCTCAGGATCAATATGTGCCAACTGTCTAGCTCAGATAGTAGCCTGAGGGAGGAAGTGGAATTTGTTACAGAGATCAAAGACTGTTAGACCTTACAATATCGGAATTAAACACATGACCCATATTATGTGAAGATTTCGGGCAGATGACATAACAGAAAAGGCAGCATGTGATCCTATGCAGTAAAATAATTTTCTGGAGCTGGAGGTTCCAATGTTAACCTAGTTAGCCCCCGATGAGCTGGGCTCGTTATGGAGTGGGACGTGTGGAACGTGAATCTTTGTCACTCTCTTCACCCCCCTCCACCCCCTTTGCACAAACGTTCAGCTAAGACTACAAAGTTTGCAGGTCTACAGCCTTCCTCCCACTGACCCCTTTTACTTTATTAATTCAACTTTTTGCCCCATAAAGATCAACCCCCCCCCCCCCCCCGCCGTCAAACTATTACCTTGGGGGGGGGGGGGGGGGGGCAGACAGTCAGTTTCTCTCTTACTTGTTGTTTCGCTCGCTCACAGCCCAGGTAATATCTCCATCCTCCAGCCCCCAAAGCCAGCAGGCCGACCCCCAGGAGCACCCACAGGCTGATCTTTGCGGGCTGTTTTCTGGCTTCAGCAGCCCGGCTTCCTCCCTCTCGCAGCCCCACTTCTCCCTCCTTCTGCCTCTTCCGCTGCCTCACATCAGACGCCATCTGAAAAGTCTCCTGTAACTCCGAGCTGCCTCTGCAAGACCCCTCGCCCCTTTACTCGCTGGATTGCATTGAACAAGTTCTCCCTTTCTATTTGGCTAATGCATCAACTCCCACATTACTGACTCAGTCACCATCGTCTTGTGCTGCTGCCTCCCTCTCTCTCTCCCTCCCTCTCTCTCTCTCTCTGCAACGTTAGCGAGCCGGGACTGAAGGAAAGTCTGGAATGTGACTGCAGCTCTCGGCTGGAATGGGCCCCTTGCAGATATTAATCAGCAAAGCACAAATCTGCCACTCGCCACAATAAAGGCCCTTGAAAATGCAACCAACTTTGGCACAATTTTTCTATAATTAGCACTGTGTACAGTTCTGGTTTCTATTATAACAACATAAAAAATAATATAGAGGCACTATATTGCCAAATCTCCAGCAGTGGAAGATCAATCTTCAGGACAGGAGTGTAACCCTGGAGAAAAATCATAGAGACATAAAACAGATTGGGGTTTTCTTTGACCAGATATAAAAATATTGCAAATATTTTGGGCAGCACAATGGTTAGCACTGCTGCCTCACAGGGTCAGGGACCTGGGTTCAATTCTGACCTTCGGTGACTGTGGAGTTTGCACTTTCTCCCTATGCGTGGGTTTTCTCCGGGTGCTCCGATTTCCTCCCACAGTCCAAAGATGTGCAGGTTAGGTGGATTGGCCATGCTAAATTGACCCTTAGTGTCCAAAGGATAGGTGAGGTTACGGGTATGGGATGGAGGTGTGGGCTTAAGTAGGGTGCTCTTTCCAAGAGCTGGTGCGGACTCGATGGGCCAAATGGTCTCCTTCTGCACTGTAGGGATTCTATGATTCTATGAAATGGTGGGGGAAAAGCTGATTGCCTGACTGTCAAGCATCGTCCAACTGGCTAGTGGGACTTTTTGCTTTCCAAATGGCATAGGCAGGCCATTTGCCACAAGGATGATGTGTTGACTTGTGTAGGGCGGCATGGTGGTTAGCACTGTTGCCTCACAGCACTGAGGACCCGGGTTCGATCCCAGCCTCAGATCACTGTCTGTATGGAGTTTGCACATTCTCTCCGTGTCTGTGTGGGTTTCGCCCCCACAACCCAAAAATGTGCAGGGGAGGTGGATTGGCCAGGCTAAATTGCCCCTTAATTGGAAAAAAAGAATTGGGTACTGGGTAAGTTTTTTTTTAAATGACAGGAGTGTGGGGGAAAGCCAATGTGGGGGCCAGGCCAATCACACAAAATCTCCTCCCATCCATTGATTCTGCCTACACCTCCTGCTGCCTTGGGAAAGCGGGCACATAATCAAAGACCCCTCCGCTGGAGTTTCAAAGACTCATAACCCTCTGAGAGAAGAAATGTCTCCTCACCTCAGTGTTAAAAGGTTTACCCTTTATTCTCAAACTATTCTGGACTCCCCCACCATTGAGAACATTCTTTCTGAATTTACCCTGTCTAATCCTGTTTCTATGGGATCCCCTCTCACTCTTCTAAACTGTAATGAATATAATCCTAGCCGGCTTAATGTCTCATAGAATCATAAAATTTACAGTGCAGAAGAAGGCCACTCAGCCCACTGAGTCTGCACCGGCTCTTGGAAAGAGCACCCACACTTAAGCCCACACTTCCACACTTTCCACGTAACCCAACTTAACTTAAGGCCAATTTAGCATGGTCAATCTACCGAACCTGCACATCTTTGGACTGTGGGAGGAAACCAGAGCACCCGGAGGAAATCCACACAGACATAGGGAGAACATGCAGATTCTGCACAGACAGTGACCCAAGCCGGGAATTGAACCTGGGACCCTGGAACTGTGAAGCAACTGTGCTAACCACTGTGCTACCGTGCTTCCTGTCTGCTAACCAGCTTTCTGTCCATCTCAAGACACCACCAGCAACTCCATGCGGTTTAACTTTACACAGTAATCTGCTATGTGAGACCTTGTCGAAGGCCTTGTCTGAAAATCTAAATTAACAACATCCATTGGTTCTCTCTGTTCAACTCTGCTAGTTACATCCTTAAAGAGTTCCAATAGATTTGTCAAGCATGATTTTCCTTTCATAAATCCATGCTTATTTGTCTTATTATACCTTTGCTTTCCAAATGCTGTGCTATGGAATCCTTGATAATGGACTCCAGCAACCTCCCCACTACTGACATTAGGCTCACTGGTCTATAGTTCCCTGTTTTCTTTCTACCTCCCTTTTTGAATAGTGGAATTATATTAGCTAGCCTCCAATCTGTAGGAACCATTCCAGAGTCCAAAGAATTTTGGAAAATGACCACCAATGATGCACTATTTCTAGGGCTACTTTATCAGCCTTTAATCCCATCAAATTCCCCAAAACCATTTATCTACCAATACTTTTTTTTTAAATTTAGATACCCAATTCATTTTTTCCAATTAAGGGGCAATTTAGTGTGGGCAATCACCTAACCTGCACACCTTTGGGTTGTGGGGGCGAAACCCATGCAAACACGGGAGAATGTGCAAACTCCACACGGACAGTGAACCAGGGCCGGGATCGAACCTGGGACCTCAGTGCCATGAGGCAGCAATACTAACCACTGCGCCACCATGCTGCCCCTCTTATCTACCAATACTGATTTCCTTCAGCTTCTCAGAACTTCTGGTACATTATTTATGTCTTCCTTTGTGAAGTCAGAAGCAAAGTACGAACTTGTGCCTCAACCATTTCATTTTTCCCCTTTATGAATTCACCTGTTTCTGACAGTACAAAGAAAATACGTGAGTACCAATTCTAAAAGGATGTTATACATCTACCATACAACGCCACATAATCCTAACCTCAGACACAGAGCAGAATGATCATCATTTCACATATTTATTCACAGAGGACCAGCAGCTATAGATTCAGATTATGGTCAATGCGGTCAGCGCCTCCTAACAAACTAATCAAGATAGGGTTAAAAAAAAGAGGGAGAACTACCTGGAACAGAAGGTCACAGGATAAAAAAGGACCAGGACCCAGCCAAGAGTCCACTTTCCCAAGGTGCATGGCCATCTATTGATGAAGAAGAGAAAAAACTGCCCATTCAGACAAAGGAATATCCCAGCCAAAAGGCGGGGTGGGGAAACAGGATGTCAACCTCAGTACAGGACTTGGCTCAACCCCAGGCTCTCGTGCACAAAGGAGTTCATCAACCAAGGATATTCAAGCACATCTAAAGAAACACTCAGCCTCTCAAGATAGCAGCCATCATAATAATAATAATCTTTAATATTGTCACAAGTAGGCTTACATTAACACTGCAATGAAGTTACTGTGAAAATCCCTTAGTCGCCACACTCTGGCACCTGTTCGGGTACACTGAGGGAGAATTCAGAATGTCCAATTCACCTAACAGCACGTCTTTAGGTGGTCCTCTGTGAATAAATATGTGAAATGATGATCATTCTGCTCTGTGTCTGAGGTTAGGATTATGTGGCGTTGTATGGTAGATGTATAACATCCTTTTAGAATTGGTACTCACGTATTTTCTTTGTACTGTCAGAAACAGGTGAATTCATAAAGGGGAAAAATGAAATGGTTGAGGAACCAAGTTCGTACTTTGCTTCTGACTTCACAAAGGAAGAAATGAATAATGTTTAGCACAGGGCTAAATCGCTGGCTTTGAAAGCAGACCAAAGCAGGCCAGCAGCACGGTTCAATTCCCGTACCAGCCTCCCTGAACAGGCGCCGGAATGTGGCGACAAGGGGCTTTTCACAGTAACTTCATTGAAGCCTACTTGTGACAATTAGCGATTTTCATTTCATTTCATTTCATGTACCAGAAGTTCTGAAAATCACACGTTTTAGTGAGAAGCTTAAGGAAATCAGTATTGGTAGATAAGGGGGGCAGCATGGTAGCGCAGTGGTTAGGATTTGTGGAAACCGGAGCAAACCCGCGCAGGCAGGGGGGAAATGTACAGACTCTGCACAGACAGTGGCCCAAGCCAGGAATCGAACCTGGGACCCTGGTGCTGTGAAGCAACAGTGGTAACCACTGTGCTACCGTGCCGCCATCCCGATGCCAATAGCACCGCCGAGGCATGGGTCCTCTCACCAGCAAAACCGCCACTGAAAATTGGGCCCCACCCCAGTCACCTCTGACCGCCTCAATCAAACGAGGATTCTCTCTGATTCACCTTGGCTCCAGACTAACACCAGGCAAAGCTAGAATCACAGGCTAACGACATGGACTCTCGTCAGTTGTGGCAAGTCTTAAACAAGGCTACAAAGCGAAGCTGAGTAGGATCTCCAGCAGCAGCACACCCCTCTCCGATGATCTCAACGCATTCTATGCTCATTTCAAGCAGGAAACCAACAAACTGTTGTCAACTGCCCCAGCAGCCTTGGACACACCCATACCTACCGTCACGACCTCCAAATTCAGATCAGCCTTCTGGAAAGTGAACACTCAGAAAGCAAAGGGTCCTGACAGGGTCCTTGGTCGAGCACTCAGATCCTGCACGGGCCAACTAGCGGGTGTGTTCACGGACAACTTCAACCTCTCCCTCCTCCATTCCGAGGTCTCCACCTGCTTCTAGAAGACCACCATCATACTGGTGCCAAAGAAGAACCAGGCATCGTGCTTCAACAACTACTGTCCGGTGGCCTTGACATCAATCATTATGAAGACACATCAATGACAGCATGGTGACTCTGCCTTCAACTCCATAATCCCAGCCAAACTCATATCAAAGCTCCAAAACTTAGGACTTGTGTCCTCCCTCTGCAACTGGATCTTTGACTTCCTGACCCATAGACCACAATCAGTAAGGATACACAACAACACTTCCTCCACGGTAGTCCTCAATACCAGGGCCCCACAAGGCTGCGTACTTAGCCCCCTACTATACTCCCTATACACGCATTTTTGATTTTAAAAAAAATTTTAGATTACCCAATTATTTTTTCCAATTAAGGGGCAATTTAGCGTGGCCAATCCACCTACTCTGCACATTTTTAGGTTGTGGGGGCAAAACCCACGCAGACACGGGGAGAATGTGCAAATTCCACACGGACAGTGACCCAGAGCCGGGATAGAACCTGGGACCTCAGCGCCGTGAGGCAGCTGTGCTAACCACTAGGCCACCGTGCTGCCCTATTCCCTATACACACATGACTGTGTGGCAAAATTTGGCTCTATCTCCATCTACAAGTTTGCTGATGATACGATCGTAGTGAGTCGGATCTCAAACAACAATGAGTCCGAATACAGGAGGGAGATAGAGAACCTAGTGGCATGGTGTAACTACAACAATCTCTCTCTCAACATCAGCAAAACTAAAGAGCTGGTCATTGACTTCAGGAAGTGAAGTATCGTACACACCCCTGTCTGCATCAATGGGACCAAGGTGGAGATGGTTAGCAGCTTCAAATTCCTAGGTGTGCACGTCACCAACAATCTGGCCTGGTCCACCCATGTCGACGCTACAACCAACAGCGCCTATACCTCCTCAGGAAACTAAGGAAATTCGGCATGTCCATATTGACTCTTATCAATTTTTACAGATGCAACATAGAAAGCATCCTATCTGGCTGCATCACAGCCTGGTATGGCAACTGCGCAGCCCAAGACCATAAGAAACTACAGATGGTCGTGAACACAGCCCAGTCCACCATGCAAACATTGTCCTATCGATTGACTCTGTGTACACCTCCCGCTGCCTTGAGAAAGTGGGCAGCACAGTCAAAGACCTCTCCCACCCCAGTTATTCGCTCTTACAAACTCTTCCATCGGGCAGGAGATACAAAGAACAAAGAACAGTGCAGCACAGGAATAGGCCCTTCGGCCCTCCAAGCCCATGCCGACCATGCTGCCCGACTAAACTACAATCTTCTACACTTCCTGGGTCCGTATCCCTCTATTCCCATCCGATTCATGTATTTGTCAAGATGCCCCTTAAATGTCACTATTGTCCCTGCTTCCACCACCTCCTCCGGCAGCGAGTTCCAGGCACCCACTACACTCTGTGTAAAAAACTTGCCTCGTACATCTACTCTAAACCTTGCCCCCCGCACCTTAAACCTATGCCCCCTAGTAATTGACCCCTCTACCCTGGGGAAAAGCCTCTGACTATCCACTCTGTCTATGCCCCTCATAATTTTTTTCGACTTCTATCAGGTCGCCCCTCAACCTCCGTCGTTCCAGTGAGAACAAACCAAGTTTATTTTTCTCATAGCTAATGCCCTCCATACCAGGCAACATCCTGGTAAATCTCTTCTGCACCCTCTCTAAAGCCTCCACATCCTTCTGGTAGTGTGGCGACCAGAATTGAACACTATACTCCAAGTGTGGCCTAACTAAGGTTCTATACAGCTGCAACATGACTTGCCAATTCTTATACTCAATGCCCTGGCCAATGAAGGCAAGTATGCCGTATACCTTCTTGACTACCTTCTCCACCTATGTTCCCCCTTTCAATGACCTGTGGACCTGTACACCTAGATCTCTCTGACTGTCAATACTCTTGAGGATTCGACCATTCACTGTATATTCCCTACCTGCAATAGACCTTCCAAAATGCATCACCTCACATTTCTCCGGATTAAACTCCATCTGCCATCTTGCCGCCCAAGTCTCCAAACGATCTAAATCCTGCTGTATCCTCTGACAGTCCTCATCGCTATCTGCAATTCCACCAACCTTTGTGTAGTCTGCAAACTTACTAATCAGACCAGTTACATTTTCCTCCAAATCATTTGTATATACTACGAACAGCAAAGGTCCCAGAACTGATCCCTGCGGAACACCACTAGTCACAGCCCTCCAATTAGAAAAGCACCCTTCCATTGCTACTCTCTGCCTTCTATGACCTAGCCAGTTCTGTATCCACCTGGCCAGCTCACCCCTGATCCCGTGTGACTTCACCTTTTGTACCAGTCTACCATGAGGGACCTTGTCAAAGGCCTTACTAAATTCCATATAGACAACATCCACTGCCCTACCTGCATCAATCATCTTTGTGACCTCTTCAAAAAACTCGATCAAGTTAGTGAGACACGACCTCCCCTTCACAAAACCATGCTGCCTCTCACTCATACATCCATTTGCTTCCAAATGGGAGTAGATCCTGAGACAAAAGTCTGAGAATAGGCACGAACAGATTCAAAAACAGCTTCTTCCCCGCTATTACCAGACTCCTGAACCCTCTTATGGGCTGAACTGATCTCTCCACACATCTTCTCTACTGAGTAACACTACACCCTGTATGCTTCACCCGGTGTCTATGTCAATGTATTTACATTGTGTATCGATCGTATGTCCTATGCTTTTCAATAATGGAACGATCTGCCTGGATGTGCGTGAACAATACTTTTCACTGTACCTCGGTCTGCGTGACAATAAATCTAAATCAAATCAAATCAAATCAAATTAAATCCTCATCACCAAACACCAAGCAGGATCATCCATGGATATCCAGGATTCACCTGTGGTATTTCGAAGTATAATTTTTTTCTTTATATTCCAACCCTTTTTTGTTTTGGTAAAGCAAAAAGTGGAGAGGACAATGGAAGTCTGCAGAGGGATTTGGATAGGTTAAGTGAATGGGCTCGGGTCTGGCAGATGGAATACAATTTTGACAAATGTGAGGTTATCTATTTTGGTAGGAATAACAGCAAAAGGGATTATTATAAATGATAAAATATTAAAACATGCTGCTGTGCAGAGGGACCAGGGTGTCCTAGTGCATGAGTCGCAAAAAGTTGGTTTACAGGTGCAACAGATGACTAAGAAGGCAAATGGAGTTTTGTCCTTCATTGCTAGAGGGATGGATTTTAAGACTAGGGAGGTTATGCTGCAACTGTATAAGATATTAGTGAGGCCACACCTGAAGTATTGTGTTCCGTTTTGGTCTCCTTTACCTGAGAAAGGACATACTGGCGCTGGAGGGTGTGCAGAGGAGATTCACTAGGTTAATCCCAGAGTTGAGGGGGTTGGATTACGAGGAAAGGTTGTGTAGACTGGGACTGTACTCGTTTGAATTTAGAAGGATGCGGGGGGGATCTTATAGAAACATATAAAATTATGCAGGGAATAGATAGGATAGATGCGGAGAGGTTGTTTCCACTGGCGGAAAGCAGTTAGGGGGCATAGCCTCAAAATAAGGGTAAGTAGATTTAGGACTGAGCATAGGAGGAACTTCTTCACCCAAAGGGTTATGAATCTATGGAATTCCCTGCCCAGTGAAGCAGTTGAGGCTCATTCATTAAATGTTTTCAAGATAAAGATAGATAGTTTTTTGAAGAATAAAGGAATAAAGGTGATGCACGATCAATTAAACTCAAAGACGAGGTTGTAACATAACTGAAGGCTTTAATCGACTAGAACTGTTCCCCAGCAGCTTTGGTACAGAAAGTGAGGGCTGCTGGGACGGCACCGGTTCTTATACCCCACCCGTCAAGGCGTAGCTACGTACCAACAGCCAATGGTAAACTCCTAGGTTTAACCAATGGTCTTCAGCCTCTTGTGTACTGTAATACCTGATAATACCACAAAAGGGTTATGGTGTTCGGGCGGGAAAGTGGAGCTGAGTCCACAAAAGATCAGCCATGATCTCATTGAATGGCGGAGCAGGGTCGACAGGCCAAATGGCCTACTCCTGCTCCTAGTTCTTATGTTTTTATGTTCTTTTGTTCTTTAAAAATTTGAAGAAAACCTGGATGACAAATTTTAAAAGCTCTACTGAGGTATAATTCATGTATTTTTGAAGCAAGGCTACTGTGCGCGATAGAGAATAACATACATGCACATGTGTTGTAGCTTTTGTTTTGTGTTCTATAAATTTTAGAAAATGGAAGTGAGAAAGAGACTGGTGACAGAGTCTCAGGTCAGAGACAGAGAGGGTATTTTTCTCCTTCTAATGCTTCTTAATTTCACACTAGAGAACGCCAACTGAACTTTCAAATGTGCATATGTGTGTGAGAGAGAGAGGGTGAGTGTGTTGGTGCGTTTGAAAAAGAGGTTTGTGTGTGCGTTTGAGAGAGAGTGTGAATGTGTTTGTGTGTGTATGAAAAAGAGGTGCGTTAGTGTGAGAGAGAGGGGTGTGAAGGAGGGGCAAGTGTGAGAGAGAGAGGGCAGATTGTGTTTGTGTGTGAGAGAGAGAAAGAGGGTGAGTGTGTTTATGTGTAAGAGAGGGGTGATTGTATATGTGAGGGAGTGAATGTGCATGTGAGTAAGAGCGAGTATGGTGAGTATGTGTGAGTGTGTGTGAGTGTGTGTATGTGTGTGAGGGAGAGAGTGAGTGAATGTGTGTCAGTGAGTTTGTGCATAAGTGTGTGTGTGAGTGTATGTACATGAGTGAATGCATGTGTGCATGTGTGTATGAATGTATCTGTGAGTGAGAGTGTGTGCGTGTGTGTACATCAGTGAGTGTGTGTGAGTGTGTACATCAGTGAGTGTGTGTGTATATGAGTGAGTGTGCACATTAGTGTGTGCGTACGTGTGTGTGTGAATGTGGGTGGGTGAGTGAGTGAGTGTGAGGGTGGATGAGTGAGTGAGTGCGTGTGAGGGAATATGAGTGAGTGTGTGTGAGAATTGATGAGTGAATGAGTGTTTGAGAGGGTGGTTAAGTGAATGAGTTTGTATGAGGGTGAATGAGTGAGTGAATGTGTGAGAGTATGGGTGAGTGAGTGAGAGTGAGGGTGGATGAGAAGGTGGGAAAGAGACAAATGAGAGATGGAGAGCAAGGACTGGTGAGAAGGTGAGAGCAAGGAAAGGCGGGTGAGAAGGAGGGTGGGTGAGAGGGTGCATGTTTGTGAGAGAGAGAGAGACGGGTGAGTGTGTGTATGTGAGAGGTGTGTGTGAGAGAGGGAGAGGTATATGTGTGAGGGAGGGAGGGGCATGTGTGAGAGATCGAGATTGTGTGTGAGGAAGAGAGGCGTGTGTGTGTGTGAGAGAGAAGTGTGAGAGAGAGGGAGTGAGGTGCATCTGTGAGAGAGAGGGGTGAATGTGTGAGACAGAGGGTGTGTGAGAGAGAGGGTGTGTGTGTAAGAGAGGTGTGTGTGAAAGAAGTGTGTTCATGTGAGAGAGTGGTGTGTGAGAGAGAAAGAGGATGTGTGAGAGAGAGTGGTTTGTGTGTGAGAGAGAGTCGCTGCATGTGTGTGAGAGAGGGGTTTGTGTGTGTAAGAGAGAGATGTGGGTGTGAGTGTGAGAGAGAGAAATGTGTGTGTGTGAGAGAGAGAAATAGAGAGGTGATTTTGTGTATGTGAGAGAGGTAGAGTTGTGAGTGTACATGTGAGAATGGGTGAGAGGAGTGAATGTGTGTGTGTGTGTGTGTGTGTAGAGTCAGGTGACCACAGACCACCTGGAGAGCTGGAAGAAAGAGGTTGCTTGTACATGACTATACTGTTATTCATCTGTTGTTTTGTGTATAGTTGACCCACATTTAATGTTAATAAATCGTTTATAACTTTAGCTACAAGTGTCTTGTAATATAAATCAGGCCATCCCGACAAGAAATTTACATGGTATCGGTGCTGGAAGGTATTAAACACTGGGAAAAAAACTATCAGCCTGCCAGGAGGCCCACAGAGATTTGAAGATTTTGCAGACTGCCAGAATGAACCAAATGGAGTCGTTGAAGCCAACACTGAGTCTCAGGTTTCATGGTAACGTGGACAGCAAGTGAGGTATGTTTAAACAGCAATTTAATCTCTTTCTTACTGCAGTAAATTTAGGAGATCAATCAGATTTGCATAAGGTAACGATGCTCCGAACAGCGGCAGGGCCCAAAGCAATTGCTGTGTTTAATACATTTAAATTTGCAAACAATGAAGATAGTAAAAATTTTAATCAAGTAATTCGAAGATTTGATGGACATTGCACCCCCAGAAAGAATTAAATTTATGAACGCTATGGGCGGGATTATCCATTCCTGAGACTAAGTGTTGATGCCGACGTGAAAACTGTGGCTTTTCACGATGGCAAAAACGATGCGACAGGTGAAGGTATTCAGCCACTCTAAAGGGGCTAGCACAGGCATCTCAGGAATCGCCACACTCTGCACGGCAGTGGATTCGCCGGTTCCGTGATTGCTGCACTTAAGCGATTCATCCCCCCAACGCACCATCGCAGCCAATATGGCTGGAAAGAGAGCAGCGCCGCAGTTCCAGAACGCAGAGCTGGAGACCCTCCTGGATGCTGTGGAGGGGAGGTGCATGTTGGTGTACGCCGGCCTGGTAGGAAGGGCGTCAGGCACTACCGTTCGCCATGCCTGGGCACAGGCGGCAGTCACAGTCAGCGCCATTAGTGAAGTTGCCCGGAATGCCATCCAGTTCAGAAATAAACTGCACAACCTCCTCAGGACTGCCAGGGTGAGTAGGCAGCGCTATGGCCACGGCACCAACCCCCCTAATCCCCACACACATGTGACTCGGACCCTAACCCCCCCCCCCCTCCTGGGGGACGGCCGGACCCCCACCCTGCCCCACATGCCAACACCCATGTGAGCCGGAATGGCCGGGTGCCCTGGACACTGATGCCATCAGTTACCCAACCCCTGGGCTGCATGCGTCAGTACGTCTAACAGTGTCGTTGCTTGTGTTTCCCCCCCGCCCCCCCACCCCCCAGCACAAGGCCACGCACAACTGGGAGTGTGAGAAGACCTGAGGAGAACCACCAGAACAGCGTCCCCTCAAGGTGCTCGTGCAGAGGGCACTGGACGTGGTCGGCGGCCTGGAGAAGAGGGAGGTCGCCGAGGCGGAGGTCGGTGGTGGGTGATGAAGTGAGACCCCTGTTTAGTTGCGGATCCTCATGTGTTGCCACTTTATTATCAAACCACAAGCCGCATTTATGTTTCTTATATTGACCAAATGAGCACACAACCAGTATGTTAGTTCAAAAGACAGTTTATTATTAAACACGAGACTTATATCTCTGTGCAATGATACACGTGGCTACGCACTAAACTACACCTATCAACTAAGATGACCTTTAATTAACTTCTGGATGACCGGCTCTGTGCGGGTAGGTAAGGCCTTTATCTGAGTCCCCATTGTGTTGGCTGGAAATCGTCAAGTTTGTCTCGGCTGCGGCCCCATCTCTCTCAGGTGGCGATCGTAGCGAACTTGACTGGTCGTTATGCTGCAATTAGAGTGGACTCAAGCTGGTCCCAAAAGAGGCCGATCCCTAATGCGCAGGGCTTCTTATCCTTCTGCTCTTTCGCGCCCTTTTGAGCGGGGTTAACTCAGGATCCATAGAATCATAGAATCATAGAATCATAGAATTTACAGTGCAGAAGGAGGCCATTCGGCCCATCGAGTCTGCACCGGCTCTTGGAAAGAGCACCCTACCCAAGGTCAACACTGCCACCCTATCCCCATAACCCAGTAACCCTACCCAACACTAAGGGCAATTTTGGACACTAAGGGCAATTTATCATGGCCAATCCACCTAACCCGCACATCTTTGGACTGTGGGAGGAAACCGGAGCACCCGGAGGAAACCCACGCAGACACGGGGAGGATGTGCAGACTCCGCACAGACAGTGACCCAAGCCAGAATCGAACCTGGGACCCTGGAGCTGTGAAGCAATTGTGCCATCCACAAGGCTACCGTGCTGCCCAATGGATCGATAGGGTCTTGATCACTCTGATCGATACCGGCCAATTAGGGGCGGGCATTTTGATGGCTGGGCTGGTCCTAGTCGTTACTATTCCAAGTGCGTAGGCCTTTCCAAATAAGGGGAAGTGGCGCGGGGAGTCTGCTACTGTTGCTATTCCTTAATTTGAGTCTATTGTCCTGGGGAAATCAGTGATTGACCTTTAACAGATGCAAGTTTCAGTTCGGCCTGGCTTTCCTTTGCTCAATACACAGAGGCTGTGCACTGCCTGTCCTGACTTGACCACAATTCCCTTTATCCTTTGCGGGTGGCCATTTGAAGTGGCCACATATAACACATGTGTGCCCCCCCCCTCACCCTCCTCACCCCCCACGCCACTCATTACCCCGTTCCCCCCCTCAATCCTCTCAACATCACGCCACACCATCCGGCTATCTAACGTCTTGTGCCTTACAGAACCTGCCGGGGATGGGCCCAGTCCATCCGGAGCCCCCCGCCCCCAGCCAGTGCCAGAACCAGTGCCCCCCAGACAGCAGAGCACCGATGGGGAGAGCAGCCGGAATACCAGCCCTCTGCCCAAACTCCCCGGATTTCGGGCCAGAGGAGGACACTGACGTTCCGTCACTGCTGTCTCCAACACTCTCCACCATCTCAGAGACTATCACCTTGGTTGGGCAGATTAGTGAAGAGGCTCCTGGGTCACTATCTGGTGCACACCACACATTGCATCCGATACAGCAGGTGGAGATAAGAGCAGCCGAGGGGCCGGACGGTCGGAGGGCAGGCCGGCCCCAGGAACCAGCTGCCGCCCAGACGGGTCCCGGGTTTCTGGAACATCCAACCCCACCCATAGCGCAGATGCAGGCAGGGACCCAGGGACAACTTTGAGCTTTGACAAAGGGTTACCCGGACTCGAAACGTTAGCTCTTTTCTCTCCCTACAGATGCTGCCAGACCTGCTGAGATTTTCCAGCATTTTCTCTTAGGTTTCAGATTCCAGCATCCGCAGTAATTTGCTTTTAAAAGAGAACCATGGGTTGAGCAAGAGAGGATGGATGCAAAGTTCCGGGAATGGGACGACATAGGGGTGAAAGAGATCAAGGATATTTTTGTGAGGGCCACGAAGAATCCAGCACGAGTTTTAAGGTTACAAAGAAATAACATTTATTTACAATAACATATATATACAACAGCAGCAGCAACTTCGCTTGCTGCTCACTCCTCTCTAGCTGGTTCCAAACTGGCCAGCTTTATTCATACAAGGAGTCTGCTAATGATTTCTCCCCCCCTCTCATTGGGAAAGCTCATACTCCCACAGGATTGTGGGATTGTCATTAGTCCCCGGCCAATGGTAAGCAGGCAGGTTATAACATCCATCCCCCCCCAAAGTCCAAAGAATCCCATCCTCATCGCCAGTTTTGTGAGGGCCACGAAGAATCCATCACGAGTTTTAAGGATACAAAGAAATAACATTTATTTACAATAACATATATATATATAACAGCAGCAGCAACTTCACTTGCTGCTCACTTCTTCCTGCTGGTTCCAAACTGGCCATCTTTATTTATACAGGGAGTCTGCTAATGAGTTCTCCGCCCCTCTCATTGGGGAAGCTTATACTCCCACAAGATTGTGGGATTGTCATTAGTCCCCAGCCAATGGTAAGCAGGCAGGTTATAACTAGATATGTTTCTGGAGGGGCGGTTCGCAAGCTTTTAGGAGTTGGGCATGAGGTTTGGGCTCCAGTGTGAGGAGGGCTTCGGATACATGCATGTGCGGAACTTCGTGAGACATGTCTTCCTGAACATTCCGGAGCATTGTCCTCTTCTTTGCTGGAGGAGGTGCTGTGGGTGATGGGACTGGAGAGTGGGGTCGTTTTGGCAATTTACGGTAGGACATGGAGGAGGATACGGTATCCATGGAAGGGATTAAGGCCAAGGGGCAGGACGAGCTAGGGATGGCGTTGGAGGAGGGATTAGGGTGGAGGGGTAATGTCTCAACTTTGTGCGCGAGGCTGGGATTGATTCAATTAAAAGTGGCGCACAGTGCACACCTAAGGAATGCGAGGATGAGCCAGCTGTTTGAGGGGGTGGAGGATAGCTTTGAATGGTGCGGCAGGGGCCCAGCAAATCATATTAATATGTTCTGGTCCTGCCTGCAGTTGGAGAAATTTTGGGGGTCATTTTTAGCACCATGCCAAGTAGATGTAGAGCCTGGTCCCTGGAGGCCATATTTGGGGTGTCAGACCTTTTTTGAATATAAATTTAGAGTACCTAATACCATTTTTCCAATTAGGGGGCAATTTAACGTGGCCAATCTACCTACCCTACACATCTTTTGGGTTGTGGGCTGAGATCCACGCAGACATGGGGAGAATGTGCAAACTTCACACGGACAGTGACCCGGGGCTGGGATCGAACCCAGGTCCTCGGCGCCATGCGCCACCGTGCCGCCACATAGAAATGTGGCTGGGGGATCTAATAGAGTTCCTATACTTGGAGAAGGTGAAAGTAGCTCTGAGAGGGACAGATGAGTGGTTTCACAAGAGACAAGTTTTTAAAAATCTTATACTGTGGGGATTTGGTTGCCATCAAGGGGTGGGGGGGGGGGGGGAGGGGGCGGGGGGCAGGGGTTGTGTTGGGTTTGTGTTTATTCTGTGCAAATATGTTAAAATAGTAATAATTTGAATAAAAATATATATTTTTAAAACTCTAAATCCGCCATTGGGGGAAATGATCCTGTTGCACTCACTGAGCTGAGCACTCACTTATTCCAGAACAATACGGGTCTCAGAAAAGAAATGCTGAAAAAAGTCACTGGTGCTGCCAAAAGAAGTATTAGGTCCTGTGTAAATGCAAGATGTTATTGTTGGAATTGCGTAAATATCTGGTTATTGGGGCGGCACGGTGGCGCAGTGGTTAGCACTGCTGCCTCACGGTGGCAAGGACCTGGGTTCGACCCCAGCCCCGGGTGACTGTCCGTGTGGCGTTTACATATACTCCCCATGTCTGCTTGGGTCTCACCCCCACAACTCAAAGATGTGCAGGGTAGGTGGATTAGCCACACTAAATTGCCGCAAAATTTGGGGGGCGGGGGGGGATTGGGTACTCTAAATTTATTTCTAAAATAATAATATCTGGTTATTGAACAAATAGTGTTTGAGCCGAACCACCTTAGTCCATTCCAACCACAGAAGTCCTAGAGATTTTGCTGAGATTACTCTAGAAGTTCTGTTCTTTGTTTGAAATGCAAAATTGTAAAGAAGAAAAATAAAATAAAATAAAGTGCTGCAGGTGAAAGAGCATCTGTGGAGAGAAACAGGGCTAACATCTCAAGCTGGTAACCTGAAATCAGAACAGGTAAAGTGACTTTCAGTCTCAGGGTACTCACTCCATCATCTCCAGTCACTGTGAATGTGTGTGTGTTGGTGTGTGATGGTGAGAGTGAGTGAGAAACCTGAGAATGGGAGTAAGGCAGACACCTAATCATTCTCCCGTGCATTATTGTCCTCTCTCCATCCCTCCCTCTCTCACTCCCGCTCTCTCACCCACTCTCCCTCTACCTCTCCTTCTCACTCCCACATGCATCCTCTCAGTCTCTCTGACACATATTCACTCTCAAACTCTCACTCACTCACTCTCTTACTCCCACATGCACTCTCACGCACGCTCTCACTCCCCCATACTCAACACAGCACTGGCTCCTTCCTGGGCCACCATAACTTCGCCCTCCCTGGGCCCCCCTTAATTTTGCCTCCCTGGACTTCGAAAACCTACTCTGCTTGGCCCGGCACCCCTCATGAGATCACAGGTCATGTCCTCAGATGGACAGAAAGCTGGTTGGCAGATAGGAAGCAAAAAGTTGGAATAAATGAATTTTGTGGGCGGCACGGTGGTGCAGTGGTTAGCACTGCTGCCTCACGCCGCTGTGGACCCGGGTTCGATCCCGGCCCCGGGTCACTGCCCGTGTAGAGTTTGCACATTCTCCCCAAGTCTGCATGGGTCTCACCCCTACAACCCAAAATGATGTGCAGGGATGGTGGATTGGGCTAATTTGCCCCTTAATTGGAAAAAAATAATTGGTCCTCTAAATTTATATTAACAAAAGAAAAATGGGGCAGCACGGTGGGGCAGTGGATTAGCACTGCGGCCTCACGGCGCCGAGGTCCCAGGTTCAATCCCAGCTCTGGGTCACTGTCCATGTGGAGTATGTACATTCTCCCCGTGTTTGCGTGGGTTTCGCCCCCACAACCCAAAAGATGTGCAGGCTAGAGAAAATGCTGGCAGACCTGCTGAGATTTTCCAGCATTTTGTCTTTCGTTTCAGATTCCAGCATCCGCAGTAATTTACTTTTATTAGATGTGCAAGCTAGGTGGATTGGCCCCGCTAAATTGCCCATTAATTGGAAAAAAATGAATTGGGTACTCTAAATTTATTTTAAAAAATAAAAATTAAATGGGTCTTTTTACGATTGGCAGGCAGTGACGAATGAGGCACTGCTGGGATCTATGCGAGGACCCCAACTGCTCACATTACATAAGATCATAAGACATAGGAGCATAATTCGGCCACTGGGCCCATCGAGTCTGCTCCGCCATTCAATCATGGCTAATATTTTTCTCATCCCCATTCTCCTGTCTTCTCCCCATAGCCCCTGATCCCCTTCTCAATCAAGAACCTATCTATCTCTGTCTTAAAGACACTCAGTGATTTGGCCTCCACAGCCTTCTGT
This sequence comes from Scyliorhinus torazame, assembly GCF_047496885.1. Classification (NCBI taxonomy): domain Eukaryota; kingdom Metazoa; phylum Chordata; class Chondrichthyes; order Carcharhiniformes; family Scyliorhinidae; genus Scyliorhinus; species Scyliorhinus torazame. The sequence continues at coordinate 137,402,460 of NC_092707.1, forward strand.
GGCAGAGTTCCACAGATTCACCACCCTCTGGCTGAAGAAATTCCTCCTCATCTCTGTTTTAAAAGATAGTCCCTTTAGTCTGAGATGTGTCCTCTGGTTCTAGTTTTTCCCAAAAGTGGAAACATCCTCTCCACGTCCACTCTACCCAGGCCTCGCAGTATCCTGTAAGTTTCAATAAGAGTACAGACGCAGAGTCCTCAAACGTTCCTCATATGACAAGCTGTTGATTCCAGGGATCATTCTTGTGAACATTCTCTGGACCCTTTCCAAGCCCAACACATCCTTCCTTAGATACGGGGCCCCAAATTGCTCTCAATACTCCAAACGGGGTCTGACCAGAGCCTTATACAGCCTCAGAAGTACATCACTGGTCTTGTATTCTAGCCCTCTTGACATGAATGCTAACATTGTATTTGCCTTCTTAATTGCCGACTGGACCTGCACGTTAACCTTAAGAGAATCGTGAACAAGGACTCCCAAGTTCCTTTGTGCTTCTGATTTCCTAAGCAATTCCCCATTTAGAAGATAGTCTATGTCTAAATTCCTCCTTCCAAAGTGCACAACCTCACACTTTTTCACATTGTATTCCATCTGCCACTTCATTGTCCACTCTCCTAGCCTGTCCAAATCCTTCTGCAGCCCCCTCTGCTTCCTCAATACTACCTGCCCCTCTATAGATCTTTGTATCTTCTGCAAACTTAGCAACAGTGCCTTCAGTTCCTTCTTCCAGATCATTAATGTATATTGTGAAAAGTTGTGGTCCCAGCACAGACCCCTGAGGCACACCACTAGTCACCGGCTGCCATCCTGAAAAAGACCCCTTTATCCCCACTCTCTGCCTTCTGCCAGTCAGCCAATCCTCTATCCATGCCATGATCTTACCCTTAAAACCATGGCACTTAACTTATTTAATAGTCTCCTATGCGGCACCTTGTCAAAGGCCTTCTGGAAATCTAAATAAATCACGTCCACTGGTTCTCTTTTGGCTAACTTTCTTGTTACCTCCTCGAAGAACTCTAACAGATTTGTCAGACATGACCTCCCTTTGACAAAGCCGTGCTGACTCAGTCCTATTTTATCATGCACTTCCACAATCTCATCTTTAATAATGGACTCCAAAATCTTACCATTGACTGAAGTCAGGCTAACTGGCCTATAATGTCCCATCTTCTGCCTCCCTCCCTTCTTAAAAGTGGTGTTACATTAGCCATTTTCCAGTCCTCTGGGACCCTCCCTGCCTCCAGTAATCCCTGAAAGATCACCACCAATGCCTCCACAATCTCCTCAACTATCTCTTTTAGGACCCTGGTGTGTTGTCCATCCGGTCCAGGTGACTTATCCACCTTCAGACCTTTCAGTTTCCCCAGAACCTTCTCCTTAGTGATGATCACAGCACTCACCTCTGCCCCCTGGTTCTCCTGGAGCTCTGGCATCCCACTGGTGTCTTCCACCGTGAAGACTGATGCAAAGTAACTATTCAGTTCATCTGCCATTTCTTTATTTCCTATTATTACTTCTCCAGTCACGTTTGGACGAGGGAACTAAATGTATTGTCTCCACATTTGCAGATGATTAAAAGTTGGGTGGGAGGGTGAGCTGTGAGGAGGATGCAGAAATGCTTTAGTGGGATTTGGACAGCCTGGGTGAGTGGGTATATGCATGGCAGATGCAGCATAAAGTTGATAAATGTGAGGTTATCCACTTTGGCAGCAAATATAGGCTACACCTTGAGTATTGTGTGCAGTTTTGGTGTCCTTATCTGAGAAAGGATGTTCTTGCTATGGAGGGAGTGCAGCAAAGGTTTACCAGGCTGATTCCTGGGAAGGCAGGACTGTCATATGAGGAGAGTAAGGACACGTTTCTCCAGAAAGATTTCTAAGTGTGGTACTGAGCGGGAACTGCCATGAGCTTCCCGGTACTTGGCCCGGCGAGGCCAGGAACGCTATTCACAGTTAATCGGTCAACTTTTTTTTCTCTATTTTTAAAATAAATTTACAGTACCCAATTCTTTTCATTCCAAGTAAGGGGCAATTTAGCGTGGCCAATTCACCTAGCCTGCACATCTTTGGTGTGTGCGGGTAAGACCCACGCAGAGAATGTGCAAACTCCACATGGACAGTGATCCTGCCGATATCGAACCCGGGTCTTCAGCGCCGAGTGGCAGCAGTGCTAACCACTACGCCACCATGCCACCCCTCCAGCAGGTCCATAACTGATTGGTGGAGTGCCAGAGGCTATGAGCGCATGGCACCAGAGCGTACCGACTCTCTGCGAGCTCGCTCAAACAGACCCTTTTCTTACATCTCCTAGAACTGTACTAATCTCTTACAACTTAATTCTAAAACTAACACTATCACTCACCTTTCTCTTTTATCTTCTCTTGCAGGTTTGAAGACATTGTGTACCTTGTGTTGCCCGATTACGTGTTTGCTTTTCACGTACTAAATGATCTGTCTGAACTGTACGCAGAAAAATACTTTTCACTGTCCCTTGGTACACGTGACAACAAGCAAATCCAATCCAGGAGATGTTGCCAGCAATGCGTGGCACCAAGGCCAACACTGCTGAGGTACCGACCGCAGTGAAGAGCCTGGCGCATGATGTTGGCAGCATTAGTGGAGGTGACTGCAATAGCTGAGGACCTCGGCAGAATGTCTGACTCACTGGGGGATGTGACCTTGATGAGGTGCTGCAAGGCATGCCCCGCTCACAGATGGGAATGGCCGATGCACTGCGGAGCTTGTCCCAGTCGCAGGTGGGCATTGCCAAGTCATTGCAGAGCATGGCCCAGTCACTGAGGAGCATCACCGAGGGCATTGACACAATGGTGCAGACATCAAGGAGCCGCCAGTGCTGGCAGAGCCAGATGATGCAGAAGCAGCCGGGGTCCGAACCAGCTGCCCCTCCATCCCGAGGTGAACCCCCGGTCCCTATGGGCACAAACCGGGAGGAACGGGTGCAGGGTGCCAACCCAGACCCGTCCCATGGAGTGGGAATGATGGCCACCATCTTGCAGCCAACACATGGGACAGTGCCGCCAACAAATGCGCCGGAGCCCTCCAGCCCTAGAGCCCCCAGAGGATGCCAGGGGCATCGAAGGCCAGAGCGCATGGTAAGCAGCTGGCTGCGTCCACATCAGATATGAACCTGGGAACACAACTAAGCGTAACGGTGGAGCAAGGGGAGGCTAAGCACATTGAGGATCACTGAGAGGACAGGGGGGGAATATGTTGGGAGTGAGGGGGGCAGGGTGAGAGGGTAATTGGGAGAGTGGGACGGCATCACGGGGAGAGTGGGGCGTTGTTGGACACCTGTGAAATATTATGAACCCTTCACTACAACCAGTATGACGCCTCTGTCACTTTCTTCTGCAATATGGGGCGACCTCCGAATCCCTGGCCCTTCTCCCAGAACAACACCCCCCTGACCCTAGACAAACTATGTGCAGGTGATGAGCACTCAGCAGACAGGCAGGGGTCAGACTATGGTGTCATGTGAGAGTACCTTTAAGAAATGGGTGTTTAAGAAATGTACCTTTAAGAAAGGGGTGTTTATCTGTGATGTCAGAGAGTGGGTGGAGCTGGGCTGTCTGTCAGCTTTTTACTTTTGTTTTAGGCTGTTTGCTGCAGGGTGCGTTTTAGTTTCGTTTTCAGTGTTGGAGTTGAAGCCGGACAAAGCAGGTGTACTGTTGATATCTCTGCCATGAAAAGACTATCTCTTGATCATTTGGTGAATTCAGAATTATAAATGTTCTCCGTAGTGAATGTAAACCTAATGTGTTTCTGTTAAAAGGTGTTTCTTTTGTCTTCTGGATGTTGTTTGGGAAGTTATTAAGGATTACTTAGTGTTGTATTCTTTGGGGGTTGTGTTTGAATTAATGGTTGCTAAGATGTTCACTGTATGTTTTAAAAAGGTTAACTTGAGTTGATAGAATAAACATTGCTTTGCTTTAAAAAATACTTTTCCATTTCTGCTGTACCACACCTGTAGAGTGGGCCGTGTGCTCCCCATACCACTGTCTATTAAAAGTTGTGGGTCAGGTGCACTCCATGATACACTTTGGGGTTCTCGAAACCCTGGCCCATAACAATGGCACAGATTGAGGAGCACCAACTCTCTGCGGGTTATCATCGCCTCCCTGTGAGGGGCGGCATGGTAGTGCAGTGGTTAGCACTGTTGTCTCACAGCACCGACGATTCGGGTTTGATCCCGGCCCCAGGTCACTGTCCGTGTGGAGTTTGCACATTCTCCCCATATCTGCATAGGTCTCACCCCCACAACCCAAAAAGATGTACAGGGTAGGTGAACTGGCCCCACTAAATTGCCCCTTAATTAGATAAAAAAAGAATTACCAGCAGCTTTAGCCCGCGCGATTACGCCCCCTCCCATGATGGCCCATCCCCCATCCCCTGCTGAGAACTGGGGTGGGAACCCCCCGGGCTCTTTGCCTGTGAGCAAAGATGGCTACTTACCTCCTCTGTTCCCTGCAGAAGCCCTTCGGCCAGGTTCATTTTTTTTTAAAGGAGTACTAATTTGCGCCAGCATGACCACTTACTGGGGAGGCCACTGAGTTTTGGGAGCCCGTTGTATATGGGGTTAATTGTATGGAAATAGGACTTAAGTGGTGAACTAGGGGCCATATTTTGAGGATCAGGGGTAAACCTTTTAGGACTGAGGTGAGGAAAAATATCTTCACCCAGAGAGAGGTGAATCTGTGGAATTCGCTACCACAGAAAGTATTTGAGGCCAAAACGTTGTGCAATTTCAAGAAGGAATTAGATAGGGGCTAAAGGGATCAAGGGATATGGGGGGAAGGCAGGATCAGAGTATTGAACTTGATGATCAGCAGCCATGATCATAATGAATGGTGGCACAGGCTTGAAGGACCAAATGGCCTCCTCCTGCTTCTATTTGCTATGTTTCTATGTAAGTAGAACACTCACTGCCAATGGCTGCTCCTCCAGTCAGACACCGTTCCTCCCTCATTTGCTGTGGCTCACTGGGGAGCCTATCAGCAGCAAACGTGGCAAAGGAATGGCCTGTGATTGAAGGAGCAGTCCCTTTCAAATTCTTGAAATGCACATACCTGCATTTTACTTATCGGCTTGTCTTACCAGCTTTTGAACAAAATCTCCAGGGGCCACACAGAGGGGCCGAAATGACCGCCAGTTGGACAAGCCTTGTATCTTCACTTCAAACTGAAAATTCCTGTTTTTGGTTAAATGATATAAATGAAAACTTGACAATTGAGATTAAGTGATGTCATCATATGAGAATGTATATTTATTTAAAATGATCAAATTTAAAAGATAGAAAAGTTCAGACAGTGCGATACTGTTGCTAATTGTGTTTCTCTTTATTTGGCTCTGAATATGGCGGTCAATATGGTCGCCTTCCTTAATTCTAATTACGTTTTGCTCTAGAGTCACCAGGTATCTTTCGATACCGCCACAAGGTTCAAACCGAATACTGATCAAAGACTCGATACACCAGTTAGTTAGTTCAAAGTCAAATGCTTATTTATTTACACACACAGTTAAATATAATCATGCACAAATACTACAGACTAAACTATCACAACTGCTAAAGCCTATACTTAGCTTCAGGCACCCACTCAGTCAGAGAAACAATGGCCGTTGTTCGGTTCTGAGGCTGCTGGGGTGGAACTGGTACGGGATAACAGCTAAGGACGTCTGTCTGGTAGCGTGCGTTGACCTTGGACTTACTTGTTCTGGTGCAGCTTTTGGGCAGGTCTCTCCTTGGTGAGAGCCGGAGCCAAGAGAACGATTCTCTCTTGGAGGATCGTTCTTATACCCAAAAGGGGCTTCGCGCGCTTCTGGGCGGGCCTTGAAGTTGGCCCCAATTAATTGGGCCATTTCTCAATCGTTCCTATCGATTCCCTCCAATAAAGGGGTGGGTGCCCTAATGGCTGGGTGTGTCCTAGGTGGCCGTTGGCCTGCTTTGTTCTGGTCTCCTCTGGCGCCGGGGTGTCTGCCTTGATATCGTTTACTTAAATGTTACTCTTTTGTCCCCGGAGATGGCTCATTAGTATGGTAATGGCTTTGCAGTTTCGGTCTTGTCTGGGAGCTGCGACTCTAATCAACAGACAAACCCTGAACCTGCTTGTTTTCTCAGTATTGTCCATTTTCCCTGCAATCTTTGTAAAGTGTCCATTTTGTAATCGGGAAGTGGCCATCCCAGATGGCTACACTCCCTCCTTGTGATCCTCAACGCCAAGTGTGAAGGATCACATTAACGCGTCGTTTTCGTTCTCTGACCAAGCAAGGCACCCATCAGCACTTCACGGGCTCTACACTGCCCTATCCTATGAAACACAATTTTTACCTAAAATCATTTTACTTACATACATCAGTATAAAACTCTACGGGGCGCTATGACATTCAGACATGCATTACAAAATAAAAAGTACAGGAACCTCTAACTATCCTCAATAAACTATCTTCACTCAAACAATCAACAATAATTCTACAACATTTTAAATGTACAAATAGCAGCAACACAAGTTTCTCTGGCTTGGCAGTCAAGCACAGAGGTTTACATTTCTTTATTGAACAAAACACACATAAAGAAAGCAGTTGCACTTTAATTCACTCGAGGGGTTGGGGGGTTTGTTGAAGTCTGAAAATATAGGACTTAAACGTGTATACCGGGGTGCGAGAGCGGTAGGCTCTCCTTCGCCATTTTCTGAGTCTAAGTGTCTGCACGACACTGCAGAGTATCGCCAGTACTAAGAGTGATTCTACTATGTACGATAGTGAATACCAGGTTATAAACTTGTCACACCAGGTCGGGGTGTCGGTAACTGTCTCGGGGTTAACTATCTCGGGTGTAGTATATGGTAGGGGTGGGAATCATTCACGGCCTGTGTGGTAGGGGTCAGGGGGGTAGCATCCGCGCGCAACTGAAAGGATCCCCCCTTGTTTGATTATAAAACTAATTTTATTAATCTAAAATTTAAAAACTTGCATTTTTGAAGCATTTCTTTCTTTTAAAATTTAGAGTATCCAATTCATTTTTTCCAATTAAGGGACAATTTAGCGTGGCCAATCCACCTATTCTGCACATCTTTGGGTTGTGGGGGTGAAACCCACATAAACACGGGGAGAATGTGCAAACTCCACACGGACAGAGACCCAGAGCCGGGATCGAACCTGGGACCTCAGCGCCGTGAGGTAAACGTGCTAACCACTTGCGCCACCGTGCTGCCCCTATAAAGCATTTCTAACCTGGTCACTTAAGATAGGAATAACAAACATTAAACAACAGTTAAGAGGACATTTAAGGAACAGAGTTAACATTCAAGTGGAAAAAAGTAATTATTTACTATTATTTATCACACAGAAAAATCAAAATGTTGTATCCTTACACTTTACCCAACAGATGTCCTAAATGTAGCCACTAGTTGAAATTTCCTGTAATTTTCCAACAATTTTCTGATAAACATGCAATGCTGATAATTACAGCACCACTGCCGTGAGCTTTTGATGAGCTCCCAATAAATCCCGGAACTTAACATAAATAATTATTTTCAATTCATAATTTCATACCTGGCACATGTAACACAAGGAGGTCTCGTGATCCAGTGGGTAGTGTACTTGCCTCCGAGCCAAGAGCTCCAGGTTCAGGCTTCCCTCCAGGACTTGATGGCCACAGAAGGTGCGTTCATAACCTGGGTGGATTGTCAAGCTGCACATTCTTCCTACACCAGCAACTGGAAACATAACAAGGCCATTTCACTGGGGCTATATAACTTCTATAGATTGCATCACGGTCTGTTGCACTTCCTATTCAAGACATTACCATCTAATGATTTGTACACCTTGTAAATATGCTTTGATATAACTAGTGCAATAAAATGGGTGTGATTGTTTTTTTATTAGTTAAAATTCAACAACTTGGCAATTACAGCAGATGTCAGCCATCTGGATGACAGAGCTTAGTGGCAATAGATACAAACTTGATTTATGGAATGAAAGGAGACAGTTGCAATTCCCAACACTAACAGTAAAAACACTGGCTACATTAGAAATAACAGAATGATAAATAGCAGTATATTTAAGGTGTAAACTTCATAGGATTGGAGAGCACAGAAAGAGGTCATTGTTTACTTTATTTTTAATTTTTATTTAACCTTTATTTAACCAGGTAAGTCAATTGAGAACCAATTCCCATTCACAATAACTACCCAGCCAAGAGGCTAATGCTGCAGCAACAGAAATTACACAACAGCACAAATCATTTAGACGCAAAATACAATAAAAAGCAGCTGGATTAGGGCAGCACGGTGGCACTGCTGCCTCACGGTGTTGTGGTCCCAGATCCCGGCTGTGGGTCACTGTCCGTGTGGAGTTCGCACATTCTTCCCTTGTTTGCGTGGGTCTCACCCCCACAACCCAAAGATGTGCAGGGTAGGTGGATTGGCCACGCTAAATTGTCCCTTCATTGGAAAAAATTAATTGGGTACTCTAAATTTATTTTTTTAAATGCAGCTGGATTTGTTAAAAGACAGCCAAATAACAAAATGACCACGATACACACAACAAACAAACCAAAGCTGCTCTCTTTCACCATCTTGGGACCGGTGACAGTCCCTTGAGCCTGCTCAATTCCTGCCAATTTTCCACTGGTGCCAATTTCCCATTGTGTCTGCTCGTTGAGGCAGCTATCAAATTAATCCCAAGCTTTCCCCATAGGTGTAATGACCTGTTGAGAAGTCCATGAACTGGTTTCCGTCTACTTTAAACATTGCGGCCAATTTGGATGGAGCTGTGGATGCGGGCAGATGTAGAAGATGTTGCAATTAGAGAAAGAGAGAGCCCAGCTTTCTTGCAAACTCTCTGTAGTGGCTGCAGCTTGTATTTCCAAGGGATTTTGGGTGGGTCTCTCTGTGGCAGCCATTGTTTCAATATCCACTTTGCATTTCTTTAGATAGTGATGAGTTTTGATGGGTCTCTTAATTATAGGATATATCTCTCGCTCGTCACTTCCAGCAGGATGTTTGTTTTTCACCTTCACCGTGGAAGGTGGCCTTGCATTTTTAAGTAGTTTGTTCTGTCTCATTTCAAATTGCAAAATTTCCAGTCAGTTGAAAGTTCAGATTATATTTTCAAAAGTAAAGGGGCATAGCCTCATGACATTAGATAACTAGACATAGTTCACAAGGGACCTTTGGCATCTCTCTATTAGAGAGAGGTAACTGGTTATACACATTGAGGAGCACCATTCCATATCAAGCATGGGATAGGTGAGGACATAAGTCCGAAGTCCGAGTGGGAATAGGAATTGACCCTGTGCCGTTGATATTGTTTTGAACCACATACGAACCCTCTCCTCAACTCAGCTTTTTTTTCTTTTTTAAAATAAATTTAAAGTATCCAATTATTTATTCTTTTCCAATTAAGGGGCAATTTAGCGTGGCCAATCCACCTAATCTACACATCTTTGGGTTGTGGGGGTGAAACCCAAGCAGACATGGGGAGAATGTGCAAACTCCACACGCACAGTGACCCAGGGCCGGAATTTGAACCCAGTCCTCAGCACCGCAGCCCCAATGCGAACCACTGCGCCACATGCCGCCCTCTCCTCAACTAAGTTAACCAATCTCTCTCCTTCCTTGGCCCTGCAAATTTCCCTTCTTAAGCATTTAGTCAATCTCCTTCGAAAGTACCAACAGAAACTGCTTCCACTGATCTTTCAGACAGTACATTGTGTATTATTTTGTTTTCCGATGTTGCCACTATTTTTTTTACCAGGCAAAAGGTTGCCGCAGTCTCCCTCCTATATGACCTGTGCATCAAGTTTACATCTTATGCATTGCAGATGACTTATGAATGAAAAACTGAACATCAAAGCTCAAGAAATGAAAGCAAGAATAAAGGTGTAGCTAGCTATCCATCAGGTAAATATAAAAGCTTTGCTTTTAACACATGCTCGTCATGATCAGCTGCAATACTTCGACTGAGCAATCTTATCAAAGAGTAAAAAGCATGAGTTTTGGGGCTGGTTTAGCACAGTGGGCTACACAGCTGGCTTGTAATGCAGAACAAGACCAGCAGCGTGGGTTCAATTCCCGTACCGGCCTCCCCGAACAGGCGCCGGAATGTGGCGACTGGGGGATTTTCACAGTAACTTCATTGAAGCCTACTTGTGGCAATAAGCGATTATTATTATTATCTTCTACGGTTGTCTTTTTTAGCCCTGACGATCTCTACCCAAAGGCTGGAACCGGGTATTTAAAAACCACTATCAATCCACAGAAAGTTCTCTCAGCAAACGACCTTGAACTGACTCCAGGATGTACCTATTTAGACCACTGCCCATGGTGAATACCTGAGCAGGTATGTTAAAAGGTACATGCCAGGTTTGAATATTGCTAGCCCCCAGCTTGGCTTGACCTGGACTTTCACCACCTGAGATATTGTTCCCGCCACTCCTCTCCAGAACCCCTCCAGTGCCGGGCATGACCAAAACATATGGACATGGTTCGCCGGGCTCCCTGAGCACCTTCCACATCTGTCCTCTACCCCAAAGGACCTGCTCAACCTCGCCCCCGTCAAGTGAGCTCTGTGAACCACCTTAAATTGTATCAGGCTGAGCCTGACACACGAGGAGGCGGTATTAACCCTACCCAGGGCATCAGCCCACAGACCTTCCTCGATGTCCTCCCCCAGTTCCTCCTCCCATTTACCCTTCAACTCTTCTACCAGCGCTTCCCCCTCTTCTTTCATCTCCTGGTGTATTGCCGACACCTTGCCCTCCCCGACCCATGCACCCGAGATCACCCCGTCTTGAATTTCTTGTGCCGGGAGCAACGGGAATTCCCTCACCTGTCGCCTCAAAAAAGCCCTCACCTGCATATATCTAAAGGCATTTCCCGGGGGTAGCTCAAACTTCTCCTCCAGTGCCCCTAGGCTCGCAAACATTCCGTCAATGAACAGGTCCCCCATTCTTCTGATCCCCGCCCGATGCCAGCTCTGGAACCCCCCGTCCATCTTCCCTGGGACAAACCGATGGTTACCCCTGATCGGGGACCACACCGATGCTCCCATTGCACCCCTGTGCTGTCTCCACGGGCCCAAGATCCTTAGCGTTGCCGCCACCACTGGGCTCGTGGTATACTTTGTCGGCGAGAGTGGCAGCGGTGCCATCACCAATGCTCCCAGGCTCGTTCCTTTGCAGGACGCCATCTCCATCCTCTTCCATGCTGCCCCCTCTCCCTCCATAACCCACTTGCGGATCATCAACACATTTGCTGCCCAGTAGTAGCTCCCCAGGTTTGGCAGCGCCAACCCTCCTCGGTCCCTACTGCATTTCAGGAACCCTCTCCTTACCCTCGGGGTCTTATTCGCCCACACAAACCCCATAATACTCCTGCCTACTCTCTTAAAAAAGGCCTTAGTGATCACGATGGGAAGGCACTCTGAACTGCTTCTAACGTAATTATATCCATTATCAAACAAGAAAAATTGCAATGTATTCTAGATGTGGTCTCATTGCCCTGTACAGCTGCAGTAAAACTTTCCTACTTTTATATTCCATTCCCATTGCAATAAAACCAACATTCCATTTGCCTCCCTAATCACTTGCACACTAACTTTTTGTGATTCATGTACCAAAACACCCAGAAGCCTGCAATCTCTGGGACTTTATAGCCCAAATTGCAAAATTTCCACTCAGCTGAAGGTTTAGACTATATTTTCAAAAATAAAGGGGCATAGCCTCATCTCTGGGATTGCAGAGTTCTACAATCTCTATTTAAATAGTGTCCTGTTCTTCTAATCTTCCTGCCAAAGTGGATAAATTTGCATTTTCCGACATTATGCTCCATCTGCCAATTTTTTGCCCAGTCTCTAACCTATCTATATTCCTTTGTAGACCCTCTTGACAACTTCCTTTTCTAACAATCTTTATGCCATCAGCAAATTTACTGACCATACATTCAAGTCCCTTCATCCAAGTCATTGATGCAAATTGCAAATAGTTGGGCCTCAGCACTGATCCCTGTGGCACACCACTTACAGTTTGCCAATCTGGAAAAGACCTATTTATTCCTACTCTCTGCTTCCTGTTCGATTTAACCAATCCTTTATCCGTGCTAATATGTTGCCCCAACACCATGAGCTCTTATTTTGTGTCGTAACCTTTGATGTGGTACCTTATCAAATGCCTTTGAGAAATCTAAGTACACCACACCCATAGTTTTCTGCCGTTGGGATTCCCAGCGGCATGGGGTGGCTTCAATGGGAAATCCCATTGACAAGAGGAGGGAGTATAGAATCCCGCCACCAGCAAACGGCATGCTGCCAAGAAACATGTGGTTGGGGCACCGGAGAATCCAACCCCACATCTGCAGATTCCCCTTTATCCATTTTGCTTGTTACTTCCTCAAATAACTGTATCAAATTAGCTAAACATGATTTACCTTTCACAAAACCATGCTGATTTTGCATGATCCAGTTATGATTTTCTAACTATCCTCCTATAACCTGAATAATAGATTCTAGCAATTTCCCTATGACAGATGTTAGGTTAAGTGTTCGATATTTTCCTGCTTTCTGTCTTTTTTTTTGAATGAAGATATTACATCAGCTGTCTTCCAATCCGCCGGGATGTTTCCAAAATCAAAGGAATTTTGGAAAATTGTAACCAATGTCTCTTCTATCTCTGCAATCACTTCTTTTAACAGGATGTTTTCAGGAGATACATAAAAACTTGTGTTGACTCAACACAATGGACCTTATCTCTGATGATGGTTGTTGCTTCTCTTATTTGATAATCACATTAAGGTGCATTTATGAAAGGGAATTCTTGATAATCAGAACGAACGGTGGTTTACTGCAAAATAATACATTCTCCAATTCGGAGTAGTGGATGAACCGGGAGTGCAGGAGGCGAAAGAGGCCGGTATTCTGGCCTTTGCGTCCCCAGTAGCCCGGCGAAGGATCTTGCCAATGTGGAAGGAGGCGAAGCCCCCCAGCGTGGAGGCCTGGATAAACGATATGGCTGGGTTCATAAAGTTGGAGAGGATTAAGTTCGCTTTGAGAGGGTCTGCGCAGGGGTTCTACAGGCGGTGGCAACCGTTCCTAGACTATCTCGCGGAGCGTTAGAGGAAGGTCGGTCAGCAGCAGCAACCTGGGGGGGGGGGGGGGGGGGAGTCCGGGGAGGGGGGGCTGCCTGGGGGGGTGGAGGAGCAAGAGATAGCATGAAGAGTCGGGGAAACTGGCACGTAGGGGAGAGAGCCTGTGTACAAAGCTGTGTAAATATACTATTTTGTCATGTATATGTCTTGCTCCGCGTGATTTCTCGTTCCTTTTTAAAAAATTTTTGTTACGGGGCGGGGGGGAGGGGTTATTGTTTGTAAGGGAGAAAAATTGTGTTAAAAACTTTAATAAATATATTTTTTTTAAAAGAAGCAGTTCAGAGAAGGTTCACTCAACTCATTCCGGACTTTTTTTTTCAATTTAGAGTACCCAGTTCATTTTTTCCAATTAAGGGGCAATTTAGCGTGGCCAATCCACCTAGCCTGCACATCTTTGGATTGTGGGGGCGAAACCCAAGCAAACACAGGGAGAATGTGCAAACTCCACACGGACAGTGACGCAGAGCCGGGATCGAACCTGGGACCTCGGTGTCGTGAGGTCGCAGTGCGAACCCACTGCACCACCTGCTGCCCCATTCCTGACTTATATGAAGAAAGGTTGAACAGGTTGAATTTGTACCCACTGCAGTTTAGAAGAATGAGAGAAGATCTTATTGAATCATAAAATCCTGAGGGGCCTTGAGGGTGGATACCAGGAAGATATTTCCTTTCGTGAGAGACCAAAACTAGGGGGCAGTTTAAAAATAAGGGGCTGGATTCTTCATTTCTGAGGCGAAGTGCGGACTATCGGTGCCGCCCCCTCACCGATCCCAGCTCCCTCGATATAAATGGCCGGAGAATGGTCTGGTCCATGGCCACGCATGCACACAGCGACGACCTGCAATGGTCGCGCCATAAAACATGGCGCTGGCTGAGTGCGGACCCAACCTGCCAGATAGTGCCCCCCTGGCCACCCCACCCCTCGCGGATGTCCCTCCCTCCTCCCAGCTCCTGCCCGACTGTGGCGGTGCTGGACACAGTCTGCAACTGCCATGCCGTGTTCCTGACCGCTGAGACCACGCATCCCCTGCGCGGTTGGGAACTCGGCCCATCGGGGGCGGGCCTTCAGATGACGTGCTGAGGCCGTCCCAATGGCATGTGGCGCCCAACACGATGACGCCGTTTTGGAGGGGGCGAAGCATACAAAACCTGCGTCAAAATGGCACCGCCCCCAATTGCAGAGTCAAAAGGGATTCTTCACCCGATCGCCGATTATGAAATTGGCATCGGGGAACAGAGAACCCGCTCAAGAGCTCTACTTTATTTTTAAAAGTATGTTCATTGAGATATTACATTTTATAAAATGTCATAAAGTTACAAAATAATACAGCACCATAACAAAGAAAGGAAAAAAAGACTTAACCTACATGAGGGCAGCATGGAACAACATCACAAGTGGCTTAATACAATTATTAGACAGAAATAGATACCCACATCACCTCACCAGACAGGATAAGATCATGAAAACATGACAGCTTAACAAAATGGCACACAATCTCTCCACTGCATAGCCCTGCAGCCATCACAGCAGATCAGGATAAACCGTATGCGCCATGATCAGTGTGTGCACCATCATCCTTCCTCCTCAACTCCATTAGTGCCGACGGCATCAATGATCAACACAGCCTTCTTTTTCCAGATTCCAGACTATTTATACCCATGTAAGAACCAGGAATAGATTTGTCATACCCACCCTTGCAAAAACAAAAAGAAAAAAATACGGAAACCCCAGATCTATGGGGAGTTACATATATACTGCATAGCGCAACTAAACAAAGCCCAAAACAAGCCTAGGGCAGAACCACATTATAAAGACAGGAGAGGAAGAGTGGACTGGCAACAATAACATGTTCAGACTATGGTCAAGCCCAAAGGCCCTCCCTAGATAGAAAAGGAGGAAAAGAGCAAAAAAAAGACCCACCCAAGCTATCCCACCAGATGTTGGCAATTCTGGACAGGCTGAAAATAGATAAGTCCCCGGGTCCTGATGGGATTTATCCTAGGATTCTCTGGGAGGCCAGGGAAGAGATTGCTGGACCTTTGGCTTTGATTTTATGTCATCATTGGCTACAGGAATAGTGCCAGAGGACTGGAGGACAGCAAATGTGGTCCCTTTGTTCAAAAAGGGGAGCAGAGACAACCCCGGCAACTATAGACCGGTGAGCCTCACGTCTGTAGTGGGTAAAGTCTTGGAGGGGATTATAAGAGACAAGATTTATAATCATCTAGATAGGAATAATATGATCAGGGATAGTCAGCATGGCTTTGTGAAGGGTAGGTCATGCCTCACAAACCTTATCGAGTTCTTTGAGAAGGTGACTGAACAGGTAGACAAGGGTAGAGCAGTTGATGTGGTGTATATGGATTTCAGTAAAGCGTTTGATAAGGTTCCCCACGGTAGGCTATTGCAGAAAATATGGAGGCTGGGGATTGAGGGTGATTTAGAGATGTGGATCAGAAATTGGCTAGCTGAAAGAAGACAGAGGGTGGTGGTTGATGGGAAATGTTCAGAATGGAGTTCAGTTACAAGTGGAGTACCACAAGGATCTGTTCTGGGGCCGTTGCTGTTTGTCATTTTTATCAATGACCTAGAGGAAAGCGCAGAAGGGTGGGTGAGTAAATTTGCAGACGATACTAAAGTCGGTGGTGTTGTCGATAGTGTGGAAGGATGTAGCAGGTTACAGAGGGATGTAGATAAGCTGCAGAGCTGGGCTGAGAGGTGGCAAATGGAGTTTAATGTAGAGAAGTGTGAGGTGATTCACTTTGGAAGGAATAACAGGAATGCGGAATATTTGGCTAATGGTAAAGTTCTTGGAAGTGTGGATGAGCAGAGGGATCTAGGTGTCCATGTACATAGATCCCTGAAAGTTGCCACCCAGGTTGATAGGGTTGTGAAGAAGGCCTATGGAGTGTTGGCCTTTATTGGTAGAGGGATTGGGTTCTGGAGTCAGGAGGTCATGTTGCAGCTGTACAGAACTCTGGTACGGCCGCATTTGGAGTATTGCGTACAGTTCTGGTCACCGCATTATAGGAAGGACGTGGAGGCTTTGGAGCGGGTGCAGAGGAGATTTACCAGGATGTTGCCTGGTATGGAGGGAAAATCTTGTGAGGAAAGGCTGATGGACTTGAGGTTGTTTTTGTTGGAGAGAAGAAGGTTAAGAGGAGACTTAATAGAGGCATACAAAATGATCAGGGGGTTAGATAGGGTGGACAGTGAGAGCCTTCTCCCGCGGATGGAAATGGCTGGCATGAGGGGACATAGCTTTTAACTGAGGGGTAATAGAAATAGGACAGAGGTAAAGGTAGGTTCTTTACGCAAAGAGTAGTGAGGCCGTGGAATGCCCTACCTGCTACAGTAGTGAACTCGCCAACATTGAGGGCATTTAAAAGTTTATTGGATAAACATATGGATGATAATGGCATAGTGTAGGGTAGATGGCTTTTGTTTCGGTGCAACATCGTGGGCCGAAGGGCCTGTTCTGCGCTGTATCGTTCTATGTTCTATGACAACACCCACCAGTGAAGAGGAGAACAAGCCACTCAAACAACAAGAGAATGACGCACTTCCTTAGGGGGAACAACAGGGTGTATCCACCAAGGTACAGAATTCAACCCATTCTCAGGACCCTGTGTACCAGACAGAGAAGGAAACAGAACTCAGCCTCTCCATACCCTTAGAGAGGGATATCCCAAGCCCATAGCGGCAATAGGATAATAGCCACAGCACCGGGACTAGCCTAGCCCAGGATCATCCAACACACAAGAAACCATAGCCTCCAGCACATCCCAAAAACCTGCACCCCCATCGAGTCCGCACCTTTCCAATCCCATGCAGGACAATGCACCGCAAGATAATGATTATTCCAGCCCAGGCCGAGGAGGAGGCTCCCGCCCGAGGAGCCTTCGAGACACCCAGGGAGGGAGGGCCGATTCCCACCCCCCCCATCATAAACACAGAACCAGATCAGAATAAGAACCAACACAGAGCTTACCCTTATGAAGCGAAGGAGATAAGAACCCCCAAAGAGGAGACACTCAGCCTAGCTCACAATGACCACTGTCATAGAAAAGATATCTAGAGCAACCTCCCTCAACAACCCAACCAGCACAATAGCTCTGGGGAGGAACACAAAGAGAGTTGCCAACAAACATAATAGGATGTGAGCAGTCCAGCAACAGGAAGGGATCTGCCTCGAGGCAGCAGTAGGGTTTATTCAAAAGGCCTCAATGTGATGCCTCTCTCCCAGTAACAAGATTACAAGGCAGTTTAGATAAGAATCGGATATGAATGGCTTTAGAAACAGTTAACATAGACAATTGGGGAAGATCAATGTGGGATACATACATTATTGTTAGAATCAAGGAAGTTGATATGGGCAGACAGCCAAATACACAGAAGACAGAATCAAAGAGGAACAAAAGGGGCAGCACGGTAGCCTTGTGGATAGCACAATTGCTTCACAGCTCCAGGGTCCCAGGTTCGATTCCAGCTTGGGTCACTGTCTGTGCGGAGTCTGCACATCCTCCCCGTGTGTGCGTGGGTTTCCTCCGGGTGCTCCGGTTTCCTCCCACAGTCCAAAGATGTGCTGGTTAGGTGGATTGGCCATGATAAATTGCCCTTAGTGTCCAAAATTGCCCTTAGTGTTGGGTGGGGTTACTGGGTTATGGGGATAGGGTGGCGGTGTTGACCTTGGGTAGGGTGCTCTTTCCAAGAGCCGGTGCAGACTCGATGGGCCCAATGGCCTCCTTCTGCACTGTAAATTCTATGATAATCTATGAAAAGTATAATTGGCCAAACCCACAGAAGCAAGAGAGGCCAGTTAACATGTAACAGGCTTAGGAAGCAGACAAGCCAGTTTCCCAGCCACCAAGCCTTAAGGCCAAGATTTCCAGCTAACCCCCTCCATGTCTTAGAGCCATGGCAGTGCAGAAAACATTTGTAAAGGCAGTTTAAATATTTTTTGCTGGACCAGGAAAAGACGTTTTCCTGACTTATGATCCTGTATTATGTGGCAACAATAAGCTAGGATTTTACTTATATATTTAATTTGGTTGTTGTTTGTGGGCGGCACGGTGACCATGGTTAGCACTAGATGATTGTGGGCAGCACAATAGTTAGCCTCCCCATTGAAACATGGTCTATTGTATTATCCAGAACTAGATGCAACACTGCTTCTTTCTTCAATGGCTTGGAGACATATTGATCAAGAAAGTTCTCCTATACATATTTCAAACATTTTCCCCTCCCTGCTTGCTCTTTATTGTCTTTCTCCGAGCCTACAAATACCACCCTTTTTGTTGTATTTTGTTGTTTCTGCATCTCACTGAAATATGCTAATAGATTTGTTCCTTCGTCCCCTTTTCATTCACTGGTAAATAGGTGCACACCTATTAGCATAATTTCTTTCTTTTTTTAAATATTTTATTGAAAATTTTTGGTCAACCATCACAGTACATTGTGCATCCTTTACACAATAATATAACAGTATAAATAACAATGACCTGTTTTATAAACAAAGAATAAATAATATATAACAAAAAAGAAAACTAAAACTAAATGGCAACTGTCTTGTCTCAGATAAACACTCTCCAAAAATATAATTTAACAGTCCAATATACAATTATTTATAGCAACGACCTATACATATTATACATATATATTAACAACCCATAGAGTCCTTCTGGTTCCTCCCCCCCACCCCCCCACCCCCCCCCCCCCCCCCGGGCTGCTGCTGCTACCTTCTTCTTTTCCATTCCCTCTATCTTTCTGTGAGGTATTCGACGAACGGTTGCCACCGCCTGGTGAACCCTTGAGCCGATCCCCTTAGGACGAACTTAATCCGTTCCAGCTTTATAAACCCTGCCATGTCATTTATCCAGGTCTCCACCCCCGGGGGCTTGGCTTCCTTCCACATCAACAGTATCCTGCGCCGGGCTACTAGGGACGTAAAGGCCAAAACATCGGCCTCTCTCGCCTCCTGTACTCCCGGCTCTTGTGCAACCCCAAATATAGCCAACCCCCAGCTTGGTTCGACCTGGACCCCCACTACTTTCGAAAGCGCCTTTGTCACCCCCACCCAGAACCCCTGTAGTGCCGGACATGACCAGAACATGTGGGTGTGATTCGCTGGGCTTCTCGAGCATCTCGCACACCTATCCTCTACCCCAAAAAATTTACTGAGCCGTGCTCCAGTCATATGCGCCCTGTGTAACACCTTAAATTGAATCAGGCTTAGCCTGGCACACGAGGACGATGAGTTTACCCTACTTAGGGCATCCGCCCACAGCCCCTCCTCAATCTCCTCCCCCAGCTCTTCTTCCCATTTCCCTTTCAGCTCATCTACCATAATCTCCCCCTCATCCCTCATTTCCCTATATATATCTGACACCTTACCGTCCCCCACCCATGTCTTCGAGATCACTCTGTCCTGCACCTCATGCGTCGGGAGCTGCGGGAATTCCCTCACCTGTTGCCTCACAAAAGCCCTCAGTTGCATATACCGGAATGCATTCCCTTGGTGCAACCCATATTTCTCGGTCAGCGCTCCCAGACTTGAGAACTTCCCATCCACAAACAGATCTTTCAGTTGCGTTACTCCTGCTCTTTGCCATATTCCAAATCCCCCATCCATTCTCCCCGGGGCAAACCTATGGTTATTTCTTATCGGGGACCCCACCAAGGCTCCCGTCTTTCCCCTATGCCGTCTCCACTGTCCCCAAATTTTCAAAGTCACCACCACCACCGGGCTTGTGGTGTATTTCTTCGGTGAGAACGGCAATGGGCCCGTCACCATAGCTTGTAGGCTAGTCCCCCTACAGGACGCCCTCTCCAATCTCTTCCACGCCGCTCCCTCCTCTTCTCCCATCCACTTACTCACCATTGAGATATTGGCGGCCCAGTAGTACTCACTTAGGCTCGGTAGTGCCAGCCCCCCCCTATCCCTACTACGCTGTAAGAATCCCTTCCTCACTCTCGGGGTCTTCCCGGCCCACACAAAACTCATGATACTCTTTTTGATCCTTTTGAAAAAAGCCTTCGTGATCACCACCGGGAGGCACTGAAACACAAAGAGGAATCTCGGGAGGACTACCATTTTAACCGCCTGCACCCTCCCTGCCAGTGACAGGGATACCATGTCCCATCTCTTGAAGTCCTCCTCCATTTGTTCCACCAATCGCGTTAAATTTAACCTATGCAATGTACCCCAATTCTTGGCTATCTGGATCCCCAAGTAACGAAAGTCCCTTGTTACCTTCCTCAGCGGAAAGTCCTCTATTTCTCTGCTCTGCTCCCCTGGATGCACCACAAACAACTCACTTTTCCCCATGTTCAGTTTATATCCTGAGAATTCTCCAAACTCCCGAAGTGTCCGCATTATCTCTGGCATCCCCTCCGCCGGGTCCGCTACATATAACAACAAATCATCCGCATACAGAGATACCCGGTGTTCTTCTCCTCCTCTAAGTACTCCCCTCCACTTCTTGGAACCCCTCAATGCTATTGCCAGGGGCTCAATCGCCAGTGCAAACAATAATGAGGACAGAGGGCATCCCTGCCTTGTCCCTCTATGGAGCCGAAAGTATGCAGATCCCCGTCCATTCGTGACCACACTCGCCACTGGGGCCCTATACAACAGCTGCACCCATCCAACATATTCATCTCCAAAACCAAATCTCCTCAACACCTCCCACAGATAATCCCACTCCACTCTATCAAATGCTTTCTCGGCATCCATCGCCACCACTATTTCCGCTTCCCCCTCTGGTGGGGGCATCATCATTACCCTAGCAGCCTCCGTATATTCGTATTCAGCTGTCTCCCCTTCACAAACCCAGTTTGGTCCTCATGGACCACCCTCGGGACACATTCCTCTATCCTCATTGCCATTACCTTGGCCAGAATCTTAGCGTCTACATTTAGGAGGGAGATAGGTCTATAGGACCCGCATTGCAGCGGGTCCTTTTCCTTCTTTAGGAGAAGCGATATCGTTGCCTCAGACATAGTCGGGGGCAGCTGTCCCCTTTCCTTTGCCTCATTAAAGGTCCTCATCAGTAGCGGGGCGAGCAAGTCCACATATTTCCTGTAAAATTCAACTGGGAATCCATCCGGTCCCGGAGCCTTCCCCTCCTGCATGCTCCTAATTCCTTTCACTACTTCCTCTATTTCTTTCTGTGCTCCCAGTCCCACCCTTTCCTGCTCCTCCACCTTGAGAAATTCCAGCCGGTCCAGAAAGCCCATCATTCTCTCCCTCCCATCCGGGGGTTGAGCTTCGTATAATTTTTTATAAAATGCCTTGAACACTCCATTCACTCTCTCCGCTCCCCGCTCCACCTCTCCTTCCTCATCCCTCACTCCCCCTATTTCCCTCGCTGCTCCCCTTTTCCTCAATTGGTGGGCCAGCAACCTGCTCGCCTTCTCCCCATATTCGTACTGTACACCCTGTGCCTTCCTCCACTGTGCCTCTGCAGTACCCGTTGTCAGCAAGTCAAATTCTACGTGTAGCCTTTGCCTTTCCCTGTACAGTCCCTCCTCCGGTGCCTCCGCATATTGCCTGTCCACCCTCTGACGTTCTTGCAGCAACCGCTCCCTACTCTCCTGCTTTCCTTTATGTGCCCTTATTGATATCAGCTCCCCTCTAACCACTGCCTTCAGCGCCTCCCAGACCACTCCCACCTGGACCTCCCCATTATCATTGTGTTCCAAGTACTTTTCAATGCACCCCCTCACCCTTAGACACACACCCTCATCTGCCATTAGTCCCATGTCCATTCTCCAGGGTGGGCACCCTTCTGTTCCTACCTCCCCTATCTCCAAGTCCACCCAATGTGGAGCGTGATCCGAAATGGCTATAGCTGTATACTCCGTTCCCCTCACCTTCGGGATCAACGCCCTTCCCAAAACAAAAAAGTCTATTCGCAAATAGACTTTGTGGACATAGGAGAAAAACGAAAACTCCTTACTCCTAGGTCTGCTAAATCTCCACGGGTCTACTCCTCCCATCTGCTCCATAAAATCTTTAAGCACCATGGCTGCTGCCGGCCTCCTTCCAGTCCTGGACCTCGACCTGCCCAGCCCTGGTTCCAACACCGCATTGAAATCTCCCCCCATTACCAACTTTCCCACCTCTAGGTCCGGGATGCGTCCTAGCATACGCCTCATAAAATTGGCATCATCCCAGTTCGGGGCATATACGTTTACCAAAACCACCGTCTCCCCCTGTAGTTTGCCACTCACCATCACGTATCTGCCCCCGCTATCCGCCACTATAGTCTTTGCCTCAAACATTACCCGCTTCCCCACTAATATAGCCACCCCCCTGTTTTTCGCATCGAGCCCCGAATGGAACACCTGCCCCACCCAACCTTTGCGTAGTCTCACCTGGTCTATCAGTTTCAAGTGCGTTTCCTGTAACATCACCACGTCTGCCTTAAGTTTCTTAAGGTGTGCGAGTACCCATGCCCTCTTTATTGGCCCGTTCAGCCCTCTCACGTTCCACGTGATCAGCCGGGTTGGGGGGCTTTTTACCCCCCCCCCCCCCTTGTCGATTAGCCATCCCCTTTTTCCAGCTCCTCACCCAGTTCCCACGCAGCTGTGTCCCCCCCCAGGCGGTGCCCCCCCGGCCCATCCCACCCCATACCAGCTCCCCCCTTTCCCCAGCAGCAGCCCAATAATTCCTGCCTCCCACCCCCCCCCCCCGCTAGATCCCCCACTAGCGTAGTTACACCCCCCATGTTGCTCCCAGAAGTCAGCAAACTCTGGCCGACCTCGGCTTCCCCCCGTGACCTCGGCTCGCACCGTGCGACGCCCCCTACTTCCTGCTTCCCTATTCCCGCCATGATTATCATAGCGCGGGAACCGAGCCCACGCTTCCCCCTTGGCCCCGCCCCCAATGGCCAACACCCCATCTCCTCCACCTCCTTTGCTCCCCCCAGCACCTCCTGTGGAAGAGAGAAAAGTTACCACATCGCAGGATTAATAACATAAAACTCCTCTTTCCCCCCTTTTTACCCCCCTCTTCGCCCCCCATACTCGCCCCACCACTTTGTTTCAAACGTTCTTTTTTTAATAACCCGCTCATTCCAATTTTTCTTCCACGATAAAAGTCCACGCCTCATCCGCCGTCTCAAAGTAGTGGTGCCTCCCTTGATATGTGACCCACAGTCTTGCCGGTTGCAGCATTCCGAATTTTATCTTCTCTTTGTGAAGCACCGCCTTGGCCCGATTAAAGCTCGCCCTCCTTCTCGCCACCTCCGCACTCCAGTCTTGGTATACGCGGATCACCGCGTTCTCCCACTTACTGCTCCGAGTTTTCTTTGCCCATCTAAGGACTATCTCTCTATCCTTAAAACGGAGGAATCTCACCACTATGGCTCTGGGAATTTCTCCTGCTCTCGGTCCTCGCGCCATCACTCGGTATGCTCCCTCCACCTCCAGCGGACCCGCCGGGGCCTCCGCTCCCATTAACGAGTGCAGCATCGTGCTCACATATGCCCCGACGTCCGCTCCCTCCGCACCTTCAGGAAGACCAAGAATCCTTAGGTTGTTCCTCCTCGCGTTGTTCTCCAGCGCCTCCAGCCTTTCCACACATCGTTTATGGTGTGCCTCATGCATCTCTGTCTTCACCACCAGGCCCTGTATGTCGTCCTCATTCTCGGCAGCCTTTGCATTCACGACCCGAAGCTCCCGCTCCTGGGTCTTTTGCTCCTCCTTTAGCCCTTCGATCGCCTGTAATATCGGGGCCAACAGCTCCTTCTTCATTTCCTTTTTGAGTTCTTCCACGCAGCGTTTCAAAAACTCGTGTTGTTCAGGGCCCCGTATTAAACTGCCACCTTCCGACGCCATCTTGGTTTTTGCTTGCCTTCCTTGCCGCTGCTCTAAAGGATCCACCGCAATCCGGCCACCTTCCTCTCCTTTTTTCATCCGTATACAGGGGGGATTCCCTTCTGGTTCACCGCACAGTACTTTAAGCCGTTAAAATTGCCGTTGGGGCTCTTATTAAGAGCCCAAATGTCCGTTCCACCGGGAGCTGCCGAAACGTGCGACTCAGCTGGTCATCGCCGCACCCGGAAGTCCTATTAACATAATTTCTAATAGCTAGAAAGCTCTACTTTGTCAATTGCCATTCATTCCAGACGCTAATGAACAGTATTGAGCAGGGCGTTGTAGCCACCTAAAGTGGCCAACTCCCGATTTAAAATGGCGAACGGCAAAGGCTGATGGGAAAGTCAGCCAACAAGACAGAACCCAGCGGCTGCAGGTGTGCTGTGTATTTACCTCTGCAAAAAACCAGACAACATCATTACCAGCGACCATCAGCATAACAAAGTAGCAGCCATCTGCATACTGATGAGCAATCCCCGGGAACAATAAGTAACATTTTGACACACAAAGCAAAGCCAGACTCCTCGGCGCCAGCAGGAGCTAAAACAAAGGAGGTAAACAAGCACCTCAAGACCGCCCATCGATCAGGGAACCGCTCCAGTATTGGAGAAAATCTAACCAAGCGATTGGGACAAAGTCCAATCACTTGGGATCAGGTACAGGGTCCGCCCCAACAGGTGGGAAGCCCCTGGGGGCTATAAGAGTTGAGTCCCAAGTTCAAACCGCTCTCTCTTCACTGCTCTCTTCTCCCTGCCCGGGTCACCCAGCAAAAGGAACCAACATTGACCGTGACCGGTGCAGTGAGTCCAGTGATCATCAAAATCGTAAGTCTTAATTCAACGCTCGCTACGAGATAGGTGCTCCTAGCTACCAATCCGGACCAACTTCGTGTCCCGCAGACTCAGAACCTGAACGAAAGGCCATTTGTTCCCCTGACCTGGTGGGCCAATTCAAAGTTAAGTATAGGCCTGTTAGTTGTAGAAGTAGCTTAGACGTAGAATTTGTGCATGAGTAGCGATTACGGTGTATAATAAATGTGCTTTGATTTAAATCTTACTAGTCGGTGTATTGGATTATTGATCATTACTCGGACTTGAACCTCGTGGCGGTATCATAAAGATACCTGGCGCCTCGAGAGTAAAGGTAATAAAACAGAGCAATTAAACCAAGAACAAAATTAGCAACATTATTTGGCGACTCTGGTGGGATCCGATCTAGAAGTGGAAAACCACTCCGGGAGAATCCAGAATTTGATTCAGAGATCCAATTGGAAATGGAAAACTACAAGTGTTCAAGCAGTTCTGATCAATACTCATAATTCGGAAGTGTGTATATGCATGCGTAACTAACAGGGCTATAAGGTAAAACTGATAGATTTTTTGTTACGACAAAACTATCGGAGGTTTGTATATCGGAAAGTAGCGAAAGCCGTACCCGTATTTACAGCACCGCATTAATACCCCTGTCCCAAATTTGAAGAGCAGCTTTGGGTAGGAAAGATGGCAATGCAGGCAATGCAGCGCCTAATGACCCCAGAGGAATTTGTGGTCGCAGTGACCAGCAGCAGTAGAGTGGGACAATGTCCCATTTGGGAGGAAGAGATCAGGAAATATCTCAAAGGGAAAGGATGGCCCCTTTGGAATGAATTCTGTGACAACGAGGAATCAGGCCCCGGGAGTATAGGACATACTTGGTGGGAGAACCTGAGCGAGATCCACAAAAAGAGCTTAGCGAGAGCTCGCAAGCCGATGGCAATCGTGTCCTGCTTGGCACAATTGCGAGGCACAGAGGAGGTTGTTAGGACGCTCCGGAAAGAAGTTGAGGGCATACATCGAATGAGTAAGGTCGATGTAAGCGAGGTAGAAAAGGAGAATTTGGAATTGAGAAGGAAGTTGGCAGCAAAAGATGGAGAGGTGGAGGATGCCAAAAGGGCACACCAGTCTTGTCTGGCGCACTTGAGCAGCTTCCAGTCTCAATATGAAAAGGCCTACGAGGACACGCAACGTGCAGTCCTGGTACGTGAAGAAACAGAAAAACAGGTAGAAGCATTACAGAGACAGTGCAGCGATCTAAAGGCAGCATTAAGAGCACTCCATGCTGCCATCACAGAACAAAGACAAAGCACGTTAGATCACGCAAAGTGCTGGAAGCAGATTGCAGAGCTGCAATCGCTGCTTTCAGTTCAGAAAGGTTTCCAGGAAACCTTTGGAGAAAAATTAGATCAGGAAGACGGCCCTGATTGGGAAGAATTGAATGAAACAGCGCAGAGATATGTTCAGGGAACATGTGTGCAGGGAAAGCCACAAAAAAGGAAAGCGCCCCAAACCCCCACAGAGCAGATAGTTCAGGCTCCAATGAACCCAGTAACCACCCACCGCACAGCCACATCGGACGATACGGAATTTCTATACTCCACCCCCTTAACAGTGACCCAATTACGGGACGCGTGCGATAAGATCACAACGTTCCTCCCCACCTCAGACCCCCACCATTTTATTGCCACAGTTAAGCATCAGGCGACCATGTACAGCCTGGATGAGCGAGAGCATGTAAAGCTCACCGTTTTAAGTTTAGACCCTTCAGTCGCAGCAGCCCTTCCCGACCCACAGGATGTAGGAGGAGGCACCCTTACAGAAATGCATACCACGATCCTGGATGCGATCGGGTATAACCGGGGTGACCCCATAGATGGCCTCAACAAATGTAGGCAAAAGAAATCCGAGCACCCCACAGCGTTTGCTGGATGCCTGTGTATCCACTTTGCAGCAGTCTTTGGAGACTTAGACCGTGCCCATTTGTCCCCAGACAACATGGCCAAATGGGCCCGCACTCTTATCTCCCATGCCACAGAAACAGGACAGAAAGCCTGCACGAGTTATGATCCCTCAGAGGAGACCCATAACAAGAACTGGGTAGTGAAAAGATTGTCCTGTACTTGGGAGCAATCAATAAAAAGTAAACCCGCAGTCAAGAATCCCGAGGAAATGCAGGCAGATATGCAGGCAGTAAAAACACACCAGAACCCCGCATGGGTGAATGAGGGAAAGAACAGCCCCCCACCCAAGTCACAGGAATGTTACAACTGCGGACAGTTGGGACACTTTCCAAGGGAATGCAATGCCACTAGAAAGCCACAGAGAGCCCAGCAGATGGGCACTCTGAGTAAGAAAAAGACAGAGCCCATTCATAGCATTAGCGCCCGTTTAGATCAGACGGACTTGACCGAACGGACTGACGGTGTACGGGCTCCCCCAGTTGGGTCTGCGACACCCTTTGGGATAGGTCCGGACGACCGATAGTTGCAGCGAAAATTCAGGGACAGCCCATCGAGTTTCTCTGGGATACAGGAGGGTCCCGCACCACAATAAATTCCTCCATCCTGTTTCAAAAAGACACGTGGCCCATTACAGCCACCATCACCCTCAGCGGCTTTACAGGCCACTCACAGCAGGGACACATCACAGCCCCTGTACCCATTCAAATCGGTAACATTACCACCAAGCACCCCGTGGTTTTAGTTGACCTGCCCCACACAACAGAACACATTCTGGGAATCGACTTCATGAATTCCCACAACTTATCATTTGATCCAGTCAACCAGTGTGTCTGGAAAATGGCAAAGTCTGCAAGAGCCCCTGCAATGCTCAACATTGGAGAATACGCAAACAAAATTAGCGCAGTAGGCGAATTTTGGTTCAACCCGACCACGCTTAGTACGGACAAGCAGGTTAGGACAGTTCTGCAAAAGAACAGGACAGCATTCGCGACCCACAAGCACGACTGTGGACGGATGACTGGCTTCGTACAAATAACAGGACCTGACCCGAGACCCCAAAAGCAATACGGATTTCCCGAAGAGGCAGAGGGAGAAATCTCCAAGGTAATAGAAAGCTTATTAGAGCAGGGCGTACTTCGATCAGTAGCCTCCACTAATTATGCCCCGATTTGGCCAGTGAGAAAGTCCGATGGATCATGGCAACTGACCATCGATTACCGGGAACTCAACAAAATCACCCCCACAGCAGCCCCCACAGTAGCCACAAGTCCCGAGACCATGTTCAAGCAGGGACTCAATTCCCGATTCTTTACGGTTTTGGACGTCAGTAATGGATTCTGGTCCATTCCATTGGCAAAGGCGTGCCAGTACAAATTTGCCTTCACCTTTAAAGCACAGCAGTACACGTGGACATGCCTGCCACAAGGCTTCCACAACTCCCCCTCCATTTTCCACCGACAGCTGGCAAATGGTTTAGCCAAATTCTCTCGCCCCGAATGTCTGGTTCAGGACGTAGACGACCTACTACTGCAGACAGACACCAAGGAAGAGCACATCGAGCTTCTGTCCGAACTCCTGGAACTCTTACACTCAATCGGTTGTAAAGTCAACCCCAAAAAGGCCCAGATTTTGGAAGATAAGGTGATATATTTGGGAACAATTATCACACATGGTAAACGCGAGATTGAGCATAGAAGGATTGACTCGATTGCTAAATTGCCCCTTCCCCAGAATGTTTCAGCCCTCCGGTCGTTTTTAGGACTAGTTGGCTACTGCCGAAACCACATTGACGGTTTCGCCAGCAAGGCAGCGCCCCTCTCAGACCTCCTTAAGAAAGGAGCCCCCTGGGAATGGCTTCCGCAGCATACGGATGCTGTGGACTCTTTAAAACAGGCATTCATAGCAGCCCCCGCACTACAAGTTCCAGACCCGCTTTCCCCTTACGCCATAGAGGTAGCGACCACAGATTGCACCCTTTCAGCCGTGCTCCTCCAGGAACGGCACGACCAATTAAGGCCCGTAACTTACGCCTCCAGAATTTTAGATGCTGTGGAGCAGGGATTCTCAGCCTGTGAGAGGCACCTGCTTGCAGTATTTTGGGTAGTGCAGTATTTTTCATATATTACCGGACTGAACCCCATCACAATTCTCACCGAACACACCCCCACCCAACATTTACTGGACGGACGACTCCAGGACGGTACAGTAAGCCAGATTAGAGCAGCGAGATGGACCCTTCTCTTGCAGGGACGGGACATCACTGTTAAAAGGACAAAGACGCACATCTATTTAGCCGACAACTTACAGTACCCCGGAACCCCCCCCATGAATGTGAAATTATCTCTCAACACCACAACACAGGCCCCTTTATTGCTAAAACACCCCCCAGAAAGATAGGTAGTTCAACCCAGAGCCCCAAGCACACAGACACGTGTGAGCCCATAAAGATCTATGTGGATGGATCTTCCACAGTCTTGGATGGGAAGCGCATAACAGGTTGCGGTATCTATGTTGAGGACACGCAGGGACGCGCCCTAGAGGAAATATCGTTAAAACATCCAGGCCACTTAGGCGCAGAGCAGCAGAGCTCGCGGCCATCGCATATATAGTGGAACACCCAGATTCCTTCCCCAGCCCAGCAGACATATACTCGGACAGCCTCTATGTCTGCAACAGCCTTACGGAATTCCTGCCCGTGGAAAGCAAGAGGATTTGTTTCCGCAGACGGAAAAACCCTCCCTTCAGCCCCATTGCTCCGTCATATTTTACAGAGAGCCCAGAACAGGACCTTTGGGATAGTCAAGGTTCGTAGTCACCATCGTTCCTCCGCCCTTGGAAATGTAAAGGCCGACGCACTGGCCAAAGCAGGTTCCAGGCATGGATATTTTTGGACACCCCCCGAAAGCGCGCCAGTGAGTGCAGTTCAGGTCTCACAGACAAAGATCGAGGATCTAGTGGAGGCCTAGAAGCAGGACGGCAATTTCAGGGAGATTGTAAAAGGAAAATATCCAGCTCCCTATGAGAGGTTCAAAAATGCTCTGACCACACATGACGGTGTGGTGTTGAAAGACACCCTTTATGTGGTTCCTGAACAGGACAGGAATCAACTGATTTGTTTGTTCCATGACGGTCATGGACATCAGGGAATCGATCCCACTACAGCCCACCTCAGGCAGCTCTGCTGGTAGACGAGTTTAAAGGATGATGTAAACCACTACATCGAGAATTGTCTCATCTGTGCCCAGAATAATCCGGACAGATATGCCAAAAGGGCTCAACTCAGCCACACCCGACCCGTTAATGGCCCCTGGACTAACCTCCAGATTGATTTTATAGGACCATTGCCCCCTTGCAGGAATGGCTATAAATATGTACTTGTGGTAATTGACACATTTACGAAATGGGTGGAAGCATTCCCAGCCCGCACAAACACTGCAAAAACCACAGCCAAGATTTTGACCCACCACATCTTTACGAGATGGGGACTCCCCCGCAGCATTGAATCCGACCAAGGTTCCCATTTTACGGGACGGGTCATGCAGAACGTCCTCACGACATTTGGCATCACCCAAAAATTCCACATAGCAACCCACCCACAGTCGAGTGGTATCGTGGAGCGCATGAATCGGACCCTAAAATCCACCCTCAGAAAAATGGTCCAGCAAAACAACACCACTTGGGACTCAGTCCTCCCTTTTGCGCTGATGTTTTTGCGTAATACAATTTCTACTTCCACAGGTTACACCCCACACACTCTCATGACCGGATGCCCCATGAAAGGCACAGAATATTTGTTAGGTTTAGACTTGACCAGCCCCGAGGTGACGGCCCTCACACACGAGAAAGCAGTAGAGCAATTAGTTGGAAATGTTAAAACGGCTCAGCTAGCAGCCGCAGTAAAATTGGGCACCAGAAAGAAACAGAGCAAGGCTTGTTTCGACAAGACAGTGCATGCGACTGAGTACAGTATAGGACAGCAAGTTATGCTCTCCGTATATAACCCCAACACATTCCTGTCCCCAAAATACTCGGGTCCGTACTCCATTGCGGACAAAGTAAGCCCTTCCGTATATAAAATAAAGTATCCCAACGGTAAGACTGCATGGTTCCATATCAACCAGCTGAAGGCATATGGAACACAGTCTAACCATGCACACCACGTCATGCTCGACGCAGCACACCACGCCCACAGCCAACGTAACCCTACCATCCCCCAACACGTCCAGCCCAGCCACGGACTCAACCTCGACTCCACCCCCGAAATATACACTCCGCCCTGGAACGCCCACAGACTGCAGCAGCAGAGACAGCGACTGTGACTCGGACGATAACCACAGCACGCATCCCTACTATCCCCATGCAACAGGACCCACACCTAGCGATTCCGGCAACTATCAGAGTGATCCCGTCATGATCACTTTCCTAAATAAACCCCACCACCGACCACCGAACTACACTGATGACCTCGATTCTGTCCCACACACCTAGACACCAACTATTGGCACTGAGATAACTCGTTCCGACTCGTCCGCAATGACGAGAGCAACCCCACCTCACACCATGCAGCCCTTTCAGCCCTGATACACTCAAGAGTTTGGCACCTGGGAGAAGATGACGACCTTGGGTCAGACTCCCAAACCGAGAACCCCTTTGCGACCCTGTTCGCAACCGAGAACTGAGGTGTCCAGATGATGTTTTAAAAGGAACCGCTTGGGAGAAGTGGTGTCCTTTCTGATGGAACCTGCAGCATGTTTTATGTTGTTTGTCGTGTTTTGTTAAATGTTGTATGTCAGACAGGAATTTATTTTTTCACAGCCCCACGCCTTTTCCGCCGAAACCTCTGAGGACTTGCCCGCAGAGACTCGCTATTGGCCAGACACTAGTTCAGAGGAACTAGCTCGTCTGCAGAGACTTGTTAAGGTACCAGATGCCCATTCGCAACTGCCCTTCTGGTTCAAGGGAAAGAACCACTACGGCAGCCCCACCACGATGACTACATTTCTTGCTCGTTCTTGTTGGTTGCTCAGGCAGTGGAGAAACGGCTTGAGACCCGCCCTGCCTGGGAACCCCCCTCTGGTCAACTACGCTCGGGTAGGGGAGACACGGCATTGGTAGCCGTCCTACCCAGGGACTCCATCCAACTCTTACCCGTCGCGGCCCATACGCACCTCATTTTGGAAATTTTAGTTCAAAAGTTTTGTTTTGTTTCAGGTAACCCTTAGGTTGCCAACCACATGCTATTTACATCCTGAAATCATTTGGATGGTAAATTGCAGTCTGCGAGACGGCTCGCACTGGTTCATTATTTGGAAGTGTGTCTTGTCCTAAAATTCGGTTTTTGAAAAAAAAAAAGAGTGAGTCACACCCAGTGACCAATTATAAAGGGAGTAATTGGCACTAAAGGACAGACAATCGTACGAGATGTTAAACCAAGATAGTTACAGACACTATGTTTGTTTCCACAGAACTCCAGAACCGGAGAAGAAGAGCCATGAGGACTTCCTCCACATGAATCAGCAGCATACTAATGGACATTTGGTTGCGAGTGAACGCGAACCCCATGACTTCAAGCCCCCCCAGCCGTTAATGTTTCACTTCCCCGCAGTACCCAGAGCCCAGTCACCAGCGACACCACGCCACCTTGGTGTGCCAGGTTTATAACCTGGTACTCTGTCATATGTAAAAAAAACCTTACTAGTATTGGCGATACTCTGCTGCATAGTGCAGACTATGCGTCTAAGGAAATGGAGGAGAGCCTACCGTGCTCAAAACCCCGGTATATAGGATCAGATCCCCTATTTTCGGATACGACCAGACCCCCGACCCCCGCGATCTATAAAGAGCATTCCTTTGCGGTTTTATTGTAAATAAAGAAATGTAAAGAACTGTTCATGAGCAAATTGTACGATCCTGAGCTTGACTGCCAAGCCAGGAAAAATGTGTATAAACTATGATTTTGTTTGTATGGTTGAGGAAGTTAGAATAATGAAATGTTTAAGTGAGTGTAGTGTGTTAAGAATAGTTAGAGGTTCCCATTTCTATTGTTTCATAATGCATGTCCCTGTTTGACATAGCGCCCCTCAGAATTGTCAGTTAAAATTGTTTGCATAGTTATGGTCAGTGTAGAGGCCTTGAAAGAAGTGCCCCCCAGGTCAGGGAATGGAAAGCAACATAGTTATGTGATCCTTCACGCTTCCCGTTAGGATCACAAGGAGGGAATGTAGCCACCTAAAGTGGCCAACTCCCGATTTAAAATGGCGAACGGCAAAGGCTGATGGGAAAGTCAGCCAACAAGACAGAACCCAGCGGCTGCAGGTTTGCTGTGTATTTACCTCTGCAAAAAAACAGACATCGATACCAGCGACCATCAGCATAACAAAACAAACAGCCATCTGCATACTTATGAGCAATCCCCGGGAACAATAAGTAACATTTTGACACACAAAGCAAAGCCAGACTCCTTGGCGCCAGCAGGAGCCAAAACAAAGGAGGTGAACAAGCACCTCAAGACCGCCCATCGATCAGGGAACGGCTCCAGTATTGGAGAAAATCGAACCAAGCAATTGGGACAAAGTCCAATCACTTGGGATCAGGTACTGGGTCCGCCCCGACAGGTGGGAAGCCCCTGGGGGCTATAAGAGTTGAGTCCCAAGTTCAAACCGCTCTCTCTTCACCGCTCTCTTCTCCCTGCCCGGGTCACCCAGCAAAAGGAACCAACATTGACCGTGACCGGTGCAGTGACTCCAGTGATCATTGAAATCCTAAGTCTTAATTCAACGCTCGCTACGGGATAGGCGCTCCGAGCTACCAATCCGTACCAACTTCCAATCCCGCAGGCTCAGAACCCGAACGAAAGGCCATTTGTTCCCCTGACCTGGTGGGCCAGTCCGAAGCGAAGTATAGGCCTGTTAGTTGTAGGAGTAGCTTAGACGTAGAATTTATGCATGAGTATCGATTGCTGTGTATAATAAATGTGCTTTGATTTGAATCTTATTAATCGGTGTATTGAGTTATTGATCATTACTTGAACTTGAACCTCGTAGCGGTATCATTAAGATACCTGGCGACTCGAGAGCAAAGGTTATAAAACAGAGCAATTGAACCAACCAAAAGTTAGCAACAGCATTAACCCCTTGTTCAAAGTTAAGTATAGGCCTGTTAGTTGTAGAAGGAGCTTAGACGTAGAATTTGTGCATGAGTAACGATTACTGTGTATAATAAATGTGTTTTGATTTAAATCTTACTAATCAGTGTATTGGATTATTGATCATTACTCCGACTTGAACCTCGTGGCGGTATCATAAAGATACCTGGCGACTCGAGAGCAAAGGTAATAAAACAGAGCAATTGAACCAAGAACAAAATTAGCAACAGCGTCCAGCAATTTAAAGATCAAAATACACCATTTAGTTTCTCATTGGAATTTCTTTATTTTTGTGAGCAGTTTTCACAGCCCATACAGAAGGTACAATACAATCCTATCAAAGGATAAAGTTGCCAGCTTTTTTTACAGACATAATGCTGATATTTCAGATGATCGGTTGAATCAGTCGGATCAAAACCAGGAAGTTGAGATTGTAAAAAATATACAAACTCTGAATAATATTAAAAGAGCTTTTTTTTTTGGAATAAGGGACAATCTTTGAGAAGATCAAATTACTATATTTTCATTTCTTCCTCAATGGTCTGTGTCTCAACTTTGACTTTCTTTGCTGGTATATAAGAGCCCATTCCTGCTGCTCGTTCCGCTTCTGCCTGAGTGTACGGCTCTTCACTCAGCTGTTTTAGTCTAGAAAATACACAAAGCCAAAAGCACCAGTATGAGAATTCAACGGTTGATTTAATTGAGCAATGATCATGGGATGGCAAATTTCTCCTGTTCAATTAATGGGCCCATTTCTTCCAGTTCAGATATTAGGTTCAACATCTTAAACTGATACAGGCTCGCCCAAGCGTGCAGCGAGTTTAGCCAGTGAATAACAGATACGGACCAGATCTGTACTCAGACACAACAGGCCTCAGAAGAACCTGGCTTTGGGAAAGGAAAACTGGTCCATTACTGATCACTAACTGGCAATGTCTGTTAAAAGTGTTCATCAGTGGGGCGGCACGGTGGCGCAGTGGCTAGCACTGCTGCCTTACAGCACAGAGGACCTGGGTTTGATCCCAGCCCCGGGTCACTGTCTGCGTGGAGTTTGCACATTTTCCTAGTGTCTGCGTGAGTCTCACCCCCACAACCCAAAGTTATACAGGCTAGATGGATTGGCCACGCTAAATTGCCCCTTAATTGTAAAAAAAACATTGGGTACTCAAATTTATTTTTTAAAAGTGTACATCAGAAAAGAATAAAATCAGTGTGATTTGTAGCCCCAAAGAGTTCAATAGCATGCCAACACTCATGGTCAAGGCACCTTTGAATAGGCATTAAAGGGGATTGCATAATTGGCTCATGCCCCTCCCCCACAACACTTCAGTGGTGGGGGCATGAGAGAAGACGGAGGAATGAGTGAATCGGGGGGTCTGACTCATAAAAACCAGCCACTGACTTGATGAAAAGTGCACTTGCGTAGTCAATGCGTCAGGAGGTCTTATGGTACACGAAGTAGGATCCCTGGCTCTGAGCCAGCAGCTCTGGATTCACATCCCATCTCAGGACTTGATGGCCAAGGAAAGTACATTCATAATGCAACCAAACTACCTCAAAATCTTTCTAACACACACCTATGGTGCTACGTTTGGGACTGATTCCTCATCAGCCTGGTAATGGAAAGAACATTATAGCCTCTACCACCACTGGCCATAGCTCTAGACAACATGCATGTAAAGTACACGTTGCCTCAGCCACTCAAATTCCCCGAGTGATCTGTAACTCACGTGTGTATGTGTGTGTGTGTGTGGTGGTGGGGGTGTAGATAGAAGAAGATTTGAGTAGTGAGAGACACCTATAGTCATGGCTACAGAAAGATTCAGCCAGTCTATAATTTCCACCCAATTTACATAACTTGCCACATTTTACAATGCAGCTTTATACATCAAGAATGGTTACTTGTAACCTTGGTACTTTGTCCATCAGTATTTGTCACTGACTAAATTAAGTATCCTCGATTGTGCGGATTTAACACAGTGGCTCCATCTCAATAATGAAACAGCCTTCTTTTTGGCACATGCTAAATAATACACATGTAGGTTTCCTAAAGATGTATAGAATATTTTTACGATTCATAACATCGATCTTTAGAATTATGCAGCATCAATTAGTCCTGGATTAATTTAAGAATACCTTCGCTTGTGAACTTTTGTTTTAAAGTGCTCTTTGAGACTCCGCTGATCAATGAAGTACCGCCTGCAAATGAAGCAAAAGAAAAAAAAGTGACTAAACAGTAAAGGAAGTACTGCAAACCTCTGTGGCCGCCTGTCAAACCATATTCAAGCTTAAATTCATGCAAGTGACGTGAGCGTTTCTCGCAAGGCCAGTGTTTATTGCCCGTCCATAATTGCTCGCGAGAAGGTGACAGTGAGTTCCCTCCTTGAATATAGCAAAGGGGTTGTTAACCATTTCAGAGGACAGTTAGAAGTCAACCACATGTTTGTGGCTGGTCGCAAACAGGTCAGCGGTACAAGGCGGCGGGCGGCTCACCATCACATTCTCCAGGGCAATTGGGAACAGGTTACAAATGTTGACCTTCCCAGCAAACCACACATTCCATGAAAGAATTTTTGAAAATTGAATTCTGAAAATTTTTGTAAATGACCCTTGGTAATCATACTTGGTCTATAACAGATGTAGAATTTTAGGCGGAACACCCTCAATTCATCAGTATACCCACCCCCGGTGGCTACTTGTCCTCGCACAGTCCCTCCCTTTTGTAAATTCAGCCCAGATAAAGAGCTGCTGAGGCTCCTGAGCGCAACTCATCTGTGGTGGCAAAGGCGTGCGACATTCAATTAAATACCAACAGGCGATAAATGATACGCTCCTTATGAGGCAGGCATTGTCAGACTCGGGGGCGCAACTGGGTCGCGGGCGGGTGTCGGGAGGGTCGCGGAGCCGTCCATCGCGGCGCTCCCGATCGCGCATTCTGCAGGCAACAAAATGGACGCAAACATGGAAAACAAATGCGGCCGCACTGCGCATGCATGCCAGATCATGGCACGCTTGCGCAAAACTATGTGCATGCGCGCCGATGATCAGGCACGCATGCGCAGTGCGGCCGTCTTTTTTTTTTTTTAAAACGGTTGCAGCTTTTCGTTTTGTAAGTTGAGGGGGTTTTATTCATTTAATTTTTTTTTACAAGTTTGGGGGGGTTTTATTTGATAAAAGTTTACAGGCAAAAAATGCAGAACTTTGGACAGATGGAGACTCCATATTTTCCGACGCCGGAAGGCCTCACCTTCATCCAACAGTTCCATTGGAGGAGCGTATACGAGGGCCAAAGGGACCCAAAACCATTTCCTCCATTTTTGTCAGCAGCAAACAAGGTAAGAGAAAATGGTGGGTCGCGCAGGCCGGCCTGTTGGTAAAAATGAATCCCCGGAAAAAAAGTTTGACGAACACTGTTCTGTGAAATAATATTTGATCCAAAACATAGGGAACACATTGTTCACTTACGCACAGTGCAAGCAATAGAATTGTGCACTTCCAATGGCGTCGTAATCTACTTCCTGGTGTAATAATTTGTCTGCATTTTCAGGTTTCATATCTTCATGAATCTGATCTAAATCTTTTGTTCGCCTTTTCGTTTTCCATTGCTTTGATACACTTTTCTTTTTGTCACTATTGTGATTTCCTATCTTCTTCGAGCGAGTCATTTCCACCAATGACCTTGGAACAAAAGTCAACAGAAATAGCCTATTTGAATTTTGTTTCCACCACTGTCTCAAATAGAACACCCACATCCTTACAATCACAAAAATTGCTGGAAAACTCAGTTCTGGTGGCATCTGTGTAGAGAGAAACAGAGTTAACATTGACTCTTTTTCTGGACTTTGGATTCTGAGGAAGAGTTATATTGCGCTTGAAACATTAAGTCTGTTTCTCTCTTCACAGATTGTCAGGCCTGCTGTGTTTTTCCAGCACTTCTGTTTTGATTTCAGATCTTCAGTATCTTGCTTTTATTTCTGTACATTCACGGTTTAAAAGAAAATGCAAAAATTCCCACGTCTTTTCTGCAAAAGCATAAATTCATACTTTTTAGTTGTCAACTCACAGACCAATATTCTGACGCTGAATTTAACAATTGACCTGTCTTTGTGACCTCAGTTAATAATTTGAGGATTAGCAAGAAAAGTTAAATAGTTACTTTCTCGGGCTGTTTAGCACAGGGCTAAATCGCTGGCTTTGAAAGCAGACCAAGGCAGGCCAGCAGCACGGTTCAATTCCCGTAACAGCCTCCCCGAACAGGCGACTAGGGGCTTTTCACAGTAACTTGAAGTCTACTTGTGACAGTAAGCGATTTTCATTTCATTTCATTTCTAGCCTTTAATATTTAAAGTTTCTCATTGTGTTCTAAGAGTTTTAAACCCAGAGGAGTTTTGGAGGAAGATGGCAGCGCAGTAGCAATCCCGAGACGTAGGCTAATGATCTGAGTTCAAACCCCATCACAGTAGCAGATAAGAGTTTAAATCCAGTTCATAAAATCTGGAATTGAAAGCTAGTCTCAGCAATTGTGACCATGAAATGGTTGACTGAAAGCCCACCTGGTTCACTAGTGCCCTTTAAGGAAGGAAATCTGCCGTCCTTACCTGGTACGGCCTACATGTGACTCCAAACCCACAGCAGTGACTCTTAATTGCCCACCGAAATGGCTGGGCAAGCCACTCAGTTCAAGGGCTATTAGGTATGAGCACCAAATGCTGGCCCAACTACCAACACCCACATTTCACAAAATAGCAATTAAAAATTTTTTCATAGCGATTTGGAACATGGATCAAATGATGAACGATGGTCCAACAAACCAAATTTAGGCCCATAGAATCTCTACAATGCAGAAGGAGGCCATCGGGTCTGCACCAACCCTCTGACAGAGCACCCTACCTAGGTCCACCCCACCTAATATGCACATCTTTGGACTATGTGAGGAAACTGAAGCACCCGGAGGAAACATACACAGACACCCAGGGAGAAAGTGCAAACTCCTCAGACAGTCATCCAAGGTCAGAATCGAACCCAGGTCCTGGCATCAAGGCAGCAGTGCTAACCATTATGCCACCTAAAGTCGGTTGCATCCCCTCCCCTCCCCCAGTACCCAATTATTTTTTTTCAAATTAAGGCACAATTTAGCATGGCCAAGCCACCTAACCTGCACATCTTTGGGTTGCGGGGGTGAAACCCACGCAGACATGGGGAGAATGTGCAAACTCCACAGTCAGTGACCCAGGGCCAGGATTCGAACCAGAGTATCAGCGCCGCAGTCCCAGTGCTAACCACTGCACCACACTTGCAAATCTCGATCTTGAAACCTTCGAACAGCCATAGGCTGGACCACTTGCTGCAAGTTCCCTCCGGGTGCTCCAGTTTCCTCCCACTTCTCCCGAAAGATGTGCTGTTCGGTAATTTAGACATTCTGAATTCTCCCTCAGTGTACCCGAACAGGCGCCGGAATGTGGCGACTAGGGGCTTTTCACAGTAACTTCATTAATTGCAATGTTAATGTAAGCCTACTTGTGACAATAAAGGTTATTTTAAAAAAAAGTCTATCTTACATGGTGAGGTAGTTTTAAACATGGCAACCATGCTTCAGATTGCCAAACCACAGTGGTAAAGGCAGAAAATGTCAAGTAAATGTTTCACAGCATGGCGGCACAGTGGTTAGCACTGCTGGCTCACTGCACCGAGGTCCCGGGTTCAATCCCCGCCCCGGGTCACTGTCCGAGTAGAGTTTGCACATTCTCCCCGTGTTTGCGTGGGTCTCACCCCCAACGCCCAAAGGTGTGCGGGGTAGGTGGGTTGACCACGCTAAATTGCATCTTAATTGGAAAAAATATAATTGGATACTTAACAAATTAAAATGTTTCACAGTAACGAGGGTGAGGAGTCAATGTGCCGCCTCCCATAGCCGAATTGCCTTCCAGGCTGACGCGAGGGCAGGGAAAGGTGCGGAGGAACGGAATGCGACCCGATACTTACCTATTCTCTTGCCGCCGCTAGCACTCGGTTCCCAACCGGCGGACCCCACTACTCACCCTGAGCCTCGCAGCCACCTGCCCGGAAACACGAGAACCGCTTCCGGGTCGGCTGCTGCAAGTTCGCAGGGACACCGAACGTCACGTGCCGCCCCCGGAATGTTGCAATTCCATCAAACCAAAGCTCAGATAACCCCTTCAATGAGAGGACGACAACGAGGCAAGTGAACCCTTTCCTATTAATTGCTGTTCTGCAAAGTTTCCGACTCAGGATTTTTTCTTTAGTTTCAGTGAACTATCTTTCTGCAAAATGTTCTACTTGCATTTGTATAGCGCCTTCACGGCCACTAACCCTCCCAAAGGGCTTTACAGCCTAAGATTTTAAAGTGTGGTCACTGTTGTGGGGAATACGGCTGCTGGTTTATCCACATTATGCACCCACAAACAGCAATGTGAAAATGATCAGATAATCCCCTTTAATGTGTCATGTTGATTGAGCTATGAATATTAGTCAGGGCACGGGGGAACACTACTACTGTTCTCAGACATTGTGCTCTAGTAACCTGAGAGACAGGTGGCTCTTCTGGGTTTAGCATCTTATTCAAAAGGTGGCACTTACAACAGTGCAACAAGTCCTGCAGTGGAACTTGAACCCTCAACGGGTTTGGTATGGTAGCACAATTGTTAGCACTGTTGCTTCACAACACCAGGGTACCAGGTTTGATTCCCGGCTCGGGGTACTGTTTGTGTGGAATTTGCACGTTTTCCCCATGTTTCCCCGTGTTTGCGTGGGTTTCCTCCGGGTGCTCCAGTTTCCTCCCACAAGTCCCGAAAGACGTGCCTGTTGGGTGAATTGGACATTCTGAATTCTCCCTCAGTGTACCTGAACAAGGGCCAGAGTGTGGTGACTAGGGGCTTTTCACAGTAACTTCACTGCAGTGTTAATGTAAGCCTATTTGTGACAATAATAAAGATTATTATTATTAACCTTCTGCCACAGAAGTGCATGTCAATGCTACTAACTGAAACACTTTTTTAAAAAGCATTAAAAAAAATCTTTTTAAAAATATGTTGTAATTGCAGCTCATGCAATTTTGTTTTTCAGCGATCACCCTGTATGAATGGAAAATATGACCTTTGTATCTCCTTTATTTCCTTCTTCCAAAGAAATCCTACACATGAATTGGATTTACGTTTGTCTCCCTCCCTGGCAGATATAGGTACTGTGTGTGAACACAAAGTGTTGCTTTTGGTTATGAACGCATCCATCAATCTTTTTCATGATGGTTGTAACAAAACAAGTTTGTTCAGGATCAGCTCCAGTCTCCGATTATGTTGTGTTCTTGTGTTTCAGGTGGCTCATTACACTCCCTAGTGACAATTTCTGAAATGGCCAATACCTTTTAAGTTTCTGGTGGAGATTGTCATATTATAGACATCTTTAATAATCAAAGAGTGCAGATTTTTCACGTTTTAAACAAAGGTGTTGCGCTGAAACTTGTAGTTCTCAAGCACAATTTCCAGGGATGTTTCAAAGAGTCTGGTGGAAGTTAAATAATTCAAATGTATATAATGTAGATGAACTGATACAAAATGTAACACAATTAATATTCAATGCGATCAATTGTCTTGATGATTTTTTTGTGTCATACGAACACAAGAATTAGGAGCCACTCGGCCCCTCGAACTTGCTCCTCCATTCAATAAGATCTTGGCAGATCAGACTGCAATATCAACTCCACTTTCCGGTCTACCCCCCAATAACCTTTCACCCCTTTGTTAATCAAGAGTTCATCCACCTCTACCTTAAAATATGCAAGGACTCTGCTTTCACTGACTTTTGAGGAAGAGATGTTCCAACACGACCGTCTGGGAGAAAAAAATTATCCTCAGCTCTGTCTTAAATGCACAACCCTTATTTTTAAACAGTGACCCCCAGTTCCAGATTTTCCCACAAGAGGAAACATCCTCTCCACACTCACCTTGTCAATAGCCCGCAGGATCTTAAAGGTTTCAATCAAGTCACCTCTTACTCTTCTAAACTCCAGTGGATACATCCCTAACATATCCATCCATTCTTTATAAGACAACCCGCCCATTCCAGGTATTAATCTGGTAGATCTTCTCTGGACTGCTTCCAACACATTTACATCCTTAAATAAGGAGACCAATACTGTATTCAGAACTCCAGATGTGGACCAGAATTCTCTAGGCGTTAGGGTTCTCTGTTCCCGCCGGCAGTGCACCCCTGCCCTTGGGTTTGCCGGCAGTGTGGGGTGTCTTCAATGGGAAGTCACATTGACTAGCAGCGGGAACAGAGAATCCCACTGCCAGCGAACGGCACGCTGCTGAGAAACATGTGGCTGTGGGACTGGAGAATCCAGCCCGTGGTCTCATCAATGCTCTGTATAATTGAAGCATACATAACCTCCCTACTTTTATATTGAATTCCCCTTGCAATAAAGGCTAACATCCTATTGGCTTTCCTGATTACTTGTAGTATCTGCGAACTAACTTTCGCAATTTATGCACAAGGACAGCCAGATATTTCTGCATCTTAGAACTTTCTCTCAACATTTAGATAACCTGCTTCTTTTTTATTCGTCCTGCCAAAGTGGACAATTTTACATTTCCTTCTTTCAGTGGGAGCACTTCTGCCCCTAAATACCACGCCAAAGTCTTCACATAATGGAGACTGGTACTTCAGTGCAATATTGAGGAAGTGCTGTACATCAGAGGAATTCTGTAATGCTCTCTGGTGGATATGGAAGATACCATTACACCATTTGTAAATATACTACTCAATATATTGATTCCGTGGTTCCTACATTACACTGATAATTACATTTCAGAGGTGCTTGTTTGGCTGTAAAGTCCTTTGGAGCATCCTCAGGTCATAGTAGCTACTATATGAGGTGGCACGGTGGTTAGCACTGCTGCCTCACAGCTCCAGGGACCAGGGTTCAATTCCGGCATTTGCACTTTCTCCCCGTGTGTCTACATGGGATTCCTCCGGGTGCTCCAGTTTCCGCCCACAGTCCAGATGTGCAGGTTAGGTGGATTGGCAATGCTAAATTGCCCTTAGTGTCCAAAAAGGTTAGGTGGGGTTATGGGGATAGGGTGGAGGTGTGGGCTTAAGTAGGGTGCTCTTTCCAACCCCCCCCCCCCCCCCCCCCCCCCCAATACCAGGTTATAAGAACAAACCAAAAATTTGGAATTCTGCAACAAGTAACTCACTTCTTGAATCCGCAAAGCCTATTCCCCATCTATCAGGCACAAGTCAGGGGTGTGATGAAATACTGTCCATTTGCCTGGACACGTGCACTTCCAACAACACACAAGCTGTACATTGTCTAGGACAAAGCAACCCACTTGATGGGCACCCCCATCCATGATTCCCTCCAATTCACACATGATCCTGACTTGGAACTAGATTACCACTCCTTCACTATACCTCAATCAAAATCCTGTAACTCGCTTCCTAATAGCACCATGCGTGTACCAACACCACATGGACAGCAGCAATTCATGATGGGGGCTCACCACCACCTTCTAAAGGGCAATAAGGGATGGGTAATAACGTTGGCTTAGCCATTAATGGCCACATCCTATAAGAGAATGAATGGTTAAACCTGGCATACTAAGGGCATCACGGTGGCGCAGTGGGTTAGCACTGCTGCCTCACGGCACAGCGAGGTCCCAGGTTCGATCCCAGCTCTGGGTCACTGTCCGTGTGGAGTTTGCACATTCTCCCCATGTTTGCGTGGGTTTCGCCCCCACAATCCAAAGATGTGCAGGTGAGGTGGATTGGCCACGCTAAATTGCCCCTTAATTGGAAAAAAATGAAGTGGATACTCTTAAAAAAAAATTTTTTAAACCTGGCACACTAGATGTTGGGTGCAGGCTCTGCTGCCGCCCACTAATCTGGAGCAACATCAGGATGATGCCATTAATTGGGTGTTAATTGCCCACTGAAGGGCCTCAATTGGGTCACAGGTGGGCCAACTGCCTAACACTTCCCCTACCACCTGTAAAATTATGGCAGGGGCCTGCCAGCACTGGGCATATCACTTAAGCACAGGTCCACCTACCCGTTTTCCCACATGTGGATGATACATAAAATTCAGCTCAGTATCTTAGACATGTGGCACATGTGTAAATGTCTGCGTTTAACTCTTGATTGGCCAGCAGCTCTATGAGGTGGGACTTCCTCCAGGACAAGGTCTCATGGTTGTCCCACTAAAATTAAAGTGGGCGAGCCAGCCAAGTAGACTGGGCTCACCCCTAACATTTACACTGGGTGCAGGTAGCCTACACTCAGCGTAAAATCCAGCCCATTATAACCAGCTCTGCCCCTAAGTTACAACAGGAGAAGGCCATTCAGCCCCTCAAGCCTGTTCCACCATTCAAGATCATGGCTGATTTGTGACCTAACTCCATCGATCCACCTTTGCCCTGTATCACCCACTACCTTTCCTCAAAAAAAACCTATCAGTTTCTGTAATGACTTAGGCCGGGCCTTTGAGATTGGCCAATTGGAATATGAGTTCCCTGATTAGTGGCCCCATCAGGGAACCCCTTTCTCTGTATATAACAGGGAGTGTCAGATCCTCTGAAAATCCAATGTAGACAGCAGACTGAATGCATCTGGTTGTTTGTTTTGTAAATAAAAGGAATTCTGGTGAAGGTACTTCTGCCTCCGTGGACTTATTACAGT
Source organism: Scyliorhinus torazame (assembly GCF_047496885.1). Taxonomy (NCBI): domain Eukaryota; kingdom Metazoa; phylum Chordata; class Chondrichthyes; order Carcharhiniformes; family Scyliorhinidae; genus Scyliorhinus; species Scyliorhinus torazame. Next base: position 137,447,116 of record NC_092707.1, read on the forward strand.
GGTGCCGAGGAAAACGGAACGACCCAAAGGAACCTGCTCATTAGCAGCCGCCGCATATTGAGAGTAAGCCACTGACAGGCATCAGGAAGTTGGACTTTTGTGACCCTGCAATGGAAGACTGGGCCCAATATGTTGAGCGGATGAAGTACTTTTTTAGAGCAAACAATATAATTCCAGATGACAAGCAATGTTTCATTGTGCTGACCGCGTGTGGGCTGGCAGCTTTTGCCATTATGCGCAGTCTCACTTTTCCGGAGGCACCGGACACAAAAACTTGCCAGAAATCGACGGACTTAGTAAAAGAGTACTATGATCTCCCTGTGTTTGCGTGCGTTTCGCCTCCACAGCCCAAAAATGTGCAGGCCACACTAAATTGCCCCTTTAATTGGAAAAAAATAATTGGGTACTCTAATTTTATTTTTAAAAAGAGTACTATGACCCTAAGCCACCTTTGATCCTGCGAAGGTTTTACTCAGACACTGGGGAGTCAGTTACAAACTTTTTAACAAGATTAAGGCGATTTTTGGCATAGTAACAACGAGAAAATAAACAATGTACATGAAACCATAAACATAATGCAAAAGCCATTTACCTCTCGTACAGGTCCCACCCTTATTGACCCCCTACTCTAATCTAAACTACTACTCCACCCCCTCTGCTGACGATTAATTTTCCGCAAGGAAGTCGACGAACGGTTGCCACTTCCGGGTGAACCCTAACAGTAACCCTCTCAAGGCAAACTTGATTTTCTCCAGACAGAGAAAGCTAGCCATGTCCGATAGCCAGGTCTACGACTTCGGGGGCTCTGAGTCCCTCCATGCCAATAGTATCCGTCTCTGGGCTACCAGGGACCAAAACATCTGCTCTTTCTCCTCCTGGATTCCCGGATCTTCCGACACCCTGAAAATCGCCACCTCTGGACTCAGCGCTACCCTTAGTTTTTAACACCGTGGACATGACATCTGCAAACCCCTGCCCAAATCCCCGAAGCTTGGACATGTCCAAAATATGTTGACATGGTTCGCAGGTCCTCCCGCACATTTTGTGCACCTGTACTCCACCCCAAGAATCTACTCATCCGGGCCACTGTCATGTGAGCCCGGTGAACAACCTTAAATTGTATCGGGCTGAGCCTGCCATATGTTGCGGACGCGTTGACTCTACTCAACACGTCTGCCCATATACCATCCTCTATCTCACCTCCCAACTCCTCCTCCCACTTACGCTTCAGCTCCTCGGTCTGCATCTCCTCCGACCCCATAAGCTCCTTATAAATGTCCGAGACGCTCCCTTCTCCCACCCACCCTCTGGAAACTACCCTGTCCTGAACCCTCCTTAGCGGTTGGAGCGGGAAGGTTGACACATGTTTACGAAGGAAGTCTCGCACCTGCAGATACCTGAATTTATTTCCCCTCGCCAACCCAAACTTTTCCTCCAACGCCCTCATACTCGGAAAGCTCCCCTTTATGAACATATCCCCCATATTCTCAATCCCTGCTCTCTGCCGTAACCGGAACCCCCCGGGGCAAACCGGTGATTATCACAGATTGGGGCCCAGACTGTTGGTCCCACTGTTCCCACATGCCGCCTCCACTGGCCCCAAACTCTCAGGGCCGCCACCGCCACTGGACCGGTGGTGTACCGTGCCGTCGGGAACGGCAGAGGCGCAGTTACCAAGGCCCCCAAACTGGTGCCCTTACATGAAGCCGCCTCCATACGCACCCATGCCGACCCCTCCCCCACCACCCATTTCCTGATCATGGCTATATTAGCCGCCCAGTAATAGTTGCTCAAATTTGGCAGCGCCAGCCCGCCCCCCTCCCCGACTCCGCTCAAGCATTACCTTCCTTACTCGCGGGGTCTTGTCCGCCCAGACGAAGCCCGTGGTCACTCTGTTGACCCGCTAAAAAAAGGACTGCGGAATAAAGATGGGGAGACACTGAAATACAAATAGGAATCTCGGGAGAACCGTCATCTTCACCGTTTGCACCCTCCCGATCTCCCTGTTGAATGTAGATGCCAAGTTACTGGCCAAAATCTTGGTTTGCACCCTCCCAGCCAGAGACAGCGGAAGCACGTCCCAACTCCAAAAATCGTCCTTCATTTGGTCCACCAGCTGGACCAGATTCAATTCATGCAGCTGGTCCCATTCCCGGGCCACTTGGATACCTAGGTACCTAAAGCTTCCCTCTACTAACCTAAACGGCAGCTCTCCCAGTCGCCTCTTCTGTCCCCTCGCCTAGACCACAAATATCTCACTCTTTCCCATATTAAGCTTATACCCCGAAAACAGGCCAAATTCCCCAAGAGTCCTCATGATTTCTTCCATCCCCTCTATTGTGTCCGAAACATACAGAAGCAGATCATCCGCATAGAGCAAAACCCTGTGCTCCACCGCCCCCCACCCACCCCCGGACCAGTCCTCTCCAGCCCCTCAATGCTCTCAGAGCAATTGCCAACGGCTCTATAGCCAGCGCAAACAACAGTGGGGAGCGGGGGCATCCCTGTCTCGTCCCCCGGTGCAATCTAAAATAGTCCAATGTTGTCTTATTCGTCCGTACACTTGCCACAGGAGCCTGATACAGTAACCTGACCCAGTCAATAAAGCCCCGCCCGAATCCGAACCATCCCAGTATCTCCCACAGTCCCATTCTACTCGATCAAAAGCCTTTTCTGCATCCATTGCGATCACTACCTCCACCTCCCTACCTTCCAGGGGCACCATGATCACATTTAACAGCCTTCTTACATTGGCCACCAACTGCCTGCCCTTAACAAACCCTGTCTGGTCCTCCCCAATAGCGTCCGGAATACAATCCTCGATCCTGGAGGACAAGATTTTGGCCAGCAACTTGGCATCTACATTCAACAGGGAGATCGGCCTGTAGGACCCACACAGCTCCGGGTTCTTGTCCCGCTTAAGAATCAGCGAAATCGTTGCCTGTGACATCTTTGGGGGCAACACCTCTCTTTCCCTTGCCTCATTGAACATACTCAACAACATCCTCAACAACACCGGCCCCAATATCCCCAAGAACGTTTTATAAAACTCCACATGTGGTACCCGTCGAACCTGGTGCCTTACCTGCCTGCATGGTCTTCAAGCCCTCCACTAGCTCTTCCAACCCGATTGGGGCCCCCAGCCCTTCTACCCACTCCCCATCCACCTTTGGGAAATTCAGCCCCTCCAAGAAGTGCCTCATCCCCTCCTGCCCCTTAGGGGGTTCTGACCTGTACAGCCTGCAGTAGAAATCCCTAAACGCCTTATTCACCCCTGCTGAATCACCAAGCAGGTTCCCATCTCGGTCCTTTACTTTCCCTATCTCCCTAGCTGCTTCCCTCTTCCTAAGCTGCTGTGCAAGCATTCTGCTGGCCTTCTCTCCGTACTCATAGATCGCCCGCCTCGCCTTTCTCAGCTGCTCCACCGCCCTCCCTGTGATCAGCAAGCTAAACTCCACCTGTAACCTCAGCAGTTCCCTTAAAAGCCCTGCCACTGGGGTCTCTGCATACCTTCTATCAATCTGCAGTATCTCTACCAGTCGGTCCGTCTCTGCCCTGTCCACCTTCTCCCTATGGACCTGGATCGAGATCAGCTCCCCCCCTGACCACCGTCTTCAGTGCTTCCCAGACCACCTGCTGAGATTTCCCCTGTGTCGTTGATCTGGAGGTAGTTCTGAATACATTTCCTCAGCCGCTCGCACACCCCTTCGTCAGCCACAAGTCCCACATCTAACCTCCAGTGCTGGCGCTGGTTACTGTCTTTACTAACCTGCAGGTCAACCCAGTGCGGAGCATAGTCTGAGATTGTAATTGCTGAATACCCTGTGTCCACCACCCCAGCCAGCAAGGCCCTGCTCAAAATAAAGAAATCAATCCGGGAGTACACTTTATGCACGTGTGAGTAGAAGGAGAACTCCTTTGCCCTCGGCTGCCCAAATCGCCATGGGTCCACCCCCCCCATCAGCTCCATGAACCCGCTTAGCTCCTTTGCCATTGCTGGCACACTGCCCGTTTTCAAGCTTGACCGGTCCAAGCCAGGGCCCATAACTGTATTGAAGTCCCCTCCCATGACCAACCTGTGCGAGTCCAGGTCCGGTATCTTCCCCAGCATCCTCTTTATAAACTCCACATCATCCCAATTTGGCGCATACACATTTGCTAATACCATCTGCACCCCCTCTAGCTTCCCACTGACCATAATGTACCGACCTCCCACGTCCGAGATTATTCTACCCGTCTCAAACACCACCCGCTTATTGATCAGGATCGCGACCCCTCTAGTCTTTGAATCTAGTCCCGAGTGAAAGACCTGACTGACCCAGCCTTTCCTCAGTCTAACTTGGTCCGTTACTCTCAGGTGTGTCTCCTGCAACATTACCACGTCCTCTTCAATCCCCTAAGATGCGCGAACACTCGTGCCCTTTTGACCGGCCCATTTAACTCTCGAACATTCCAGGTGATCAGCCTAGTCGGGGGACTCATTGCCCCCCCCCCTCCGCCGATCAGCCATCCCCTTTTTTAGGCCCGCCTCCAGCCTGTGCTCCACGCCTCCACCGGTCCATCCCCAGGCAGTCCCCAACCTCCTCTCTGTCCCTCAGCCCAAGTCCCTTCTTCGTCAGCAGAACATTCGCCCCCCCTCCAGTAACAACACCCTGTAACCCAACCCCTTTCTGAAACCAAACATATGCACACACCCCACTGCGCTACCGAGAGCTAGCTCGACCAGCTAGCTTGGTGGCCCCCATCTCCGGCGCCAGATAGTCTCCCACCTATTGTTCCCCCCCCCCCCTCCCCGGGGCTCATACAAACAAACTCCAACATCAAATAATCCCCACACAATTGCCCAACAGAAAAACACCAAGATCAAAACAAGCACACCTCCACCCCCAACAGTGCAAATGAAAACCTAAACTCACTCAGCTCTACCGCTGGTTCCAAATCAATGCAAACGGCATCACAAACATCTTCCATGAAACGCAAAACAAGAAACTTTTTACAAAAACAGAGAAACAAAAAGCAAAAACAAAAACATGAACATTGCAGCCAAGTTCAAACGTTCTCAATCCATCACCAGCCCTTTCTTTTTTGCAAAGTCCAACCCGTCCTCAGGTGCCTTGAAGTAGAAATGCTGATCCTCATGCGTGACCCAGAGACGGGCTGGGTATAACAGTCCAAACTTTACCTTTTTCTCAAAAAGGATCGACCTGATCTGTTAGAAGCCTGCTCTCCTCCTGACCACCTCTACACTCAAGTCCTGATAAACCCGCAGGATGCTATTGTCCCATTTACAGCTCCGTGACTGCTTGGCCCACTGTAGAATGCGCTCCTTATCTGAGAACCTGTGGAATCTCACCACCATTATCCTCGGGGGTCACCCATTCGCGGCTTCCTCCCGAGTGCTCTGTGATCCCTATCCACCTCCAAGGGCTGGGAGAATGCCCCATCCCCCAGCAGCTTCACAAACATGTCTGCGATGTATGCCCCAGTGTCCGTTCCTTCAGACCCCTCCGGGAGCCCAACGATTCTTAGGTTCTGCCGACGGGACCTATTTTCTAGGTCCTCCACCTTCTCCATGAGCTTATTCTGCTGGTCCTTCAGCATCCCCACCTCCAGCTCTACCGCGGTCTGATGTTCCTCCTGCGCAGCCAGCGCATTCTTCACCTTCTGGATCGCCCGATCCTGGGCGTCCAATCTATGCTTCAACCGCTCAATCGACTCTTTTATCGGGTCCAAGCAGTCCTGTTTCTGCGTAGCAAAGCCTTCCTGAATGACTTGCATCAGCTGCTCCACAGACTGCTGGGTCGACAAGCCAGAGGTCCGAACCTCCGCCATGCTGTCTTCTGTTGCAGCTATAGCCCAAGCCTTCTCTATCTTTTTGTTTCTGCCATTACGAACACTTCTAGTCCTTCTCTCCATGCACCAAAGTGGGAATTCAGTAAACATTTGCCACTAACATCCGTTTTACAATTCAAGTCCGGTAGAAAACCAGGGGAAAGGTCCAAAAGTCCGACCAGACCAGGAGCCACCAAATGTGCGACTTAGTCCTCCATAGCCGCCACCGGAAGTCCGGAATAAACAATTTAGCAATACAGAAACATCTGTTAGCAGACGCCGAGCTGGATTGCAAACAAATATTGCAGCTGGCTTTGTCCTTAGAAAAAGCGGCAAGCGCTGTACCGGGGGATGAGACAGGGATGCCCCCTCTCCCCACTGTTGTTTGCACTGGCTATAGAGCCGTTGGCATTCGCTCTGAGAGCTTCAAGGGGCTGGAATGGACTGGTCCGGGGGTGGGGGTGGAGCACAGGGTTTTGCTCTATGCGAATGATCTGCTTCTGTACGTTTCAGACCCAGTAGAGGGGATGGAGGAAATCATGAATATTTTAGGGGAATTCGGCTGGTTTTCGGGGTATAAGCTAAACATGGATAAGAGTGAGATGTCTGGTTCAGGCGAGGGGACAGGAGGGGCGACTGGGAGAGCTACCGTTTAGGTCAGTAGGGGGTAGTTTTAGGTACCTGGGCATCCAAGTGGCGCGGAAATGGGACCGGCTGCATTAATTGAATCTGGCCCGGCTTGTGGACCAAATGAAGGACGATTTCCGGAGATGGGATAAACTCCCGTTGTCGCTGGCCAGGAGGATACAAACGGTGAAAATGACGGTCGTCCCGAGGTTCCTATTTGTATTTCAGTGTCTCCCCATTTTTATTCCGCGGTCCTTTTTTAAGCGGGTCAATAGGGTGATCATGGGCTTCGTCTGGGCGGGCAAGACCCCGCGGGTAAGGAAGGTAATGCTCGAGCGGAGCCGGGAAGAGGGCGGGCTGGCGCTGCCAAATTTTAGTAACTACTACTGGGCAACTAATATAGCCATGATCAGGAAGTGGGTGGTGGGGGAGGGGTCGGCATGGGTGAGGATGGAGGCGGCTTCTTATAGGGGCACCAGTCTGGGGCGTTGGTAACTGTGCCTCTGCTGCTCCCGCCGGCGCGGTACTTCACCAGTCCAGTGGTGGTGGCGGCGGCCCTGAGAGTTTGGGGCCAATGGAGGCGGCATGTGGGAGCAGTGGGAGCATTGGTCTGGGCCCCAATTTGTGATAACCACCGGTTTGTCCCGAGGCATATGGATGGGGGGTTCCGGTTACGGTGGAGAGCGGGGATTGAGAGGATGGGGGATGTGTTCATAGAGGGGAGCTTCCCGAGTATGAGGGCGCTGGAGGAAAAGTTTGGGCTGGGGAGGGGAAACAAATTCAGATATTTGCAGGTGCGGGACTTCCTTCGTAAACAGGTGGCGACCTTCCCGCTCCTACCGCTGAGGGGGATTCAGGACAGGACAATTTCCAGAGGGGGTAGGCGGGGGGGGGGGGGGGGGGGGGGGGGGAGCGTCTCGGACATCTATAAGGAGCTATGGGGTCGGAGGAGACGCAGACCGAGGAGCTGAAGCGTAAGTGGGAGGAGGAGTTGGGAGGTGAGATAGAGGATGGTATATGGGCAGACGTGTTGAGTAGAGTCAACACGACCGCATCATGTGCCAGGCTCAGCCTGATACAATTTAAGGTTGTGCACCGGGCTCTCACGACAGATTCTTTGGGGTGGAGGACAGGTGCACAAAATGCGCGGGAGGACCAGCAAACCATGTCCATCTGTTTTGGCCTTTGCTTCCCTGGTAGCCCGGAGACGGATACTATTGGCATGGAGGGACCCAAAGTCCCCGAAGTCGGAGACCTGGCTATCGGACAGCTTTCTCTGTATGGAGAAAATTAATTTCGCCATGAGAGGTTCACTATTAGGGTTCACCCGGAGATGGCAACCGTTCGTCGACTTCCTTGCGGAAAATTAATCGTCAGCGGGGGAGGGGGAGTAGTTTAGGTTAGAGTAGGGGGTCAATAAGGATGGGATCTGTACGAAAGATAAACCGTTTTTGCACTATGTTTATGGTTTCATGTATCTTGTCTATTTTGTTGTTGTTTCTATACCAAAAATACCTCAATAAAATGTTTATTAAAGAAAAAGCAGCAAGCGGAGCATATGAGTTACAGAGTGCTCTGATGGAAATAGACGCCCATGCCAGTGAAACTGAGTTAAGGGACTACTGCTGGCGGATAGGCAACTGCATAGCAGTTCCTCAGGAACGACTCTGATACTAAGTTACGCAGGTCCACTCGCAGAACCGCTCCCAAGCAAGGGAAAATTAGGTCCAGACAGACTGCAGCCCCTGCAGCTTTTCGGCCAGCAAAATATTGTAGTTGTTGCCAGAGATCAGAGCTAGAGAGGAGAAATGGAAGTCCAAAACCAACATCTTGGAGAAGGACACGTAGGCCGGGGTACAGGAGAATGCACATGCTAGAAGCCCCACCTACCTCCGATGAGGAACAACTAAATTCTGTAACGATGGTTAAATCAAAACACATTAAATTATCCATACGGTTGAATGGACATCCCACACTAATGGAAGTCGACACGGGAGCAGTGTTAGGGGAACAGTAATTAATAAAATTCGCACTGGACTCCAACCCTTATTCCTAAACAGGACCTCGGCAAAACTGAGGACATACACAGGGGAACCACTGCAAGTGTTGGGCATAACACATGTATCTGTGGCTTATGGAGAGCAACTGGTTAGGCTGCCTTTAGTGGTAGTGAAAGGTGCGGGACCAAGCTCATTGGGACAAAACTGGCTAAAAGAGATCCAGCTGGATTAGGTAAACATTTTCCAGCTGGAAAATGGTCGCCTGAGCGAACTCCTGTGCAGATACTCAGAGGTTTTCCGAGAAGTGCTCAGAACAATAAGGGGAGCAAAGGCGACATTACTTGTAACAAAGAACAAAGAAAATTACAGCACAGGAACAGGCCCTTCGGCCCTCCAAGCCTGCGCCGACCATGCTGCCCGTCGAAACTAAAATCTTCTACACTTCCGGGGTCCATATCCCTCTATTCCCATCCTATTTATGTATTTGTCAAGATGCCCCTTAAACGTCACTATCGACCCTGCTTCCACCACCTCCTCCGGCAGCGAGTTCCAGACACCCACTACCCTCTGTGTAAAAAACCTTGCCTCACACATCCCCCCTAAACCTTGCCCCTCGCACCTTAAACCTATGCCCCCCAGTAATTGACCCCTCCAGCCTGGGAAAAGGTCTCTGACCATCCACTCTGTCTATGCCCCTCATAATTCTGTAGACCTCTATCAGGTCGCTCCTCAACCTCCGTCGTTCCAGTGAGAACAAACCGAGTTTATTCAACCTCTCCTCATAGCTTATGCCCTCCATACCAGGCAACATCCTGGTAAATCTCTACTGCACCCTCTCTAAAGCCTCCACATCCTTCTGGTAGTGTGGCGACCAGAATTGAACACTACTCCAAGTGTGGCCTAACTAATGTTCTATACAGCTGCAACATGACTTGCCAATTTTTATACTCAATGTCCCGGCCAATGAAGGCAACCATGCCATATGCCTTCTTGACTACCTTCGTGTTGCCCCTTTCAGTGACCTGTACACCTAGATCTCTGACTGTCAATACTCTTGAGGGTTCTACCATTCAGTGTCTTCCCTACCTGTATTAGACCTTCCAAAATGCATTACCTCACATTTGTCCGGATTAAACTCCATCTGCCATCTCTCCGCCCACATCTCCAAACGATCTAAATCCTGCTGTATCCTCTGACAGACCTCATCAATATCCGCAATTCCAAACTTTTGTGTCGTCCGCAAACTTACTAATCAGACCAGTTACATTTTCCTCCAAATCATTTATATATACTACGAACAGCAAAGGTCCCAGCACTGATCCCTGCGGAACACCACTAGTCACAGCCCTCCAATCAGGAAAGCACCCTTCCATTGCTACTCTCTGCCTTCTATGACCTAGCCAGTTCTGTATCCATCTTGCCAGCTCACCTCTGATCCCATGTGTCTTCATCTTTTGTACCAGTCTGCCATGAGGGACCTTACTGAATTCCATATAGACAACATCCACTGCCCTACCTGCATCAACCATCTTTGTGACCTCCTCGAAAGGCCTCCCCTTCACAAAACCGTGCTGCCACTCGCTAATATGTCCACTTGATTCCAAATGGGAGTAGATCCTGTTTCGAAGAATTCTCTCCAGTAATTTCCCTACCACTGACGTAAGACTCACCGGTCTTTTGTTCCCTGGATTATCCTTGCTACCCTTCTTAAACAAAGGAATAACATTGGCTATTCTCCAGTCCTTCGGGACATCACCTGAAGACAGTGAGGATCCAAAGATTTCCGTTAAGGCCTCAGCAATTTCCTCTCTTGCCTCCTTCAGTATTCTGGGATAGATCCCATCAGGTCCTGGGGATTTATCCACCTTAATATTTTTCAAGACCGCCCAACACCTCATCTTTTTCGATCTCAACGTGACCCAGGCTATCTACACACCCTTCCCCAGACTCAACATCCACCAATTCTTTCTCTTTGGTGAATACTGATGCAAAGTATTCATTTAGTACCTCCCCCATTTCCTCTGGCTCCACATATAGACTCACTCCCTTGTCTTTCAGTGGGCCAACCCTTTCCCTGGCTACCCTCTTGCTTTTTATGTACGTGTAAAAAGCCTTGGAATTTTCCTTAGCCCTATTTGCCAATGACTTTTCGTGACCCCTTTTAGCCCTCCTGACTCCTTGCTTAAGTACCTTCCTACTTTCCTTATATTCCACACAGGCTTTGTCTGTTCCCAACCTTCTAGCCCTGACAAATGCCTCCTTTTTCTTTTTGACGAGACCTACAATATCCTTCTTTATCCAAGGTTCCCAAAATTTGCCATATTTATCCTTCTTCCGCACAGGAACATGCCGGTCCTGAATTCCTTTGAAAGCCTCCCACATGCCAGATGCTGATTTACCCTCAAACATCCGCCCCCAATCTAGGTTCTTCAGTTCCCACCTAATATTGTTATAATTAGCCTTCCCCCAATTTAGCACATTCACCCTAGGTCCAGTCCTTGTCCACCAGCACTTTAAAACTTACTGAATTGTGGTCACTGTTCCCGAAATGCTCCCCTACTGAAACTTCTACCACCTGGCCAGGCTCATTCCCCAATATCAGGTCCAGCATAGCCCCTTCCCTAGTTGGACTATCTACATATTGTTTTAAGAAGCCCTCCTGGATGCTCCTTCCAAACTCTGCCCCCTCTAAGCCCCTAGCACTAAGTGAGTCCCAGTCAATATTGGAGAAGTTGAAGTCTCCCATCATAACAACCCTGTTGCTTTTACTCCTTTCCAAAATCTGTCCACCTATCTGCTCCTCTACCTCCCGCTGGCTGTTGGGAGGCCTGTAGTAAACCCCCAACATTGTGACTGCACCCTTCTTATTCCTGATCTCTACTCATATCGCCTCGCTGCCCTCTGAAGTGTCCTCCTGCGTACAGCTGTGATGCTCTCCCTCAACAGTAGTGCAACTCCTCCACACTTTTTACCTCCCCCTCTGTCCCGCCTGAAACATCTGAATCCTGGAACGTTTAGCTGCTAATCCTGTCCTTCCCTCAACCAGGTCTCTGTAATGGCAACAACATCATAGTTCCAAGTACTAATCCAGGCTCTAAGTTCATCTGCCTTACCTGTTATACTTCTTGCATTAAAACATATGCACTTCAGGCCACCAGTCCTGCTGTTTTCAGCAACATCTCCCTGTCTGCTCTTCCTCAGAGCCATACTGGTCCTATTCCCTAGTTCCCCTCAATTTTTTCATCTTCTGACCTTTTGCTCCGGTGCCCACCCCCCTACCTTCCTAGTTTAAACCCTTTAGATCCAGAGACAGTCCCAAAATTCTACAAGACCCGACCAGTACCCTTAAGGCAGAAAGTCGATACAGAAATCAAAAGATTGGAGCGTGAGGGAATAATAAAACCGGTCCAGTTTGCAGAATGGGCGGCACCCGTGGTGCCTATCCTTAAGCCGGACAGCTCGGTCTGCCTTTGTGGAGATTTCAAACAAACGATTAATCGTTACTCATAACTGGACAAGTACCCAATTCCCCAGATTGAGGATTTGTATGCAAAGCTGGCTAGAGGACTCTTATTCTCAAAGCTGGATATGAGCCAGGCATATCTACAGCTGAAGCTGGACGAAGGGACGCAAAGATTCTCAACGATAAACACCCTGAAGGGCCTTTCTCAGTACACATCATCAGACTATGTGATATTCCAGAGGACAATGGAGAATATATTACAAAGGCTACCACAGGTCGCCATTTACCTGGACGACATCCACATTACGGGAAAAACAAAGGCAGAACACCTGCAAAACCTGGAGGAAGTCCTTAGGAGGTTTTCAGCAGCAGGCGTGCGCCTAAAGAGGGAGAAATGTGTTTTTCTAGTACCTCAAGTAACTTATCTGGGGTCCAAGGTTGACAAGACAGGGTTACACCTTTTGGAGGATCGGGTGAGGACGATTAAAGATGCCCCGGCCCCCACCACAATCCAGGAGTTAAGATCTTTTTTAGGACTGGTGACATACTATGGAAAGTTCATACAGAACAGGGCTTCCATCCAGGACCCCTACACCAAAACGTTGGGTTGAAAAAACAGTCAGCAGCATCATTAGACACCAAACTGTCCGCTGGCTATTTGACTACAGGACAACCCCACACGCCACAACGGGAATAGCGGAGCTACTTATGGGCAGATGACTCCGAATCACGTTAAGTATACTATTCCCAAATTTAGGCGGAGGAGTAGAACGACACCAAGAGGCCCAATGTAGGAGCCACAACAACACTTACCGAGAAAGGCAGTTCAACACGGGAGAAAAGGTATGGGTCAGAAATTATGCCAATGGCCCCACATGGGTGGCAGGAACAGTCAAGGCCAGGACAGGACCTGTGCCGTATGAGATACGTGGGGGAAAACATGTAATAAAAAAAACACCTGGACAAGGTGCGGGCCTCAGATTTGTTTCCTCCCCTGGAGCTGACTCAGACCAGCATACCAAGGACTGTGGAGAATCCTCCCCGACAAACTATTCATGCCCCTCCGACACCACTGGTGAGGACATTGGAATCGGACATGGACACAATGGATGATGCCGCAGCTATCTCCCTGCCGCTGGAGGAAATGGGTGAATCGCCCCTCAGGCGCCCACATCGGTAAAGACCTAGCCGTTATACCCCCCCGACATCAAAGGCCGGAGGATCCTGACTTGGCGCAGAAATTAAGCAGGAGATCCGTGAGTTACCGAGGGCCACGGGGGCTCATCCGACTTTGGGGGGATGGTGTAATGACTTAGGCCAGACCTTTGAGATTGGCCAATTAGAATAAGAGTTCCCTGATCCCTAATCAGGGAACCCCTTTCTCTGTATATAACAGGGAGTGTCAGATCCTCTGCACTCCCAGTGTAGACAGCAAGCTGAATGCACCTGGTTGTTCGGCTGTTGGTTTTGTAAATAGAAGGAATTCTAGTGAAGGGGCTTCTGCCTCCGTGAACTTATTACAGTTTCAAAATTAGAATTAGAAATTCATCTATCATTTGCCGAAGAGAATTCCAATCTTCCACCACCCTTTGAGTTTTTTTTCTAATTTCATTCCTGAAAAACCTGGCTCTAATTTTTAGATTAAACCCTACTCCGACACTTCCCAATCTATCCCATCTGCTTCCCTTAATAACTTGAAAACTTCAAACAAATGACCCTTTAATGTTCTAAGTTCCAGGGAGTACAATCCCCAGTGATCATTCTGGTAACACTTTGCTGCGCTCTCTTCCAGGCTTAGATATACTTCCTGATGTGTGGTACCCAGAACTGAACACAATTATTCTCAGTTTGGTCCAACCATGGCTTTGTATAACACTTCTATTCTGGTCCAGTAGATAAAAAGATCAGGATTCTATTAATCTTGTTGATAATTTTCTGTACCTGCTCATAATATACTAATGATTTATGTACATGGACACCAAGTCTCATTAGATTGCCACTGTTTCGAGTTTTTCATCACTGTCTAGTCCCAGGAGAACTTATTCCTGTTGCAGTTGCCTTCTGACCACATGTACATGTTAACCAGTGGATGCACAACAGTTTCATACTTAGCAACAAAATGTCAAAATGTGATGGATACTAAACATGTCTTGCTCTATCAACCTGTACCATACCAGTTTCCATCTGGCACCCATGAGACTGCTGTAATTTTCATGAGAATGAATAAACTAGTACTATCCATTAGCTCTGTACTACGGTACAAAATGATGATAGTCACTGCTTGCTCCTTTGTGAAATATCCAAAAATGAAATAGTAAAAGTCTCCGTGCCATTGATTCTATAAGGCATTTGGACAAACACATGGATAGGAAAGGTTTAGAGGGAAATGGGCCAAATGCAGGCAAATGGGGTTAGCTTAGATGGGCTTTTTGGTTGGCATGGACCAGTTTGGGCCGAAGGACCTGTCTCCGTGTCGTAGATTCTATGATTTTAAAGTGGTACATGTGGAGCTAAATCAGGAGGCTGGGAAGGTCTCTCTTCTCAGCAAAGGAACAAATTCACAAAAGGAAGAGCAAAGTGTGAATTTTGGAATTGAAATGCATTTAATGCAGTTGAATTGACATATCAGTAGCACAATTAATATTCAACGTGATCAATTATAGTGGCAATTCCGCAGTGGCTTTCTTTGAAAGCCTCAGGGAAAAAGAGAACTCTCCAATGATTAAATTAAGCCAGGAAACATTTAATGTCACATAATAATCTACCAGTTAAAGTATGCCACAGGGCATAAAATTGTTCATTTATCAATTCAAGCTGCAAATTAAGTTCTGTACTGAAGGTAAAATAATCAACCTTTTCACACAACAAATGTGACCTGAAGCTGATGCTCATGAGGGAGTTTTAGCCATTACTGAAATCTCCTGAGGCTTGGTGAAGACTAAATAGATCTACTGAAGAAACTGTAATGGGTAAAATACTGTACACCTCCGAGGTTTGCACTATGTTTAATTTGTGTCTTGAATTATTTTTGTACTGTACAATGTCACTTTTTCTATATGCCTAAAATACCTCAATAAAATTGTTTGTTTAAAAAAAAAATACTGTACACCAGAATAAAATAATCCAGGCATGTGTCCAAATGGGAGATTGCTGAGATATCCTCGGATGGTGTAGCTGGTAAAACATGGCTGATTTGCTATTAAATAATTCAGTTAACAATGGTTCCCAAGCATAATTCCTGGACTGCACTAGTTGGTTGATTGAAGAGAGTAGTTGTCTTGCATTTTGGCCATATTCCCAATGGATTAGGAAAACTGAGGGGAAAGATCAGCCAGCATTACTGATTATCCATTGATTGCTTCTGGAAAGTATAGGGAGCGGAATTGGGTTCAGAACTGATCACCTCAATGGCAGATCCCAACAACGACAAGAACAGTGCTTTCAGGAAAAGGGTGGCAAAAAAAGCAATGTAAAACTATACACAATGCCATGCTGTCGATTACAGTGGGTTAACTCTGAACATTTCTGACGTTTTATCTCTCAATAAACGGGGTTGCAAACAACTTGGCAGATACACCCACAGTGAAAACCTAATCTACAAATTGTTGCGAACACTGTAATTGTTCTTCTCCAGCTGCATTCATTTATTTTTTGTCTCTTATCATTGTCCTTTATTCCCCTCATGCATTAATTTTATCCCCAATTCTACAGTAGTTGTGAAGATTCAGCAGGACAAGATCAATGGCAGAATATGGTAATAGAATCTGGATTTATATCATAGATTATCATAGAATTTACAGTGCAGAAGGAGGCCATTCGGCACATCGAGTCTGCACCGGCCCTTGGAAAGAGCACCCTACCCTAGGTCAACACCACCACCCTATCCCCATAACCCAGTAACCCCACCCAACGCTAAGGACAATTTTTGGATACGAAGGGCAATTTATCATGGCCAATCCACCTAACCTGCACATCTTTGGACTGTGGGAGGAAACCGGAGCACCCGGAGGAAACCCACGCAGGAAACCCCGGAGGAAACCCACCCACCCACCGCACCCGGGGGAAACCCATGTGCAGACTCCGCACAGACAGTGACCCAAGCCGGAATCAAACCTGGGACCCTGGAGCTGTGAAGCAATTGTGCTATCCACAATGCTACCGTGCTGCCCGTATCTGGGACCGCTGTCCAAGTGAAGACTACTCAGAGCTGCCAGTACAGAGCTGCCAGTACAATCAGAGAGGCAGGAGTGCAGCAGGGTCACCAATTGAGGTAGAAGCTCCTGAGGCTGCAGGAACGGGAAGATGACCCTGTAATGGATTGTATAATGTAAGGAGTGTAAAGGGTTAACAAGATGATGTTCATGTATCTCAACACTAGATGGCATCACAGAGTAGTCTTATAAAAGGCTGCGTCTCTAAGCATTCTGGGAGAAGCTTATGGAGAAGGATAGTGAGAGGTTCAGATAGGAGTGTTAGTTGTATTAGAAATACATTATAGATTCCTCGCATAGATTTAATACTGTTATTTTGTTAGCTTTTACTTAGTAGAGTGTGCAAACCATTTAAAGTAGTGTAAAATAAACTAGCTTTGTTTTAAATACATAGCTTGATGTTCTTTGTAAACACTATGACTTTTAGCTATCTTGGAGAACTATACAAGGAACATCACAGACCCCTCACCATGTAAGTGTCTTTGGAGGTCAGATGGATCTTTTATTTACTGCACAAGGTCCAGGCCGGCAGGTCCCAATTATCAGAGGGGTGATCCCTCCAGTGGTGGCTTTGGAGCCATAGACAGCCCATCCATGGAGTGACCATGGAAAAAGGAAATCCCCAGTGTGTTGTGTTCTTCTGACTACTGCAAATGCATGTCATACAACAATCATTGGGGGGAAAAAAAATTATTTGAAGATAGGATGGATCTTTTTCAAATTGTCAGGCAGTGACTAGTGGGGTACCGCAGGGATCGGGGCTAGGACCCCACCTATTCACAATATATATGAATGATTTAGATGAGGGAACAAAATGTAATATGTCCAAATTTGTAGATGACACCAAGTTGGGTGGGAGGGTGAGCTGTGAGAAGGATGCAGAGGTCCTTCAATGTGATTTGGACAAGTTGAGTGAGTGGGCAAATGAATGGCAGATGCAGTATAATTTGGTTAAATACAAGATTATCCACTTTGTTAGCAAAAATGAGAAAGCAGACTATTATCTGAATGGCCATAAATTAGGAGAGGGGAATATGTCACGAGACCTGGGTGTCCTCGTACACCAGTCGCTGAAGGTAAGCATGCAGTTGCAGCAGGCGGTAAAGAAGATAAATGGTATGCTGGCCTTCATTGCGAGAGGATTCGAGAACAGGAGCAGGGATGTCTTGTTGCAGTTATTCAGGGCCTTGATGAGTCCACACCTGGAATATTGGGCACAATCTTCGAGCCTCGTTATACTCGTGCTCAAGCGTAACGAGGCCGGTGAATAGCGGGAGAGGCCAAAAACGAGATCTGCTCCAGGCGCTAAGCCATTTGCGATGCAACCGGCCCGCTCCCGTAGGTGTAATCGGGATCTCGCCGTAGCGGAGCGAGAAACCAATTATCATCACTTAAGCCCCATTTCCGTACAATTAACGAGCGCCACCCCTTATCCAACAGCCTCCTGTCGTTCATCTGCTTCCCCAGCAAGTGTTCACGCTGGTGCCGATTAGTAGTCCTTTTGAAAAAGGTGAACCCGATGGAATGGCTTCCGTGGGGGGCCGAGGAGGTGAGTAGCAATCTCTGCTCACAGGCAAAAAGCCCGGGTGCACTGGGCTTGCCACCTCAGTGCTCGGCGGGGGGTGGGGACCCTTTGCAGGGGTGAGCTGCCATGGATGGGTGGGGAAGGGGTGCTGGGGGGGGCAATCACTTGCGGCACCACCATGCCAAACCCTGGATCCCAACCCCATTCCGGGGGCAACTCTTGTCCCTGCCCGTCTGCCCCACCGATCACCGACTGCAGAGGACTCTGGCTGCGCGGCTATCGCTAATAGGGATTTAGCAATCGTGGTTAAGTGAGTACTTGACACATGCCAAGTGGATTCCCGTGGGTAGCTGGAGCATGTGGGAGTCATTGCCTAGCATTCCAATCGCACCTTGTGCCTGGACACCTCGGAAGACAACACCACACACGTAGCAGCCAACATCCGAACACCCAGGGGATGGTTCAAAGCTCTGGGGTCATAACCACAGCCGGAGGGTAGGTGGGTGCCATGGGGAGGGAGGTTGCCAGGAGCGATGGGCAAAGGGTCCGGGGTCAGCCTGCATTGTGGACAAAAGTGACAGAAGCATCATAATGGTTGCGCAAAAAGTTGTTTAATGGGGCAGCACGGTGGCACAGTGGTTAGCATTGCTATCTCACGCCGCCAAGGTCCCAGGTTCAATCCAGGCTCTGGGTCACTGGCCGTGTGGAGTTTGCACATTCTCCCCGTGTTTGCGTGGGTTTCTCCCCCACAACCCAAAGATGTGCAGGTTAGGTGGATTGGCCACGCTAAAATTGCCTCATAATTGGAAAAGATGAATTGGGTACTCTAAATTTATTTTTTAAAAATAAACCCCTGCAGGCACGGCCTCATCAGAGGGGTGGAACTCGGGGGAGCTGCTGACCACTGTCCAGGATGGACAGGTCCAGGATGGCACCCAGCGCCCCTCCTCCCGATCGGTGCATATAGGGCCCTGGGGTTCGCCTTGGGATGGGGGGAGCAGCTGGTTCGAGCCCGGCTGCTCTTGCATCACCTGGCTCTACCAGCCCTGGCGGCTCCCCATGGTCCGCACCATCGTGTCGATGCCCTCAGTGATGCTCTTCAGTGACTGGGACATGCTCTGCAGTGCCTCAGCTGTGCCCACCTGAGACTGGGACATGCTCCGCAGTGCCTCAGCCATGCCCATCTGAGAGTGGGACATGTCTCGCAGAACCTCATCAAGGTTATCCCGTGCTGGGTGACATCCCCCAGCGAGTCGGACTCCCGGCGAGACCCTCAGTCATGGCCATCACTGACTGCGCGACACCTTCGCTCATGGTGCCGACATCGTGCACCAGGCTCTCCACTGTGGTCACCACCCTAGCAGTGTTGGCCTCTGTGCCAGTCATTGCCAGCGCCATCTCCTGTGGCCCTGGCCTCTGGGACTCTTCCAAGCAGCTATGGATCTGCTGGAGTGATGCTGACATCTCCCTCTGAATGACCCGGCCGCTCTCTATCGTCTCATATCAGCTCCGAGTCACCCACTTCCAGAGGCTCAGCATCAGGCTGGGACCCAGCTGGGTCCTGGGGTCCAGCTGACTTCCAACTGCTGTCTCGCCTGGGGGTTCCTGTCTCCACCTAATGTACAGCAGTGTGGTGCACACCAGATTGTGCCCCAAAAGCTTGTCCACTGACATGTCCCACCGAGGTGTGTGTATCTGCCCTGGTTGAGGGTGGGGATGACAGCTGTGCTGCGACTATTATGGTGGCATCCTCAGAGTTCTCCTCGGAATCAGGAGAGGGGCCACCTAGGATGGTCTGGCGCTGCCGGCTGGCGGACCAGCGGGAGAATGGTCAGTGGGAGGGATGGGTCAGTCAGTAAGGCAATCACGTTTGACAGATTCTCCGGGTGAGCCTGGTGGTTCCTCACCTCTGCGGCGTCCGCCTGCCTCCGCGTTGGTGACCGCCCTTTGCGTGGCCACACCAGTCACCTCCAGGGCCCGCTCCTCGAAGGAGATGAGGACTCTCAAGTCCGGCACCCCACCACCAGTCTGGGTCCTCTCCCAAAGATTGTGGGAGAGCATTTCCTGAGGAGACACAGAGAGAGCATCACTAACCACACGAGTGGTGGGAGAGCGTGTGTGAAGGCGGGGTTGGGGGAAAGGGGGAGGGAGAGCTGGGGGTAACTTGGAGAGTTGGGGGGTGGATGCTCCCTTGGGGGGAGGGGGTCTACTTATGGGCTGCCCGGTGTAGGTCATTGACCTTCTTCCTGCACTGCTTGCTAGTCCTCTTGGCCAGGCTGTTGGCACTAACGGCTACCGCCACCTCATCCCAGGCAGCACTGGCTGCCTTGTGGCTCACCCTCCGGGACCCCCGGGGGAACAGGACATCCCTCCTGGTCTCTACCGTGTCCAGGATGCTTCACCAGGTCAGCATCCCCAAATCTTGGGGCTGGTCTCCTAGGCGCCATTATTGCGAGCTGGCTGGGGTTGGCCTAGCAGGTGCAGTTT
Source organism: Scyliorhinus torazame (assembly GCF_047496885.1). Classification (NCBI taxonomy): domain Eukaryota; kingdom Metazoa; phylum Chordata; class Chondrichthyes; order Carcharhiniformes; family Scyliorhinidae; genus Scyliorhinus; species Scyliorhinus torazame. The sequence continues at coordinate 137,467,261 of NC_092707.1, forward strand.
AAGTGCTGCTCGGCCTTGTTGCGTTGCTTGGGGGCGGGGGGGGGGGGGGATTGGGGGGGGAGGGTGCTGGCGAGTAGGTTGGCGATGCGTTATTTGCAACGAGAAGCCCGTGAGGCCTCCTTACATGGACCATTGCTGGTTTCGCTGGGCCGAGCGCCGGGAAACCCATGGCAATTCCCGCTCGCTGCAACACTTGGAAATTTTTCCGGAAGATCCCGCCCATTGTGTGCAGTTTTAGTCTCCTTATCTGAGGAAGGATGTTCTTGCTGTAGAGGGAGTGCAGCGAAGGTGTACCAGGCTGATTCCTGGGATGGTGGGACTGATGTATGAGGAGAGATTGAATCGGTGAGGATTTGTGTTTGCTAGAATTCAGAAGAATGAGGGGGGAATCCCATAGAATCCGATAGAATTCTGCCAGGCCCAGACAGGGTAGATGCAGGAAGGATGTTTCCCACAGTGGGTGTGTCCAGAACCAGGGGTCACAGTCTGAGGATACGGGGAAGACCATTTAGGACAAATTTCTTCACCCAGAGAGTGGTGAGCCTGCGCAATTCGTTACCACAGGAAGTAGTTGAGGCAAAAACTTTCTGTGGGGAAAAAGAGCATGAAGGTAGTCTGGCTACAAGATAGTGACGTGTTAGTAAATGCATTAAAGTATATTAGATATAGTTAAGACATGCTGATGTAATAGCATCACATTAGGATGATGCAATTCACCCTGTAAAGATACAGTAGCAAATACCTATTCTTCTTTAGACCAGTGTGAGTAGCCAAGACAACAGACACTTAGTCGATTAAAATGATGGTCCTCCCGAGGTTTCTCGAGGTTGGAGAGGTTGGAGGTGGCGTCCTGCAAAGGAACGAGCCTGAGGGCGCTGGTGACGGCACCACTGCCGCTCTCGCCGACAAGGTACACCACGAGTCCGGTAGTGCCGGCATTGCTAAAGATCTGGGGGCAGTGGAGACGACATAGGGGTGAGATGGGAGCCTCGGTGTGGTCCCCGATCCGGGAGAACCATCGGTTCGTCCCAGGGAGGATGGATGGGGGGTTTCGGAGCTGGCATCGGGCAGGGATTCAGAAGGATGGGGGACCTGTTTATAGACGGGACGTTTGCGAGCCTAGGGGCGCTGGAGGAGAAGTTCAGGTTACCCCCGGGAAATGCGTTCAGGTATATGCAAGTGAGGGCGTTTGTGAGGGAATTCCCGTCGCTCCCGGCACAGCGGATTCAGGACAGGGTGATTTCGGGTGTATGGGTCGGAGAAGGCAAGGTTTCGGCGATATATCAGGAGATGAAAGAAGGGGGGAGGCTTCGGTAGAGGAGCTGAAGGGCAAGTGGGAGGAGGAGTTGGGGGAGGAGATTGAAGAGGGTCTGTGGGCTGATGCCCCGAGTAGGGTTAATTCCTCTTCCTCATGTGCCAGGCTCAGCCTGATACAGTTTAAGGTTATTCACAGAGTGCATATGACAGGGGCAAGGCTAAGTAGGTTCTTTGGGGTGGAGGACAGATGTGGGAGGTGCTCGGGAAGCCCGACGAATCGCGTCCACATGTTTTGGTCGTGCCCGGCACTGGAAGGGTTCTGGAGGGGTTTCGCGAGGACTATGTCCAAGGTGGTGAAAGTCCAGGTCAAACCAAGTTGGGGGCTGGCATTATTTGGGGTGACGGACGAGCCGGGAGTGCAGGAGGTGAAAGAGGCCGATATCCTGGCCTTTGCATCCCTGGTAGCCCGGCGGAGGATCTTGCTATTATGGAAGGACGCAAAGCCCCCCAGTGTGGAAGCCTGGAAAAACGACATGGCAGGGTTCATTAAGCTGGAGAGGATAAAGTTTGCCTTGAGAGGGTCTGCGCAGGGGTTCTTCAGGCGGTGGCAACCGTTCCTAGACTGTCTCGCGGAGCGTTAGAAGGAGCTCGGTCAGCAGCAGCAGCAACCCAGGGAGGGGGGGGAGGGTAGGGGTGTGTTTCTTTCGGGGGGGGGGATATTTGGGCGAGTGGGGGAGGGGTTTTTTCCCAGGTGGTATTTGTAAAAACATACGGGAGGGTTAATATGTGCGCCAGAAACCCATTGTATAAGTTCTGTATTATGTTTGATTGATATGTTTATGTTTTGTTCTGCTCTTTTTTCTTTTTCTTTTCTGTTACGGGGGTGGGGGTTTAACTGGTTGAAAATTTTTGTTGGAAAAACTTTGTATGAACAGACACTCTTACAACACCTGATTAGCCCATTGTATTTCTTTGGTATAAGTCTCATAGGCACTGCAGGTGATGAATTATATCAATCATTCAATGAATAAAAGATATTAATCAGAAGTTTTGCCATTTCCTAGTCCTCAGAAATAAATATATATATTTTTTTCTTTAAAAAAAATAAATTTAGAGTACCCAATTCTTTTTTTTCCAATGAAGGAGAAATTTAGCGTGGCAAATTCACCTACCCTACATATCTTTTTGGGTTGTTTTATTCCACGACGGGAGGCAATGGCATATTGGTATTGACACTGGACTAGTAATTCATAGACCCAGAGTAATGTTCTGGGATGGTGAAATTTGAATTCAATAAAAATCTGGAATTAAAAGTCTAAAGATGACCATGGTCGATCGTCTGGACCCATCTGGTTCACTAATGTCCTTTAGGGAAGGAAATCTACCATCCTTACCTGGTCTGGCCTACATGTGACTCCAGATCCACAACGGTATGGTTGACTCTTAACTGCCCTCTGAAAATGACCGAGCAGTTCAAGGGCAATTAGGGATGGGCAATAAACACCTCACCAGCCAGTGACACCTGCATCCAGAAATGAATTTTAAAAAACATTACAAATAGAATTTTCATAAAAGGTAAAGTATAATAATGTGCAATGTTCTGTACAAATAGGTTTTCCGATACATATGTTCAACTTTTATGTATCCACCATACAAGTTTCTGTTTCATTTTAAAGAACAAAATTTTTAAAATCTAAAGACAATTTTTCTTGGTAACAGAAAATACCTGCGGGGGAATCAAAGATGGAAGGGGAGCCACGGTTCGGAGTGTAACAAAAATAAACAAGGTATTCAAGGCCTTCTATGAAGAGCTGTACAGATCCCAGCCCCCGGGGGGGGGGGGGGGGGGGGGGGGGGGAAGAGGGGATGAGATGATTCCTAGACAAACTGAGGGTCCCGAGGGTGGGGGAGCAAGAGGTGGCTGGTTTGGGGGCACCAATCGGGTTGGAGGAGCTGAGCAAGGGTTTGGGGAGTATGCAGGCGGGGAAGGCCCCGGGGCCGGACGGGTTCCCGGTGGAGTTCTATAGAAAGTACGTAGATCTGTTGGCCCCGCTACTAGTGAGGACCTTTAACGAGGCAAGAGAGGAGGGGACCCTGCCCCCGACAATGTCGGAGGCGACAATTTCCTTGATTCTAAAGCAAGACAAGGACCCACTGCAATGTGGATCGTACAGGCCGATTTCGCTCCTGAATGTGGACGCTAAGTTATTGGCAAAAGTGCTGGCCACGAGGATTGAGGATTGTGTTCCGGGGGTGATTCATGAGGACCAGACGGGATTTGTAAAGGGCAGGCAATTAAATATGAATGTGCGGCGGCTCTTAAACGTGATAATGATGCCATCGGAGGAGGGAGAGGCGGAGATAGTGGCAGCTATGGACGCGGAAAAGGCCTTTGACCGAGTAGAGTGGGAGTACCTCTGGGAGGTGTTGCGTAGGTTTGGGTTCGGGGGAGGGTTTATCAGCTGGGTTAAGCTCCTTTACAGAGCCCCGGTGGCGAGTGTAGTGACGAACCGGCGGAGGTCGGAGTATTTTCGGCCGTATCAAGGAACGAGGCAGCGCCTGTCCCCCCTGTTGTTTGCATTGGCGATCGAACCCTTGGCCTTTTCACTGAGGGAGTCTAATAAATGGGGGGGGGGGGGGGTCCGAGGGGGAGAAGAGCATCGGGTGTCGCTATACGCGGATGACCTGTTGCTGTACGTGGCGGACCCAATGGAGGGGATGGTGGAGGTCATGCAGACTCTTAGGGAGTTTGAGTTTGGGGAGTTCTCGGGCTATAAACTCAATGTAGGGAAGAGTGAGCTTTTTGTATTACAGGCAGGGGACCAAGAAAGAGGGATAGGGGAGCTACCGCTGAGGAGGGCGGTGGGGAGTTTTCGGTATCTGGGGATCCAGATAGCCAGGAGTTGAGGGGCCCGACAGAAACTGAATCTGACGAGGTTGGTGGACCAAATGGAGGTGGACTTCAAAAGATGGGACATGTTACCGCTCTTGCTGGCGGGTAGAGTGCAGCTGGTCAACATGGTGGTCCTTCCGAGGTTTTTGTTTGTGTTTCAGTGCCTTCCCATCGTGATCACCAAGGGCTTTTTCTTTTTTTTTAATAAATATTTTATTGAAAATTTTTGGTCAACCAACACAGTACATTGTGCATCCTTTACACAATATTATAACAACACAAATAACAATGACCTATTTTATAAACAAAAAATGAATAAATAATAAATAACAAAAATGAAAACTAACCCTAATTGGCAACTGCCTTATCACAAGTAACACTCTCCAAAAATATAATTTAACAGTCCAATATATAATTATCTGTCGCAACGACCTATACATATTATACAGTATATATTAACAACCCTGAGAGTCCTTCTGGTTCCTCCTCCTCCCCCCCCCCCCCCCCCCCCCCCCCCGGATCCTGGGCTGCTGCTGCTGCCTTCTTTTTTCCATTCCATCTATCTCTCTGCGAGGTATTCGACGAACGGTTGCCACCGCCTGGTGAACCCTTGAGCCGACCCCCTTAGAACGAACTTAATCCGCTCTAGCTTTATAAACCCTGCCATGTCATTTATCCAGGTCTCCACCCCCGGGGGCCTGGCTTCTTTCCACATTAACAATATCCTGCGCCGGGCTACTAGGGACGCAAAGGCCAAAACATCGGCCTCTCTCGCCTCCTGCACTCCCGGCTCTTGTGCAACCCCAAATATAGCCAACCCCCAGCTTGGTTCGACCCGGACCCCCACTACTTTTGAAAGCACCTTTGTCACCCCCATCCAAAACCCCTGTAGTGCCGGGCATGACCAAAACATATGGGTATGATTCGCTGGGCTTCTCGAGCACCTTGCACACCTATCCTCCACCCCAAAAAATTTACTGAGCCGTGCTCCAGTCATATGTGCCCTGTGTAATACCTTAAACTGAATCAGGCTTAGCCTGGCACACGAGGACGACGGGTTTACCCTGCTTAGGGCATCTGCCCACAGCCCCTCCTCGATCTCCTCCCCCAGCTCTTCTTCCCATTTCCCTTTTAGTTCATCTACCATAGTCTCCCCTTCGTCCCTCATTTCCCTATATATATCTGACACCTTACCATCCCCCACCCATGTCTTTGAGATCACTCTGTCCTGCACCTCTTGTGTCGGGAGCTGCGGGAATTCCCTCACCTGTTGCCTCGCAAAAGCCCTCAGTTGCATATACCTGAATGCATTCCCTTGGGGCAACCCATATTTCTCGGTCAGCGCTCCCAGACTCGCGAACTTCCCATCCACAAACAGATCTTTCAGTTGCGTTATTCCTGCTCTTTGCCACATTCCATATCCCCCATCCATTCCCCCCGGGGCAAACCTATGGTTGTTTCTTATCGGGGACCCCCCCCAAGGCTCCAGTATTTCCCCTATGCCGTCTCCACTGTCCCCAAATCTTCAGTGTAGCCACCACCACCGGGCTTGTGGTGTAGTTCCTCAGTGAGAACGGCAATGGGGCTGTCACCATAGCCTGTAGGCTAGTCCCCCTACAGGACGCCCTCTCTAATCTCTTCCACGCCGCTCCCTCCTCCTCTCCCATCCACTTACTCACCATTGAAATATTAGCGGCCCAATAATACTCACTTAGGCTCGGTAGTGCCAGCCCCCCCCTATCCCTGCTACGCTGTAAGAATCCCTTCCTTACTCTCGGGGTCTTCCCGGCCCACACAAAACCCATGATGCTCTTTTCAGTCCTTTTAAAAAAAGCCTTCGTGGTCACCACCGGGAGGCACTGAAACACAAAGAGGAATCTCGGGAGGACCACCATCTTAACTGCCTGCACCCTCCCTGCCAGTGACAGGGATACCATATCCCATCTCTTAAAATCCTCCTCCATTTGTTCCACCAACCGCGTTAAATTTAACCTATGCAATGTGCCCCAATTCTTGGCTATCTGGATCCCCAGGTAACGAAAGTCCCCTGTTACCTTCCTCAACGGTAGGTACTATATTTCTCTACTCTGCTCCCCTGGATGCACCACAAACAACTCACTTTTCCCCATGTTCAATTTATACCCTGAAAAATCCCCAAACTCCCCAAGTATCCGCATTATTTCTGGCATCCCCTCCGCCGGGTCTGCCACGTATAGTAGCAAATCGTCTGCATACAAAGATACCCGGTGTTCTTCTCCTCCTCTAAGTACTCCCCTCCACTTCTTGGAACCCCTCAACGCTATCGCCAGGGGCTCAATCGCCAGTGCAAACAATAATGGGGACAGAGGGCATCCCTGCCTTGTCCCTCTATGGAGCTGAAAATATGCAGATCCCCGTCCATTCGTGACCACGCTCGCCATCGGGGCCCTATACAACAGCTGCACCCATCTAACATACCCCTCTCCAAAACCAAATCTCCTCAACACCTCCCACAAATAATCCCACTCCACTCTATCAAATGCTTTCTCGGCATCCATCGCCACTACTATCTCCGTTTCCCCCTCTCGTGGGGCCATCATCATTACCCCGAACAGCCTCCGTATATTCGTGTTCAGCTGTCTCCCCTTCACAAACCCAGTTTGGTCCTCGTGGACCACCCCCGGGACACATTCCTCTATTCTCATTGCCATTACCTTGGCCAGGATCTTGGCATCTACATTTAGGAGGGAAATAGGTCTATAGGACCCGCATTGTAGCGGGACCTTTTCCTTCTTTAAGAGAAGCGATATCGTTGCTTCAGACATAGTCGGGGGCAGTTGTCCCCTTTCCTTTGCCTCATTAAAGGTCCTCGTCAATACTGGGGCGAGCAAGTCCACATATTTTCTATAGAATTCGACTGGGAATCCATCCGGTCCCGGGGCCTTTCCCGCCTGCATGCTCCTAATTCCTTTCACCACTTCTTCTACCTCGATCTGTGCTCCCAGTCCCACCCTTTCCTGCTCTTCCACCTTGGGAAATTCCAGCCGATCCAAGAAGCCCATCATTCTCTCCCCCCTCATCGGGGGTTGAGCTTCATATAATTTTTTATAAAATGTCTTGAATACTCCATTCACTCTCTCCGCTCCCCGCTCCATCTCTCCTTCCTCATCCCTCACTCCCCTATTTCCCTCGCTGCTCCCCTTTTCCTCAATTGGTGTGCCAGCAACCTGCTCGCCTTCTCCCCATATTGGTACTGTACACCCTGTGCCTTCCTCCATTGTGCCTCTGCAGTGCCCGTAGTCAGCAAGTCAAATTCTACATGTAGCCTTTGCCTTTCCCTGTACAGTCCCTCCTCCGGTGCTTCCGCATATTGTCTGTCCACCCTCAAAAGTTCTTGCAGCAACCGCTCCCGTTCCTTACTCTCCTGCTTCCCTTTATGTGCCCTTATTGATATCAGCTCCCCTCTAACCACCGCCTTCAATGCCTCCCAGACCACTCCCACCTGGACCTCTCCATTATCATTGAGTTCCAAGTACTTTTCAATGCACCCCCTCACCCTTAGACACACCCCCTCATCTGCCATTAGTCCCATGTCCATTCTCCAGGGTGGGCGCCCTCCTGTTTCCTCCCCTATCTCCAAGTCTACCCAGTGTGGAGCGTGATCCGAAATGGCTATAGCCGTATACTCCGTTCCCCTCACCTTCGGGATCAACGCCCTTCCCAGCACAAAAAAGTCTATTCGCGAGTAGACTTTATGGACATAGGAGAAAAACGAGAACTCCTTACTCCTAGGTCTGCTAAATCTCCACGGGTCTACACCTCCCATCTGCTCCATAAAATCTTTAAGTACCTTGGCTGCTGCCGGCCTCCTTCCAGTCCTGGACTTCGACCTATCCAGCCCTGGTTCCAACACCGTATTAAAATCTCCCCCCATTATCAGCTTTCCCATCTCTAGGTCCGGAATGCGTCCTAGCATCCGCCTCATAAAATTGGCATCATCCCAGTTCGGGGCATATACGTTAACCAAATCCACCGTCTCCCCCTGTAGTTTGCCACTCACCATCACGTATCTGCCCCCGTTATCCGCCACTATAGTCTTTGCCTCGAACATTACCCGCTTCCCCACTAATATAGCCACCCCCCTGTTTTTTGCATCTAGCCCCGAATGGAACACCTGCCCCACCCATCCTTTGCGTAGCCTAACCTGGTCTATCAGTTTCAGGTGCGTTTCCTGTAACATAACCACATCTGCCTTAAGTTTCTTAAGGTGTGCGAGTACCCGTGCCCTCTTTATCGGCCCGTTCAGCCCCCTCATGTTCCACGTGATCAGCCGGGTTGGGGGGCTTCCTACCCCCCCCCCCCCCTTGTCGATTAGCCATCACCTTTTTCCAGCTCCTCACCCGGTTCCCACGCAGCTGTATCTCCCCCAGGCGGTGTCCCCCCGCCCATCTCCTCCCATACCAGCTCCCCCCTCTCCCCAGCAGCCGCAACCCAGTAATTCCCCCCTCCCACCCCCCCGCTAGATCCCCCGCTAGCGTAATTACTCCCCCCATGTTGCTCCCAGAAGTCAGCAAACTCTGGCCGACCTCGGCTTCCCCCCGTGACCTCGGCTCGCACCGTGCGACGCCCCCTCCTTCCTGCTTCTCTATTCCCGCCATAATTATCATAGCGCGGGAACCAAGCCCGCGCTTCTCCCTTGGCCCCGCCCCCAATGGCCAACGCCCCATCTCCTCCACCTCCCCTCCTCCCCCATCACCACCTGTGGAAGAGAGAAAAGTTACCACATCGCAGGATTAGTACATAAAACTCCTCTTTCCCCCCTTTTTAACCCCCCTCTTTGCCCCCCACATTCGCCCCACCACTTTGTTCAAACGTTCTTTTTAATAACCCGCTCATTCCAGTTTTTCTTCCACAATAAAAGTCCACGCTTCATCCGCCGTCTCAAAGTAGTGGTGCCTCCCTCGATATGTGACCCACAGTCTTGCCGTTGCAGCATTCCAAATTTTATCTTCTTTTTATGAAGCACCGCCTTGGCCCGATTAAAGCTCGCCCTCCTTCTCGCCACCTTCCGCACTCCAGTCTTGATAAACGCGGATCACCGCGTTCTCCAATTTACTGCTCCGAGTTTTCTTTGCCCATCTAAGGACCATTTCTCTATCTTTAAAACGGAGGAATCTCACCACTATGGCTCTGGGAATTTCTCCTGCTCTCGGCCCTCGCGCCATCACTCGGTATGCTCCCTCCACCTCCAACGGACCCGCCGGGGCCTCCGCTCCCATTAACGAGTGCAGCATCGTGCTCACATATGCCCGATGTCCGCTCCCTCCACAACCTTCAGGAAGACCAAGAATCCTCAGGTTGTTCCTCCTTGCGTTGTTCTCCAGTGCCTCCAACCTTTCCACACATCGTTTCTGATGTGCCTCATGCGTCTCCGTCTTCACCACCAGGCCCTGTATGTCGTCCTCATTCTTGGCTGCCTTTGCCTTCACGACCCGAAGCTCCCGCTCCTGGGTCTTTTGTTCCTCCTTTAGCCCTTCGATCGCCTGTAGTATCGGGGCCAACAGCTCTTTCTTCATTTCCTTTTTGAGCTCTTCCACACAGCATTTCAAGAACTCTTGTTGCTCAGGGCCCCATGTTAAACTGCCACCTTCCGACGCCATCTTGGTTTTTGCTTGCCTTCCTTGCCGCTGTTCTAAAGGATCCACTGCAATCCGGCCACTTTCTCCTTTTTTCATCCGTATCCAGGGGGGATTTCCCTTCTGGTTTACCGCACAGTGTTTTTAGCCGTCAAAATTGCCGTTGGGGCTCCTATCAAGAGCACAAAAGTCCGTTTCACCGGGAGCTGCCGAAACGTGCGACTCAGCTGGTCATCGCCGCACCCGGAAGCCTCACCAAGGGCTTTTTCAAGAGAGTAGGTAGGAGTATTATGGGGTTTGTGTGGGCGAATAAGACCCCGAGGGTAAGGAGAGGGTTCCTGGAATGCAGCAGGGACCGAGGAGGGTTGGCGCTGCCAAACCTAGGGAGCTACTACTGGGCAGCAAATGTGGCGATGATCCGCAAGTGGGTTATGGAGGGAGAGGGGGCGGCATGGAAGAGGATGGAGATGGCGTCCTGTAAAGGAACGAGCTTGGGGGCGTTGGTGACGGCACCGCTGCCGTTCTCGCCAGCAAAGTATACCACGAGCCCGGTGGTGGCGGCAACGTTAAGGATCTGGGGCCAGTGGAGATGGCACAGGGGTGCAGTGGGAGCCTCGGTGTGGTCCCAGATCAGGGGTAACCACCGGTTTGTCCCGGGGAAGATGGACGGGGGTTCCAGGGCTGGCATCGGGTGGGGATTAGAAGAATGGGGGACCTGTTCATTGACAGGACATTTGCGAGCCTAGGGGAGGAGAAGTTTGAGCTACCCCCGGGAAATGCATTTAGATATATGCAGGTGAGGGTTATTGTGAGGCGACAGGTCAGGGAATTCCCGTTGCTCCCGGCACAAGAAATTCAAGACAGGGTGATCTCGGGTGTATGGGTCGGGGAGGGCAAGGTTCGGCAATACACCAAGAGATGAAAGAAGAGGGGAAGCGCTAGCAGAAGAGTTGAAGGGTAAATGGGAGGAGCTGGGGGAGGAGATCGAGGAAGGTTTGTGGGCTGATGCCCTGGGTAGGGTTAATTCCTCCTCCTCATGTGCCAGGCTCAGCCTGATACAATTTAAGATGGTTCACAGAGCGCACTTGACGGGGCGAGGTTGAGTAGGTTCTTTGGGGTAGAGGACAGATGCAGAAGGTGTTCAGGGAGTCCGGCGAACCATGTCCATATGTTTAGGTCATGCCCGGCACTAGAGGGGTTCTGGAGAGGAGTGGCGGGAGCAATATCTCAGGTGGTGAAAGTCCGGGGTCAAGCCAAGCTGGGGGCGAGCAATATTTGGAGTAGTGGACGAGCCGGGAGTGCAGGAGGCGAAAGAGGCCGGCATTCTGGCCTTTGCGTCCCGAGTAGCCCGGCGAAGGATCTTGCTAATGTGAAAGGAGGCGAAGCCCCCTCGCGTGGAGGCCTGGATAAACGACATGGCTGGGTTCATAAAGCTGGAGAGGATTAAGTTTGCCTTAAGGGGGTCTGCGCAGGGCTTCTACAGGCTGGTGGCAACCGTTCCTAGACTATCTCGCGGAGCGTTCGAGAAAGTTCCGTCAGCAGCAGCAGCAACCCTGGGGGGGGGGGGGGGAATGGTGGATTACTTGGGGGGGATGGAGGAGCAGGAGATAACATGAAGGGTGGGGGAAAACTGGCACGTGTGGGAGAGAGCCAGTGTATAAAGCTATGTAAATATACCATTTTGCCACGTATATATCTTGCTCAGTGCGATTTCGTGTTATTTTGTTACGGGGGGGGGTTATTGTTTGTAAGGGGAAAAAATTGTGTTGGTAAAAAACTTTAATAAATATATTTTTAAAAATAAAAGAAAATACCTGCTAATTGGCCTCTAATCCAAAAATGTTTGAGAAGCAAGTAGCCTCTAATTAATTGAATGGTCCCTTATTCGTTTATTTTTCTTATTTGCTTTCTTAACATTTTATGAGGCTCGAGGTTTGGGAAAGAGGCCTTTGCATTACAGCCTCATTGATGAATAAATCCAAATCAGATCACCGAGACTTCTTTGAATCAAAATAGAAAAATTAGCAACTAATCAACAAGCTTTTCAGCCGTGACTCAGTTGGTAGCACTCTCGCCTCTTGAGTTTACAACACAGTGGGTTGAGTTCCATTCCAGGATTTGAGCATAAAGACCAGGGTTGACAGACCAACGCTAGATGAGTGCCACACTTTTACAGATGCTGTCTTTCAGATTAAAATGAAAATGAAAATCGCTTATTGTCACGAGTAGGCTTCAATGAAGTTACTGTGAAAAGCCCCTAGTCACCACATTCCGGCGCCTGTTCGGGGAGGCTGGTACGTGAATTGAACCGTGCTGCTGGCCTGCCTTGGTCTGCTTTAAAAGCCAGTGATTTAGCCCAGTGTGCTAAACCAGCCCCTGAAACATAGGACCTGGCTGCCAACTCAGGTGAAAATAAAAAGATCCCATGGCACTACTTGGAAGAAGAGCAGGGGAGCTATCTGTGGTGTCCTCAATGTTATTCCTCAATCAACATCATTCAGAACAGAACCTGTCCATACTCCACTGTGAGGTCCCCACCTGCTTCAAGAAGACCACCATCATACCGGTACCAAAGAAGAACCAGGCAACGTGCCTCAATGACTACCGACCAGTGGCCCTGACTTCAGTCGTAATGAAGTGCTTCGAGAGGTTGATCATGAAGCGCATCACCTCCATACTCCCAGAACGCCTTGATCCACTGCAATTCGCATACCGCTGCAACCGGTCCACATCAGACACCATTTCCCTGGCCCTACACTCATCCCTAGAGCATCTCGAAAACAAGGACTCTTACATTAGACTGCTATTTATTGACTACAGCTCTGCCTTCAACACCATAATCCCAGCCAAGCTCATATCAAAGCTCCAAAACCTAGGACTTGGCTCCCCACTCTGCAACTGGATCCTCCATTTTATGACCAACAGACCACAATCAGTAAGAATGAACAACAACACCTCCTCCACAATAGTCCTCAACACCGGCGTCCCGCAAGGCTGCGTACTTAGCCCCCTACTCTACTCCCTGTACACACACGACTGCGTGGCAAAACTTAGTTCCAACTCCATCTACAAGTTTGCTGACGATACGACCATAGTGGGCCGGATCTCGAATAACGATGAGTCCGAATACAGGAGGGAGATAGAGAACCTAGTGGAGTGGTGTAGCGACAACAATCTCTCCCTCAATGCCAGCAAAACTAAAGAGCTGGTAATTGACTTCAGGAAGCAAAGTACTGTACACACCCCTGTCAGCATCAACGGGGCCGAGGTGGAGATGGTTAGCAGTTTCAAATTCCTAGGGGTGCACATCTCCAAAAATCTGTCCTGGTCCACCCACGTCGACGCTACCATCAAGAAAGCACAACAGCGCCTATATTTCCTCAGGAAACTAAGGAAATTCGGCATGTCCACATTGACTCTTACCAACTTTTACAGATGCACCATAAAAAGCATCCTATCAGGCTGCATCACAGCCTGGTATGGCAACTGCTCGGCCCAGGACCGCAAGAAACTTCAGAGAGTCGTGAACACCGCCCAGTCCATCACACGAACCTGCCTCCCTCCATTGACTCCATCTACAGCTCCCGCTGCCTGGGGAAAGCGGGCAGTATAATCAAAGATCCCTCCCACCCAGCTTACTCACTCTTCCAACTTCTTCCATCGGGCAGGAGATACAGAAGTCTGAGAACACGCACGAACAGACTCAAAAACAGCTTCTTCCCCACTGTCACCAGACTCCTAAATGACCCTCTTATGGACTGATTTCATGAACACTACACCCTGTATGCTTCATCCGATACCAGTGCTTTTGTAGTTACATTGTATATGTTGTGTTGCTCTGTTATGTATTTTCTTTTATTCCCTTTTCTTCTCATGTACTTAATGATCTGTTGAGCTGCTCTCAGAAAAATACTTTTCACTGTACCTCGGTACATGTGACAATAAACAAATCCAATCCAATCCAATCCTGAACATTGTCATATTTCTGTTTGTGGGAGCTTGCTGTGCACAAATTGGCTGCTGCGTTCCCTACATCACAACAGTGACCTCAATTTAAAAGTACTTCATTGGCTGTAAAGCACTTTGGATGTCCAGTGGTGGTTAAAAGCGCAATAAAATAGTGTGGCACAGTGGTTAGCACTGTTGCCTAAGGCGCTGAAGACCCGGGTTCGATCCCGGCCCCATGTCACTGTTAAATGAACCCCGCCATATCGCTGATCCAGGATTCCACGCTTGGGGGCCTTGCGTCCTTCCACTGAAGAAGAATCCTTCGCCGGGCTACCAGGGACGCAAAGGCCAGAATACCGGCCTCTTTCACCTCCTGCACTCCCGGCTCCTCTGCCACCCCAAATATTGCGAGCCCCCAGCCCGGTTTGACCCTGGAACCTACCACCCTCGACACTGTCCTCGCTACACCCTTCCAAAAGTCCTCCAGCGCCGGGCACGCCCAGAACATGTGGGTGGGGTTTGCTGGCCTCCCTGAGCACCTAACACACCTGTCCTCGCACCCAAAGAACCGGCTTATCCTTGCCCCGGTCATGTGAGCCTTATGCAGCACCTTAAACTGTATGAGGCTGAGCCTTGCGCAAGAGGAGGAAGAGTTCACCCTCCCCAGGGCATCCGCCCACATCCCCTCGTCAATCTCCTCACCCTACTCCTCCTCCCACTTACCCTTTAGCTCCTCCACCGAGGCCTCCTCCTCCTCCTGCATCACCTGATACGTTGCCGAGATCCTCCCCTCTTCAACCCACACCCCCGACAGCACCCTGCATGGCGGCAACTCCACCACCTGCTGCCGACCAAACGCCCTTACCTGCATATATCTGAAGGTGTTCCCCGGAGGGAGCCCGAACTTCTCCTCCAGCTCACCCAGGCTCGCGAACTTCCTGTCCACAAATAGGTCCCCCATCCTTCTAATACCTACCCTGTGCCAGCTCAGGAACCCTCCGTCCATCCTCCCCGGGACAAACCGGTGGTTCCCCCGAATCGGGGACCACACTGAGGCCCCCACCACCTCCCTGTATCGTCTCCATTGCCCCCAAATTTTGAGGGTAGCCGCCACCACCGGGCTCGTGGTATACCTCGTTGGAGGAAGCGGCAGCGGCGCCGTCACCAGTGCCTCCGGGCTCGAGCCCACACAGGAAGCCATCTCCAGCCTCTTCCATGCCGCCTCATCCCCCTCCATCACCCACTTACGCACCATCGCCCATCCCTCCCTCCTCCAGTGGAGGCTCAGACCGGTACAGTTCCTCGTAGAAGTCCCTGAAGACCCATTGATACCCACCGCACTCGCACCGTGTTCCCTCCTCCATCCCTAACTCCCCCGATCTCCCTAGCTGCCTCTCGCTTCCGAAGCTGGTGCGCCAGCATCCGGCTTGCCTTTTCTCTGTATTCATATACCGCCCCCTGTGCCTTCCTCCACTGCGCCTCCGCCTTCCTTGTGGTCAACAAATTGAACTCAGCCTGGAGGCTACGCCGCTCCCTAAGCAATCCCTCTTTCGGGGCCTCCGCGTTACTCCTGTCCACCCTCACCATCTTCCCCACCAACTTCTCCCTCTCTCTCTCCTCTCCCCCCTCTCCTTGTGTGCCCTAATGGAGATCAGCTCTCCTCTGACCACCACCTTCAGCGCCTCCCAGACCACCCCTACTTGCATCTCCCCATTGTCATTAGCCTCCAGGTACCTCTCTATAAACCCCCGGACCCGCCCGGTCACCTCCTCGTCCGCCAGCAACCCCACCTCTAGGCGCCACAGCGGGTGCTGGTCCCTCTCCTCCCCCAACTCAAGGTCCACCCAGTGCGGAGCATGATCAGAAATGGCTATCGCCGTATCCCCCCACCCTCGGAATCAGCGCCCTGCTCATGACCAAAAAGTCAATCCGGGAGAAGGCCTTGTGGACATGGCAGAAGAATGAAAATTCCCTGGCCCCCGGCCTCGCAAACCGCCATGGGTTCACCCCTCCCTTCTGGTCCATCAACCCCCTCAGCACCTTGGCCGCCGCCGGCCTCCTGCCTGTCCTAGACCTAGAGCGATCAGTGCCGGGTCCAGCACCATGTTGAAATCCCCCCCCCATTATCAGGCCCCCTGTCTCCAGATCTGCAATCCGGCCCAGCATACGCCGCATGAATCCCGCATCGCCCCAATTCGGGGCATATACATTGACCAACACCACCTGCTCTCCCTGCAGCTTACCATCACATACCTACCGCCATTGTCTGCCACAATGCTCAACGCCTCGAACGACACTCTCTTCCTCACCAAGATCGCCACCCCCCGATTGTTTGCATCCAAACCCGAATGAAACACCTGTCCTACCCACCCCTTTCGCAACCTTATCTGATCTGCCACCCTCAGGTGCGTCTCCTGAAGCATGGCCACATCCGCCTTCAGCCCCTTCAGGTGCGCGAACACCCGGGCCCGCTTGACCGGCCCATTCAGTGTTAAGTAATGGGTTAAGAGACATTGCAATTAGTTGTCTCATTTATGTTAAGTATCCATTAATTGACACTGATATGTAAAGGGGCTTCAGGTGGCCTCTGTCAGGTGGTGTGTTGTTAAGAGATTTGTGCAGAGGCGGTGGAAGTGAAATAAATGGTGTTTGGTGAAAAGGAACAAGAACTTTAGACTCTCACAGCAACTAAAGCGTCTAACAATGGTAGCAGAGGATGGTTGCTGTGCAAATGTGAAGATTTGAAAGATACAACTTTTCCTGATCAAACCAAGGAGTGAGTGAGAAGGAAAAAAAAAAGATACATGGCTGAACCCAGGATAAAGATGGCTGGATATGACTATCCTCCCTTATTTTCTGAAAGGGAATCGTACGACCAATGGAGAAGTGCAGTAGTTATGTGGACTAAGGTAACTGCTTTGGGAAAAAGAAAACAAGGTATGGCATTGGCTCGTTCTCTACCATATGGCAGTAAAATCCGAAACAATATGGTTTCTGAGCTGGAATTGGAAGAGTTAGACTCCGAAGAAGGTCTGGAGACTTTATTACATTATAGGGATAAGATTTATAAGAAAGATGACTTGTTAAGTGCGTATGAAGCATGGTCGGATTTTGATAAGTTCCGGAAAATGGAAGATATCTCCATGGAAGACTATATAATGGAATTTAGCAGACTATATAAAAGGCTGCAGAAACACAATCTGGAATTTCCACAGTCTGTGTTGGCCTTTAAATTACTTGACTGTGCTAGAGTGAGCAACATGGATAGGCTCCTGGTTTTGACAGGAGTTCAGTTTACTGATAAGGATACCTTATTCGAACAGATGACAAAAGCTTTACAAAAGTTTCTGCGGAAACATTCGATTCCGATGGCTCTGATGACCCAAATAGGTCAGCCTGCAATAAGGCAGAATATGGAAGATACACTAGTAACAGGATGGCGAAATCGTATGGCTACGAACAGGGCTCAAGACTATAGATGGAGACCGAGACAAGGAAATTATGAAGACAGAAACCCAGTTAGAACCTACAATAGGAACATGAACCCCAGAAATGCACGGGGCATGATAAATCGATGTTTTCGATGTGACTCTCAATACCATTATGCTTTCAACTGTCCAACTCATTATGATAGAGTGTTTGAAGCGACACATGACACGGAAGAGTCAGAAGAGGAAAAAGATAGTGACCAGAAAGAAGGCATTGCCCTATTGACAAGCAGTTTTACGCCGGTAATGAGGGTGTTGGTTGCAGAATCCTTCAACTGTGCTGTATTGGACAGTGGCTGCACATCTACTGTCAGACTGTTTTACGAAAAGAGGGGCGAGTTCACAGAAACATTTGGATATTGTTAATGAAGGGTGCTTGTTTCTGTGACTGATTATTTTTTCTTTCTCGTCCAAACAAAAAAAAGGGGAGCGGACATCATGGGCGTCATTCTCCGACCCCCCAGAGGGTCGGAGAATGGCCGTTGGCCGCCGTGAATCCCGCCCCCGCCGGTTGCCGAAGTCTCCGAAGGGAGAAAAGTCGGCGGGGCGTTAATGTCGCCGCTGCCGTCGGAGAATGGCACGGGTCTGCGCAAGGCTGCCGATTTTCGGCCTGCCGATATTCTCCCTTCTGGATGGGCCGAAGTCCAGTCGACGTGATGACCGTTCACGTCGACGTAAATTAAACCTCCTTTTCATCGGCGTGACCCTGTGCTCCAGGTTCACGCCGACCAGCGTGGAGGTGAGTGACGGCCTGGGGGGTTGGCTCTGGGCAGGCGATGGCATGGTCGCAGTCTGAATGTGTGAGGAGAGGTGTGTTTCGGGTCGTGTGTGTGTGTGTGTGTGCGGCGGGGGGGGGGGGGGAGGGTGGTTAGAGTAGGCTGGGCTCCGGGGGAGTGCCGGGAGGGGGGTCCGTGCCGGGGAGGGGGATGGGGTGTCTGTTGTGCCGGGGTGGAGGTTGGGGAGGGGGGGGTGGGTCCGTGCCGGGGAGGGGGATGGGGGGGGTCCGTGCCGGGAAGGAGGTTGGGGGGGGGTCCGTGCCGGGGAGGGGGATGGGGGGGGGGTCCGTGCCGGGGAGGAGGTTGGCGGGGGGTCCGTGCCGGGGAGGGGGATGGGGGGTCCGTGCCGGGGAGGAGGTTGGGGGGGGGGTCCGAGCCGGGGAGGAGGTTGGGGTCCGTGCCGGGGTGGAAGTTGGGGGGGGTCCGTGCCGGGGAGGAGGTTGGGGTCCGTGCCAGGGTGGAGGTTGGGGGGGGTCCGTGCCGGGGAAGGGGATGGGGGGGGGTCCGTGCCGGGGAGGGGAAGAGGGGTCCTTGCCGGGGAGGAGGTTGGGGTCCGTGCCGGGGTGGAGGTTGGGGGGGGGGTCCATGCCGGGGAGGGGGATGGGGGGGTCTGTGCCTGGGAGGGGGATGGGGGGGGTCCGTGCCGGGGTGGAGGTTGGGGGGGTCCGCGCCGGGGGGGGGGGGGGGGGGGGGATGGGGGGTCCGTGCCGGGGAGGAGGTTGGGGTCCGTGCCGGGGTGGAGGTTGGGGGGGGGTTCCGTGCCGGGGAGGGGGGTGGGTGTGTCCGTACCGGGGAGGGGGATGGGGGGGGGTCCGTGCCGGGGTGGAGGTTGGGGGGGGGTCCGTGCCGGGGAGGAGGTTGGGGTCCGTGCTGGGGTGGAGGTTGGGGTGTGGTCCGTGCCGGGGAGGGGGATGGGGGGGGGGGGTCCGTGCCGAGGTGGAGGTTGGGGGGGGTCCGTGCCGGGGTGGAGGTTGGGGGGGGTCCGTGGCGGGGAGGGGGATGGGGGGGTCCGTGCCGGGGAGGGGGATGCGAGGGCAAGTGAGTTGGTCCACCTGGCCAGGTGCCAGCCTCCAACAGTTGGACCCATGCGGTCCATGCCACCTGGCTGGGGGGAGGGGATATGGGCAATGATGACATGTCGTCGTTCCCCTCCCCCCCACCAGGCCATCATGTTTTCCGATCATCCAGCGATGTTGGTCGCCGTGGCGGCAGCCGCTAATGTCTATGTTGCCCTGGATGAGGAGGAGGAGGAGCATGCCAGAGAGGCGGCGCAGGCTGCCGCAGAGGGACAGGCGGCAGCCGCCCAGGCTGGAGGGACACCTGACCGACAGGACGAGGAGGGGGAGGAGGACGTCGCAGCCCCACGGCAACGGAGGGCGCCCCGTGTGTACCGGCCCCGGCAGTCATACCAGGACCTCACGGACCGGGAATGCAGGAGGAGACTCCGGATGAGGCGGAAAACCGTGGCACACATCTGCCACCTGCTGGCACACCTGTCACCGCGTGGCACTGGCGGGGGACACCCTCTCCCCGTGTCCGTCACGGTTACGGTGGCCCTGAACTTTTATGCAACGGGGTCATTCCAGGCACCGAGTGGGGACCTGTCTGGCACATCGCAGACATCGGTGCATCCGGGCAGTGACAGATGCCCTATATGCCATGGCGCACCGCTACATCCGCTTCCCCGTGGACCGGGCCAGCCAAGATGCCCGGGCCGTGGGCTTCTCTGCCGTGGCCGGGTTCCCCATGGTCCAGGACGCGATCGATGGGATGCACGTCGCCGTGCGGCCACCTGCAGATAACAGGGCCGTGTTCACCAATAGGAAGGGGACCTATTCGATGAACATACAGGTGGTCTGCGACCACCGCATGATGATCCTGCACGTCTGCGCCCGTTACCCAGGCAGTGTACACGACTCATACGTGTTGTCGCGGTCATCCATCCCCGGCATGTACGAGGGATGCCATCTCCGGCTGAGGGGCTGGTTGCTGGGCGACAGGGGCTACCCATTGCGATCGTGGCTGATGACGCCTATACGGAGGCCACGCAATGAGGCGGAGAACCGCTACAATGATGCCCATGTAGCGACAAGGGGAGTGATAGAGAGGTTCTTTGGCGTGCTGAAGATGCGTTTCAGGTGCCTGGACCTCTCTGGGGGCGCCCTCCAGTATCGGTCAGATAGGGTCGGCCGCATCATTGTGGTGTGCTGCGTCCTGCACAACAAAGCCCAGCAGAGGGGCGATGTGCCGCAGGCAGAGGAGGGCGGAGTGGAGGAGCAGCAGGAAGAGGCGCAGTCCTCCCCAGATGAGGGGGATGGGGGTAATGGTCAGGGCAGACACAGGCGGGTGGCTGTCCACCGTTACCGGCTGGCCCAGCGGGCACGGGACAGACTGATAGCCGCCCGCTTCACTGACTAGATGGGCGTGGGAATCGGGTAGTATGGCCACAGACCGCACACCATGGCAACAGCCGACCACCCACACCCCCCACCCATCCACCCACCCAGCACCCTCACCCCCCTCCCCAACCCCACCCACCCCACCCGCATGCACACCACCCCCCCCCCATTGCCGATCCACCTGCGGCACAATGGGCCGGGCTCACACAGTTGCGGGTGGACGCGTGTCTATTGCAGGCCATGGAGGATGATGACAACCCGCCCTGCGGTGAGCTCCTGGCTCCACATCGTTGGACTATGTCTGACCCATGGCCACAGTACCACCATCCACCCGGACCATCCCTGCATGCGGCTGTGACACTGCAGCGCACGGTCCCGTCCTCTGCCCGGGGGATGTTGATGGCGGCCCAGGGGGAAGGGGGCAGACTCACCTGTGGCTGAGGTAAGACCACCCCTCACACACACACTTGCGCTCAACGTACATGACACCCCCCGCACGCTTTGGACAGAGCACAAAGGCAGCTTCTGTAGGTGTAACATTGACTTTAATAACCAAACGAGTTCATGCACGTGCCCTAGCCCCTAAAACTCATCTGTGCCCTGCACCCGTGCCAACTTACTCAGTGTCTAATTGTTTGGCCTTACGGGCCCTTTGACTACATCTACGTGGTTCCCCAGACGGTACAGCAGAACTGGAGGTGGACTCCTGTGATTCCTGCCCTCTGACACTGGATCCCTTTGGCGGCCGTTTCCTGGGGCGTCCTGGCCTAGATGGGCCAGGCTGCGGCCCGGGCGACTGGGATGGCGAGCTGCCAGCCTGTCCTGCCCGTTGCCCACCCGATGCACCTGGGACGGAAGGGGGGGGAGTCCGAGGTGTCGCGGTGTACCGGGACCTCCCCTACAGGGGGAGCCGGGACGGACCACACCACCTCCTCCTCCCTCGGGGTGCCCGATGGCCCCCAGGCCTCTACATGGGTGGGGGATGCGAACGGACTGGCCATCCGACGCCCCCCCCCCCCGACATCTGGCGCCGCCAGTCCTGGAGGCCCGTGCTGGTATCGACAGGGGTCTGCAGGTTTGCAGCCATGGAGCCCAGGGGGTTGGCAAACCCTGTCTGTCACAGTGCGACGCCGGCTCGCACATGGCCACTGGCGCCGATGCCCTCAGCGATGGCCTGCTGAGACTGGGCCATGGCCTGCTGAGACTGGGCCATGGCCTGCTGAGACTGGGCTATGGCGTTGAGCGCCTCTGCCATCTGGCGCTGGCACTGGCTCATGGCCTCCTGTGAGAGGGCAGCCATGTCCTGGGCCACAGACGCCGCCTGCACGGAAAGCCCCAGGCCTCGCAAACCGTTCCCCATGTCTGACACCGTCGCACCCATTGCCTCCACCGCGGACGCCACCCGTGCGGTGTCAGCCTGGGTGGCACGCATGACCGGCATCACTCCCAGCTCCTGGACGCGGGTGGACTCCTCCACCTGCGACTGCAGCCGCCGCAAGCCGGCCGTCACCCTCTTCGCTCGTCTCCGGGTCGGTGGTTGCATCGGATCTATGTGTGGGTGTGGTAACTCCAGGAACCCGGGATCCATCTGGGCGGCAGATGTTCGCTTGGGCTGGGCTGCCCTCCAACCGCGGGCCCCTCTGATGCTCCTACCTCCACCCGCTGTACCGGGACGGCTGTGTTGTGCGCACCAGTGAGTGTAGCAGACGCCTCATCACTAAAGTGCCCAACCGAGGTGAGTGTTTCTGCGATGGTGGAGGGTGTTGGTGACAGCAGTGGCGTTGTGTCGTGCTCTTCGTCCCACTCTGAGTCCATGGCACTTTGGGGTGGGGGTTCGTCTCCACCCATCTGCTCTGAGTCACTGTCCGGTATTTCGTCTTCCTGGGTAGTGCTGTCCCGGGTAGGGGTGTCCTGGGCAGTGCTGTCCCCGGTAGTGCTGTCCCCGGTAGTGGTGTCCCGGGTAGTGGTGTCCCGGGTAGTGGTGTCCCGGGTAGTGGTGTCCCGGGTAGTGGTGTCCTGGGTAGTGGTGTCCTGGCTCGGATGTGACGGGGGCCTGTGGCTGCCCCCCTCGTCGCTGGGTGGTCGCTCCCGCACGTGACGGGGGTGTCGTCTCCCTGTTGCTCCAGGTCTCTCCGTCTCCCGTGGTGTGCGAGGGGCATCCTGCGGGCGTCGCATGCTGGAGGGTCCGGGTCTCGCCGTCTCCCGTGGCCTCCGAGGGGCATCCTGCGGGCGTCGCATGCTGGACGGTCCGGGTCTCTCCGTGTCCCGTGGCCTCCGATGGGCATCCTGCAGGCGTCGCACGCTGGAGGGTCCGTGTCTCTCCGTCTCCCGTGGTGTGCGAGGGGCATCCTGCGGGCATCGCATGCTGGAGGGTCCGTGTCTCTCCGTCTCCCGTGGTGTGCGAGGGGCATCCTGCGGGCGTCGCATGCTGGAGGGTCCGTGTCTCTCCGTCTCCCGTGGTGTGCGAGGGGCATCATGCGGGCGTCGCATGCTGGAGGGTCCGTGTCTCTCCGTCTCCCGTGGCCTCCGAGGGGCATCCTGCGGGCGGTCTGCATCTGCGGGGATGGGTGCCTGGACGTTTGGTCCTGTGATACACAATGAAGCATGCATGGTTAGACATCAGGCAGTGATCAGGTGATATGGGGGAGGGGGATATAGGGGAGGGGGGATATGGGGACGGGCTGTCGGTGGCTCAATTGCTAGTACGCCCCCGACCTCTGCATCAGCAACCTCCCGGTCGTCAGGTCCGCCAGCCAGTTCCAGGGCCCTTTCCTCGTGTTCGGTCAGTGGCCTCTCATCAGCGGGGCCTCCTCCAGTCCTCACATGCTCCCTATTGTTGTGTGCGCGCTTCTCCTGTGGGGGGGGGGGGGTGGTAGGGGTAAAAGGCAACACTGTTAGGCAGGTATAAGAATTCACGCCATTGGTTGCGTGTGCATTGCAGAGGTTAAGGTTAGGGCTGGATTCACTTGGGGATATGGGGGAGGGGGGATATGGGGGAGGGGGGGATATGGGGGAAGGGGGGATATGGGGGAAGGGGGGATATGGGGAAAGGGGGGATATGGGGAAAGGGGGGATATGGGGAAAGGGGGGATATGGGGGAAGGGGGGATATGGGGGAAGGGGGGATATGGGGGAGGGGGGATATGTGGAGGCTCACCCTGCCTGCTCTGACAAGGTTGTTCACCTTCTTGTGGCACTGGGTGCCTGTCCGTGGTGTCAGGGCCGCAGCGGAGACGGCCTCTGCCACTTCCCTCCACAGACGCCGGCTGTGGCGTGGGGCAACTCTGCGGCCATGCCCGGGTTACAGGGCGTCCCTCCTCTGCTCCACCGCGTCCAGGAGCGCCTCCACATCCCGTGACTCGAACCTCGGGGCTGAGCGGCGGCCAGCCATCCAGTCGGGTGTTCCGGTTGGGTGTTCCAGTCGGGTGGGGGGGAGCAGCGCGGCCTTATGAGCCGTCACGCCGTGCGGCGCGTATGACGCTGCACGGCGTGAACCACTGCGCAAACGCGGATCCCGTTACGTCGCTGCTAGCCCATTTCGGGCCGGAGACTTTCGACCCATTTTTCCGACGTGACGCAAGTCGGATTTGCGCCGTTTTTTGCGCCGATCGGCGGACTTTCCGCCGATAACGGAGAATTTCGCCCCATGTGTGTGTTTTTGAGTTTCTTGAAATGTTGTTTTCATCTAATTATTTTTTTCCTCCAAGGAAGAGGAGACTGTTAAGTAATGGGTTAAGAGACATTGCAATTAGTTGTCTGATTTATGTTAAGTATCCATTAATTGACACTGATATGTAAAGGGGCTTCAGGTGGCCTCTGAGAGGTGGCGTGTTGTTAATAGATTTGTGCAGAGGCTGTGGAAGTGAAATAAATGGTGTTTGGTGAAAAGGTACAAGAACTTTAGACTCTTCATTTCACAGCAACTAAAACGTCTAACATTCAGTCCCCTTACATTCCAGGTTATCAGCCGGATCAGGGGGCTACTCACCCCCCCTCCCCCGCTGACTAGCCAGAGCCCTTCCTAGCCCAGACACGTGCCCGCGCCCCCCGCACGACCCGTTCCCCACAGCGGCAGACCCCCCCCCCCCGACCTCCTCTACCAACTCCAGCTCCCCCTTGACCATTCCAGCAGCAACCACCGGTCCCCCCCCCCCCCCCCCCCGCAGCTAGATCCACTCCTAGCTGCATTGCTCCCCCCATTGCACTCCCGTAAGTCAGCTGACTCCCGCTGACCCCGGCCACTCACGCCGCTCCATCGACCCCCCCCACCCCTCCCAGTGTGGAACTTCCCCCACCCCCCCCCTGTCCACCAGCAGGATCTCATCCATTCCACTCCCAGCGCAGGAGAAAAAGCCCACGCTTCCCAGCTCCGGCCCCGCTCCTTCAACCCTAAGCGCGGGAAAAAGCCCGTGCCTTCCACTCGCCCGGCCCCACCTCCCCTGGCGCAGCTCCCTTTCCAGGCCCGGTTCCACTACCCCCAACTCAGGCCTTCATCCCCCCCCCACCCCCACCCCCACCCCCACGGGACCCCATCTTCCCCCCAAGCAGTTTACCTATCCCCCCCACGAGCCCACCCGGCGGACCTAATCAAAACAATGCCCAATCAACCCCGTGAAAAACAAAGAACCCTCCCCTCGAAACACAACACAACAATCCCCAACCATCCCTCCACCGCGACCCTGCGTCCCTGACCCTTAGTCCGAGTCCAGTTTTTCGGCCTGAACAAAGGCCCACGCCTCCTCCGGGGACTCAAAATAATGGTGTTGATCCTTATAGGTGACCCCCAGACACGCCGGCTGCAGCATACTGAACTTCACCCCCTTCCTGTGCAGCACTGCCTTCGCCCATTTGTAACCGGCCCTCTTCTTCGCCACCTCCGCACTCCAATCCTGGTAGATCCGGACCTCCGCGTTCTCCCACCTGCTGCTCCGCTCCTTCTTGGCCCATCTTAACACACACTCTCGATCAGCAAACCGGTGGAACCGCATCAGCACCGCCCGTGGCGGCCCTCTGGGCTTGGGCCTCCTCGCCAGCATTAGGTGGGCCACCTCCAGCTCCAAGGGCCCCTGAAAGGCCCCCGCTCCCATCAGCGAATTCAGCATTGTGAATTGGACAGGAGCCCTCACGTCCGATCCCTCCGGGAGACCCAGGATCCGCAGGTTTTTCCGCCTCGACCGGTTCGCCATCTCATCGAACCTCTCCTGCCATTTCTGTGGAGCGCCTCGTGCGCCTCCACCTTCACCGCCAGGCCCTGGATCTCGTCTTCGTTCTCCGAGACTTTCTGCCGGACCTCCTGGATCGCCGCCCCTTGGGCCATCTGGGTCTCCAGCAGCTTATCGATTGAAGCCTTCATCGGCTCCAGCAGCTCTGCTTTCAGTTCCTTAAAACAGCGCTGGAGAGGCTCCTGCTGCTCTTGTGCCCACTGCCTCCACGCTGCCTGGTCTCCGCCCGCCGTCATCTTGGTCCTCCTCCCTCGCGCCTTTCTTTGCTTCAATGCCACTTTTTAAATCGCCCCACTCCTGGTCCAATCCATACACTATCGGGGGAATGTTGCTGTCCCCTTCCCACACTGGGAAACGTCGAACAAGTGCCGTTACGGGCCCTAAAAAGAGCCCTAAAGTCAGTTTTTAGCGGGAGGTGCCGAACGTGCGACTTAGCTCCGCATAGCCGCAACCGGCAGTTAAGATATATCTTAATTATAGAAGTTATGATCTTAAAGGTACCGGGCAGTTTACAGTAGAATAACCCAGTCTCGCTTACATTTGTGTAATGTTTTTTTAAAAATATATAATTTTATTCAAATTTTTAACATATTCTCAACAACCCTTACAGAAATAAGAAAAAGCAAAGAATACATAAATAAACATCTTATAGCCATGTCATGTATTCCCCCAATATACAAGCCTCCCATTAAACGATAATAAACACAAAGTACCCCCCCCTCCCCCTGGGCCGCCGCTGCTGACGACCACCTCCCAACTCTCCGCCAAAAACTCTAGGTATGGCTGCCACCGCCCGAAGAACCCCCGCACAGATCCCTCCCAAGGCAAATTCCACCCTCTCCAATTTAATGAACCCTGCCATGTTGCCGATCCAGGCCTCCACACCTGGGGGCCTCGCATCCCCCCACCGCAGCAGAATCCTCTGCCGGGCCACAAGGGACGCAAAGGCCAGAATACCGGCCTCCCTTGCCACCCGCACCCCCGGCCCGCTCGACACCCCAAATAGTTCGAGCCCGCAACTTGGCTCAACCCGAGTGTTCACCACCTTAGACACCGTCCTTGCAACGCCCCTCCAGCGCCGGGCACGCCCAGAACACGTGGGCATGATCTGCTGGGCTCCCCGAACATCCCACACCCCCGCTCCCCAATCCAAAAAAACGACTCAGCCCTGCCCCCGTCATGTGCGCCCCGTGCAGAACCCCAAACTGTATCAGGCTAAGCCTGGCGCAAGAGGAGGAAGAATTCACCCCATCCAGGGCGTTCGCCCACGCACCCTCGTCCATCTCCTGCCCCAGCTCTCCCCCCCAATCCACCCTTCAGTTCCTCCACCGAGGCCTTCCCCCCCCACCCCCTGGTAGATCGCCGAGACCCCGCCCTCTCCAACCCACACCCCCGAGCACCCCATCCCGGATCCTATGTGCCGGCAGCAGCAGAAATTCCCTTACAAACGCCCTTACCTGCATGTACCTGAAGGCATTTCGAGGGGGGAGCCCAAATTTTTCCTCCAACACCCCAAGGCTAGCAAACGTCCAATCTATAAACAGGTCCCCCATCCTTCTAATACCTGCCCTGTGCCAGCTCAGGAACCCCCCCATCCATTCTCCCCGGGACCAACCAATGGTTATCTCGGATTGGGGACCACACCAAAGCCTCTGCCTCCCCCCGTGGTGTCTCCACTGCCCTCAAATTTTGAGGGTCGCCGCCACCACTGGACTTGTGGTGTACCTTGTCGGCGGTAGTGGCAGCGATGCCTTCACCAGCGCTCTCAGGCTCGTGCCCACAGGACGCCATCTCCAGCCTCTTCCACGCCGCCCCCCCCCTCCATTACCCACTTGCGTATCATCGCCACATTGGCAGCCCAGTAGTACCCACACAGATTAGGCAACGCTAGCCCTCCTCTGTCCCTGCTCCGTTCCAGAAACACCCCTCTCACCCCTGGGGTCCCCCTCACCCACACAAACGCCTACATTTGTGTAATGTTAACAGTGACCCACTTAAAGTAAAGTACCTGGTTTATGCAGCATTAAATTAACACCAATTACAAAATCTCGGTTGTGTTATTAGCTGACATAATGCTCCTGTATTTACAAACCAATATATCAGCTAATTTACTGTGAGCAATGTCACATGTGATCTAACAATGTGAAGACCAGGAAATTGTGATTTTGCTGAGGATTCTACTAGAACTAAACTTTATATCAAAACAATTTTCAACATACAAATTGCATGTAACAATGTTTTCATTTTCAGTATCGTTTGTTGAGGCGTTTGTAGCTTCAGTTCATCTTCTTCAGTTCTCTGCCTGGAGGCTGGTCCAACCCCACAGAACAACCACTTCCACCACAAGTAGGGGATGGAGACAGGTCTCTAGTCCACACCATCTGGAGCAGGGATCAACCCCTGTGCTGTTGCCACCGATCCACACTGGCTGTCCATCCAACTGAGCCAAATGGTCCCCAAGAAGCTAAAGCTCAACCCTATCCTCCACTTCTGTATGTCTTTGGAAATTTACTGTTTAGATGGGCGTACAGAGTTACTTGACTATCTAAAGAACAGATGGGGATTCTCCTGATCTCTTGGTCAATATTCCTGCTTTAGCTAACACCACCGAAACATATTAATTAGTCAGTCATCTCATTTACCGACCTCTACTGTTGACTGATTGTATTTTCTGGTTGTCCGGACAACCCAAGAGTGAGTGGAATTCAACTGTGGTTAATTGGTTGTGAAGATCTTTGGGATTCCCTGAGATGATATCTGCTACATAAATACACATTCTTCCCGAGAATGTAAACCTCCCAAAGAAACTATTTTAAGGAACAATGAAAGTAGGCAGATTTTGTTTTGTTGAAGACAGCAAAATATCTTGAAATGCAAACTCTTCAACTTTTCTCCAGTTAACCTTCCGAAAAACACAATGTCGGTCACTATATTCCAGGAGGTGTTCGGTTGGCGATCACAGCTTGTGCTATTTGTATCGAATGAAATGCATTACTTTAAAATTTAGCATTTTGT
Source organism: Scyliorhinus torazame (assembly GCF_047496885.1). NCBI lineage: Eukaryota > Metazoa > Chordata > Chondrichthyes > Carcharhiniformes > Scyliorhinidae > Scyliorhinus > Scyliorhinus torazame. The sequence continues at coordinate 137,495,873 of NC_092707.1, forward strand.
AATCTTTACGTTTTATAATGTCTTCTAAATGGCTACACCAGTTGCATTTCAGGCATCTCAAAGGTCAAAAACAAACCATGGAGATAAACATAAACTCGAACTTCTGGGAACTGTGTCGTCATTTAAATTTGGAAGGAGGTTCTGGATAGAAGTCTGGTTTTGACCAAACCTCTGGCCTTAACATCTCATCATGTGGCTTGATATTAAATTCCATTTGATATGTTCCTGGGAAGCACCTTGGGATGTTTTACTACATTATAGGCGCTATATAAATACAAGTTGTTGTTAAATTTAAACAGATTTATTAAAGTAGAACCATTTATGAACACAGAGTACTTGTTACAAAGGTGAAGAACGACAGTGACATCCAAGATAAAGTAGCAGTTCACTGAGAACTATATTTTTTATCTATCTGCCTTTAGTGGGGAATGAAACCACTGTTTGTTTTCCAAGGTCAAATAAAGATTACTTATTTCACTATTTCTGATCTCATCTCATGCAAACTATTTTCCAAATACAATTCCTTAGTATAGAACTGAACCATTCTCACTCCTACACCCCAGCCTTAAAACAATGTAACCATAAGCAATTCATTATGAATAATGGGAATTTACCAATTAATTTCCCTTGGAATTGAGCATCAGGAGTCAATTCTGTTGAGGTCTTCAGGTGGAGTGAGCTCAGGGGGCAGAGGCTATTTGGAAAAATGCATGCTAGTCTAATTAATGCCTGTCTTTATAGCCTGCCTACTACTATCCTTGTTTGGGCAGCACGGTAGCACAGTGATTAGCACTGTTGCTTCACAGCGCCAAAGTCCGGGTTCAATTCCAGCTTGGTCACTGTCTATGCGGAATCTGCACATTCTCCCCATGTCGGCATGGGTTCCCTCCGGTTTCCTCCCATAAGTCCCAAAAGACGTGCTTGTTAGGTGAATTGTACATTCTGAATTCTCCCTCTGTGTACCTGAACAGGCGCCGGAGTGTGGCGACTAGGGGCTTTTCACAGTACCCTCATTGCAGTGTTGATGTAAGCCTGCTTGTGACAATAATAAAGATTATTATTATTAAATTATCATTATTTTATCTGCTACTTTGTATTGGGAAAAATATAACCAAATTAAAGTTGAGAACGATTTAAGTGATTTTATGAAGATTAAAAGATAAGTGTTTTTTCTCCCTAGATTTATTCCACTTATACAGTGAAAATATTCTGAGCGATTGAAGACCTTCCTGGATTAGTAGTTGTGGTTACAACTTTAATAAGTACGCCAATGCCATTGTTCTTATTGCTGACTCTGGAGAGAAACTGCAAGAGATTTGGGATGGAGGAGTGAGTGAAAGTGAGAAGGTTTTTTAAAAATTTATAAATTCTGAGTACCCAATTCATTTTTCCAATTAAGGGGCAATTTAGCCTGGCCAAGTCACCTACCCTGCACCTCTTTTTGGGTTGTGGGGGTGAGACTCATGCAGACACGTGGAGAATGTGCAAACTCTACACGGACACTGACTCGGCTGGGATTGAAGCTGGGTCATCGATGCCGTGAAGCAGCAGTGCTAACCACTGCATTAACGGGTCGCCCGAGAAGAATGGGTTGAGCATAAATTGCATGAAAACAAAATGTCCAGTAGTGTCCAAAAAGAAAATCTTACCCGAATGCAAGATTGCAGTGAAAAAGGAAATGGTCACATAGGTCAACAAATTCTGTTCCCTGGGAAGTATGTTAACATCGGATGGAAAGCACGACCAAGAAATAAGATGATGGCCAAAGAAGCATTTAAAATTTTTTAAATAATAATAATAATTTTGTTCCAATCAAGGGGTAACTTAGCATGATCAATCCAACTCCCCTGCACATCTTTTTGGGTTGTGGGGGTGAGACCCACGCGGACACGGGGAGAATGTGCAAACTCCACACGAACAGTGACCCAGAGCCGGGATCGAACCCGTGTCCTTGGTGCTTTGGGACAACAATACTAATTACAGGGCAGCATGGTGGCGCAGTGGTTAGTGCCAAGGTCCCAGGTTCGATCCCGGCTCTGGGTCACTGTCCGTGTGGAGATTGCACATTCTCCCCGTGTTTGCGTGGGTTTTGCCCCCACAACCCAAAAGATGTGCAGGGTAGGTGAATTGGCCGCACTAAATTGTCACTTAATTGGAAAAAATGAATTGGGTACACTAAATTTATTTTAAAAAACAGTGCTAACTACTGCGCTAACGTGCTGCCCTACCGACAATCACTCACATACACATACTCACACATAGACAGTCACACAGACAATCACACATACACAATCACTCACACACACACACAGGCAATCACTCACACACATATACTCACACATAGGCAATCACACACACATACACATAGACACACACACATAGACACACACGCATAGACAATCACTCGGCACTGTGACGCAGTAGTGCTATAAAACAATTACAATAATTATGATCAACTCAAAATTAGCTATGAAAATAAAGCTGAGAATCCTGGAATGCTACACCAGTCCAATTTTGTGTTGGGCCATCAGTGAAGCAATGCAGAGAAGAATTGAGGCTGCAGAGATGTGGTTTCTGAGGCGAGAAATGAAGATATCTTGGACAAATCACATGACCGATGAAGAAATGCGAGTTAAAATCTGAATTCTGATGAGGCAGTTGGAGTTTCTTGGGCACATGATAAGAAATTGTGATTTAGACAGTCTGGTGCTGATGGGAAAGATTGATGGTAAAAGAGATTGAGGTAGACAAAGAACAATCTTTCTAAAGAGCCTCACAGTATGGATGAATGTACCACCAATAAAGATGATTCACACTTCCAGGGCAAGATTAACATGGAGGTTTATGACTACCAACTTGGAGTTCGGTACCTGAAGAAGTAGAGAGACTAATTTCATATTATTATTTATCTACAGTTAGAAAGCAAAACTTTGCTAGCCAATATTTACCCCTCAATCAACACCAGAAACAAATTGCCTGGTCACGGTCACATTGGAATGTCCCAAGATGGGCGTAAATTGTGTTTAATCATACTCCCGTGGAGTGCCTTGGATTATTTACTATGTTAAAGGCACAACATTCAAGATGTTGTTTCATATAAATGCAAATTTCCCTTTTTCCGTTCTCACTCTGGAACTCAATCTCTAAATTTTTACCTTCCTGTTTTCAAACGTCTTCCGGGTTTTATGAACATAAATCCTCTCAACTCAATTTCAGTTTCCCCTTTCTTAAACTCTTGTTCGATGTTCAAGTTCTTGTTTCCACCATGTGCAGTGATCTGAGGCACTCATATAGTCTCCTTATTCCACAGACAAATGTAATATTCTTGTTCACCCCATATCTATTTTTCAGGTGGTAACTTCTCAAAATAAAATGGGGCTATATACTATTCTGCAAACGAGCCTCCAGATTTTGATTTTTCAGATGATCAATATAGACCTGAAAGTTGAATTGGCCACATAACTGATTTGACCTTGCTAATCTTTATTGTTCCTTTTTTAATCATTCTTGGAATCTGTGCATCGTCAGCAAAGCCATCATTCGTTACCCAGTCCTAATTGCCTTTGAGAAGGTATGGTGAGCCACCTTCTTGAACCACTGCAGTCAATGTCATTCGATGTCAAGTCTCTCTTCTCGATGTCAAGTCCCTCAGTCGGGCATTGAATGTCTTTGAATGAGGTATCCCCCAACCTCACTCTTCCGGATGTGCAAGTAACCCTGACAGGGTTTGCTTTTTGGACTTCTCACAAGGCAAGTCCTCTGCCCGCTGTTGAGCAAAGATCATCGGCAGCAAGATGAGACTCTTAAGTGGGCACTAATTGACCATTTAAGGGTCTCAATCGGCAGTGGGGCAGGAAGGTAGTCCACAAGCCTTCCCACCACAGACTTAACCAGAGTAGAGACAAGGAGGTGTTAGGGCCCCCACCAGCCACCCTCCTGCCCAATTAAATGCCTCCCTGCCACCAAACTCACCACAGGGGAGGGCATTAAATTCTGGCTCATGACTGTGGACAGGGTAGGTAGACCAGTTGGGTACTTCCTGCCAGATATTTTCATGTGCTTGTAAACTATTCACCCTTAAAACCCTACACTAGCCCATCAAGAGAATTCTATATATTTTTTATTTTACTTACTTTTATAGTGGGAGGTTTCTTAACCTGCTCCAAAGTTAACAGATTTATTCCTTGGGTTGTGTGAGCCACAATATCAATAATAACTATGGAGAGCTGGAAACAGATAATTTAAGGGATCCACTTCAGAACTGGTTAAAAACTAAAACAGGGCTGCACGGCGGCCTCACGGTGCCAAAGATCCGAGTTCGATCCTGACCCCAGGTCACTGTCGTGTGGAGTTTGCATATTCATAGAATCATAAAATTTACAGTGCAGAAGGAGGCCATTCGGCCCATCGAGTCTGCACCAGCTCTTGGAAAGAGCACCCTACCCAAGGTCAACACCGCCACCCTATCCCCATAACCCAGTAACCCCACCCAACACTAAGGGCAATTTTGGATACTAACGGCAATTTATCATGGCCAATCCACCTAACCTGCACATCTTTGGACTGTGGGAGGAAACCGGAGCACCCGGAGGAAACCCACGCACACACGGGGAGGATGTGCCGACTCCGCACAGACAGTTACCCAAGCTGGAATCGAACCTGGGACCCTGGAGCTGTGAAGCAATTGTGCTATCCACGAGGCTACCGTGCTGCCCCTGTGCCTGCGTGGATCTCACCCCCACAACCCAAAGATGTGCAGGGTAGGTGGATTGGCCATGCTAAATTGTCCCTTAATTGGAATTTTTTTTTAAATTTAAGAAAAGTACTGCACTGAAGTGTCAGCCTGGACTTTGTGCTCATGTTTCTGGAGTGAGATTTGAACCCTTAACTTTTGCAATTGATGGTCGAGCACACGGAGTGAGAACAAACACGGGTTTGAGAGGACAGGAGGGAAACGCAGAAATATACCACCGAGAGAGGGTTTGAAAAAGAGATGAATAATCTTTTAAATTCAATTTCCTGAGATACAGAGAAGCAACAAGCGTTAGTTAGAATGGAATAACATGAGTGGAAAACATCTGCAGAGAGGCAGTGCTCTGAAACAATACATTTAATGCTGATCATTTTGCACATTCTCCCTGTGTCTGGGTAGATCTCACCCCCACAACCCAAAAGGATGTGCAGGTTAGGTGGATTGGCCACACTAAATTGCATAGACAGACTCCCTCACTCCCTTTGAGGAGCAGACTCCAGAGCTGGTCTGAGAGGAACGGAATCTCTCATAGGGTGATGGTGAGCCCAGTGGCGCACACGCAAGTGAAGATCCTGCACCAGCTGATTCTCAGGCAACGAATCTGAACATCCAGGTGACGTTGGAAGTGTCCAGCTGATCCCAGTTCCCTTTTTCTGTGACCCCATCACCTCAAACTCCACAGGCTGTACCTGAACCACAGCAGGAAACCCAAAGCAGGTCAGGGCCTTCCAGATCTCAGACCTCCAGAGGACCCCAGCCAACGTTATCACAGACAACAAGGAGTTGCAGTCAGCAGGCTGTCTCCACCTCCCCTGTGGATGTGGGGGATGCACCAAGACATAGCGGTAGGGAGAGGAAGATCAAGAAATATTAGGAGCACAACGATGGCATGGGAGTTTACCACATGTATATAATTCTCACCACTGTCAATAGAAAGGCATCCATTTCACATTTTCCCTTGTTAATGCCTCCTCGAGGGGGCAGCATGGTGGCGCAGTGGGTAGCACTGCTGTCTCATGGCGCTGAGGTCCCAGGTTCGATCCCGGCTCTGGGTCACTGTCCGTGTGGAGTTTGCACATTCTCCCCGTGTTTGCGTGGGTTTCGTCTCCACAATCCAAAGATGTGCAGGGTAGGTGGATTGGCCATGCTAAATTGCCCCTTAATTGGACAAAAAGAATTGGGAACTCCAAATTTATTTGAAAAAAAGTGAATGCCTCTTCTTTATGCTGTGTTGTATTCAATCAGGTGTAACACCGTACGCCCTCCCTCCCTTCACTTATGGCAGATATTGCTATCTTGTGCACTGAGCGTGCTGGATATGGTGATGGGTATGAAGGTGAGACAGAGGACTGAGTGGTCTCAAGGTGGAGTAAAACTTGTTTGACATCCTAGGCGGCCTGACACAAGTGACAATTATTAGTATCACCATGGACGTTTCACAGACTGCGTTCTTTTGTGCTGGAGATGCATCTCCTTGAGGACCTTTGACAGACTGAAGGGATACTGCCGCAAGCGCACTGATTTCTGCCTCTTGTGAGCTGATGTGACAACTGGGATGTTGGAGAATGCTTGAAGAGGCAGCACCTCTGACAGATGATGCAGGGATGCCCTCCTGCAGTTATCATCTCATCTCAGCAAGGATACAAGCTAATAATAATAATAATCGCTTATTGTCACAAGTAGACTTCAATTAAGTTACTGTGGAAAACCCCTAGTCGCCACATTCCAGCACCTGTTCGGGGAGGCCGGTACGGGAATTGAACCTGCGCTGCTGGCCTTGTTCTGCATTACAAGCCAGCTGTTTAGCCTACTGTACTAAACCACCCCCTGCTAAACCAGCCCCTCCCGAGGTTTCATCATCATTCAAAGGATCAGGGCAATGCTGAGCCTAATGTGTAACTGTTCACTTACAGATTAATGTGGATGGCTAAAATGAGAAAGATGGCAATGCTGATGTTTATGGTGACTGTGTGAAGGATACTATTACAAGAGGAAACTCACAACTACCCCTCATCCTCCTCATGGAATCTAGTGGCTATGAGGCCCTTACATGCAAACCTGCCCCATCTGGCTTGTGCTATGACCACTTTCCTTGCAGCCTCATCTTCCTCAGAATCATCACCCTCATTCCTTTCGATGTCCCCCTCATCGGCGGAGACGTGCAGTTCTCCATGTCAACATTTGGCAGGTCCTCCCCCTTTGCAGCAGCAATTTATCCAGCATGCAGCAAACCATGACATTGGGATGGCACGGTAGCACAGTGGTTAGCACTGTTGCTTCACAGCGCCACGGTCCCAGGTTCGATTCCTGGCTTGGGTCACTGTCTGTGCAGAGTCTGCACATTCTCCCCGTGTCCATGTGGGTTTCCTCCGGGTGCTCCGGTTTCCTCCCACAAGTCCCGAAAGACGTGCTTGTTAGGTGAAACGGACATTCTGAATTCTCCCTCTGTGTACCCGAACAGGCACCGGAATGTGGCGACTCGGGGATTTTCACAGTAACTTCATTGCAGTGTTAATGTAAGCCTACTTGTGACATTAATAAAGATTATTATGGGTCTGCGAGGAGTAGTCTACCAGATCTGTCTAGGCATCGGAATTACATCCACAAGATGCCAATTCGCTGCTCTACCAATATTCAGGTCATGATATGAGCATCATTGTACCTTCTCCCAGCTGGATTTTCTGGCTGCTACAAAGGCATCATCCACATCCTTCGTGGATATGTTTTATGATTGATGAGCCAATCCTGGATTCTGTATGGTCTCTCGAAGATGTCCTGGATCTGTGATCTACTTGAGGTGTAGGAGTTGTGGCAGCTTCCCAGGTATCTCACACAAACTTACATGATTTGTTTCTTGTGGTTGCAGACCAGCTGCACGTTGAGTAAGGTTTACCAGACTGATTCCTGGGATGGTAGGTCGGATGTCTGAGAAGAGATCAAAACGGTTAGGATTGTATTCACTGGAGTTCAGAAAAATCAGCGGGGAATCTCATAGAAACCTATAAAGTTATAACAGGCCCAGACAGGGTAGATGCAGGAAGGATGTTCCCAATGGTGGGTGTGTCCAGAACAGGGGTCACAGTCTGAGGATACGGGGTGGACCATTTTGGACAGAGATGAGGAGACATTTCTTCACGCAGAGAGTGGTGAGCCTGTGGAATTCATTACCACAGGATGTAGTTGAGGCCAAAACATTGTACGTTTTCAAAGAGCAGTTAGATATAGCACTTGGGACGAAGGGAATCAAAGGCTATGGGGGGCAGGCAATTAAGTTTTGAGTTGGATGATGAGCCATGATCTTAATGAATGGTGGAGCAGGGCGGCATGGTGGTGCAGTGGTTAGCACTGCTGTCTCACGGCGCCACGTCCCAGGTTCGATCCCGGCCCTGGGTCACTGTCCTTGTGGAGTTTGCATATTCTCCCTGTGTCTGCATGAGTCTCATTAATTGCCCCTTAATTGGAAAAAGAAATGACCTCTTCCTGCTCCTATTTTCTATGTTTCTATTCGTACGTGGGACCCTTTTCTGTTGATATATTGAAGTGCCAGGGAGCTTTATAGCCACATGAGAGAAGTTGATGGCACCCTGCAACTGTCCACAAATAACTGCAAAGCCCAGCGATCTGGAATCCTGGTTAACTTAATCTCTAACCATAAAAGCTCAGGAGGCCCGAGAACATAGATCGAGCAACATTTATGTTCTTTTTTTTATAAATGTAGAGTACCCAATTAATTTTTTCCAATTAAGGGGCAATTTAGTGTGGCCAATCCACCTACCCTGCACATCTTTGGGTTGTGGAGGCGAAACCCACGCAAACACAGGGAGAATGTGCAAATATCACACGGACAGGGCCAGGATCAAACCTGGAACCTCGGCGCCATGAGGCAGCTGTGCAAACCACTGCTAATTTGTAAACAGAAAGTAAAGGCTACAATTCAGCTTACAGTTTACAGGTCCCAACCTGGACTCCCGGTAGTACTGGTCCCAGTCCGGACCGGCTTTTAAAGGGCATATTTACGGGCCTCAGCTGGGCAGGCCTCTGCCCACTAGTGGGCGAGCTTGTATTCTACAAGTCCCACAGGGACATCAATTGATGTGCCCCTGTGGGTCTTGTGATATCCGTGCCCCACCCCCCCACCACACGTCCGAAGGCTCAACCACAATGGGTTGTTGAGAGGATCTCCTTCACCGTTTCACCTGTAGCTGTGCTTCCATCAGCTGTCGGGCCAGGTGAGAGGGCATGTATCGTGCCGGGGCGCACCTTTTCCATGCAGAATAGTGAAGGGGCAGTGTCGGAGTTCCGTCTCCGATTGTGACATCCTCCGAGAGTACTGAGGATTATGTATCCATAAATGAGGCCGTATCACCCACATCCTGCTGGTCTGGGCATAGGTCCCTGGTGGGAAGTGCTTCCTGACTAAAGGACGCAAACAAGGTGGTCGAGGCACAGATTCATCCAACATGGCTTCCTCTGAGGCGGGATCCCTGCTCGTGAGGTGGTGCACATGCTTCTGCAAGGTCCACTCTCTAGTCCTGACCATGTAAGAAACTGGCACCTCTTTCTCCACTATAGTCCCTGGGGCCCATTGGGTGCCATCTCTAAAATTCAAAACATGAAGATGGTTCACGGTTGAAAATCTCTGTCACATGTTCACTGCTCAACTTAGATCTTCTGGCGATCCTGCTTCAATTGTACCTTCCCGCCAAGACTCGGAAACGTTAAACTCAGGCGGGCCCCGAGGTGTTGGCTCATTAGCAATCCTGCCAGCGCTACTCCAGTTAACTTTGCACATATGTGTTCAAATCCCATCCTCGTAGCCAGTATAAAAGCTCAGGAGGCCATAGAAGGTAAATCACACACTTAATTCATAAACATAAAGTAAAGGCCGCAACACGGCTTACAGCTCACAGATTCCAACGATACGACAGAAGTGCCGGTCCCAGTGCGGGACGGATTTTAACGGGCGAATTTCCGAGCCGCAGCTAGCCGGGCCTCCACCCACTAATGGGGGAGCTCATATGCTACGAGTTCCACGGGGAGATTGATCAAAGTGACCCCATGAATCACGTGAGGGTTATTATACTGACAAAGTGCATGTAATTGTGGGCCTTGGCATAAAGGGCACCTGTGACCTCCCGTAAGCACTTGAGGATAGAAGCTTGAGAAGGCTCCATAAGTAGCACATTTCAGACCCACAACCGCTAACATCGAAAACAGGGTTTTTCAAACTCAGGGTGGTGACCCATGGGCGGGTCTTGGAGCGATCGGTCGCAGCGTTCAAGAATGCCGGTCAACCCTCGCATATGTGCCCGCTCAGGTGGATCCCGCAGTGCGCAGGCCTGGAATATGGCAAGAGTCCACAGCAGGACAAAGCAATGCTGGTGTGAGCTCCAGGGCTTCTGGTGAACAACCCATTAAAAAGCTGAAATTGGGAACAAAGCGATATAAAGATGACCTCTTGAGGTAGGTATGGCTTTATTAATTGTGCAAATGGAAATCAGGCTGCAAAGCCAATGTGTGTTATATGCAGGGAAGCACTGGCAAATGAAAGTTTAAAACCCTGGCAATTTCAAAGGCATTTGGAGACTAAGCATGGTGACTTTGAGGAGAAACCTCTTGTTTTTTTCAAAAGATGCAACGAGAACTTAAATCATCAGCTAAAGTCCTTAGCAGAAATGTAACATTAAATGACACGCAAGTGAGGTCGTGAGGACCAAGCAAGCTCTCCTGCCGCATTAAAGGTAAATTAAAAGTGGTGTGTCATGAATGTGGGACAGCATGGGTTGCAAAGGTTGGGCGGCCTGGATCATGAAGGGCCGGCGTGGGTCGCGAAGTTCGACCAGTTGTTAAAAATGGGTCCCGGGGGACTTTCGGTTGCGGCTATGCGGAGCCAAGTCGCACATTCGGCAGCTCCCGCTAAATCGGACTTTGGGGCTCTTTTCAGGGCCCCCAACAGTATTTTTTCGACGTTTCTCGGTGTGGGAAGGAGATTGCAATAGTTCCCCGACAGTGTATGGCTTGGACCAGGAGCGGGGCGACTAAAAAAGTGGTGGTGAACCCAAAGAAGGTGCGAGGGAAGAAGAGCAAAATGGCGGCAGGCGGGGACCAGGCAGCGTGGATGCAGTGGGCGCAGGAGGTTATCCAGCGCTGCTTCAGGGAGATTAAAGCGGACCTGCTGGAGCAGATGAAGGCTTCTATTGACAAGCTGCTGGAGACCCAGACGGCCCAGGGGGTGGCGATCCGCGAGGTCCGACAAAAGATCTCCGACATCGAGGACGATCTCTTAGGCCTTGCGGTAAAGGTGGAGGCGCGCACGAGGCGCTCCACAGGAAATAGCAGGAACGAGGAGATGGAGAATCGGTCGAGGCGGAAGTATTTGTGGATTCTGGGCCTCCCGGAGGGGCCGGACATGGGGGCCTATGTGGTCACCATGTTAAACTCGCTGATGGGAGCGGGGTCCTTCCAGGGGCCCCTGGAGCTGGAAGGGGCCCATAGAGTGCTGGCGAGGAGGCCCAAGGCTAATGAGCCTCCGCGGGCGGTGCTGGTGAGGTTCCATCGGTTCGTCGATCGGGAGTGTGTGCTCAGGTGGGCCAAGGAGAGGAGCAGCAGGTGGGAGAACGCGGAGGTTCGAATACCAGGACTGGAGTGCGGAGGTGGCGAAGAAGAGGGCTGGGTACAATCAGGCGAAGGCAGTGCTGCACAGAAAGGGAGTGATGTTTGGCATGCTGCAGCCGGCGCGACTGTGGGTCACCTACAAGGACCGGCACCATTATTTTGAGTCTCCAGAGGAGGCGTGGGCCTTTGTTCAGGCTGAGAAGCTGGACACAAACTGAGGGTCGGGATGGGTGGTCGGGGATGGCTGTTGGGGCGTTACATTTTGAGGGGGGGTTCTTTGCTCCTATATCTTTTTGGTTCGGTGAGGGTGGTTAGGGTGGGTTGTGCACTGTTTTGGTTGGGTCTGTCGGGTGGGCTCTTGGAGGGGGGTAAGTAAATGGAGTAGGGGTGGATGGCCGGTAGGGGGGATGAGGCCCCGCGGGGGAGGGTGAGGCCCAAGTTGGGGGTGAGGGGACTGGGCCTGTAAAAGGAGCGGCGACAGAGGTGGTGGGGGTCTGCCGGCGTGGGGAACGGGCCGGGCGTGGGGTGCGGGCGCGTGGCTGGCCAAGGAGGGGTTATGGCTAGTCGGCGAGGAGGGGGGGGCGGGTAACCCCCTGATCCGGCTGATAACCTGGAATGTAAGGGGACTGAATGGGCCGATCAAGTGGGCCCGGGTGTTCGCGCACCTGAAGGGGCTGAAGGCGGATGTGGTCATGCTCCAGGAGACACACCTGAAGGTGGCAGACTAGGTAAGATTGAGGAAGGGGTGGGTAGGTCAGGTGTTTCAAAGAACAAAGAAATGTACAGCACAGGAACAGGCCCTTCGGCCCTCCAAGCCCGTGCCGACCATACTGCCCGACTAAACTACAATCTTCTACACTTCCTGGGTCCGTATCCTTCTATTCCCATCCTATTCATATATTTGTCAAGATGCCCCTTAAATGTCCCTATCGTCCCTGCCTCCACTACCTCCTCCGGTAGTGAGTTCCAGGCACCCACTACCCTCTGCGTAAAAAACTTGCCTCGTACATCTACTCTAAACTTTGCCCCTCTCACCTTAAACCTATGCCCCCTAGTAATTGACCCCTCTACCCTGGGGAAAAGCCTCTGACTATCCACTCTGTCTATGCCCCTCATAATTTTGTATACCTCTATCAGGTCGCCCCTCAACCTCCTTCGTTCCAGTGAGAACAAACCGAGTTTATTCAATCGCTCCTCATAGCTTATGCCCTCCATACCAGGCAACATTCTGGTAAATCTCTTCTGCACCCTCTCTAAAGCCTCCACATCCTTCTGGTAGTGTGGCGACCAGAATTGAACACTATACTCCAAGTGTGGCCTAACTAAGGTTCTATACAGCTGCAACATGACTTGCCAATTCTTATACTCAATGCCCCGGCCAATGAAGGCAAGCATGCCGTATGCCTTCTTGACTACCTTCTCCACCTGTGTAGCCCCTTTCAGTGATCTGTGGACCTGTACTCCTAGATCTCTTTGACTTTCAATACTCTTGAGGGTTCTACCATTCACTGTATACTCCCTACCTGCATTAGCCCTTCCAAAATGCATTACCTCACATTTGTCCAGGTTAAACTCCATCTGCCATCTCTCCGCCCAAGTCTCCAGACAATCTAAATCCTGCTGTATCCTCAGACAGTCCTCATCGCTATCCGCAATTCCACCAACCTTTGTGTCGTCTGCAAACTTACTAATCAGACCAGTTACATTTTCCTCCAAATCATTTATATATACTACAAAGAGCAAAGGTCCCAGCACTGATCCCTGTGGAACACCACTGGTCACAGCCCTCCAATTAGAAAAGCATCCCTCCATTGCTACCCTCTGCCTTCTATGGCCTAGCCAGTTCTGTATCCACCTTGCCAGTTCACCCCTGATCCCGTGTGACATCACCTTTTGTACTAGTCTACCATGAGGGACCTTGTCAAAGGCCTTACTGAAGTCCATATAGACAACATCTACTGCCCTACCTGCATCAATCATCTTAGTGACCTCCTCGAAAAACTCTATCAAGTTAGTGAGACACGACCTCCCCTTCACAAAACCGTGCTGCCTCTCACTAATACGTCCATTTGCTTCCAAATGGGAGTAGATCCTGTCTCGAAGAATTCTCTCCAGTAATTTCCCTACCACTGAAGTAAGGCTCACCGGCCTGTAGTTCCCGGGATTATCCCTGCCACCCTTCTTAAACAGAGGAACAACATTGGCTATTCTCCAGTCCTCCGGGACATCCCCTGAAGACAGCGAGGATCCAAAGATTTCTGTCAAGGCCTCAGCAATTTCCTCTCCAGCCTCCTTCAGTATTCTGGGGTAGATCCCATCCGGCCCTGGGGACTTATCTACCTTAATATTTTTTAAGACACCCAACACCTCGTCTTTTTGGATCACAATGTGACCCAGGCTATCTACACCCCCTTCTCCAGACTCAACATCTACCAATTCCTTCTCTTTGGTGAATACTGATGCAAAGTATTCATTTAGTACCTCGCCCATTTCCTCTGGCTCCACACATAGATTCCCTTGCCTATCCTTCAGTGGGCCAACCCTTTCCCTGGCTACCCTCTTGCTTTTTATGTAAGTGTAAAAAGCCTTGGGATTTTCCTTAACCCTATTTGCCAATGACTTTTCATGACCCCTTCTAGCCCTCCTGACTCCTTGCTTAAGTTCCTTCCTACTTTCCTTATATGCCACACAGGCTTCGTCTGTTCCCAGCCTTTTAGCCCTGACAAATGCCTCCTTTTTCTTTTTGACGAGGCCTACAATATCACTCGTCATCCAAGGTTCCCGAAAATTGCCGTATTTATCTTTCTTCCTCACAGGAACATGCCTGTCCTGTATTCCTTTCAACTGACACTTGAAAGCCTCCCACATGTCAGATGTTGATTTGCCCTCAAACATCCGCCCCCAATCTATGTTCTTCAGTTCCCGCCTAATATTGTTATAATTAGCCTTCCCCCAATTTAGCACATTCATCCTCGGACCACTCTTATCCTTGTCCACCAGTACTTTAAAACTTACTGAATTGTGGTCACTGTTACCGAAATGCTCCCCTACTGAAACATCTACCACCTGGCCGGGCTCATTCCCCAATACCAGGTCCAGTACCGCCCCTTCCCTAGTTGGACTGTTTACATATTGTTTTAAGAAGCCCTCCTGGATGCTCCTTACAAACTCTGCCCCGTCTAAGCCCCTGGCACTAAGTGAGTCCCAGTCAATATTGGGGAAGTTGAAGTCTCCCATCACCACAACCCTGTTGTTTTTACTCTTTTCCAAAATCTGTCTACCTATCTGCTCCTCTATCTCCCGCTGGCTGTTTCATTCGGGGCTGGATGCCAAAAATCGGGGGGCGATCTTGGTGGGAAAGAGAGTGTCGTTCGAGGCGTCGAGCATTGTGACAATGGCGGCAGGTACGTAATGGTAAGTGGTAAGCTGCAAGGGGACAGGGTGGTGCTGGTCAATGTGTATGCCCCGAACTGGGACGATGCAGGTTTTATGCGGCGCATGGTGGGTCAGATCCCGGACTTGGAAGTGGGGGGCCTGATAATGGGGGTGGGGACTTTAACACAGTGTTGGATCCAGCACTGGATCGCTCCAGGTCTAGGACGGGTAGGAAGCCGGCGGCAGCAAAGGTGCTGAGGGGGTTTATGGACCAGATGGGAGGGGTGGACCCTTGGAGATTTGCAAGGCCGGGGCTAGGGAATTTTCATTCTTCTCACATGTCCATAAGGCTTATTCTCGGATCAACTTTTTTATTATGAGTAGGGCGCTGATAGCAAGAGTAGAGGATACCGAGTACTCGGCGATAGCCATTTCGGATGACGCCCCGCATTGGGTAGACCTAGAGCTGGGGGAGGAGAGGGACCAGCGCCCGTTGTGGCGCTTGGAGGTGGGGCTGTTGGCGGATGCGGAGGTGAGTGAGCGGGTCCGAGGAAGCATAGAGAGATACCTGGAGGCCAACGATAACGGGGAGGTCCAAGTGGGGATGGTATGGGAGGCGTTGAAGGCGGTGGTTAGGGGAGAGCTGATCTCCATTAGGGCCCACAAGGAGAGGAGAGAGCAGAGGGAGAGGGAGAGGCTGGTGGGGGAGATGGTGATGGTAGACAGGAGGTATGCGGAGGTGCAGGAGGAGGGACTGATGAGGAAGAGGCATAGCCTCCAGGCCGAATTCGACCTGTTGACCACCAGGAAGGCGGAGGAGCAGTGGAGGAAGGCCCAGGGGGCGATTTATGAGTATGGGGAAAAGGCAAGTTGGATGCTGGCGCATCAGCTTTGGAAGCGGGACGCAGCAAGGCAGACCGGGGGAGTTAAGGATAATGGAGGGAGTGTGGTGCGGAGTGAGTGTGGTGCGGAGTGAGTTGACATCAATAGGGTCTTCAGGGACTTTTATGAGGAATTGTATCGGTCCGAGCCCCCACTGGAGGAGGGAGGGATGGGCCGCTTTCTGGACCAATTGAGGTTTCCGAAGGTGGAGGAGGGACTTGTGGCGGGATTAGGGGCCCCGATTGGGCTGGAGGACCTGGCCAAAGGGATAGGGAGCATGCAGGCGGGGAAGGCACCAGGGCCGGATGGTTTCCCGGTCGAATTCTACAAGAAATATGTGGACCTGTTGGGCACGTTGCTAGTTAGGACCTTCAATGAGGCAAGGATTGGGGGGGGGGGGGGGCGGTCATTGCCCCCGACGATGTCCCGGGCACTGATCTCCTTGATCCTGAAGCGGGACAAGGATCCCCTGCAGTGTGGGTCTTACAGGCCAATTTTGTTGTTAAATGTAGATGCCAAGGTGCTGGCGAAGGTCTTAGCCACGAGAATTGAGGATTGTGTGCCACAGGTGATCCACAAAGACCAGACGGGGTTCGTGAAGGGGGGGCAGTTGAACGCGAATGTGCGGAGGCTCCTGAACGTTATTATGATGCCGGCGAGGGAGGGGGAGATAGTGGTGGCGGAGAAGGCCTTCGATAGGGTAGAGTGGGGGTACTTGTGGGAGGTGCTGAAGAGGTTTGGGGAGGGGTTTGTCAGGTGGGTTAGGCTGTTGTACGAGGTCCCGATGGCAAGTGTGGCCACGAACAAGAGGAGGTCTGAGTACTTTCTGTTGCATTGAGGGACGAGGCAGGGGGGTCCCGTCCCCCCTGCTCTTCGCACTGGCGATTGAACCCCTGGCTATGGCTCTGAGGGAGTCGAGGAACTGGAGGAGGTTGGTGCGGGGTGGGGAGGAGCATAGGGTGTCGCTCTATGCGGACGACTTGCTGCTATCTGTGGCGGACCCTGTGGGGGGAATGCCGGAGGTAATGAGGATCCTCAGGGAGTTCGGGGATTTCTCAGGGTACAAGCTCAACATGGGGAAGAGCGAGTTGTTCGTGGTTCACCCAGGGGACCAGGAGAGGGGGATTGGCGAGCTCCCACTAAAAAGGGCGGAGAGGAGCTTCAGATATTTGGGGGTCCAGGTGGCCAGGAGCTGGGGGGCCCTGCATAGACTTAATTTCACGAGGCTGGTGGAGCAAATGGAGGAGGAGTTCAAGAGGTGGGACGCGTTGCCGCTGTCCCTGTTGGGTAGGGTGCAGTCAGTTAAGATGACGGTGCTCCCAAGGTTTTTGTTCCTGTTCCAGTGCCTCCCCATGTTTATTCCGAAGGCCTTCTTTAGGCGGGTCAACAGGAGCATAACGGGGTTTGTGTGGGCGCGAGGGACTCCAAGGGTGAGAAGGGTGTTCCTGGAGCGGAGTAGGGATGGGGGGGGGGGGGGGGCTGGCACTGCCCAACCTCTGTGGGTACTACTGGGCCACCAATGCGGCGATGGTGTGCAAGTGGGTGATGTAAGAGGCTGGAGACGGCGTCTTGTGAGGGTACGAGTCTGGAGGCGCTGGCAACGGCGCCGCTGCCACTCCCTCCAATGAGGTATACCATGAGCCCGGTAGTGACAGCTACCCTCAAAATCTGGGGGCAGTGGAGGCGGCACAGGGGGGAAGTTGGGGCCTCAGTGTGGACCCCAATACGGGGGAACCACCGGTTTGTCCCAGGGAGAATAGACGGAGGGTTTTCGGGGTGGCACAGGGCAGGGATAAGAAGGTTGGAGGACCTGTTTGTGGACGGGAAGTTCACGAGCTTGGGTGAACTGGAGGAGAAGTGTGGGCTCCCCCCCCCCCCCCCCCCCGGGGAACACCTTTAGATATTTACAGGTAAGGGCATTTGCTAGGAGGCAAGTGGTGGAATTCCTGCGGCTGCTGCCACGCACAGTACAGGACAGGGTGCTCTCGGGCGGGTTGGGTTGGAGTGGGGATGATCTCGGAAACTTACCAGGTGATGGAGGAGGAGGAGGAGGAGGCCTCGGTGGTGGAGTTGAAAGGTAAGTGGGAGGAGGAATTGGGAGAGGAGATCGAAGAGGGGACGTGGGCAGATGCCCTAGGGAGGGTGAACTCTTCCTCTTTGTGCGCAAGGCTCAGCCTCATACAGTTTAAGGTGCTGCACAGGGCACACATGACCGGGACAAGGATGAGCCGGTTCTTTGGGTGAGAGGACAGGTGTTACGTGCCCAGCAAATGACACCCTTATGTTCTGGGCATGCCCAGCGCTGGAGGAATTTTGGAAGGGTGTAGCGAGGATGGTGTTGGGGGCGGTAGGATCCAGGGTCAAGCCGGGCTGGGGGCTCGCAATATTTGGGGTTGCAGGGGAGCGGGGAGTGCAGGAGGCGAAAGAGGCCGGAATTCTGGCCTTTGCGTCCCTGGTAGCCCGGCTTCTTCATTGGAGGGATGCGAGGCCCCCAAGCATGGAATCCTGGATCAACGATATGGCGGGGATTATTAAATTGGAGAGGGAGAAATTCGCCTTAAGGGGATCGGTACAAGGGTTCTTTAGGTGGTGGCTACCGTTCGTGGACTTCCTGGCAGAACAGTAGACAATGGTCAGCAGCAGCAGCAACCCGGGGGGGGGGGGGGCCACGGGGGTTGTTTTACTTTGTTCTGTATTTAATTCTATTGGGTTCCTTTTTTATTCTGTTGTTGATATTTTGTGAAAACCCCAATAAAAATTATTAAAAAAAAAAAATGGGTCCCAGGAAAAAATGTTTGAAAAACACTGATCTAGAAGGACTAAAGCAACAGACACATGGGAACAACACCACCTGGAGTTTCCCCTCCAAGTCACTCACCATCGTGACTGCCTTTTCTTCACTGTCGCTGGGCCATCTCCTTCCCTAACAGCATTGAGAGTGTGCCTACACCACAGGGTCTGCAGAGGTTCAAGAAGGCAGTTCACGACCACCTGGTTAAGGGGCGGTTTGGAATGGGCAACAAGTGATAGCCTGGCCAGCAAAGCCAACATCCCATAAAAGTGAATTTGAAAATATAAATATTTAATAAAAGCAAGAGAATGGGAGGCACGGTAGCACAGTGGTTAGCACTGCTGCCTCACAGAGCAAGGGACCCGAGTTCAATTCTGACCTTGGTTGACTGTGTGCAATTTCACATTCTCTCCGTGTCTGCGTGGGTTTCCTCCGGCTGCTCCAGTTTCCTCCCACAGTCCAAACGCGTGCAGGGTAGGTGTATAGGCCATTCTAAAATTGTCACTTAGTGTCTAGAGATGTGCAGGTTAGATGGGGTTACCTGGACTTAGATATGGTGCAAAACCCCCGTGGAGGGGGTGGCACGGTGGCGCAATGGTTAGCACTGCTGCTTTACGGCACCAGGGACCCGGGTTCGATCCCAGTCCTGGGTCACTATCCGTGTGGTTTTAATTCTCCCCGGGTCTGCGTGGGTCTCACCCCAACCCAAAAGATGTGCAAGGTAGGTGAATTGACCATACTAAATTGCCCCTAGATTGGGCAGCACGGTGACGCAGTGGTTAGCACTGCTGTCTCACAGTGCTGAGGACCCGGGTTCAATCCTAGCCCGGGTGACTCCTTGTGGAGTTTGCACATTCTCCCGTGTCTACGTGGGTCTCACCCCCACAACCCAAAAAGAAATGTGCAGGGTGGGTAAATTGGCTATGCTAAATTGTGCCTTAATTGGGAAAACAATTGGTATTCTAAATTTATATATTTTTAAAAGTTGCCCCCTTTAAATTTATATATATATTTAAAATTGCACCTTGGGAAAAAAAGAATTGGGTACTCTGAATTTGAAGAAATAAAATAAAATAACTCCTAAGGAGGTCACAGTATAAGGACAATCTGATTTGCCCACGGAAATTTAACTTCCTTCATAACAGGGCAGGGCTTCCCCTTAATTAGCGGAACCCACACATGTATAAATCCCAACCTGTGTACAGGTTGAGGAGGGAAACCCTTCAGGGAGTGAAAATTTATTGTATATCAAATAAACCTTTTTATTGTTTTCTAACTGCTGGTTTATGTGTGCTCCGTTGGCAGATTCTACACTGGCGACGAGAATAAAGTGGAGCTGCAATCGGCGCCAATTACCGTGCCACTTCATCTAGGCCTCAGGAGGCCTCTCATAAAACAGCCAAATGCCGCACATGGGAAAACTATCTGTTTCAGGCAGGTGTCGATGACTGGGGGCAGTATGTGGAACTTATGCAATATTTTTTCCGTACTAATGGGATCATCGGGGATGAACAACAAATATTGATACTATTGACATTCTGTGGGGGCCCACTTACAGCCTCATCAAAACCCTCTCTCACTCGACGCACCGGATACTCAGTTGTTCGCTGCTTTAGTGACCCTGGAAAGGGAGCACTTCGACCCGAAGCCGCCGTTGATCGTTCGCCGCTTCCGTTTTCGTATGGCCACCCAGACCCAGTCGAAGTCTACCAGTGATTTCCTGGCCAACCTCAGAAAATTGTCTGAGGGCAGCACGGTGGTGGTGGTCAGCACTGCCGCGTCACGTCGCCGAGATCCCACGTTCGATCCGGCCCTGGGTCACTGTCTGTGTGGAGTTTGCACATTCTCCCAGTGTCTGCGTGGGTCTCACCCCCACAACCCGAAGATGTGCAGGGTAGGTGGATTGGCCACACTAAATTGCCCTTAATTGGAAAAAATTAATTGGGTACTCTAAATTAAAAAAAAGAAAATTAGCTGAGACATGCAAGTTTGGCGCTACACTCAGCGAGTCCTTGCGACACCGATACACAACAAAAACATTTAGCTGTGACTGACCTGACCTTGCAGCGCACTATTGAACTTAATGTCTCCCACGAGAGAGCGTTCACTACAATAAAATGAGCATTCCATCCGCATGGAACTTGATACTGAAGCAACGGTATCCGTGGTCAGCCGTCATACCTTCGACTGAATCTGGTCCGGCCTCCAAACACCAATGTCCCTTTGGGATACCAATGAATGAATGAAATGAATGAAAATCGCTTATTGTCACACGTAGGCTTCAAATGAAGTTACTGTGAAAAGCCCCTAGTCGCCACATTCCGGCGCCTGTTCGGGGAGGCTGTTACGGGAATCGAATCGTGCTGCTGGCCTGCCTTCAAAGCCAGCGATTTAGCCCTGTGCTCCCGCCTTGCCATGCACATGGGGGAACAACTGGCGATTGTGGGTACCTCGATGGTCCCGGTTGAGTATGGGCAGCAAGTGGCGAATCTACCTTTGGAAGTCATCCACGGCAGTTTGTTAGGGTGGGATTGGTTGCGCCACCTCTGCTTGGACAGGCAGACGGTTTGTCAGATGCACCCGCATGGCCCTGAAGGAGTCCTGACATTGTTCCCATCTGTATTTCAGGAGAGGTCGGGCACTGTTAGAGGTGTCTTGGCCCGCATTAACATCGACCCAATGGCGCAAATGTGATACTTTCACACCCAGCTGGTCCCATATGCCTTGCGATCGAAGGTGGATGAGCTGGACAGTCTTCAGCACATGAAATTCATACGTCACGTCGATTCTCCCACTGGGAGGCACCGGTCTTGCCCATAATGAAACCTGATGGCTCCATCCGCCTATGTGGCGATTATATGCTGATGGTCAACCACGTCTCCTGATTGGATCGCTACCCCATCCCTCGATTAGAAGATCTATACAGCAAGCTCAGTAGTGGTGGCTCATTTTCAACATGAATCATGTGTACCTCCAACTAACTTTTGCTCCTGAGTCCATAGGGTTTGTGACCATCAACACGCACTGCGGGCTATACAAGTATAACTGGCGACCTTTTGGGATTCGCTCGGCATGCGCCATCTTCCAAAGGGTGATGGAGAACATCTTGCGAGGGCTCCCAAGGGTGACGGTGTACTGGACAATGCGTTGATCCCAGGTTTGTCTGACCAGGAGTATTTGGAAAACTTGGCTGAAGTCCTCGGACGATTTGAGGAAGTTGGTGTTGGCCTCCGAAGGGAAAACTATGTTTTCAATGCAGCTGAGGTTACCTACCTGGGCTATCGCGAGGACCGCCATGGGTTGCATCCGGTGGAGGAAAGGGTATCAACTATCCATCTGTCCCCTGTACCCAACGGAGCTACACTAGTTTTTGGGCCTCATCAACTAGTATGGCAAGTTTATACCGAACTTCACCACGTTATTGGCCTCCCCTCTACCATCTGCTTTAAAAAGGATACCCCAAGTTAAAGAGGTGTGAATTGTCTCAAGCCAAGACAGTTGATAGGATTTTGCAAGCCCAGCCAGATGCTGGGGGTGTTAAATGTAGTGAGACATGGGCAGCACTGTGCCGCAGTGGTTAGCATTGCTGCCTCACGGCACCGAGGTCCCAGGTTCAATCGTGGCTCTGGGTCACTGTCCGTGTGGAGTTTGCTCATTCTCCCAGTGTTTGCCTCCCAACCCAAAGATGTGCAGGCTAGGTGGATTGGCCATGCTAAATTGCCCCTTAATTGGAAAAAATGAATTGGGTACTCAAAATTTTTTTTAAAAAATGTATGAATTGGGTACTCTAAATGTAGCGCGATATGAATCCAAGATTCCTCGGTGAGGCAGTACTCAGGTGTAAGGAACTTGGCTATCAGTTTCTGCTCGGCGATTCTGCGTTGTCGTGCGTCTTGAAGACCACCTTGGAGAACGCTTACCCGGAGATCAGAGGCTGAATGCCCTTGACTGCTGAAGTGTTCCCCGACTGGTAGGGAACATTCCTGCCCGGTGATTGTCGCGCGATGTCCGTTCATTCATTGTCGCAGCGTCTGCATGGTCTCGCCAATGTACCATGCCTCGGGACACCCTTTGCTACAGTGTATGAGGTAGACAGCGTTGGCCGAGTCACACGAGTATGTACTGTGTACCTGGTGGGTGGTATTCTCACGCGTAATGGTGGTATCTATGTCGATGATCTGACACATGTTGCAGAGATTGCCATGGCAGGTTTGTATGGTGTGTGGTCGTTGTTCACTTGAAGGCTGGGTAGTTTACTGCAAGCAATGGTCTGTTTGAGGTTGTGCAGTTGTTTGAAAGCAAGTACTGGGGGTGTAGCGATGGCCTTGGCAAGATGTTCATCTTCAGTGACGTATTGAAGAAAATGTTGTTGTTTCACCGCTCCGGGGAAGTACTGGATGACGAAGGGTACTGACGGTGGTGTCTCGTATTTGTCTTCTGGGGAGGTCAGTGCGGTGTTTTGCTGTGGCAAATGCTATCGATCAATGAGTCGAACGCTTTATCCTGTTCTTACAAGGGCGTCTTTCAGCGAAGATGTCTGTTACATCCCTCCTCATCTAAGCAGATCCTGTGTATAGGGAGGGCTTGTCCATACGGAGATCTTTGATCCAGACTTTCAGAGCACCCTACATCCTCTCATCTCACATACTCACCGCGTTGAGATCTCTACTGCCTCCTGAAAATACAGGCCAACACACTAGGCCGTCCTATCGTATCAGGCAATGAGACCCGATGTGAGAATCTCTCTGGCTACATTGAGGGAATCTTGAAACCCATCGTACAAGGAACCCCCAGCTTCTGTTGCGACACTACGGACGTCTCACAGAAGCTCAGCACCTATGGACCAGTTGAACCAGGAACATTCCTCGTCACAATAGACGTCTCAGCACTCTCCACCAGCATCCCCCATGACGACGGCATTGCTGCAACAGACTCAGTGCTCAACACCGACGACTGCCAATCTCCAGACACAACTCTACAACTCATTCGCTTCATCCTGGATCACAACGTTTTCACCTTTGACAACAAGTTCTTCATCAAGACACATGGAACAGCCATGGGGACCAATTTGCACCTCAATATGTCAACATCTTCATGCACAAGTGCGAACAAGACCTCTTCACCGCACAGGACCTTCAACTGACGCAATACACCAGATACATCGATGACATTTTTCCTTTGGACCCACAGCGAAGAATCACTGAAACGACTACACAATGACATCAATAAGTTCCATCCTACCATCAGATTCACCATGGACTACTCTCCAGAATTGGTTGCATTCTTGGACACACACATCTCAATCAAGGACATCTTACTGTGCCCACCCCAGTCCAACGCTGGCATCCCTGCATCATACTTAAAAAAGGTCAGCGATGGGAATGGTCTCAGGCCCAACCTTCACATCAGTTAAACAGTAGCTCTCATCTTCCTGACTGCTGACCCATCCAAGCCGCTCTTGTGAACATCTGGTGCTTCTCCCTACGGCGTCAGGCCTGTCCTTGCCCAACGAATGGATGATGAATCGGAGCGAACCCTCACATTTCCATCTCAGTCGTTGCTTGATGCTGATAAAACCTATGCGCAGATCGAGGTGGGTTTGACCGTAGTTTTGGGGTGAAAAAATTCCATCAGTATATCTACGGGCATCCTTTCACCGTTTTCACAGATCACAAGCCCCTACTGGGCCTATTTAAGGAGGATCGAGCAATTCCCCTCATTGTCTGTCAGGATCCATCATTGGGCACTGTTATTGGCCGTGTATGAGTACACGTTGGAGCACTGCTCCTGTGCCAAGATTCGACACGGCAATGCATTAAGCCGCCTCCCTCTTCCCACCAGGCTGCCGATGCTGGCTGACGAGATCATCGCTGGCCTCCATTTTATGGACTCTCTGCCAGCCACGGCATCCCGCATCCACAGTTGCACCCAGACAGACAGATGTCCTGGGCATGACACATCA
Organism: Scyliorhinus torazame; assembly: GCF_047496885.1. Taxonomy (NCBI): domain Eukaryota; kingdom Metazoa; phylum Chordata; class Chondrichthyes; order Carcharhiniformes; family Scyliorhinidae; genus Scyliorhinus; species Scyliorhinus torazame. The sequence continues at coordinate 137,520,251 of NC_092707.1, forward strand.
TCTGGTATGGAGCCCAGCACCATGCCTTGCCGAGTGACTAGACAGCCTACACCACCAAGATACTGGAGTTAAGCATGGAGGATGGCGTCATCCTGCGGGGAACGCACGTGGCGGTTCTCAAGCGGGGATGCGAGCCGCTTTTGTAGGACCTCCACAATGGGCACCCATAGCTTCTTTTGGTGGCCAGGGATTAATGCAGACATAGGGAAGTTGGGCCAGCATTGCGGAGGGTTGTTGCTAACTTTTGGTTGGCTCTTAAATCGTAATTTGCTGTTTGTTTAACCTTTGCTCTAGTCGCCAGGTATCTTTATGATACCGCCACGAGGTTCAAGTAATGATCAATAACTCAACACACCAATTAGTAAGATTCAAATCAAAGCACATTTATTATACACAGTAAATCACTACTCATGCATAAACTCTACTTTCTAGGCTATTCCTATCACTAAAAGGCCTATACCTAGCTTCGGACTGGCCCACCGGGTCAGGGGAACAAATGGCCTTTCGTTCGGGTCCTGAGTCTGCAGGATTCAAAAGCTGGTATGGACTGGTAGCTAGGAGCGCCTATCTCGTAGCGAGCGTTGTCTTGAGACTTACTTGGTTGGAGGCAGCGAGGCAGGTCACTGTCAAGGGTTGGTTCAAGTTGCTGAGTGACCCTGACAAAGAAGGACGATTTGAACTTGGGGACTTTACTTTATAGTCCCCAGGTGCTTCCCGCCCTTCGGGGCGGACCCCGTACCTGGTTCCAAGTGATTGGACTGCGTTCCGATCACTTGGATCGATTTCTCCAATACTGGAGTTGTTCCCTGATCGTTGGGCGGTCCCTAAATGTCCGTTGGCCTTCCTTTGTCTTGGCTCCTGCTAGCGCCGAGGAGTCTGGCTTGGCTTTATTCACTATAACTGTTGCAATTGTGACCTGGGATCGCTCATTACTATGCAGATGGCTGCTGCATTACTATGCAGATGGTTGCTGGTTTCCGTGCTGTCTGGTTGTTTTGCAGATTTCAATATACATGATTTCTGCACTTGCTAGTCTTTGCCTGTGTTGGCTGAATTTCCCTTCAGCTTTTGCGGTTCTCCATTTTAAGTCGGGAAGTGGCCAACCCAGGTGGCTACAGGGTGCCTGGAGCACCAGAAACTGCTGCTGGTGGCGCTGCCCCATCCACAAACTTTGCAGGGCCATTCAGGGGTGATGTTACTCATTGTCGTGGACGCCCACTCGAACTGGATGGAAGTTCACGAGATGCAGGTGATGACTGCTCGGGCAACCATCAAGCGGCAGCAGCAGTCATTCAGCAAGCATGGAATACCTGAGGTGCTGGTTTCAGATAACGGAACGGCTTTCGCAAGAGCAAGTGCGTAGTTTTGGGGCGTTCAGGACCACGAACAGAATTTCCCAAGTGCGTACCACCCAGCGTCAAAGAAATTAGCAGAGCGGACCATCCGCACCTTTAAACTTGGCATGAAGAAGCAGGCCACCGGTTCCTGGGAGACTTGAATGACACGATTCTTATTTTGCTACCGAACAACACCGCAAGCCACGATGGCCGAACTGCTGATGGATCGCCGCCTCTGGACCCAGTTGAGTTAGGTCATCCCCGACATTGGCGGGAAAATCCTCAGTGGCCAGGACAGGACCGAGGCTGCACAGGCCGGCATATGCCTTTGCGGACGTTCGTCCTTGGTGATCTGGTACATGTCCAGAACCTTTCTGAAGGGGTCAAGTGGATTCCAGGTATTGTATTGGCACAGACAAGGCCAGCCTTGTATTGAATTTGGGCACAGGAGCGCAGTGAAATCGACACATGGACTATCTCCATGACCGCGTTCCTGACACACCAGACCCGGTTCCAATCCATGCCAATCCACTGTTTGTGTTGGCACCTCAGCCACCATTACCACCGTAACTCCAGTTGTGCCAGCCATAAAGAGACTGGACTCCGACATCAAAGATGCCAGACGAAGCCCCGCCCAGTTCCGAATCCAAGTCGGACATGGATGTGTTGCCACCGCCAGAGCCTGCTATGCCACATCCCACAGCCTCATTGGTTTCACTGGCATCACCCAGGGACTGCACGCTAAAAAGCCGCTCCCAGTTCAGTATGCTCCTCCGGATGCCACGCGGTCGGCTCCCAACAGCCATCCTTGGAAGAAGATGCGAGACTTCTCAGATCAGTCCATGAACATCTCTCCAGGGGGGGGGGGGGGGGGTGGAGTGTGTTACTGCAATAAGTCCATGGAGGCAGCAGTCTCTTCACCAACATTCCTTTTATTTACAAAACCAACGGCAGGAAAGGGAGGGGAGGGGAGGGGAGGGGAGGGGAGGGGAGGGGAGGGGAGGGGAGGGGAGGGGAGGGGAGGGGAGGGGAGGGGAGGGGAGGAGGAGGAGGAGGAGGAGGGGGGGGGGGGGGGGGGAGGGGGGCACACACATGTGAATTCCGTTTGCTGTCTACACTGGGAGTGCTGAGGATCAGACACTCCCTGCTTATATACAGAGAAAGAGGTGCCCTGATTGGCCCATTAATCAGGGAACTCGTATTCTAATCGGCCAATCTCAAAGGCCTGGTCTAAGTCATTACAGTTATAACCCCTATGGAGGTCACAGTATAATAACAATCCGATTCCGGATGATCTCCACGGAATAAGAATTTCCTGTGCAGGACTTTCTCTTAACTAGGGGAATACTCACTTGTACATAAACCCCGACCTGGGCTCAGGGCGAGGAGTGAGACTGACCCTTCGGGGAGTGAAGACTTTCTGTATGTTGAATAAACCTTGTCATTGTTTTCTACCTGCTGGTTCATGCGTGCTATTTTGGCGGATTCTACACAGAGGCCGGTGCAGACTCGATGAGCCGAGGGGTTCTCAGTGTGTATGACTTTGCTATGTAAACAGACGGGAGTGTCACGGGCCTGCGAGCCGAGGTAGAGAGCGGACATTATTACGTCATAAGAAGGCGCGGATCGGGCGCGCCCCTGCGTGCGCTGTGACGTCACAAAGTGGGGGCAGGGCTTGCTCACGTGACCGGTGGCTACGCGCAACAGTGGAGAGTGAAGATGGCGGACGGCGAGAGCGAGCAGGCCCCCGAGCCTTTAACAGAGCGGCTCAGAAGGGTCCAGGCCGAGTTACGGAGGCGAGGCCTGTCCAAGGAGTCCTCGGCGCATTACTGCCAGCGTTTCTGCGAGGTGGGTGCCTGACTTTCGAGCGGCACCGGAATGGCGCTGTTTTGGTCAGGGGGGTGGGGGGCGGTGTTTTGTTGGGAGGCTCGGGGACGGAGGGCGGGCATCCACTCCAACAGCGCCTCTCTCCCCGGGCCCGATCGGAGGAGGAGAGGGGGGGGCAAATCCGCATAAACACCTTCACCCCCCCCCCCCCTCTCCATTATTTCGATTTGCTTTTTCTCAGAGAGCATAATCATCGCGGTTCAAAAGTTAACTGTTAAGCTAGCGCTTGTTTTCACTTTGCTCAGAGCACACTCACTCCAGTCTCTTAGAGTTTAACGTGTATCCCCCCCAACCTCTCAACTACCCCCCCCCCCCCCCCAAGTGTTGCCTCAGCACCGAACAATAGCCTGAGTGAGCAACCTTCCCACCACTCAACAGGGGAAACGAAGGCTGCAAACCTTCCAGCCGTTTCTGCTAAATTATGTCCTTGCAACAAAAAAGGGCTCAATCTCAAATCTTAAAATCGGATGGTGAAGATGAGCATTTTATAAAATAATTCTAATGCAAGTCGATCTAGCGGTGTTGCAGGGACTGATTGGATATTTACCCTTTCTTTGACTATCTCTTTAGGATCGACAATTCCCGACCCTGTTCACCATCTTCCCCACAAATGTTCCAAATCCGTTGAAGTTTTGTGGATTTTGCTTTGCAATAATTGAACTTTTACAAGTTAGTCTCGAGTGAAGTAAAAAAAACAACAGAATTTTAAGGCTTCGTTTTGAAAAATGAAGTAGCTGCAGTAGTTTGTTTATATTGCATTGGAATAATGATGCTTAATTTCATTGGTTGTTTATACATCGCAATTCACGCATGTGTGGCTTGGTTATTTAGAAGCGTTGCAAGGTTTTGTTAAATGTATGAAAATAAATGGATTCATAATCTGTCAAAGGTTAATGTAAAATGGTAATTTCAGCCTTATTTACAATTTAATAGGTTGCTTGAGATAAGATTGTTCAATATTTGTCTAATTTTAACTACATTTATTTACCACTCATTTTTATTGTTTTTTTGTTCAGTGCTTTGTCATTTTCTTCTGACATCTTACACCTAATGGGTGTTTGAGTTTGTTTTTAATTTAATGATGGATGCAACATTGAATATAGCTCAGTGTAAACCGCATCCATCCTAATTACTGTTTGGTGGAAATGGGAAATTATTGTATTGCTCCTTTTTAACCTACGAGTGCAACATATCTGCCGTACTAGCACTGGATATATATGCATACGTAATGAATGTAGAAGCTGGCTGTTAAACTGAGTGCTACAGAATTCCAATTGTTAGGCAGCACATTTCTCAGCATCATAATTGCTAATGTTTTATCCTATTTTATGCTTTGAAGTGAGTTGGGAGCAGTCTGCAAAGTAAACACTTTGTGTCAAATTCTGCCACTGGAATGTGTTAAAGATTCCACTCTGATATGAAGGGAATTGTTCATTCTACTCCTGGGAGCCCTAGAATTCAGAATTTTGAGGTCACAATAAGGGGAGTGTTACACAAGATTTGGTCTTGTCGGCGCTGAAAGTTTTTGAAATGTCTAACATGTTGAGGGGTAATTGGTGTTTGGTGACACATGATACTTTGGTTCATGAAAATATTGTACTGATTCCTTTGGCCATGTCAATCTGGATATTTGAACACTAAGCTGCTTGTTCACTCTTCCCATCACCTTCTCCTTCAGTAGAGAATTTGTACACCTAATATCACTCGCCTAATCCACTGATTTTAAACTACAGCGTTTCATTCTGGCACAAATGCTACACTTCTACCAATAGGTAAGCAGACGGAGCTGATGGAAGAGTAAATCGAAAAGCGGAATACTGTGGATGCTGAAAATCTAAAATAAAAACTGAAAAGGTCAGGCAGCATCTGTGGAGAGAAATGAAAGACCATGGATCGGCAACATTAAAACTTTACCTCTGCACAGATGCAACTTGAACTGCTGGGTATTTTCAGTCTTTTCTGTAAAGAGTTAGGTGTTTCCCTATCTGTGTAGAAATATATTGATCTCGGGCATAAATTTAAAAAAAAAATTTTAAGTACCCTATTTTTTTCCAATTAAAGGGCAATTTAGCAGGGCCAATCCACCTAACCTGTACATTTTGGATTGTGGGGGTGAGGCCCACGCAAACACGGGGAGAATGTGCAAACTCCACAAAGGTATGGGGCTGGTTTAGCACAGTGGGCTAAACAGCTTGCTTGTAATGCAGAACCAGGCTAGCCGCGCGCGTTCAATTCCTGTACCAGCCTCCCCGAACAGGTGCCGGAATGTGGCGTCTAGGGGCTTTTCACAGTAACTTCATTGAAGCCTTGTGACAATAAGCGATTATTATTATCACAGTGACCCAGGGCCGGCATTGAACCCGGGTCCTCAGCGCCATGAGGCAGCAGTGCTAACCATCGGGCAAAAATTAAGAAAATCTGAAACAAGTTTTATTACCGTTCTGGTTTAAAAATGGTCCTGTTAAAAAGATATAAGTTGTAATGTTCGAGTGTAATATATTTTGTCAAAGTGTAGAATATAATTTGAGGGAGTTAAAATTTACATAATTTGCGTATGTTTCCATTTATGGGGCCTCATGGTGTCACAGTGGTTAGCACTGCTGCCTCACAGCGCCAAGCACCCGGTTCAATTCCGGCCTTGGGTGACTGTCTATGTGGGTTTCTTCCGGGTTCTCTGGTTTCCTCCCACAGTCCAAAGATGTGTAGATTAGGTGGATTGACCATGCGAAATTGCTCCTTATAATCCAAAGATATCAGGTTAAGTGGGGGATATGGTGGGGAGTGGACCTAGGTAGGGTGCTCTTTCAGAGGGTCAGTATAGACTTGCTGGGGTGAATGACCTCCTTCTGCGCTGTAGGAATTCTATGATTCTATGTCCCTGTTGTGATGGCAGTTTTGATTAAAGACCAAACTTGCTAAAACCTGAAGTTTGCATCATCATCATCTGGAGTTTAAATTGGTCCAAAATTTTCCCTGGCTCTCCAACATCTAGCACCTGTAAAGGTTGTTCTACTTAAACCAGTACAAACTGTTTGAATTTTGTTAGTGTGTCCTGTGAGGTTGCTTCAAATGTTAATATTGACAAAATGCAAATGATATCTCACTGGTGTCATAAGGGCAGCATGGTAGCACAGTGGTTAGCACTGTTGCTTCACAGTGCCAGGGTCCCAGGTTCGATTCCCGGCTTGGGTCACTTTGTGCGGAGTATGCACGTTCTCCCTGTGTCTGCGTGGTTTACCTCGGGGGTGCTCCGGTTTCCTTCCACAAGTCCCAAAAAAGAAATGCTGTTAGGTAGTTTGGGCATTCTGAATTCTCCCTCTGTACCCGAACAGCCGCTGGCATGTGGCGACTAGGGACTTCCCACCATAACTTCATTGCAGTATTAATGTAAGCCTACTTGTGACATTAAAGATTATTATTATCTCAATGAATTGGAAGGGAAATAGTTGGACATTGTAAATTAGATGCCTATGCTTAACGGAATGCACAGTGCTGGGGTGTATTTGGGTGCTCCATTCCTAGACTTCAGATTGAAAGTTGCACCAGGATCTACCCCTCTCAATCTGATTTCATATTAAATTTTTAAAAATATTGGCAACATTGACCAAGAACACAATTTTATGTTCACTGATGACTTCCAGCTCTATCTCACTACCGCCTCTCTGCCGTCTCTGATTTGTCATGCCGCTTGGCTGATATCCTTTGCTCAAAGGTTTTCTTCAACTAATTGTTCCTGGTCTATGACCACCAACTCCATCCCTTTTTCGGGCCACCATTTGAGGTAGAACCAAACCATTTGCTAACCACAAGGTCCTTTTTGACCCTGAGGTAAGTTTTTGGATCCATAACTGGCCCATCACCACGGTGACTTCCAGCTCTGTAATGTCACTAGTCTCTGCAGTAGCTCATTTGCTGCTGAAACTGTCATCTATGCCTTTGTTATCTTATTGTCTATATATGTGTTTCTGGAACATACCTCTTCATTCACCTGAGGAAGGAGCAGTGCTCCGAAAGCTAGTGACATCGAAACAAACCTGTTGGACTTTAACCTGGTGTTGTAAGACTTCGTACTTTGTTATCTTAAGAATTGAATTTGTGCTGCTGGCTGACCTGACAAAACTACCTATGTCCGTCCTAACATCACCAATTCACTCATTGGATTGGATTTGTTTATTGTCACGTGTACCGAGGTACAGTGAAAAGTATTTTTCTGCAAGCAGCTCAACAGATCATTAAGTACATGAGAAGAAAAGGGAATAAAGAAAATACATAATAGGGCAACATCATTGCTGTTCTTCATGACCTACATTGACTCTTAATTCCAGCAATACTGACATTTTAAAATTATCCTTGTTTTTGATCCCTACACAATTACTCCCCTCCTTATCTGTAGCTTTTCAATCATACAGCCCATTCAGATCTCTTGACCTCTTGAATGTCTCTGAATTTAATTGCTCCAGTTGGCAACCTTAGGCTCTGAATCTCTTCCCCCCCCCCCTCTCTCTCTCTCTCTCTCTTCTCCCCCCCCCCCCCCCCCCCCCCCCCCCCCCCCCAAAAAAAAAAAGCTCTGTTCTTTATGATGACCCTTTGGTCAAGTGCTCGGTCACCCACCCTAATAGCTCCTTACATGGTTCAACATCTAATGTTTGATGTTCCTGTGAAGCACCTTGCAACTGTTGAAGGTGCTGTAAAAATGCCAGTTGTGTTGCATGCTGGCTCTTAATAGATGCAGCCAAAGGCAACACAAGTAAAAATGTGACTCACTAAGACAGGTGGTTTGCCTTTGTGAGTCTGGCAAGTATTATCTTTGCTGCTGGCTGTGTCGGGCATCTGGTTGTTGTCAGTGGTACTAAAACAAGAGTTGCTTGTTTTGCTTTGAAATGACATGATAATGATTAGAGAGACTTTGGTCATGGCAGTAAATTTGCACATTTTATATGCAGACAGGAGCAAATTGTAACATGGATAACTGGTGCAAAAAGACATGTCATCAGAATAATGCCCTATAATGTGGGCAGTTGTGAAAAGGTATCCGCTTATCAAGGTAGACCTTCAAGGGCTTGTCTAATGACTGTTTAAAATAACAACTGTACAAATATTGGAGTCCCTCATGTAAACAACTAAATTTTCCCATTTGCAGTGTGAACTTGCATTCTCGTGTAGCATTTGTTGGCACTACCTTAAATAGAAATAATTCTCCTGGGAAATACTTCTCCTTTTCCCAACAGGGGGGGATACTATGCAACACTGATTGGTTCACTGAGCACGTGTATTGGATCTCTTGTGGCAACATATGGCACTTGTCATTTAATTGTCGGAAGTTAATTGATATAGTTAAGTGCAAAGAATTGTTTGGTTACAAGGCAGATATAAAATAAGAGGCAAATTGAAGTCAGGAACAGATTCTTCAATGTGAGCAGATTAGCCAGTCATTACAGGAGAGGCTTTGGTTTGATTCCAGGAAGGTGAGGCTCAGTTTCCTAGTTGTTCTGAACTGACTCCATCAGTCAAAGGGGAAATGATCAGGATTCCTGGTTTCACCTCATCTGGAAGTGCAGGTGTCTGGTTGAGAGAAGAGCACAGTGCTGGACTTGGCAGTCATTCCAAACATTTAGACATGGGTATGAACACTGGCTAATTATTACTGTTTCTTCCCACACCTCCAAGAAACTGAATTCCACTGAGATACAGACAAGTTCACATCAGCTGTCTTGAAGTCATCCTTTAGAGATGAACTGAGAAAATGAAATAGTTTTTGGACATTTAATTGAGTTCTTTAAAGGGGTGGGTGACACAGGTAGTGGATGAAGCTAGTGTTGTGGATGTTGTACATTTGAACTTTCAGAAAGCATTTGATTAGAGTACCACATGGCAAGTTGGTTCGCAAATTAAAATTGTTTGGGATGGAATAGAAATTGCTAAGAGATAGGAAACAGAGGGTAGGTATAGATGGGCATTTTGCAGACTGGAGACAAGTTGAAAGTGCTGCTCCCCAGGGCTCAGTGTTGGGCCCCTTGCTTTTTCTGATTTATATAAATTATTTAGAAGTGTTGATGGCAAAATCTCTAAATTTGCAGGTGATACTAAGCTAGGAGAATAATGAATTGTGAGGATGAAGCTGAGCGACTTCAGTGGGATATTGACAAGTTGGCCAAATGGGCAGACACCTGGCAGATGAACTTCAATGCAGCGAATTGTGAGGTAATGCATTTTGGTAGAAGAAACATGGGAGACAATATAGGCTCAATGGTACAACTGAGGGGAGTACAGGAGCAGAGGATTCTCTGGCTCAAGTGCATAATTCTCTGAAGGTGGCCAGGCAAGTTGAAACAGTTGTTAAGAACGCTTATAGCAGCTTTGGGTTTATAAATACAGGCATGGAGTATAAAAGCCAGGAAGTGATGCTACACCTCTACAAATCATTGGTCAGACCACATTTGGAATATTGTATAGATTTCTGGGCACCTTATTTGAGGAATGATGTCAAAGCAACAAAGAGAGTGTAGAGGAGATTTACTAAAATTATACCAGGATTGAGGAATTTTAGATATCAGGAAAGATTGGAGAAATTGGGCTTGTTCCACTTGGAGCAGAGAAGATTAAGATGGTCAGCAAGAGAGCTCGGAGTGAGAGGGGGAGAAACATCTTTACTCAGTTGTTGGGGTTTGGAATGCACCCCCTGGAGAATGGTGGAGGTGGATTCCATAGGAGGTTTCAAAAGAGAGCTGGATATTCATTTGAAAGTGATGAATTTAGAGGGCTATGGGGCTGGGGAAATGGGACTAGCTAGGTTCTTTTGGGAGCTGGTGCAGACACGGTGGGCTGAATGGCGGTTTCCTGTGCTGTAAATAACAAATAGACACGGCAAGATTGAATCACTCTTTGATTATATCCTCAGCTCATTTCTTTACACATGCAGATGTGCAAGGAAGGCCATTCAACTCTCTTTGGGTACCATGCCCTAAGAGGATGTTGGTGACTTTAAACCTCCATGTCAATCTTTCCCTGGAGATGTGGTTCATCTTCATTGGTGGTTCATTCATTCAGATTGTATGAAAAGTCATTCTTTGCCTCGTTCCTTTTTACTATCAATCTTTCTAAGTCACAATTTCTTATTACGTGCCCAAGAAGTTCCAATTTTCTCTTCCTGATCTAAAAGAAAATTCCAGTTAAGAAGGCAACTTAGCCTGGCCAATCCACCTACTTTGCACATCTTCGGGTTGTGGGGGTGAGACCCACTCAGACACAGGGAGAATGTGCAAACTCCACATGGACAGTGACCCGGGGCCGGGATTGAACCCGGGTCCTCGTTGCCATGAGGCAGCAGTGCTAATCACCATGCTGCTCTGTCTCCTCCTGATTTTGGTCAGCACAGTTCTTTTGGTCTCCGGTTTTAGGCGCACCTCTTCGTTGGTGGTGTGACTTGTCAAAGATATAATCTTAATTATTCACCTCAGAAACTATATCGTTGCAGCTTCAATTCTTCTGTGCATTGCTTCGCTGATAATCCAACACTCAAAATTCGAGTGATGTAGAAATCCAGGATTCTCATCTTTGTTTTCATGGCTAGTTTTGAGTTGATTGTCTTTTTAAAACTTTTTTGAAATGTACCTATGGCCATCCCAAACAGTCATCTTTTTTCTTGGCTGTACCTTCCATCCGAGTTCACATCTTCCGGGAACAAACCTTGTCTACCGGTATGACCTTTTTAATTTTTTACTGAAATCAGGCAAGATTTTCTTTTTGGACACGACTGGACTTGTTGTTTTCTTAAAAGTTTATGCTCAGCCCATTCTTCTCACTTCAGTAAGGAGAAATGATATCTTGCAGGTGGTGTTAAATTAAGCTTTGTAGGTAGAGTTTAGGAATCAAAAAGGGACAGCCAAATTGCTAGGTGTTTATTATAGACCCCCACATGCGAAAATTGAGGAGCAAATATGTGTGTAATTTGCATTAATGTGTAAAAAAATAATATGGTAATTATAGTGGTAATTTCAACTTTCCCAACATTAACTGGGATAAGTGTTAAGGGCTTAGATGGAGCAAAGTTCGTAAAATGTATACAAGAGAACCGTTTAGCTCATATGTGGAGTGTCCAACAAGGATTGTGCAGAGCTGGACCGAATTCTGGGGAATGAAGCTGGACAGGTGGTGATGTGATGGTGTGTTAGACGTTTTAGTTGCTGTGATATGAAGAGTCTAAAGTTCTGTTTCTTTTTCACAAACACACATTTATTTCCTTCCAACAGGCTTTGCACAAATCTCTCACTATACATCACCTGACAGAGGCCACCTGAAGCCCCTTTACATATCAGTGTCAATTAATGGATACTTAACATAAATGAGACAACTAATTGCAATGTCTCTTAACCCATGACTTAACAGTCTCCCCTTCCTTGGAGAGAAAAAAATTAGGTGAAAACAAAATTTCAAGAAACTCAAAAACACACACATGATTTCCCCCCCCCCGCCCTTTTTTTTGGATGAGAAAGAAAAAAAACCAGCCACAGAAACAAGCGCCCTTCCAAATGTTTCTGTGAACTCTCCCCTCTTTTCGTAAAACAGTCTGACAGTTGATAGCTCCTGTTGACCCATTTAATTTTTGTTATTTCCCCTCTGTCCAACATCTGCTTCAAACTTGCGATGTCTATCCGTAACCTCTTTTCATTGACACTTTTTGTAGAGTGCACATTTTCCCACAGGGATTTATTGTCAATGTGACAGTCAATAGGTATGTTACCCAAATCCCCTAATCCCAAAATTTCTGTCAATATCATACTTATATAAAAGGCCATATCCACCGCCTCTACAAGGCTTAACGTCTCAGCAGCCAAAGTGCTTTTTACCACTCTCCTTATTTTCTTTGTTTCCCACACAAGAGGGCAACATTTAGCATTGTTCCCCAAAAGGAAAATTATAACACCTGCGCTTGAAACCCCATCACATAAATTTGCATAGGACGCATCACTATAAACTGAGTTTCAAGTGCTAACGGTCACCTAAAACCGGGAACTTCAAAACACACTCCTGCATTTTTAGTTTGGCCAATGCTTTATTTGCTATTATTATGTCTTCCACTTTGGGATCATTCATTTTTGTACTCAACTCTAAGACATCAAAACTCACGTCCGGTCTAGTCTGTCCACCTAACCAGTTCAGTTGCCCAATTAAACTTCGCAGTTGCTCTTTTTCTATCTTTGAAACCATTGCGTCTTTTTGTGAAACTCGGCCACGACTAATTGCTATTGGGGTGATGCTTTCCAAATAAGATTGCTGACGTAAAGTTGCCCCGAACTTAGTCTGTCCGATTTCTAGTCCAATATATTTAAATGCACCGGAAGCCTGACTTCCAACCCTGAATTCTTTCCTCAAATCAGAGGTTACAATAGCTTCAAAATCACTAGTCCCACCCCACAAAAAATCATCCACATGCATCATAAAAATGCCAGAAAGATTTCCTTTATAGTGCCAGTAAAACATTGCAGGATCTGTTTTCAACTGGCAACAGCCTAACTTTAACAAAACTGACCTTACCGAAAAATACCAGACTCTAGACACATCATTTAATCCATATACACATTTGTTCAACTTCCAGAGTACCCCTTCTGTATTAGCTGCTTCTTTAGGAGGACGGAGAAAAATGTCTCTCTGGAGCTGATGCCCCCTGCAAAAAGGCAGCTTTTATATCGGTAGATTTGCATTCCCATGCCTTTGTGGCTAATAGAGCCAAGAAGATCTTTAAAATAACCTTTCCTGCTGTAGGTGAATCTATCCTTAAATCCTGATCTTCTAAGTTTTCTTCAAATCCCCTTGTCACAAGCCTGGCCGTTGCCTTATAAGTTCCATCCGGAAGAACCTTTTCAGTGCAAATCCATCTGTGGGATAGAGCTCTTTGTCCCCTATCCGGTACTTCTGTGTATACCCCAAATTCACACCAACTATGCAATTCTTGCTGTTTAGCTTCTTTAATAACTTTTTCATCTAATTTATTTGAAGCCACCAAAATCTCACGTGCATGTGGGCTTCTACTCCTATTTGTATTTGTAGTCTTACTCATGTTCCGAGATCTTGACAAACTACGTCCCCTCTCCCACCTCGTATCTCGTTCTGTACTGCTACTGCTTGATCTTTCCCTTCTGCTGTGGGATGTCCTTTCAATAGTTCTCGACCTTTTCCTGCGGACCTATTCACTATCCGATGTACTATCTGAACTGGCACTGCGTTTCTGTGCCCTCCATTTTTGAACTTTGTTTTCCCAATCCATTGTCTTGACTCCTTCCCCTGAATGCTGTACATTCAACCAATGTTTATACTTTCCAGTGGCCTTCCCTGCTCTACTAATAACAGTTGCATCCTTCCATTGACTAGACCCTTCAGGCAAGTATGTCACTTTTGTACCAACTTTTGGCAGTTACCCTTTCGGGAAAATGGCCTGTTTTAATTCACCAGAAGTGTTGTGTTCCTCCACAGAAACCCTGTCTATATCAGTTACTTGGTCCTCATAGTTCTGTCACACATGTGTACCAGATGACTCTAGTTCCTCGTCATGTCTGTCTGCTCTGTCTAAATTTGAAAATTTGTAATCTGTACCCATTATCCTTGATTGAATGGACCGTAACAGTTTGATTACCATGTTGCAAAATAATTGTTTTGCCATCTATGCCTATGATCTTCCCTGGGCCTTTCCATTCATTAGAATTGTCTCTCTTATGGTATACCATGCCTCCTTGCTGAAAAGCGGCATCTGATGGCCGTACGTTATGTCTTAAAGCTCTGCGAATTCTTTCAGAGACTTCTGCTTCCAAAAAAGCTTTTCTACTGCTATGTAATGCATTTAAATGTTCAGCAAAACCAGAGCTAATTGTAGTTCCCTCCCAAGCTGGAGACTGTTCATCCAAAATGGACGGAATTTTAGGATTTCTACCCAAACCCGAATTGATAAGGACTATAGCCCCCAACCATCTGCAATGAATTATTTGCATGTACTTCCCATGCTAAAGCTGAATTTAACCTGCAATTTGGTCGATCTGCCAAAATTTTCCGAAGCATGTCATCGATGACAGCATGATTTCTTTCACATACACCATTACTAAATGGGCTTTCTGCAGCCGTATTCATAACTCTGATATTCATGTTTTCACACATATCCCTAAACTCATCATTAGCAAATTCTCACCCATTGTCCGTAAGGAATTTTGCCGGTGGACCCATTCCTGTCCCTATCCATTTTTCCATGAATTGATCCAGAATTACTCTCTTTTCTTTACTTCGTACAATCGTTGATTGACTAAATCTGGTTGCTAAATCTACAAAATGCAAAATAAATATATTATTTGCTTTATCCCAGATCTTAAGGTCCATGGCCACAATGTCGTTAAAATCCCTGGCCAAAGGTAGGGTTACTATCAGTCGTGCTGGTGTCCTTCTGTACTTCCTACAAACTTCACAGTAGTCACTAACCTGTTCTATCAGTTTAGTATAGTTGTCATCCCTTACTCCTGCATCCTTTAATACATTTTTCAGCCTCCGAGGAGACGGATGTGCAAATTGCCTATGCAGTTTTAATACCACAAGCTTTTTATCAGCTAAAGTCCCATTTTCAACTGTCATTAACACATCCTTAACCACTCTACTTGAAAAATTATTTGTCAGTAATGGAATACAATAGTGTCCGGACTGTGTAAATTGTAAGTCCACCATCTTTCCAAAAACTGTTGCCTTATCCTGTTCCATATCCAGTTTTATGTGTGCTTTCTTCATCGATGGTCTGCTCAGAAGCAAAGGTATCTCACTTGATACAACATCCGTGCTAATGAAAAGATTCACTCCGGCAATATTGCAAGGGATCACCACTCTTTTCAGCAACTTCAGAGTATTATCATTCCCAAACCTGAAACTTGTGGAACTTTCAAATTCCTTAACCTTGTTACGATTTTCAGCATTCAAAGAGTCCAGGTAACATTTTAACCAGTCAATTCCACACACAGTAGATGTGCAGCCACTGTCCAATACAGCACAGTTGAAGGATTCTGCAACCAACACCCTCATTACCGGCATAAAACTGCTTGTCAATAGGACAATGCCTTCTTTCTGGTCACTATCTTTTTCCTCTTCTGACTCTTCCGTGTCATGTGTCGCTTCAAACACTCTATCATAACGAGTTGGACAGTTGAAAGCATAATGGTATTGAGAGTCACATCGAAAACATCGATTTATCATGCCCCTTGCATTTCTGGGGCTCATCTTCCTATTGTAGGTTCTAACTGGGTTTCTGTCTTCATAATTTCCTTGTCTCGGTCCCCTTCTATAGTCTTGAGCCCTGTTCATAGCCATACGATTTCGCCATCCTGTTACTAGTGTATCTTCCATATTCTGCCTTCTTGCAGGCTGACCTATTTGGGTCATCAGAGCCATCGGAATCAAATGTTTCCCCAGAAACCTTTGTAAAGCTTTTGTCATCTGTTTGAATAAGGTATCCTTATCAGTAAACTGAACTCCTGTCAAAACCAGGCGCCTATCCATGTTGTTCACTCCAGCACAGTCAAGTAATTTTAAGGCCAACACCGACTGTGGAAATTCCAGGTTGTGTTTCTGCAGCCTTTTATATAGTCTGCCAAATTCCATTATATAGTCTTCCAAGGAGATATCCTCCATTTTCCGGAACTTATCAAAATCCGACCATGCTTCATACGCATTTCACAAGTCATCTTTCTTATAAATCTTATCCATATAATGTAATAAAGTCTCCAGACCTTCTTCTGAGTCTAATTCTTCCAATTCCAGCTCAGAAAGCACTTTGTTTCGGATTTTACTGCCATATGGTAGGGAAAGAGCCAATGCCATACCTTGTTTTCTCTTTCCCAAAGCAGTTACCTTAGTCCACATAACTACTGCACTTCTCCATTGATCGTACGATTCCCTTTCAGAAAATAAGGGATAGTCATATCCAGCCATCTTTGCCTCGGTTCAGCCATATATCCCTTTTTTAAAATTTTCTCACTCACTCCTTGGTTTGATCTGGAAAAGTTGTATCTTTCGACCCTTCACATTTACACAGCAACCATCCTCTGCTACCAATTGTTCGACGTTTTAGTTGTTGTGATATGAAGAGTCTAAAGTTCTGTTCCTTTTTCACAAACACACATTTATTTCCTTCCAACAACCTTTGCACAAATCTCTCACTATACATCACCTGACAGAGGCCATCTGAAGCCCCTTTACATATCCGTGTTAATTAATGGATACTTAACAAATGAGACAACTAATTGCAATGTCTCTTAACGCATTACTTAACATGGTGGGGGGGGGGCATTTTAATGATAGTGACCACAACATGATGCAAGTTAAGTTTGTTATGGACAAGGAAATAGACAAATTACAGAAAAAGGTCTTGGATTGGGGGAAGAGCAGACTTTAGTCGAATAAGGCAGGGCCTGCCCAAAGAAGATTAGAACAAGTTACTGGTGGGGCGATCTACAGAAGAGCAGTGGGGGTGTTCAAAGAAGAAATGGGGTGTGTACAGCCCCAACAAGTTCCCTATAGGGTGATGGAAAGGAATAACAAGCCCAGAGAACCATGGATGACCAAAGATATTCAGGATACAATGAGAAGGAAGAGAGAGACGTTTAATAAGTACAAGGGGAGCAAATCACAGGCATTAGTGGAGTATAGAAAGTGCAGAATGGAGCTTAAAAGGGGGGCGGCATGATGGCGCAGTGGTTGACACTGCTGCCTCATGCTGCTGAGGACCCAGGTTCGGTCCCAGGTCACAGTCCGTGTGGAGTTTGCACCTTCTCTCCTAGTCTGGTCTCACCCCCACAACCCAAAGATGTGCAGAGTAGGTGGATTGGCCATGCTATATTGCCCCTTAATTGGAAAAAAATAATTGGGTATTCTAAATTTATCTAAAAAAAGGATGGAGCTTAAGAAAACAATTAGGAGAGCAAAGAGGGGATATGAGAAATCTCTATTTGTAAAAGTAGGGAAAATCCCAAGATATAGAAGTATATCGATGGGAAGAGGATAACTAGTGAAAAAGTAGGGACCATTATGGACCATGGGGGAATCTATGGGTGGACTCAGGGCATGGGTAGGGTGCTAAATGAATATTTAACATCTTTCTTCATCCAGGAGAATGAGGAGGCACATATGGAACTCTGGCAGAGAGACCGTGAGGTTATTGAGCAAGTTGTCATAGTGAGGGACAAGGTATTGGAGGTGTAGACAGGCTTAAAACTGGAGAAATTTCCAGGTCCGGACGAATTGTGTCCCAGGTTGCTGTGCGAGGCGAGGGAGGAAATTGCAGGGGCCCTGATCCAAATTTTTAATTCCTCTCTGGCCACGGGAGTGGTATCAGAGGACTGGAGAACTACGAATGTGGTCCCACTATTTAAGGAGCCTGTAGGGATAAGCCCGGGAACTACTGGCCAGTGAGTCGCACATCGGTGGTGGGGAAACTAATTGAGAAAATTCTCAATCTCCACGTGGAGAGGCAAGGTTTGGTCAGGAGGGTAAATCTACATTTGGCATGTGGGAGTCTTTTTTTAAAATAAATTTAGTGTATCCAATTCATTTTTATCCAATTTAAGGGGCAATTTAGTGTGGCCAATCCACCTACCCTGAACATCTTTTGGATTGTGGGGGCGAAACCCACGCAAAAATGGGGAGAATGTGCAAACTCCACACGAACCGTGACCCTGAGCCGGGATCTGACCTGGGACCTCGGAGCCGTGAGGCAACTATGCTAACCACTTGCACCACCGTGTTGCCCACATGTGGGAGTCTTTTAAGGAGCTGTTGATGGGAGTGCAGGACAGGCATATGCCGGTCAAAAGGAAAGGCAGCATTCGGGAACCATGGATGACCAGGGAAATTGAGAATATTGTCAAAAAGAACAAAAATGCATATGTGAGGTGCAGGCAACTTAAAAACTGATAAAGCACTTGAGGAATACAAGGAGAGTAGAAAAGAGCTCAAGCAGGGAGTTTAGAGGGCAAAAAGGGGTCACAAAATGTCTTTGGCAGGCAGGATTAAGGAGAATCCCAAGGCATTTTATACGTATATTAGGAACAAGGCGGTAGCTGGAGAAAGAGTTGGCCCACTTGAGGACAAAGGAGGGGAATTATCTATAGAACCACTGGCAGTAGGTGAGGTCCTTAATGAGTATTTTGCATCGGAATTCACAAAGGAGAGGTGGTGTCTGAGAGGGATGTGTAAACACTTTAGAACAGGTCGTTATTACGAGGGAGGAAGTGTGAGGTGAGTTAAAAAGTATTAAGGTAGACAAATAACCCAGAACCAGATGGCATCTTTCCCAGATTACCGAAGGAGGCAAGAGATGAAATTGCTGGGCCTCTGACAGAAATCTTTGTGTCCTCATTGGCCACAGGTGAGATCCCAGAGGATTGGAGGATAGCCAATGTTGTACCGTTATTTAAGAAGGTTGCAAGAATAATCCCGGTAATTATAGGCCAGTGAGCTTGGCGTCAGTGATAGTGACATTGTTGGAAAAGATTCTCAGAGATAGGATCTATGCACATTTGGAAGTGAATGATCTTATTATCAACAACGTGGAGATGTCGGCGTTGGACTGGGGTGAGCATAGTAAGAAGTCTTACAACACCAGGTTAAAGTCCAACAGGTTTGTTTCAAATCACTTTCGGAGCACTGCTCCTTCCTCAGGTGAATGAAGAGGTAGGTTCCAGAAACATACATATAGACAAAGTCAAAGATGCAAGACAATACTTTGAATGTGAGCATTTGCAGGTAATTAAGTCTTTACAGATCAAGAGATAGGGGTAACCCCACGGGGAACACTTCAGCAGTCAAGGGCATTCAGCCTCTGATCTCCGGGTAAGCATTCTCCAAGGTGGCCTTCAGGACAAGCGACAACGCAAAATCGCTGAGCAGAAACATGTAGCCAAGTTCCGCACGCATGAGTACGGCCTCATCCGGGACCGTGGAGTCATGTCACATTACATTCAACTCCCACCATCTGGCCTGGGCTTGCAAAATCCTACCAGAGCAGAGGGCAGTAGAGCGGAGCTGCTGATTGGCCGTTGCAGGCCATTTTTGCATACGTCCGTGTGCTCACCCTAACTTGGAGGTGATTTGTGGAGGAGTTCTTGTCAAGTGACACTTAAACCCGAAACACTTCTTCAGTGTTTCCCTCCCTACCCCCTCCTCTAACCAAAAAAAACCAACCGCTGTAAGGATCAAGACGAGGGCAGGTAGAAGTGGAAAGTTGAACCGTGACGTCACAGCCAGAAGGTAAGGGATTGGCTGGTGACTGGTAAGTAGTTTTTATTTATTTTCCCTCGGGTGTTATCGTGCGGGGCGCAGAGGTTGCTGAGTGAGTGCTTGCTGAGAAGGGGAGTGAATAACAGGTAAGCTCTTTCTTTTTTTTTTATCTAGAGGGGATGACAGGGAAGGTAGTGCAATGTCCCTCCTGCAGAATGTTTGAGGTGAGGGAAGCCGTCAGTGTCCCGGCTGATTTCATCTGTGGCAAGTGCACCCATCTCCAGCTCCTCAGAAACCGCATTAGGGAACTCGAGCTGGAGCTGGATGAACCTCGGATCATTTGGGAGGCAGAGTTGGTCATAGATAGAAGCTTCAGGGATGTAGTTACTCCGAAGAATAAAGATAGATGGGCGATGGTGAGAGGGGCTGGGAGGAAGCAGTCAGTACAGGGATCCCCTGTGGCCGTTCCCCTTAGTAACAAGTATACCGCTTTGGATACTGTTTGGGGTGGGGGGGCTTAACAGGGTTAAGCCATGGAGTACAGGTCTCTGGCACAGAGTCTGTCCCTGTTGCTCAGAGGGGGAGAGGAGGAGAGCATTAGTCATTGGAGACTCCATAGTTAGGGGGATAGATAGGAAATTCTGTGGGAACGCGAGAGACTCATGGTTGGTGTGTTGCCTCTCAGGTGCCTGGGCGCGTGATGTCTCAGATCGTGTTTTCAGGATCCTTAAGGGGGAGGGGGAGCAGCCTCAAGTCGTGGTCCACATAGGTACCAACGACATAGGTAGGAAAAGGGATGGGGATGTAAGGCAGGAATTCAGGGAGCTAGGGTGGAAACTTAGATCTAGGGCAAACAGAGTTATTATCTCTGGGTTGTTACCCATGCCATGTGATAGCGAGACGAGGAATAGGGAGAGAGGAGTTGAACACGTGGCTACAGGGATGGTGCAGGAGGGAGGGTTTCAGATTTCTGGATAATTGGGGCTCATTCTGGGGTCGGTGGGACCTCTACAAACGGGATGGCCTGCATCTGGACCGGGGGGGGAAATTTGCTAATGCTCTTTGGGAGGGTTTAAACTTGTTCAGCAGGGGCTTGGGAACCTGAATTGTAGCTCCAGTATACAGGAGGTTGAGAGTAGTGAGGTCATGAGTAGGGTTTCAAAGTTGCAGGAGTGTACCGGCAGGCAGGAAGGTGGTTTAAAGTGTGCCTTCTTCAATGCCAGGAGCATCCGGAATACGGTGGGTGAACTTGCGGCATGGGTTGGTACCTGGGACTTCGATGTGTGGCCATTTCGGAGACATGGATAGAGCAGGGACAGGAATTGTTGTTGCAGGTGCCAGGATTTAGATATTTCAGTAAGCTCAGGGAAGGTGGTAAAACAGGGGGAGGGGTGGCATTGTTAGTCAAGGACAGTATTACGGTGACAGAAAGGACGTTTGATGAGGACTCGTCTACTGAGGTAGTATGGGCTGAGGTTAGAAACAGGAAAGGAGAGGTCACCCTGTTAGGGGTTTTCTATAGGCCTCCGAAAAGTTCCAGAGATGTAGAGGAGAGGATTGCAAAGATGATTCTGGATAGGGCCGAAAGCAACAGGGTAGTTGTTATGGGGGACTTTAACTTTCCAAATATTGACTGGAAACGCTATAGTTCGAGTACATTAGATGGGTCCGTTTTTGTCCAATGTGTGCAGGAGGGTTTCCTGACACAGTATGTAGATAGGCCAATGAGAGGCGAGGCCATATTGGATTTGGTACTGGGTAATGAACCAGGACAGTTAGATTTGGAGGTAGGTGAGCACTTTGGTGATAGTGACCACAATTCGATTACGTTTACTTTAGTGATGGAAAGGGATAGGTATATACCGTAGGGCAAGAGTTATATCTGGGGGGAAAGGCAATTATGATGCGATGAGGCAAGACTGAGGATACATCGGATGGAGAGGAAAACTGCAGGGAATGGGCACAATAGAAATGTGGAGCTTGTTCAAGGAACAGCTACTGCGTGTCCTTGATAAGTATGTACCTGTCAGGCAGGGAGGAAGTGGTCGAGTGAGGGAACCGTTGTTTACTAAGGCAGTCAAAACACTTGTCAAGAGGAAGAAGGAGACTTGTGTAAAGACATGAAGGTTCAGTTAGGGTGCTCGAGAGTTATAAGTTAGCGAGGAAGGACCTAAATTGAGAGCTAAGAAGAGCCAGGAGGGGACATGAGAAGCCTTTGGCAGGTAGGATCAAGGATAACCCTAAAGCTTCCTATAGATATGTCAGGAATAAAAGAATGACTAGGGTAAGAGTAGGGCCAGTCAAGGACAGTAGTGGGAAGTTGTGCGTGGAGTCAGAGGAGATAGGAGAGGTGCTAAGTGAATATTTTTCTTCAATATTCACACAGGAAAAAGACAATGTTGTCGAGGAGAATACTGAGATTCAGGCTACTAGACTAGAAGGGCTCGAGGTTCATAAGGAGGAGGTGTTAGCAATTCTGGAAAGTGTGAAAATAGATAAGTCCCCTGGGCCGGATGGGATTTATCCTAGGATTCTCTGGGAAGCTAGGGAGCAGATTGCTGAGCCTTTGGCCTTGATCTTTAAGTCATCTTTGTCTACAGGAATAGTGCCAGAAGACTGGAGGATAGCAAATGTTGTCCCCTTGTTCAAGAAGGGGAGTAGAGATAACCCCGGTAACTATAGACCAGTGAGCCTTACTTCTGTTGTAGGAAAAATCTTGGAAAGGTTTATAAGAGATAGGATGTATAGTCATCTGGAAAGGAATAATTTGATTAGAGATAGTTAACACGGTTTTGTGAAGGGTAGGTTGTGCCTCACAAACCTTATTGAGTTCTTTGAGAAGGTGACCAAACAGGTGGATGAGGGTAAAGCAGTTGATGTGGTGTATATGGATTTCAGTAAAGCGTTTGATAAGGTTCGCCATGGTAGGCTACTGCAGAAAATACGGAAGCATGGGATTCAGGGTGATTTAGCAGTTTGGATCAGAAATTGGCTAGCTGGAAGAAGACAAAGGGTGCTGGTTGATGGGAAATGTTCAGACCGGATTCCACTTACTAGTGGTGTACCACAAGGATCTGTTTTGGGGCCACTGCTGTTTGTCATTTTTATAAATGACCTGGAGGAGGGCGTAGAAGGATGGGTGAGTAACTTTGCAGATGACACTAAAGTCGGTGGAGTTGTGGACAGTGCGGAAGGATGTTACAAGTTACAGAGGGACATAGATAAGCTGCAGCGCTGGGCTGAGAAGTGGCAAATGGAGTTTAATGCAGAAAAGTGAGGTGATTCATTTTGAAAGGAATAACAGGAAGACTGAGTACATAGAACGTAGAACATACAGTGCAGAAGGAGGCCATTCAGCCCATTGAGTCTGCACCGACCCACTTAAGCCCTCACTTCCACCCTATCCCCGTAACCCAATAACCCCCTCTATCCTTTTTGGTCACTAAGGGCAATTTAGCATGGCCAATCCACCTAACCTGCACATCTTTGGACTGTGGGAGGAAACCGGAGCACCCGGAGGAAACCCACGCAGACACGGGGAGAAAGTGCAGACTCCGCACAGACAGTGACCCAGCGGTACTGAGCTAATGGTAAGATTCTTTTTAAAAAATATATATATATTTTATTCAAGCTTTTTGGCCAAACATAACAATACGTAGTGTTTCTTTTACACAACAATAAAGCAATATAAATAACCGTGGCCAGTTTTAAACAAATAAATAATATATAAACAAAAACAAAACTACATGGCAACTGCCTTGTCCAAAATAAATACTCTCAAAATACAATCCAATATACAATTACATATACCAAATACCTATACATATACAATAACATCCCTGAGAGTCCATCCGATCCCTCCTCCCCCCCCACCCGGGTTGCTGCTGTTGTCTATTTCTTTTCCATTCCCTCTATCTTTCTGTGAGGTAGTCGACGAACGGTTGCCACCGCCTGGTGAACCCCTGAGCTGAACCCCTTAACACGAACTTAATCCGTTCCAACCTTATGAACCCTGCCATATCGTTTATCCAGGTCTCCACCCCCGGGGGCTTGGCTTCCTTCCACATTAACAATATCCTGTGCCGGGCTACGAGGGACGCAAAGGCCAACACGTCAGCCTCTCTCGCCTCCTGCACTCCCGGCTCTTCTGCAACCCCAAATATAGCCAACCCCCAGCTTGGTTCGACCCGGACCACCACCACCTTCGAAAGCACCCTTGCCACCCCCACCCAGAACCCCTGTAGTGCCGGGCATGGCCAGAACATGTGGGTGTGATTCGCTGGGCCTCTCGAGCATCTCGCACACCTATCCTCTACCCCAAAAAATTTTACTAAGCCGTGCTCCAGTCATATGCGCCCTGTGTAGCACCTTAAATTGTATCAGGCTTAGCCTGGCACACAAGGACGATGAGTTTACCCTACGTAGGGCATCAGCCCACAGCCCCTCCTCAATCTCCTCCCCCAGTTCTTCTTCCCATTTCCCTTTCAGCTCATCTACCATGATCTCCCCCTCGTCCCTCATCTCCCTGTATATGTCCGCCACCTTACCGTCCCCCACCCATGTCTCTGAGATCACTCTATCCTGCACTTCCTGCGTCGGGAGCTGCGGGAATTCCCTCACCTGTTGCATCGCAAAAGCCCTCAATTGCACAGACCGAAATGCATTCCCTTGGGGCAACCCATATTTCTCCGTCAGCGCTCCCAGACTCGCAAACGTCCCATCTACATATAGATCTCTTAGTTGTACTACCCCAGCTCTTTGCCATGCTCCAAATCCCCCATCCATTCTCCCCGGAACGAACCTATGATTGTTTCTTATCGGGGACCGCACCGAAGCTCCCGTCCCTCCCCTATGCCGTCTCCACTGCCTCCAAATTTTCAATGTAGCCACCACCACCGGGCTTGTGGTGTATTTCTTTGGTGAGAACGGCAACGGCGCCGTCACCATTGCTTGCAGGCTAGTCCCCCTGCAGGATGCCCTCTCCAATCTCTTCCACGCCGCTCCCTCCCCTTCTCCCATCCACTTAGACACCATTGAAACATTGGCGGCCCAGTAGTACTCACTTCGGCTCGGTAGTGCCAGCCCCCCCCCTGTCCCTACTACGCTGCAAGAATCCCCGCCTCACTCTCGGGGTCTTCCCAGCTCACACAAAACTCATAATGCTCTTCTCAATTCTTTTGAAAAAAGCCTTCGTGATCACCACCGGGAGGCACTGGAACACAAAAAGGAATCTCGGGAGAACCACCATTTTAACCGCCTGCACCCTACCTGCCAATGACGGGGACACCATGTCCCATCTCTTGAAATCCTCCTCCATCTGTTCCACCAACCGTGTTAAATTGAGCCTATGTAATGTACCCCAATTCTTGGCTATCTGGATCCCTAGGTAACGGAAGTCCCTTGTTACCTTCCTCAACGGTAAATCCTCTATCTCTCTGCTCTGCTCCCCCGGATGCACCACAAATAGCTCACTTTTCGCCATGTTCAGTTTATACCCTGAAAAATCCCCAAACTCCCCAAGTATCCGCATTATCTCTGGCATCCCCTCCGCCGGGTCCGCCACATATAACAACAAATCATCCGCATACAGAGATACCCGGTGTTCTTCTCCCCCCTAAGTACTCCCCACCACTTCCTGGAACCCCTCAGTGCCATGGCCAGGGGCTCAATCGCCAGTGGAAACAATAACGGGGACAGAGGACATCCCTGCCTCGTCCCTCTATGGAGCCGAAAATAGTCAGACCCCCGTCCATTCGTGACCACACTCTCCATCGGGGCCCTATACAGCAACTGTACCCACCTGATATACCCGTCCCCGAAGCCAAATCTCCTCAACACCTCCCACAGATAATCCCACTCCACTCTATCAAATGCTTTCTCGGCATCCATCGCCACCACTATCTCCGCTTCCCCCTCTGGTGGGGGCATCATCATTACCCCTAGCAGCCTCTGTATATTTGTATTCAGCTGTCTCCCCTTCACAAACCCAGTTTGGTCCTCATGGACCACCCACGGGACACAATCCTCTATCCTCGTTGCCATTACCTTGGCCAGAATCTTAGCGTTCACATTCAGGAGGGAAATGGGCCTATAGGACCCGCATTGCAGCGGGTCTTTTTCCTTCTTTAGGAGGAGCGATATCGTTGCCTCTGACATAGTCGGGGGCAGCTGCCCCCTTTCCCTCGCCTCATTAAAGGTCCTCATCAGTAGCGGGGCCAGCAAGTCCATATATTTCCTATAGAATTCAACTGGGAATCCGTCTGGTCCCGGGGCCTTCCCCGCCTGCATGCTCCCAATCCCTTTCACTACTTCCTCCGTCTCAATCTGTGCTCCCAGTCCCGCCCTCTCCTGCTCCTCCACGTTAGGAAATTCCAACTGATCCAGAAAGCACATCATTCTCTCCTTCCCATCCGGGGGCTGAGCTTCATATAATCTTTCGTAAAATGCCTTGAACACTCCATTCACTCTCTCCGCTCCCCGCTCCATCTCTCCCTCCTCATCTCTCACCCCCCCTATCTCCCTCGTGGCTCCCCTCTTCCTCAGTTGGTGGGCCAGCAACCTGCTCGCCTTCTCCCCATATTCGTACTGTACACCCTGTGCCTTCCTCCATTGTGCCTCTGCGTTACCCGCAGTCAACAAGTCAAATTCTACATTTAGCCTTTGCCTTTCCCTGTACAGTCCCTCCTCTGGTGCCTCCGCATATTGTCTGTCCACCCTCAGAAGTTCTTTCAACAACTGCTCCCTTTCCCTACCTTCCTGCTTTCCTTTATGTGCCCTAATAGATATCAGCTCCCCTCTAACCACTGCCTTCAGTGCCTCCCAGACCACTCCCACCTGTACCTCCCCATTATCATTAAGTTCCAAGTACCTTTCAATACACCCCCTCAACCTTAAACACACCCCCTCATCTGCCAATAATTCCATGTCCATTCTCCAGGATGGACCCTGTTCTTTTTCCTCCCCTATCTCCAGGTCCACCCAATGTGGAGCGTGATCCGAAATAGCTATAGTCGTGTACTCCGTCCCCGTCACCTTCTGGATCAGTGCCCTTCCCAAAACAAAAAAATCTATCCGTGAATAAACTTTGTGGACATAGGAGAAAAACGAAAACTCCTTATTCCTAGGTCTACTAAATCTCCAGGGGTCTACTCCTCCCATCTGCTCCATAAAGTCCTTAAGCACCCTAGCTGCAGCCGGCCTCCTTCCGGTCCTGGACCTCGATCTGTCCAGCCCTGGGTCCAGCACCGTATTAAAATCCCCACCCATTACCAACTTCCCCACCTCTAGGTCCGGGATACGTCCTAACATACGCCTCATAAAGTTGGCATCATCCCAGTTTGGGGCATATACGTTCACTAAGACCACCCCTTGCAATTTGCCACTCACCATCACGTATCTGCCCCCACTATCCGCCACTATGGTCTTTGCCTCAAACATTACCCGCTTCCCCACTAGTATAGCCACCCCCCTGTTTTTTGCGTCTAGCCCCGAGTGAAACACCTGCCCCACCCATCCTTTGCGTAGTCTGACCTGGTCTATCAGTTTCAGATGCGTCTCCTGCAGCATAACCACATCTGCCTTAAGTTTCTTTAGGTGTGCGAGTACCCGTGCCCTCTTTATCGGCCCGTTCAGCCCTCTCACATTCCACGTGATCAGCCGGGTTGGGGGGCTCTTTACCTCCCCCTCCCCCCTTGTCGACTAGCCATCTCCTTTTTCAATCCAGCTCCTCACCCGGTTCCCACATAGCCGTAGCCGTATCTCGCCCCAATGGCGCCCTCCCGCCCCGACCACCCCACCCCATACCAGCTCCCCCTTCTCCCCAGCAGCAACCCAGTTAACCCCCCCCCCCCCCCCCCGCTAGATCCCTCACTAGCGTAATTGCACCCCCCACGTTGCTCCCAGAAGTCAGCAAACTCTGGCCGACCTCGGCTTCCCCCCGTGACCTCGGCTCCCGCTGTGCGCGGCCCCCTCCTTCCTGCTTCCCTGTTCCCGCCATGGTTACCATAGCGCGGGAACAAAGCCCGTGCTTCCCATTTGGCCCCGCCCCCAATGGTCGGCGCCCCCAGCTCCTCATCCTCCCTCCCCCCTCCCCCACGACATGGGGAAGAGAGAAAAGTTACAGGGTCGCAGGATTGACAACTTGGGAAATCCTCTCTTTCCCCTTTTCCCCATATTCGCCCCACCACTTTGTCCCAAACGTTCTTTTTCAAGCCCGCTTATTCCAGTTTCTCCTCGACAATAAATGTCCACGCCTCTTCTGCCGTTTCAAAGTAGTGGTGTTTCTCTTGATGTGTGACCCACAGTCTTGCCGGCTGCAGCATTCCAAATTTAACCTTCCTTTTGTGCAGCACCGCCTTGGCCCGATTAAAGCTTGCCCTCCTTCTCGCCACCTCCGCACTCCAATCTTGATATACGCGGATCACCGCGTTCTCCCACCTACTGCTCCGAGTTTTCTTTGCCCATCTGAGGACCATCTCTCTGTCCTTATATCGGTGAAATCTCACCACTATGGCTCGAGGAATTTCTCCAGCCCTCGGTCTTCGCGCCATAACTCGATAGGCTCCCTCCACCTCCAACGGGCCCGTCGGGGCCTCCGATCCCATTAATGAGTGCAGCATCGTGCTCACGTATGCCCCGACGTCCGCCCCTTCTGCACCTTCGGGAAGACCAAGAATCCTTAAATTCTTCCTCCTCGCATGATTCTCCAGCACCTCCAGCCTTTCCACACACCTTTTGTGTTGTGCCTCGTGCATCTCTGTCTTCACCACCAGGCCCTGTATGTCGTCCTCATTCTCAGCAGCCTTTGCCTTCACGACCCGAAGCTCCTGCTCCTGGGTCTTTTGCTCCTTCTTCATCTTCTTTTTAAGTTCTTCCACGCAACGCCGCAGGAACTCTTGTTGGTCAGGGCCCCATATTAAACTGCCTCCTTCCGCCGCCATCTTGCTTTGTGCCTGCCTTCCTGGCCGCTGCTCTAGAGGATCCACCGCAATCCGGCCACTTTCCTCTCCTTTTTCCATCCGTGTCCAGGGGGGATTCCCTTCTGGTTTATCGCACAGTGTTTTTAGCCGTTAAAATTGCCGTTGGGGCTCCTATTAAGAGCCCAAAAGTCCTTTCCACCGGGAGCTGCCGAAACGTGCGACTTAGCTGGTCTTCGCCGCACCCGGAAGTCAATGGTAAGATTCTTGGCAATGTGGATGAGCAGAGAGATCTCGGTGTCCATGTACATAGATCACTGAAAGTTGCCACCCAGGTTGAGAGGGTTGTTAAGAAGGCGTACGGCGTGTTAGCTTTTATTGGTAGAGGGATTGAATTTAGGAGCCAGGAGGTCATGTTGCAGCTATACAACGCTCTGGTGCGGCCGCATTTGGAGTATTGCGTGCAATTCTGGTCGCCACATTATAGGAAGGATGTGGAAGCATTGGAAAGGGCGCAGAGGAGATTTACCAGAATGTTGCCTGGTATGGAGGGAAGATCTTATGAGGAAAGGCTGAGGGACTTGAGGCTGAGAGAGAAGAAGGTGTTTTCGTTAAGAGAGAAGGTTAAGAGGTGACTTAATTGAGGCATACAAGAAGATCAGAGGATTGGATAGGGTGGACAGTGAGAGCCTTTTTCCTCGGATGGCGATGTCTTGCACGAGGGGACATACCTTTAAATTGAGGGGAGATAGATATAAGACAGATGTCAGAGGTAGGTACTTTACTCAGAGTAGTAAGGGCATGGAATGCCCTGCCTGCAACAGTAGTGGACTCGCCAACACTGAGGACATTCAAATGGTCATTGGATAGACATATGGACAATAAGGGAATAGTGTAGATGGTGTTTAGAGTGGTTTCACAGGTCGGCGCAACATCGAGGGCCGAAGGGCCTGTATTGCGCTGTAATGTTCTATGCTCTAACTGTCCTGGCTTGAGACAATTCACACACACCTCTTTAACCTGGGTTACCCCTATCTCTGGATCTGTAAAGACTTAATTACCTGCAAATGCTCGCATTCAAAGTATCGTTTTGCATCTTTGACTTTGTCTATACATGTTTCTGGAACATACCTCTTCATTCATCTGAGGAAGGAGCAGTGTCCCGAAAGCTAGTGATTTGAAACAAACCTGTTGGACTTTAACCTGGTGTTGTAAGACTTCTTATTAGCAACAGACAGCATGGTTTTGTTCCAGGGAGGTCATGTCTGACTAATTTGATTGAATTTTTTGAGGAGTTGACAAAAATGATGAACGAGGGAAGGGCTGTGGATGTTTGTCTGCATGGACTTTAATAAAACATTTGATAAGGTCCCTTGTGGCAGGCTGGTGCAAAAGATTAGATCACATGGGGTCAGGGGTGAACCAGCTGGATGGTCCAGAACAGGCTTGGCCATAGAAGACAGAGGGTGTTTTTCCGAATGGAGGTCTGTAACTAATGGTGTTCTGCAGGGATATGTTCTGGGGCCTCTGCTCTTTGTAATATATATAAATGACTTGGAAGAAAACGTAGCGGGTCTGATTGGCAAGTTTGCAGATTATACTAAGATAGCAGGAGTTGCGGATAGTGATGAAGATTATCAGAGAATACAACAGGATATAGATAGGCTGCAAAATTGGCCAGAGAAATGGCAGATGGAATTTAACCCGGACAAATGTGAGGTGATACATTTTGGTAGATCCTATTCCGGTGGGAGCTATAAAATAAATGGCAGAACCATTAGGAGCATAGAGACAGAGATCTGGGCGTGCAAATCCACAGATCCTTAAAAGTGGCAGCACAGGCGGAAATGGTGGTAAAGAAAGCATATGGCATGTGTGCCTTCAGAGGACGGGGTATCTAGTATAAAAGCTTGAAACTTATGTTACAATTATATAGAACGTTGGTTAGGCCACATTTGGAAAACTGTCCAATTCTCGTCACCGCACTACCAGAAGGATGTGGAAGTTTTGGAGAGAGTACAGAAAAGGTTTACCAGGATATTGCCTGGTATGGAGGTTATTATCTATGAGGAGAGATTGAATAAACTGGGATTATTCTCCCTCGAGAGACAGCGGCTGAAGGGCGACCTGATAGACGTTTATAAAATTATTAGGGGTATAGATAGCTAGTTGGAGGCTTTTTCCCAGGACGGAAATGACAATTACAAGGGGGGCGCAAGTTCAAGGTGAGGGGGGAAAGGTTCAATGGAGATGTGCGGGGAAGTCTTTTTTTACACAGAGGGTGGTGGTGGCCTGGAATGCACTGCCAAGTGAGGTGGTTGAGGCAGATATGTTAGCGATCTTTAAGATTTATCTGGATCGGCACATGAACAGACGGGGTATAGAAGGATTCAGGCGGTTGTTCCAGATAGGACTCATGATTGACGCAGCCTTGGAGGGCTGAAGGACCTGTTCCTGTGCTGTATTGTTTTTGTTCTTTGAATAGTCAGCATGGCTTTGTCAGATGGGAGATCATGTCTAATAAATTAGATTGAATTTTTTGAGCATGTGACTGTGTGCATGAGGGTAGTGCAGTTGATATAATTTACATGGATTTCAACAAAGCATTTAACAAGGTCCCACATGGGTGACTTCTAAAGAAGGCAAATGCACATGGGATACAGGGGAACTTGATAAGGTGGATTCAAAGTTGGCTGAGCTGTAGGAAACAGAGGGTGATGACAGCTGCTTTAGTGACTGGAAGCCAGTGTCCAGTGGTGTGCCGCAGAGATCTGCGCTGGGTCCCCTATTATTTGTCATTTATATAAATAACTTGGATGACTATGTGGGGGGTAGGATCAGTAAGTTTGCAGATGACACAAAGATAGGCTGGGAGGTTAACAGTGAGGTTGAGAGCCTTGGGTTCCAGGAAGATGTAGACGGGATTATGATTAGTTAATTATTGGATGATCAAATGGGCAGAAAATTGGCAGATGGAATTTAATCCTGAAAAGTGAGGTGTTACACTTTGGAAGGAGCAATTTGACAAGGAGATATTCAATTAATGGCACCATACTGGGGAAAGCGGGCAGCATAATCAAAGACCCCTCCCACCCGGCTTACTCACTCTTCCAACTTCTTCCATCGGCCAGGAGATACAGAAGTCTGAGAACACGCACGAACAGACTCAAAAACAGCTTCCCCGCCGTTACCAGACTCCTAAATGACCCTCTTATGGACTGACCTCATTAACAGTACATCCTGTATGCTCCATCCGATGCCAGTGCTTATGTAGTTACATTGTATACCTTGTGTTGCCCTATTATGTATTTTCTTTTCTTCCCATGTACTTAATGATCTGTTGAGCCGCTCGCAGAAAAATACTTTTCACTGTACCTTGGTACACGTGACAATAAACAAATCCAATCCAATCCAATACTGGAGGTCCTGAGGAACAAGGAGACCGTGGCGTGTTTACAAATAGATCTCTGGAGGCAGAAGGGAAGGTTAATAGGGTAGTGAAAAAGGTATATGCTACACTTGCCTTTATCAATCGTAGCATAGATTAGAAAAGCACGGAAGTCATGTTGGGGTTATGTAGAACATTGGTGAGGCCACAGCTGGAGTACTGTGTGCAGTTCTGGTTGCCACATTACAGGAAGCATGCGATTGCACTGGAGATGTTGCAGTGATGATTCACCAGGATGTTTCCTGGGATGGAACATTTTAGTTATGAAGAGAGGTTGGATCGGCTTGGGTTGTTTTCGCTGGAGCAGAGAAGACAGGGGTGACCTCATCGAGGTGTACAAGATTGAGGGGCATGGATAGGGAACAGCTATCCCACTTAGTTGAAAGGTCAGTTACGAGGGGGCGTGAGTTCAAGGTGAGGGTATGAGGTTCAGGGGGGATATGAGGAAAACCCTTTTTACCCAGAGGGTGATGACAGTCTGGAACACACTGCCTGGGAGGGTGGTAGAGGCAGAATTCCTCTCATCCTTCAAAAAGTACCCAGATGAGTACTTGGCACGACTTGACATTCGTAGCTATGGGCCAAGTGTTGGCAAATGGGATTAAGATTGGCAGATCAGATGCCTTTAATTGGTTCTGCAGACACGATGGGCCGTGGACCTTTTCTGCACTGTATTTTTCTGTGATACTATATCCAAAATATTTTTCAGTTTCTCTTGTTGAATCAGCAATAAGAATGATGTTATTGGCATACCAAATCTTATCAATGTTGTAACCTCCAACTACTAATCCAGGAAGGTCTTCAATCGCAGAATATTTTTACCATATGGGGTGACCCAGTGGTTAGCACTGCTGCCTATGCCGCTGAGGAACCGGGTTCGATCCCATCCCCGGGTCACTGTCCATGTGGAGTTTGCACATTCTCCCCGTGTCTGCGTGGGTTTCATCCCCACAACCCAAAGATGTGCAGATTAGGTGGATTGGCTACACAACATTGCTCTTTAATTGGACAAAAAATAATTGGGTACTCTAAATTATTTTTAAAGAAGAATATTTTTACCATAGAAACGGAGTACTGGGGAGAAAACACACCCTTGTCTGACCCCTTTTAATCTTCCCCAAATCATAGAATCATAGAATTTGCAGTGCAGAAGAAGGCCATTGGGCCTATCGTGTCTGCACCGACTGTTGGAAAGAGCACCGACTGTTGGAAAGAGCACCCCACCTAAACCCCTGTAACCCAGTAATCCCACCGAACCTTTTTTGGACACTCGGGGGCAATTTAACATGGCCAATCCACCAAACCTGCACATCTTTGGACTGTGGGAGGAAACTGAAGCACCCGGAGGAAACCCACACAGACATAGGGAGAACGTACAGACTGCACAGACAGTGACCCAAGCCGGGAATTGAACCTGGGACCCTGGAGCTGTGAAGCAACAGTGCTAACCACTGTGCTACCGTGCCGCCCCAATCTACTTGCTTAGATTGTTCTCTGCTTTCGGCTGTGGTTTGTCCCCAATAAAGATTTCTTCTCTAAGATCTGTGCCACCAAAGTCGGAAGAGACTCTCACATGCTTATCAGTTCATGTTTCACCGTAGTACCTTTCAGTATAATCAATAAAGCACATGAATACATCTTTTCTTTTATCTCTCTGGCTCTTTCTGATAGCCTGTGTATCATAAAAAATAAATGAAGATTGAAAGTGGACGTTCAAAACTGTTTTGAACAGCATGATGATTAAAGAAATCAAGCAACTGATCATAGCTTATTCACCTAGAATATCCAACCCACCCCACATCTTCTATTAACCCAGATGTCCCTTTTATAGCTGGTGTGTGTGTGTGTGTGAAAACCTATTGATAGTGTTAGTAAATTTGTTACCCATTTTACCAACTGCCACCTTGTCCGACAGTCAGGCTTTTGTTTGAAGCAGTATTTTAATGTTCCCGTACACACTAATCTTGCATACTCTTACCTCTTATCACCTCCTTTCAAGGCTGCACTTGCTGAACTTAGTCTGTTTCTTCATAACACAGTCATCTGATACTTATAATCCAGAGGGATTATAGTCCATGCAGATCTTCTTGGGGCTGCCTCCAGATTTTGGATTCTTGTCCCGTAATAGACTTTATTTGACTAGAGCACTACTGGTGAAACATAATTCTATTGTTTTAGTATAATTGAATTATCTATTTGCATTGATTGCTGGCGTGCAGCAGTTCAACATGTTGAGCATTGAGTGTGCTGAAACTTGGATATCTCAACTTCAGCCTTGGCAATCTCGACATTGTTTATGATATATATCCTTGTGTTGTCTTCCTATGTGCAGTACTCACACTTGTCTTTTTAAAATTTAGTTGTCATTCTTCTGCTGAGTACAAAATTAGTATGACAAAATATGTAGTTCTTGTGTGCCACCTCTGATAGACACGTCCTCCTTACTTTAGTTGTGACTGTAAATTTGGCCAATTGACAATGAGTATCTCTGAACTAAACTCTAATGTTGATAGCCCGAAGTGGAAATCCCATTGCACCAATCCATGGAGACTACCACTTCACAATTTGTCCATCTTTCACCTGTCTTATACATCTAACCAGTACCTGCTGCTTCAATCCTTCAGTCAATTTATCCAATCCCTTTATGAGGCAGACCCAGGGGGAGAGGAGGGGGACATGGGCCGGTTTCTGGACGAGCTGGAATTTTTCCAGGTGGAGGAAGCAAAGAGGCAGGCGTTGGAGCAGCCCCAGGGGCTGAGGCAGGTGCTGGACAGTATCCGGGGTATGAAGTTAGGGAAGACCCCTGGACCGGATGGGCACCCGGCGGAATTTGCGACGGACCTGGCACCACATCTGTTGGGGGTGTTTAATGAAGCACTGGAGAAGGGACAGTTGCTGGAGACGATGGCAGTAATCACACTAATCCCGAAAAAGGGGAAGGACCCGGTGGAATGTGGGTCGTATAGGCCCATATCACTATTGAACACTGATATGAAAGTATTGGCTAAGTTGTTGGTGGGGAGTATTGTGTCCCAGGGATGGTTGCCAAAGATCAAACGGGCTTTGTGAAGGGCAAGCAGTTTGCGAGTAATATAAGACGGCTGTTGAATGCAGTGATGAATCCGTCGAGGGCTCTGGTACCAGAGATGGTGGTGTCGTGCACGCAGAGAAGGCATTTGAATGGGTGGAGTGGTGTTACTTGTTCGAGGTTTTGGGAAGGTTTGGGTTTGGGCCGCATGGGTGCGGTTGCTGTATGTGGCACCAAGGGAGAGGATGGGGACGAATGATATGAGTTCACGAAGCTTTGACTTGCACAAGGATACAAGGCAGGGATGCCAGCTATCGCCATTGCTGTTTGCGCTTGCCATTGAGCCATTGGTAAAGGCTCTCAGGGGGTCGGCAGAGTGGTGGGGGATTATGAGGGGACAGAGAGAGAATCAGGTGTCGCTCTATGCCGATTACCTCTTGTTGTATGTTTCTGATCCGTTGGAGAGTGCGGGTAGGATTATGGACCTGCTGGGGAGGTTTGGCGGGTTCTCTGGGTACAAACTGAATGTAGGTCAAAGTGAGATATTCCCGGTGAATGAGCTGGGACAGCGGGCTAATTTAGGGGGGATGCCATTTACGGTAGAGAGGGATAGGTTTAGGGATGGATTTAGGTAGCGAGGGAATGGACGGGGTGCCATAAGTGGAACTTAACGAAGCTGGTAGAGGAGTCCAGGAAGGATCTTAAGAGGTGGGATACACTGCACTTAACATTGGCCGGGGGGGGGGGGGGGTCCAAGTGGTGAAAAAGAATATTCTGCCGAAGTTCTTGTTTATCTTTCAGGGTCTCCTGATCTTTATACCAAAGGCCTTCTTTCGGAAAGTGGACACGATCATTTCGGACTTTGTATGGGCGGGGAAGGTGCCGAGGGTGGGGAGGACCCTGCTACAGAGGCAGCAGGGTGCGTTGGCATTCCCGAACTTGCTTCAATATTATTGGGGGGCAAATGTGGTGAAGGTGCGGCGATGGTGGGAAGGAGAAGGGGTAGGGTGGGTTAGGATGGAGGAGGAATCTTGTAATTTGTCTTGTTTGAGGGGTATGGTGACGGCAGCGTTGCCAATGGCTCTGAGTAGGTATTCAGAGAGCCCGGTGGTGGAATCAACGGTGAAGATATGGAATCAGTTGAGGCATTTTAGGGTGGAAGGGATGTCAGTGCTAACGCCACTCTGTGAGAATCATGGGTTTGAACTGGGAGGGATGGATAGTGTATATAGGAGGTGGAGGGAAGTGGGGCTGGTCAAGGTGAGGGATCTGTCTTTGGAGGTAGGGTTCGCCAGTCTGGAGGAGCTTAGGGAGAGGGTAGAGCTGCCGAGGGGGAGTGAGTTCGGGTATCTGCAGGTTCGGGACTTTGCACGAATGGTCTGGAGGGGGTTCCCTAGGTTGCTGGGATACACTCTGCTGGAGCAACTGCTGCTTCTGGATGTGGAAGGGGAAGGAAGAATTAGGGATATATACAAGTGGCTGGGGGAGCAGGGAGATGAGCGGGTGGTGAAGATCAAGGAGAAAGGGGAAGCAGAGTTGGAAGCGGAGATCATTTGGGGAGTATGGAGTGAGGCACTGCGTAGGGTAAACAGAACCTCTTCGTCTGCAAGGATGAGCCTGATACAGTTTAAGTGGTGCACAGGGTGCATATGACTCGGGCGAGAATGAGTGGGTTCTTTCAGGGGGTAGCAGATGTGTGGGAGGTGTGGGCGAAGGCCAGCGAATCACGTGCACATGTTTTGGGGTTGCGAAAAATTGGACGATTTTGAGCAGGAGTGTTCACGGTTTTAGCCAGGATAGTGGAGGAGGAGGTGGACCCCTGACCCTTCGGTGGCTATGTTTCGGGTTTCAGAGAAGCCAGAGCTCATGGAGAGGAGGAAGGCCGATGTCTTGGCCTTCGCCCCTCTGATTGCACGACGGTGAATCTTACTGGAGTGGCGGTCGGCATCGCCACTGGGGGTAGCGGCTTGGTTGGATGACCTGTACGACTTCCTGCTGTTACAGAAGATAAAGTATGAGTTAAGGGGCTCTGCAGGGGGGTTTGAGAAAAGATGGGGGATGTTTGTGACCGTGTTTGAGGAGCTGTTCGTCGGGATGGTGGTGGGGGGGTTGAAAATGGGGGAAAAGCTGTACAGACTGTATAGTTGATTGTTGGGAAGTATGTTTCCCGGGGTGTTTATTTGCTGTAACCTGTTTTGATACATGTTTGTAATAAAATACATTAAAACTTTTTTTTAAAATCCAATCCCGTTTTGTTATCTTGAATCTCCACTGGTCTAATTTTTAGATGCCCAGAGTGTAGAATTTTGCCATTCCTGAGCAAAGTCACAGGATTAGAGCCAAATATAAGAATTTTTCTCCTGGTCCACAAGTAATCTATTGTTCCAGCAAGATTGGCTCAACACAAACCCACTTCTAAGCACACATTATCCTGACCTGGAACTATATTTCTGTTCCTTCACTGTTGCTGAGCCAAAATCCTGCAACTTGCTTCTGAACAACGCTGAGTGCACCTACACTTGATGGACTGCAGCGGTTAAAGATGGTGGCTCACCACAACCTTCTCAAAGACAGTTGGGGGTGGGCAGCAAACCTTCCAGCAATACTCTTACCCCATGAAAGAATAATAAAATGTGACTTGGAACTTGGCATTACTGTGAGGAATCAGAATCAATTTCCGCGCCATGTTCTGTTGTGCACCAACTTGCATCTCCATTCGTCAAAGACACCAACGACCCACCACAGCCTCTTCTCGGATAGTAGACCCGGCAGCACCCACGCAGGACTCGAACACTTATTCTTTTTACATTCACCGTTACAAAAATAAAGAAAAAAGTGCAAAAAAACCCAGATCTAAGGGGAGTTACATATGTACCACACAACGCAGAGACGATTGGCAGCAACCTGTTTGGATTATGATCAAACTTCAGAGCCTTCCAAGAAAGGAAGAAGAAAAAGGGAAGGAAAATTGAGAACTGCCAGAACTAACCCACAGGATAACGGGGGATCAGGACCCAGCCCAGGCTCTATATTTCCCCGTTACACGCTGAGCAACCACAAATGAAGTGAAGAGGACAGGTTCCTCAATCAACCACCCCTCGGGGGAACAACAGAATATCCACCAAGCAGAACTTGCCTCATCTCTAGACCCCTGTGCACCAAGGAAGTGAAACCTAATTGTCTAGAATGCCCCCAACAAGCACCCTCGAAGGGACACCCTAAACCCCTAGAGGTAACAGGTGACTTACTAGCCACAGCGCTGGACCTGGCCTAGCCCAGCGCACAGGAATATACACACTCTCGGGGCCTCCAGCATACCCCAAAACCTGTGCCCCAGCAAACCCATCCCATCTGGAGCAATTCACCGTCCCCACAAATGGTAAGAAGAAAAGGATCATCGCTCCAGCTGAGATGGACCCCAGTCTGGGAAGACCGTCCCGTCCCCCAACAATTGGGCACCCTGGGAGAGAGTGCTGATTCCCTCCTCCCCTGCACAACCATGGGGAACCTCCCCCCAAACCACCAGACCGGGATTAGAAACGGCATCCTGCTCACTCTGATGAAGAGAGACAGAAGATTCCCCCCCCCCAAATGGGGAGAGATGCTCAAAATGACCGTCATCACAGAGAGGGTACCAAGAGCAATCCCTCTCCTCCACAATTAGCCAATCTTACCTCTGAATATTGCATTATTATATCATCTTGTTTTAATAACTCAAAAAAGGCCACAGAGATCCAAGTGAAAGAAGGCTCAATCTCCGGAGTAAAAAGGAACTCCGTTCCCCACTCCACGATACAAAATCTGTCTGGTAACATCGAAGGATAAAGGAACGGATTCTGAAATTCAACTACCCTAAATTCAAGAAGAAAATATAAATCCCACCCCCCCAACAAAACCCAACATGGATTAGCTCTAACTGAAGGGCTATCCTCAATCTCGGTGAGGGCTGAACTCGCCCTACCAACCCCCAACCATCCACTTTTCACTCTGTTCTACTCATCTTTCTTATAAATAAAATGGTGGTGATAAAAACAAAATACTCCTTTCCACAGCCACAGGTGTTATATCAGAAAAGTAAAGCTGTACACATATCACACTCCATGACTGACTTAACATGATTTTGCTAGAACAGGATAATTGAAAACACCAGCCCTCGTGTTCCATCTTGTACTCCTAAGCAGGAGAAAGGACATTAAATAAATAACAGATAATCACAAGGGAGTAACATCCAGGATTATAGAAGAATTGCAGGATAAAGACACCATCCACATTGCACAAGAAGGTAAAGGATAAGCCAGGATCAGCGAGCACTCTTCAGGATCTCAAGGATTCCACCAACCAAAGCACAAGACGCCATCACTTCCACCTCTCCTTCCTGGTGGTCCACAGCCTCGGCCAAGGGAGGGACGACTGCCCGCTTAGCCACTTCCAACCCCTCGCAGCAAACATCGCGAATAGGACAGTATAGGGCCAACCATCAGCTAAGATTAGATATGCTGTGCTCCATCAAATCTGATGCACCCAGCCTACAAATCAAGATGATCAAAACATAGCGGCCAATTTCAAACTTCATTGGGAACTCTCCTCCTGCCACGCCAAGGACTAAGCCCACAAACACACCTTGCCCAGCCCCTAACTCTCAAACCCATCAGGATAAACGACAACACCTTGCAGTAGGGTCTCAATAATACAAAGGCGGGCCCTCACGAGGGAAAGGGCTCTTTCGAGTGTTAGACCTCTCTCATATGCCTCCACCCCTCTCCCAAAGGTACGCTGCAATTCTTCAAAGTGAGCACTGACTATCTGTAGTGCAGAGACAAGATTTCCAACCAAGACAACATTTTCTTTTTTTGTTTCTTTATAAATTGAGTATCCAATTATTTTTTTCCAATTAAGGGGCAATTTAGCACGGCCAATCCAGCTTCCCTGCGCATCTTTGGGTTGTGGGGGTGAAATCCACGCAGACATGGGGCGAATGTGCAAACTCCACACAGTGACCCGGGGCCAGGATCGAACCAGAGTCCTTGAGTTCATGTGAGGCAAACATGCTAATCACTAGGCCACCCCAAGACAACATTTTCAATGGTGGTCACCATCCGGCTCCATACAGCACTGCCAAAGCAAGGGACCACTCAGCTGTAAGCTGGGCCCCACCCCAGTCCACTCCGACCGCCACAAACAACCAAGGGTTTTTAAGATTTATGTCTGTTCTTCATCGCAAAGCACCAATCTGTAGCCTCGTATCCCCCATAGAGAAAGCAAATATGAAATGTGCACTAGGATAAAATAAAGGATAAATGAGCAGACCTGGAGCTTGCAAAAACACAGCTCCCGTTCTCTCATCACACAACCCAAACCCCCCCCCCAAACCTTGAGACGATTTTAAAGATGTGAAGAGGCAGAAGAAGATCCCGGCACCATTGGTGGAATGAAAAGAATACTGCACGAAGGGCCGGAGTCAAAGGGTGCTAGAAAGGATAAAAGACTAGAAGAGGTTGTAGAAATATTGTCGGGGAAATGAAGTTCAGGACGGTTGGAGAGCAGAGTGGTGGTGGGGATCTTGAATCTAATACAGGAGTAGGGAATGGAGCCACTGTAGGTTAATGATCAAATTGGATGAATTGCCCATAGGACATGGTGCATAGATATTAATGGGAGGGCCGTTAATGGAGATCTGGTAAAACAGACCAACGGTAATCATTTTCCTAATTTCTATTCTTGTGCTGTTCACTTGTATTTGGTGATAAATCCTGGATGGCATTGAATTGCAGCTCACTTGGTAAGCGGATGCACTGTTTCATCACTACCTAGGCATTGAAAATCATCTACAGTATTTTAAACTCCAGCAAACAGCTACATTGGATGTTTGAAAGGATGTCATGACTGGCTGAAACTGGGGTTTCATCTCAAACTTGGTTTAATTTCTAACTAATGGCATGTTCATGTTGTCACTAGGAATTTAGTTTACTCGTGAAATCTTAATACCCCGTGCATTTGATCCATGAAAAAACTTGGCAGTGCAATTGTAGATCCGCCTTTCGAAAATTGATCGCTGAAAACATTTTTAAGCTTTTTCAAAAATTAATTTGAGGGTAGTGGGTGTTGTTGATTAGGTCAACATTTATTACCCATCCCTAACTGTCCTTGAGACTAACCCCACCTTGCACCACTGCAGTCCATGTGATGGAGGAAATCCAAACCGTTGTTAGGAAGTGAGTTCCAGTTTGACCCAGCGACAGTGAAAGAATGGCCTTTATTTCAAAGGGAATGGGGATGTTTTTCAAAACTATTCAAGACGATAGTTAGACTACATCTGGAATACTCTGAACAGTTTTAGTCCCTTTTATCGAAGGAATTGGAGTCGGTCTGGAGTTCGGTATAATTTGGAAACATACATGACACT
Organism: Scyliorhinus torazame; assembly: GCF_047496885.1. Lineage (NCBI taxonomy): Eukaryota > Metazoa > Chordata > Chondrichthyes > Carcharhiniformes > Scyliorhinidae > Scyliorhinus > Scyliorhinus torazame. The sequence continues at coordinate 137,561,508 of NC_092707.1, forward strand.
CGCGCGCGCTCTCTCTCTCTCTCTCTCTCTCCATCTAAGTCATCGATATAGATTGCAAATAGCTAAGGCCATAGCATTGATTCCTTGCAGCACTCTACTATTCATTGCCTGCCAATGTGGAAAGAGCATTGTTTATGCCTAAGCTGTTTTCTATCTTTTTTAAGGGCAGTTTAACGTGCCCAATCCACCTACCCTGCACATCTTTGGGTTGTGGGGGTGAGACCCACACAGACACGGGGAGAATGTGCAAACTCCACATGGGCAATAAGCTTGGGCTGGGATTAAAACAGTGTCCTCAGCACCATGAGGCAGCAGTATTAACCACTGCGCCGCCTCTTGTTTTATATTTGTTAACCATTTCTCTATCCAAGCTAATATATTAGCCCCAACTCCATGAATCCTAATCTTGCCAAATGACCTTTCTGTGGCACCTTATCAACTGCCTTTTGGAAATTCTGGAATGCTACATCATACTGGTTCCCCTTCATCTCCTTGCGAAGCATCCTCAAAAAAACTCCAATAACTTTGTCATACAGGATTTCCCTTTAGTAAAAGCATGTTTTTAAAAAATAAAATGAGTACCCAATTATCTTTTTCCAATTAAGGGGCAATTTAGTATGGCCAATCCACCTACTTTGCGACTCTTTGGGTTCTGTGGGTGAGACTCACGCACACATGGGGAGAATGTGCAAACTCCACATTGACAGTGGGCCAAGATCGAAGTGGGCCAAGATCGAACCCGGGTCCTTGGCACTGTGCGACAGCAGTGCGAATCACTACGCCACCGTGCCGCCCCGTAGTAAAACCGTGTTGACGTGTTCTAATTATGCTATGCTTTTCTAAGTGCATTGCAAGACTTCCTTAAATTCCAGCATTTTACAATAACTGATATTAGACTAACTGGCCTGTGGTTTCCTATTTTCTCTCTCTCTTCTCCCACCCCAACCTCTCCTCCTTGCCAACTTCAAATCTAATGGGACTGTTCCTGAATCTAAGGACTTGTGTGAAATCGTAGCTAGCACCTCCACTATCTCTGCTACTATTTCTTTTAGAACACTAGGGTGCTGGCCATGGTGATGGTGATTTGTTGGATTTTAGATCCCTAAGGTTGTCCATGTCTTTTCTCTGCTGATATTACTTTTCTTGGGTGACACATTGATGCAGTGGTTAGCACTGCTGCCTCACGGCACTGAGGACTCTGGTTCGACCGCGGCCCCGGGTCGCTGTCTGTGTGCAGTTTGCACATTCTCCCCGTGTCTGTGTGGGTCCCACAACCCAAAAAGATGTGCAGGGTAGGTGGATTGGCCACACTAAATTGCTCCTTAATTGGAAAAAATGAATTGTGGACTCTAAATTTATTAATTTTAAAAAAAATCTTAATTGCTGCACTTTGTGGCTCTTAGGTTAATGTCTGTTTCCAATATGAAAATTATCTTTCACTGTGAAGACCGGCACAAGATATTTGTTCAATGCCTCTGCTGTAACCTCATTCCCCATGGTAATTTCTCCAGTCTCTGCTTCCAAGAGATCAACCTTTACTGGCTGGCTAGTTTACTCATTTCATTTTTCCTGCTTCAACTTTTTGCTGGTTTCTAAAACATTCCCAATCCTCAGATTTGCTACTCTTTTTGCAACATCGTAAGCTGTGTCTTTTAATCGAACTTTGTTTTTTTTCCATGAAAAGTATTTTTGTTGGACATTTTGAATTGTTTCTTTAAATGTAAGGGAAGCAGTACTGAGCAAGCTGACAAGTCTCCAGGTCCAATGGACTTTGTTTTAGAATCTTAAAAGAGATGGCTAATCAGATAGTAGATACGGTGGTGTTAATTTACCAAAATGTGTTTGCTTCTGGGAAGGTTCCATCAGACTGGGAAGTAATAAATATAATCCCACCTGGGAGGGAGGAGACAGCAGGGAAGTTGGCTTAACCCATGGGAACGGTATCAGCATGGATCATTAAGGAAGTTATAGCTGAGCATCAAGATGAGCTCAGGGTAATTGGGCAGAGTTAGCATGGTTTTATGCCAGTTATTCATGTTTAACCAATTTACTAGAATTCTTCGAAGGGGTAATCTGTGGATAGAGGGGCCCTTAGGCATACTGTACTTGGATTTCCAGAAAGCATTTGACAAGGTTATTGCAAAAATTAGATGCTCGTGGTGTAGGGGGTAACATATTAGCCCAGACTGAAGATTGGCTGGCAGAAAACAAGAGGATGCATAAATGGGTCTTTGATTAGCAGGTTATGATGAGTGAGACCTGCAGCGGTCTGCGCTATGCCCCCCATTTTTTACAATTTACATCAATGACTTGGATGAGGGGAGCATGGTAACTAAATTTGCAGATGACAGTTGGGAAAGTATGTTGTGAAGAAGACTTAACAAGATTTTGCAGATGTGGATTCAGGACAGGGTAGTTTCCAGAGGGTTGGTAGGAGAAGGGAGCGTCTCGGACATTTACAAGGAACCTATGGGGTCAGAGGAGACTCAGACCGAGGAGCTGAAGTGCAAGTGGGAGGAGGAGCTGGGAGGAGAGATAGAGGATGGTCTATGGGCAGACGTGTTGAGTAGAGTCAACGCGTCTGCAACATGGGCCAGGCTTAGCCTGATACAATTTAAGGTCGTTCACCGGGCTCACATGACAGTGGCCCGGCTGAGCAGATTCTTTGGGGTGGAAGGCGGGTGTGCAAAATGTGCGGGAGGACCAGCAAACCATGTCCACATGTTCTGGGCATGTCCGAAGCTGAGGGGATTTTGGCAGGGTTTGCAGATGTCATGTCCACGGTGTTAAAAACAAGGGTGGCGCTGAGTCCAGAGGTGGTGATTTTCAGGGTGTCTGAAGACCCGGGAATCCAGGAGGAGAAAGAGGCAAACGTTCTGGCCTTTGCTTCCCTGGTAGCCCAGAGACTGATACTATTAGTTTGGAGGGACTCAAAGCCCCCAAAGTCGGAAACCTGGCTATCGGATATGGCTAGCTTTCTCTGTTTGGAGAAAATCAAGTTCGTCCTGAGGGTGGCCGGAGGTGGCAACCGTTCATCGACTTTTTCGCGGAAAATTAATAGTCAGCAGAAGGAGGGGGGGGGGGGGGTTAGTTTAGCTTAGAGTAGGGGGTTAATAAAGGTGGGACCTGTAAGGGAGGGAGACGGCTTTTGCACTAGTTTCATGTACATTGTTTATTGTGTTCTTATATTACCAAAAAATACCTCAATAAAATGTTTATTAAAAAAAAAAAGTTTGCAGATGTATATAGATAGATTGAGTGAATGGGCAAAAAACTGGCAGTGTAATGTGGAAAGTGTGAAACTGTTCACTTTGGCAGGAAGAATTTAAAAAGTAGAATATTACTTAAATTGAGAACAACTGCAGAATGCTGAGGTGTAGAAAGATCTGCGTGTTCTCATACATGAGTCGCAAAGTTAGTATGCAGATCCAGCATGTAATCAAGAAAGCTAGTGGAATGTTATCCTTTATTACAAGAGGAACTGAGTATAAAAGTAGGGATGTTATACTTCAGTTATACATCTTGGTGAGACTGCATCTCGAATACTGTATGTCGTTTTGGTCTCCTTGCTTAAGGGAGGGTGTAAATATTTTGGAGTAGATTGATACCTTGAATGAGCAAGTTGTTTTATAAAATTCCAACAGTGCAGAAGAAGGCCATTCAGCCCATCGGGTCTGCACCGACCCTTCGAAAGACCACCCTACCTAGGCTCAATCCCCCATGCTATTCCTGCAACTCCCTAAGGGGCAATTTAGCATGGCCAATCCACTAACCTGCACATTTTTGGACTGTGGGAGGAAATCGGAGCACCTGGAGGAAACCCACGCAGACACGGGGAGAATGTGCAAACTTCACAAAAAGTTACCTGAGGTCGAACCCAGGTCCTTGGGTGCTGTGAGGCAGCAGTGCTGGCCACCGTGCCGCCCCTTATGAGAATAGGTTGCAACGGTTGGGCTTGTTTCCACTAGTGTTTAAAAGAGTGAGGGGTGACTTGATTGAGTGTATAAGATCCTGAAAGGTTTTGACAAGGTGGGCATTGAAAGGATATTTCCTCTAGTGGGGTGAGTCTGGGATTAAGGGACACTTTAGGGCAGCATGGTAGCACAATGGAAAGCACTGTTGCTTCACATGCCAGGGTCCAAGGTTCGATTCCCGGCTTGGGTCACTTGCCGTGCAGAGTCTGCACATTCTCCCTGTGTCTGCGTGAGTTTCCTCCGGGTGCTCTGGTTTCCTCCCACCAGTCTGAAAGACATGCTGTTAGGTAATTTGGACATTCTGAATTCTCCCTCAGTGTACCTGAGCAGGCGCCGGAATGTTGCGACTAGGGGATTTTCACAGTAACTTCATTGCAGTGTTAATGTAAGCCTGCATGTTTTATCCCTAGTTAGTTCCATAATGTATTCTCTCGCTAATTTGATTGTTCTAGTCTACGTGAAGATTAAATTCCTGCATACATTACGTTTCCTTTGTTACAAGCTCCAGTAATTCCTTGTTTAATGCTCTGTCCAGTGTTATAAATATTGCTCGGGGGCCTATAAGCTGCTCCCAATAGTGTTTTCTGACTCGTGCTATTCCTAATTTACACCCATACTGATTCAACTTCATTTTTAAATTTAAAAAAAAAAAAAAAAAATTTAGAGTACCCAATTATATTTTTTCCAATTAAGGGCAGTTTAGCGAGGCCAATCCACCTGCTCTGCACATATTTGGGTTTTGGGGCTGAGACCCACGCAGACACGGGAGAATGTGCAAACTCTACACAGACAGTGACCCGTGATGGGATCGAACCTGGGTCCTCAGCGATGTGAGACAGCAGTGCGAGCCACTGAGCCACCGTGCTGCCCATCTGATTCAATTTTATGATTTTCTGAAACCAGATCCTTTCTCATTAATACCCTGGTGTCCATTCCTATCAGGGCTACCCCTCTCCTTTGGCATTCTGTCAGTCTTGCCAAAATATTGTGCACAGTATGAAGTCTTACAACACCAGGTTAAAGTCCAACAGGTTTGTTTCGAATCACTAGCTTTCGGAGCACTGCTCCTTCCTCGGGTGAATGAAGAGGTGGGTTCCACAAACACATATATAGACAAATTCAATGATGCAACATGATACTTTGAATGCGAGTCTTTGCAGGTAATTAGTATAAAACAGGTCCAGACAGTGCGACTGGAGAGAGAGATAATCACAGGTTAAAGAGGTGTGAATTGTCTCAAGCCAGGACAGTTGGTAGGATTTCGCAAGCCCAGGCCAGATGGTGGGGGGGTGAATGTAATGCAACATGAATCCAAGGTCCTAGTTGAGGCCGTACTCAAGAGTGCGGAACTTGGCAATCAGTTTCTGCTCGGCGATTCTGCGTTGTCGCACGTCCTGAAGGCCGCCTTGGAGAGCACTTACCTGAAGATCAGAGGCTGAATGTCCTTGACTGCTGAAGTGTTCCCCGACTGGAAGGGAACATTCCTGCCTGGCGATTGTCGCGCAATGTCCGTTCATCCGTTGTCGCAGCGTCTGCATGGTCTCGCCGATGTGTCACGCCTCGGGACATGCTTTCCTGCAGCGTATGAGGTAGGCAACATTGGCTGAGTTGCACGAGTATGTACTGCGTACCTGGTGGGTGGTGTTCTCACGTATAATGGTGGTACCCATGTCGATGATCTGGCACGTCTTGCAGAGGTTGCCAATGCAGGGTTGTATGGTGTCATGGTCGCTGTTCTCCTGAAGGCTGGGTAGTTTGCTGCAAACAATGGTCTGCTTGAGGTTGCGCGGTTATTTGAAGGCAACTTGTGGGGATGGCCTTGGCAAGATGTTCGTCTTCATTGATGAGTGTTGAAAACTGTGAAGAAGCTGTCGTCGTTTCTCTGCTCCAGGGAAGTACTGGATGACAAAGGGTACTCTGTCGGTTGTGTCCTGTGCTTGCCTTCTGAGGAGGTCAGTGCGGTTTTTTGCTGTGGCAAGTTGGAACTGTCGATCGATAAGTTGAGCGCCATATCCTATTCTTATGAGGGCATCTTTCAGCATCTGTAAATGTCTGTTACGTTCCTCCTCGTCTGAGCAGATCCTACATATACGGAGGGTGTGTCCATACGGGATTGCTTCTTTAATGTGTTTATGGTGGAAGCTGGAGAAGTGGAGCATCGTGAGGTTATCCGTGGGCTTGCGGTAAAGCGAAATACTGAGGTGACCGTGCTCAATGGAGATGAGTGTGTCTGAAAGCTGTGATTTGAAACAAACCTGTTGGACTTTAAGCTGGTTTGTGAGACTTATTACTGTGCCCACACCAGTCCAACGCCGGTATCGCCACATCAAAATATTGTGTACGCTGGAAAATATATTTCCCAACCGGGATCATCTAATCATGTTCCTGCAATGGTGGTTAGATCTCAACTCATTTACCTCATTTGTACCTCTAGTTCATGTATCTTATCTGAGTGTGCGAGGCATCTGCAATAAAGAACCTTTCATTTCATTTTTTTTGCTTCTATTTTCTGCAATGACCTTTATTCACTGATTTACAATCTTTGGGGTATAGACAGGAAAGTGAGGTTGAGATGCCAACGCTCTTATTGAGTGACGGAGCAGGGCTGAATGGCCCATTCTCCAAAGTTCTCTCTCTGCACGTGTCCCACTGCTTGACTTTACCCACATTGCACAACCGTCTTCTTTAGATTTCTAAATCACTTCCCCTTTAATGTCCTGTACACAGCCCTAGTATCATTGGCCAGGACACTGGTCCCAGCCTGGTTCAAGTGGAATCCATGCCAACAGAATAACTTCTTATTGCTGATACCAGTGTCCCTTCTTGCCACACCATTCTTTTAGGCATGCTTTTAATTCTCTAATCTGTTTTCCCCATGCATGTTGGCATGAGGCTCGGGTAACAATCCAGAGGTGATTGCCTTTGAAGTTCTGCATTTTAATAATACGGAGACATGGATTTCACGTGCAGGAATGGTTATTACATGTTCCGGAGTTTAGATGCTTTAAGAAGACTAGGGAGGGAGGTAAAGAAGCCGCGGCACTATTAATTAGAGTGCATCCCAGCTGCAGAAAAGTAGGTCGTCGAGGAGGGTTTGTCTACTGAGTCAGTATTGGTGGAAGTCAGAAACAAGAAAGGAGCAGTCCTTTATTGGGAGTTTTCTATAGATCCCCCAATAGCAGCAGAGAGATGGAGGAACAGATTGGATTGCAAATCTTGGAAAGGTGCAGAAGTAACAGAGTTGTTGTCATGGGTGACATCAACGTCCCTAATATTGACTGGAATCTCCTTAGTGCAAATGGTTTGGATGGAGCAGATTTTGTCAGGTGTGTTCAGGAAGGATCCCTAACTCAACATGTAGATAGGCTGACTCAGCGGGGAGGCCATATTGGATTTGGTGCTTGGCAATGAGCCACGCCATGTGTCAGATGTCTCGGTGGGAGAGCATTTTGGTGACAGTGACCACAACTCCTTGACCTTTACCATAGTCTTTTTTTTTAAATTTAGAGTGCCCAATTCATTTTTTTCAATTAAGGGGCAATTTTGGTGTGACCAATTCACCTACCCTGCACATCTTTTGGGTTGTGGGGGCGAAACCCACGTAGACACGGGGAGAATGTGCAAACTCCACACGGACAGTGACCCAGAGCCGGGATCGAACCTGGGACCTCGGTGCCGTGAGGCAACAGGGCTAATCCACTGCGCCACTGTGCTGCCCACCTTTACAATAGTCATGGAGAGGGATAGGAACTGACAGTATGGGAAGGTATTTAATTGGGGTTGGGGAAATTATACTGCTATTAGACCGGAACTGAGGAACATAAAGTGGGAACAGTTCTTGGGGAAATGCACAACAGTAATGTTTATGGAGCACTTGCTGCGAGTGCTGGATAGTTTTGTCCCATTGAGACGAGGAAGGTTAGGTAAGGTGAAGGAACCTTGGATGACAAGAGAAGTGGAGCTTCTAGTCAAGAGGAAGAAGGAAGCTTACTTAAGGTTGAAGGAGCAAAGATCTGGCACGGCTCTAGAGGGTTTCACAGCAGCAAGGAAGGAACTCCAAAATGGTCTTGGGAGAGCTAGAAGGGGGCATGAAATAGCCCCGGCGGAAAGGATTAGGGAAAACCCCAAGGCGTTCTACACGTATGTGAGAAATAAGAGGATGATCAGAGTGAGAGTAGGACTGATTAGGGATAGTGGAGGGAACTTGTGCCTCAAGTCTGAGGAGGTAGGGGAGGCCCTAAATGAATATTTGCTTCAGTATTCACTAGAGAGAGGGACCTTGTTGCTTGCGAGAACAGTGTGAACCAGTTTAATAGGCTCAAACAGATTGGTACTAAGGAGGAGGATGTGCTGGAAATTTTGAAAAGCATCAGTATAGTTGAGTCCCCTCGGCCAGACGTGATATACCCAAGGTTAGTACGGGAAGCGAGGGAGGAGACTGCTGTGTCGTTGGCAATGATTTTTGCGTCCTCACTCCCCACTGGAGTAGTAACAGATGATTGGAGAGAGGCAAATGTTCCCCTGTTCAAGAAAGGGAATAGAGAAACATCTGGGAATTACAGAGCAGTCAGTCTTTTGTCTGTGGTGAGCAAAATACTGGAAAGGGTCCTGAGAGATAGGATTTATCATTATTTAGAAAAACATAATATGATTAAAGATGGTCAGCATGGCTTTGTGAGGGGCAGGTCATGCCTCACAAGCCTCATTGATTTCTTTGACGATGTGATGAGACACATTGATGAAGATTGAGCAGTAGATGTGGTGTATAGGGATTTCAGTAAGGTATTTATTTGATAAGGTTCCCCACGGTAGGTTCATTCAGAAAGTCAGGGGCATGGGATACAGGGAAATCTGGCTCTCTGGATACAGAGTTGGCTGGCCGAAAGAAGATGGCAAGTGGTAGTGGATGGTCGATGACCAGTGGTGTTCTGCAGGGATCTGTTCTGGGACCTCTGTTCTCTGTGGTTTTTATAAATGACTTGGTTGAGGAAGTGGAAGGGTGGGTTAGTAAGTTTGCCGATGACACGAAGTTTGGGGGAGTTGTAGATAGTGTCGAGGGCTGTTGCAGGTTACAACAGGTCATTGACAGGATGTAGAGCTGGGCTGAGAAGTGACAGATGGAGTTCCTAGATAAATGTGAAGTGATTAAATTCGGACGGTCAAATTTGAATGCTGAGTACAGGGTTAAAGGCAGGATTCTTGGAAGTGTGGAGGAACAGAGGCATCTTGGGGTCCAGGTACAGAGATCCCTAAAAGTTGCCGCCCAGGTTGATAGAGTTCATAGAATCATAGAATTTACAGTGTAGAAGGAGGCCATTCAGCCCATAGAGTCTGCACTGGCTCTTGGGTAGAGCACCCTACTGAAGCCCACACCTCCACCCTATCCCCATAACCCAGTAACCCCACCTACCCTTTTTGGATACTTAAGGGCAGTTTAGCATGGCCAATCCACCTAAACTGCACATCTTTGGACTGTGGGAGCACCCGGAGAAAACCCACGCAGACACTGGGAGAACATGCAGACACCGCACAGTGACCCAAGCTGGGAATCGAACCTGGGACCTTGGAGCTGTGAAGCACTGTACTAACACTGTGCTACCGTGCCACCCATTGTTAAGAAGACGTATGGTGTGTTGGCTTTCATTAACAGGGGGATTGAGTTTAAGAGCCGTGTGGTTTTGCTGCAGCTTTATAAAACCCTGGCTAGACCACACTTGGAATATTGTGTCCAGTTCTGGTCACCTCATTATAGGGAGAACGTGGATGCTTTGGAGAGGATGCAAAGGAGATTTACCAGGATGCTGTCTGGACTCGAGGACATGTCTTTTGAAGAAAGGTATATGGAGCTGGGGTGTTTCTCACTGGAGCGAAGAAGGAAGAGAGGTGACTTGATAGAGGTGTACAAGGTGTTGAGACGCGTGGATAGCCAGAGACTTTTCCGTAGGGTGGAAATGGCTGTCATGAGGGGACATCATTTTAAGGTGATTGGAGGAACAGGGGAGATGTCAGAGGTAGGTTCTTTGCACAGAGTGGTGGGTGCGTGGAATGCACTGCCAGCGGAGGTGGTGGAGTCAGTCATTAGGGACATTTAAGCGACTCTTGGACAGGCACATGGACAGCAGTAAATTGAAGGGATGTAGGTTAGGTTGATCTTGGATCAGGATAAAGGTCGACACAACATAGTGGGCTGAAGGGCCTGTACTGTGCTGTACTATTCTATGTTCCATGTTTTATAACCCTAACTCTTCAAATTCTCATAGCAGAGGATCCTTCCTAGCTCTACTGATATTGGTTCCCACGTGGAACTAATTTCATTGTTACATGCTTTTTTGCCATACCTGCCTCACTTGCATTTGCGTACTCCGAAAGTTCTGCCTAATCTAAGGGATGAGACCTGTCTCCTAGAACAAAGTATCCAGGCAACTTTCCTCCTTCCTAATGCGTTGCGCTGTTTTTTGCTCAGTCCCTTTGAGACAAATCACCTCCACTGCAGGTACTCCAGGCATGTTTGCCCTGGGATCAAACTGATGTCCAGGTGCTCCCATATTTTGCATTGTCCTGTCATCTGAATTACATGTTATTTTACTTAAATCCCACTTTTCAATAGGCTTTACTGCTTCTGAACATTATTACAATTGATTAGTGACTATAAGGTTGTATGATAAAGAAAAATATTCACCATCAGTAACCATTTCCCCAGTGACGGTACACCTTGATTTCTCACTGAATGCAGTCGGCAGCTTTTGTTTTGCTTTAAAAAATAAAAAATAAAAATTTTAAGTGCCCAATTTCTTTCCAATAAAGGAGCAATTTAGCTTCGTACAGAGGCGAGGGTATCTGGTCTCTCCAGTGCAAAGTTTAGTGCTTGTACCATTTGTTTTTTGTAGACATGTGTTGTGAACTGTTTTAATAATCAAGAGAATTCCCCCCCCCCCCCCCCCGTACATTGGTACTGACGGGAGGATATCCTGTTCTCCAACACAAAATGAGTGTTTGTACCGTTTGGCCTTGTATATAATTTTTACTGTTTTAATAAAAAGATATGGCCAGTCCACCTACCCTGCACATCTTTGGGTTGTGGGGATGAGCCCCATGCAGACATGGGACAAATATGTGCCATGTCTCCACACGGACAGTGACCCGGGGCCGGGATCGAACCCGAGTCCTCGGCGCCGTGAGGCAGCAATGCTAACTGCTGGGCTAAGTACTATTTAAACCTCTGCCAGTTGCTCCCTCTCATGCTCTTTTAAGCTCTTTGGGTATTTCTTGGGTCTGGAAAGTGCTTCCAAAGGGGCCTTGGGAGTTGTTGCAGTGCATCTTATAATTGGCACAAACATCTGCCATAGCATGATGGTGGTGGAGGATGCAGTCAAGTGGGCCTTCTTCTGAATGGTATTGAGCTGAGTGTTGTTGGAGCCACACTCATCCAGACAAGTGGCGAATATTCCATCAAAGCCAGTCCAGGACCACGGCACAAGTCAGAGTATTCCAGTGTTTTTCAAACTTTTTTCCCGGGGACCCATTTTTACCAACCCGGCCAACCTTGGCTATCCAAGCCTGCCGACTGTCGCGGCCGACCTTCGTGACCTACGCCGGCTGACCTGCGCGACCCACCATTTTCTGTTTCCTTGTTTGTTGCTGACAAAAATGGAGGAAATGGTTTTTGGTCCCTTTGGTCCTTGTGAACGCTCCTCCAATGTAACCTGTTGGATGAAGGCGAAGCCTTCCGGTGTCGGAAAGTATGGAGTCTCCATCTGTCCAAAGTTCTACATTTTTTTCCTGTAAAATTTTATCAAATAACCCCCCCCCCCCCCCGAACTTGTAAAAATAAAAATGAAATGAATAGAATTATTTTTTAAAATAAAATAAATTTAGAGTACCCAATTCATTTTTTCCAATTAAGGAGCAATTTAGCGTGGCCAATCCACCTACCCTGCACGTCTTTGGGTTGTGGGGGTGAAACCCACGCAAACACGGGGAGAATGTGCAAACTCCACACAGACAGTGACCCAGAGCCGGGATCGAACCTGGGACCTCAGCACCATGAGGCAGCAGGGCTAACCCACTGCGCTACCGTGCTGCCCAAATGAATAAAATAAATGTAAAAAATAAAAATAAAATAAATAAACCCCCCCATAAACTTGTAAATTTCGCGAATTTGCGCGATCGGGATCGCCGCGACGGACGGATCCGCGACCCTCCCGACAGCCGCCCGTGCATCGTGCCTCCGGATTTGACGATGCCTAGAGTATTCCATCATACTCCTGACTTGTGCCTTGGCAGTGGACTGGCTTTGGAGCACCAGGCAGTGAATTACCACAGAATTCCCAGGCTCTGTCTGACCTGCTCTTGTAGCCATAGTATCTGTACGGCTGGTCTGGTTTAATGTTTGGTCCATGATAACCTCCAGGTTCGTGTGAAGTTTGCACGTTCTCCTTGTGTCTGCGTGGGTCCCACCCCTACAACCCAAAGATGTGCAGGGTAGGTGGATTGGCCACGTTAAATTGCCCCTTAATTGGAAAATGTTATTTTTAAAAATAAAAGATGACATGTTTTGATTCCTGCTGTCATCTTCAGATGTGGTAAAAGATTGAATTTGTATGGGCTTCAATTTGCTTGCCACTGTTTCTAGTAATAACATTTCACATAGGTATGAGGGGCCCATTGAATAACTGATGATTGCATTAGTGTATGTTTATTGCCTGATAGACTTTTTACTTTGATTATATGGGAATAGAGGGATACGGACCCAGGAAGTGTAGAAGATTGTAGTTTAGTCGGGCAGCATGGTCGGCACGGGCTTGGAGGGCCGAAGGGCCTGTTCCTGTGCTGTACATTTCTTTGTTCTTTGTATACTAATAGAACCCTTGGGGCAGAATTACATTGAGTTTTATCTATGTGCTAATTTGCCATCATAACTTTAGTTGAACAGGATTTACAAGTAATGTATTGAATCAGAACCGTTCCATATGCCTTCATGTATTTTAAGATGATACAAAAATATGTTTCAACGGGTGATTAAAGTGATTTGTAAAATGTGATATGAGAAAAATCTTTTTATCACAACGAATGGTTCAGGTCTGGAATGCACTGCCTGGAAGTGTGTGGAGGCAGGTTCAGTTGAGGCATTCAAGAAGGCTTTAGATTGTTTGAATTCAAGTAATGTGCAAGGGGTACAAGGAAAATGGCACTAAGTTGTAACGCTCATTTGGAGAACCAGTGCAGACACAATGGCCTTAATGGTAACCCCCTACACTAACAATTCTGTGATCCTGATTCTGGTGAAGTTGCAGGACACAACACCTGAAAACCGGTTTGATAATTGTTTGTAAAAATTACATTAATTGTAATGCCTCTGCAATGCTACCAGGATTTTATTATCAGCATGTGTGTTGAACAGTAAAAACCACCAGGCGGTAAAGCTAGATTGTGATTTTTTTTTTCACTTCCAAATATCAGTTTTATCTGGATTGAATTGTTATTGAATTATTGAGAGTGATTATAGCTTATTGATTTGGGGTTTTAATCAATATTATATTGGTGGTTTTGTTTTGGGACTGTCCTATGTTTATTACCCTATGCACCATACTAATGTGTAGCTTTCTGTGATGGTGCATTTTGCCTTCTACAAGGGTGTGTGTGAACAATCTTTGAAAGTGGCAAGATAGGTTGATTATTTATGAATAATGGCATGGAGTATAAAAGCAAAGAATCATTTATCAATCACTGGGCCCTCCAGGATGATCATAGTAGCCATTTCCAAACACCTCACCATGGGAGGAATTTCAAAACCTTGGAGAGGTTGTGGTGGAGATTTACCAGAAAGGCACCAGGGGTGAAACAGTTCAGTTATGTGGTATCGCTCGAAAAATAGGAATTGTTCTTAGAACAGAAAAGCTAAAGGTGGGATTTATGAAGGTATTCAACATTGAGGGGTTTTGTTTGAGTTAAGGAGAATCTTTCCGTTGGCAAAATGTTGGTAACCAGAGGACAGAACAGATTTTTTTTGTATGCAGTGAATTATGATCTGGAGTGCATTGCCTGAAAAGATGATGACATCAGTTTCATTGGCATCAAATAAACATTAAATGTTCAATGGGGAGGCATTTACAATGTGGGAATGGGACTATTTGGATAGCTCTTGCAAGAAGCTGGCACAGAGAAAGATGGACTGAATGGGCTCTTCCTCTGCTGCTTCATTGTGACTTTACTAATTACTGTGATCCAGAGCAGCACAATGTTACAATTGCAGCAGTACTGCACTTGATTCTCCCTATACGGCTACCCAAGGACGCTTGTGGCCTGTGTTCTCGAGTATTTTCCTCCATTCTATGTAGCAGCTGTATGTATCCTGCTGTTGTCTGTAGAAACGTTCCGCTTTGACACGCCAGAAAGCAGGTGTGACTTGAAAATGAATTTAAAACAAAAGGTATTTCTTTAATTCGGTTACACTGGTTAGTGTGTGGATTTTAACGTTCATTCCCTTAGTGGCTTACTGAAGCATTACTGTAGCCAGATCTTCATTTGATGCCAGTACCCCGCTTCCAAGATATTTGTGAATGTGATGGATCATTTCCAGTTAGTGACGCCCCAACACCTGTCTTTGTTTAATAACAATGAATAATTTCCAACACTGGGCTTGTACAAAGTTCAGCAAAAGGACTCTTTGCTGTTAATTGTGGCTTGTCACCTAGTTTACTTAAGCTCAAAGGGTTGCTATGCAACTTTTCGTCATACTCTGGGAGGTTTCACTGACGAATAGCCTGTGGGTTTTAAAAGCTCATGGTAAACTGTTTCTTAGTCAACTTCTATGTAGAGTTTAAATTCAATTCTGAGCAAAGTAACTAGATTGTTTCTAGCTTGTGCTTTCTCATGAACTCAAGTTTCTTGCAATAAGCACTCGTGCATGTAGGATTGTGAACTTCAAACTTTGGCTGACCCACCTCATCCTGTTTGGTATATGATCAGATGATGTCTGATTATGCCAAACTCTGTATCTGAGTTTTATACATCTTGAGAAGTCATGGTGTCAGTTTTATCAAGGCTGTGGAAGTGGAGTCATTGAGTATTTGAGACTGAGAACAGTAAATATTTTTGACTCAAAGGAAATGGAGCGATATGAGGATAGGGCAGGAAAGTGGGGTTGTGGTAGAACCACTGATTTAACTGAGTGGCAGGGTGAGTTTCGAGGTCATGTGACCTAATTTCTTATTACCTGTGCCACTGAAGGTGGGCAGAGGTAATGGTTTTGTCGCGTTTGCCTGTAAGCAATATATATCAAAAACTAATAGACTAATTTCAATGAAGCTTGATACAAAGGTAGTGTATGGCCCAAGAAATTCTGGATCCCAGAATTAAGGATCGGTTAATATTGGGATACGGGGCAAATAGACTTTGTTTAGAGTGTTGTATTATTTCAAACATTGGTTATTTTAGAATGGTGCAGTTTGTTTCAGTTGCTATGGTGCAATTTGTCACTACTGAAAAAATGAGCAGAGTTTTCAGACAGGTTTTTGGGTGTGGATTGGCCTGAAACCACTTGTGAATGATATATTTTAAGATTCTGTTTTCAGCTTTGTAGTTAGAGGATTACACCCAGGTCGAGGAAAGCCTAGACTTGAGGAAGAGCTGGTAATTGTAATAAGTTAACAATGTTGTGGAGGTATGCAGTCTTCTAAGTACCCTCTTCACTTGTGTTCCTCTGTACTGGATAGTGCTTGAGTAGGAAATTTGGCTGTTGAGTTCTCCCCTTTCTGAGCCTAAGGCTTTACTGAGGGTAAACTGGTGCCTATACTGCTGTCTTAGCCAGTGAGTTCTGACTCCTTGTTTATGCTGCCTGAGTTGCATTCACCTCTGGTTTGGCTCAGTGTGGAAATGAAAGTTGGAGTGAGCAAACTAAATTTAGCTTTCCAAATTGATTTGTGAATCAAGTGGATTTCATTCAATTTACATGTCAACCACAGCAGATTTGTATTCTGTTATGATTGTGTTGACCTGAATAGGGCTAGAGTTTTCTTTATGACAGTTGCTTTGTGTTGGAAGAAAGTTAATTAATTGCCTGTCTTCACATTGTATCTTGCCCAGAAATCCAGACACACAGAAATTGTGAGAATTAGATACATTTCGCTAATGGAATTTACAGTGCAGAAGGAGGCCATTTGGCCCATCGAGTCTGCACTGGCTCTTGGAAAGAGCACTCTACACAAGGTCAACACCTCCACCCTATTCCCATAACCCAGCAACCCCACCCAACACTAAGGGCAATTTTGGACACTAAGGGCAATCCACCTAACCTGCACATCTTTAGGCTGTGGGAGGAAACCAGAGCACTCGGAGGAAACCCACGCACACATGGGGAGAACGTGCAGACTCCGCACAGACAGTGACCCAAGCCGGAATCGAACTTGGGACCCTGGAGCTGTGAAGCAATTGTGCTATCCACAATGCTACCGTGCTGCCCCTAAGAACTGGTTGTGAAGAATACTGATGATTTGCTTTCTGAATGCGCTGGTAATTTTTAAAAAGTGTTTTTATTGATTTTTGCATCTAAAATAAAACTGCAAGGAATATCATACAGCAATAGGGATATCTGCAGAGTAGGTATACGAGGGGGGAAAGAAATTTGGAACACGAACAGGTATGTATACAAAGGTAACGTGTGTACAGGTGCGGGGCCCCCGGTGATCGGTTACCACAACCGTGTCGGATTAACTTTATACATGTGGCTTCCTGGCATTAAAACATACCAGGGGTGTGTTTGGTGCTACCTGGGCGTACGTTGTGCTGTTGTTGTGATCTGACGCATATGCTCTTCACCCCCCCCCCCCCTCTCTCTCTCTCTCTCTCTCTCTCGCTCTCTTCTCCCCCCCCCCCCCCCCCCCCCAATAAAGAGTTCTGGGTACCCCAAACCCTGCCACTAGTGGGCATGGCTCCACCCTCACAACCTTGGACAAGTCCTCAAAAAAGGCGATCTAGTAATAATCTTTATTAGTGTCACAAGTAGGCTTACATTACACTGCAATGAAGTTACTGTGAAAATCCTCTAGTTGTCACATTATGGTAGGGCAGCACGGTGGTTAGCACTGTTGCTTCACAGCGGCAGAGCCCGGGTTTGATTCCCGGCTTGGGTCACTGTCTGTGGGTAGTCTGCACCTTCTCCCCGTGTCTGCGTGGGTTTCCTCCGGGTGCTCCTGTTTTCTCCCACAAGTCCTGAAAAATGTGCTTGTTGGGTGAATTAGACATTCTGAATTCTCCCTCTGTGTACCCGAACAGGTTTGTATGGCAACTAGGGGATTTTCACAGTAACGTCATTGTAGTGTTAATGTAAATCTATGGTTATTGCAGATAGGAGCCATGGTGGACATTGCGACTCGCCCAAAGTGGTGCTTGAGTTGATTCCGCATTCTCAATGTGGCCACCACCACTGGGCTTCTTGAGTACTCGGTGTGCTGGTCGTGTAACCAGAAATAAATAAGGTAAATTGTGACAATGCTGCTTTGGGACGGTAACCACATTATCGTGTTGTGACTGGCTTTACTATAAATGGCTTTCCTGGATTGAGCTGTGAAATTGAAGCCTTACTGGGATAAAGCAAAGACTTTGGTTAACATTGGCAGTAAGCTTTTCTTGCCATTTTTGTAGTTCTCTTTTGTAAGACCCATTAATCCATTTAATTTCATCCTAATAGGGAAGGAATTTACCTATACTACTTAACCTATCTACGCTCCTTGTTCATTGGTTTACTGTCACCATAGCAAAATGAGCAAGCTCTTCCCATTTGTATGAAAAAGTAGCAACCACACTTGTAAACTCCAGAGCTATAAGCACAAAGTTAATGAATTGTCAACTATGCTGATTAAAATATAAATTAAGCACTGCTTGCAAACTCTAAAGATTAAATGTTTCCCTCATTGTTGGAAATGCATTATATTCAAAACATTCATTGCATCGGGATGGAGGGAGAAGAATCCCCATCCTGTTAGATATGTGATGCTTACAAAATCCCTCTGATGGAAAATTACATATACCGAGGATCGCAACCTCAGCAAACCTAAAACTGTATTTCCTACTTATGCCCCTTGCATGATAAGTATCTGGAATGGGACCACTGGATGGTTCGAGTAGGGAGCACAATTCTGTTGTAATGGGCCACCGAATAGATGTTGCAGCAGTAACTGGTGACAGCAGCTATTGCATGCATGAGGAAGAATCCACTTGAGCTAATTACATCCCACTGACAAAATGGCTCAATACACTAAAGGTGTGGTTTAGAATTGTTCTCTATGAAAAACGAACATCTCAAAATATCTTGACAGATGAGAAAGTCAAATCCAGTGCATTTTGTTTTGGACTTCTGGTAACAGCAAATAGTTGTTAGTTTTATGGATCAGTTGAAGTTTCACAGATCCTCAATACTTCTGATACTGAGCCTGATGCTGGAACCACAGACATGAGGGATGTCTGATAAGTAGCAGTTGTTGCTTGTGAGAGCTTGTGGTTTTGGTTTGCTTTTGGGCTGTGTGGGTGTTTGTTTTCAAAGTGAGAAATAGAATTATGGCAATGCCCAATTGCAATGCATTAAGTGCTGTCTCTTTCCAATAGGTGTGTTTGTTACAGCCCGTTCAAATTGTTTTGTAAAGTGTCTTTAGATCATTTCTGTGAGCCACCGGAATGTTTGCCTTTTAGCTCACAGCAAGATACTTGCTTTTGAAGCCAGAAAATTGTTGGCAGTTGTGTGTGGTGTTTTATGATGAAACTTGGGCTTTAATGACTTTTGCCTTGCTAGTCATATCAATTGTAGGTGATGCACATGGTGTTTGTTTTAGTCCCTTACAAAATGCCTTTAACATGTTGGTGGTTTTGCAGCTATAAAAGAGACATGGGAGTATTACTCACGGTAGCACAGTGGTTAGCACCGTTGCTTCACAGCGCCAGCGACCTGGGTTCAATTCCCGGCTTGGGTCACTGTCTGTGCTGAGTCTGCACATTCTCCCCGTGTCTGCGTGGGTTGCCTCTGGGTGCTCTGGTTTCCTCCCACAAATGTCCCAGAAGATGTGCTTGTTAGGAGAATTGGACATTCTGAATTCTCCCTCTGTACCCAAACAGGCATGGAGCTTGGATACTAGGGGATTTTCACAGTAATTTCATTGCAGTGTTAATGTAAACCTACATGTGACACGAATAAAAATTAGAAAGATTGTATTATAGACTCACTTTTTAAATGAGATATCATGCACAACTCTACGCAACTGTGTCAATAACTTTTTATAGTGACCATTTATCCGTGATGCATATTCATTCTTTTGATCAATGAAAGCATTATTAAAATAGTTTGTAGATGGGTGAATTAAGCCATCTAGGCAGTTTTGCTATCATAGGCTGTGCTTGGAATATAAAGATTTCTGATGTGAGCTGGTGCATAGGAACAGGAGTTTGGGCTTTTTCACTGTTGTGGACCATGCTTTGGTCCACCCATTCAATTTTCCTCCTGTATTTTGTTACTTTAATGCCATTATGTCAGTGAATGCCATTTAAGTTACTCGGATTTTACTTGCAAATTAAAATTGTTGATTTAGGTGATAGCTCCATGTTTAACATGTTAGGACATCTCCATATGACATTGCTTAACTGGGGGAGGGGCCAGAAAAATGAAAATGAAATGAAAATCGCTTATTGTCACAAGTAGGCTTCAAATAAAGTTACTGTGAAAAGCCCCTAGTCGCCACATTCCGGTGCCTGTTCTGGGAGGCTGTTATGGGAATTGAACCGTGCTGCTGACCTGCCTTGGTCTGCTTTCAAAGCCAGCGATTTAGCCCCGTGCTAAACAGCCCCGAATCATAATGCTCGCAGTTCATTGCCAACAATCTTGGCTTTAAAAAATAATTTAAGCAGTCCTCATTAGACCTGCCATTGTCCATGTGGCTGGGCTGAACAGACTGATTCTGCATGTTTCCACCCACCTGCCATCTCGGGTGCTTTCACAGAATGCCTTTGAGACTGTACTCTTGGCTCCTGCAACATACCTGTGATTCCATCTGATGACGATAGAGCCAGCTGGGTTACAAAGTTGATGGTATGGCACATCCCCCATGTACTACTCCAGTTACACTGTACTTCCAGAACAGGAATTGCTCAAACTGAACTGATTTATGGTCAAAACGCTCTGCACCTGAGCTCGCTTCATGCCATAAAGAATCTGTTGCTGTTTTTGGTTCCAGCTTTTTTATTATAATCTTTATTGTCACAAGTAAGCTTACATTAACACTGCAATAAAGTTACTGTGAAAAGCCCCCTAGTCACCACACTCCGGCGCCTGTTCAGGTACATTGAGGGAGAATTCAAAATGCCCCATTTACCTAACAGCATGTCTTTCGGGACTTGTGGGAGGCGGAGCACCTGAAGGAAATCAACACAGAATGTGCAGACTCCATACAGACAGTGACTCAAGTCGGGAATCGAACCTGGGACCCTGGCGCTGTGAAGCAACAGTGCTAACCATGTGCTATATGCCAGGGATTGGATTGGATTTGTGTATTGTTACGTGTACTGAGGTACAGTGAAAAGTATTGCAGCTGTAGTGGAATTAAACTTAGTTTCTGTACTCCATGCCTCAGGACTATTATGTAGCGATGCACATAATGTGGAAATACATTCTGGGGCAGCATGCAGGTGTGTTAAATATTAAGGGACTGCAGCAAAACTGGTTTTAATTGTAAACTCTCCTTTGTTGGAAATTCTATTTTCAAGAGTCCATTGGTGTAGCTGTGAGCTGAATTTAGTGATACAGAGTTCGAGGTCTCATGGGCCAAGTACATCTTTTGTATTTGTCACAACTTTTCAATCTCTGTTCTACAGAAACTCTGGTACTATGATACAAGATCTGTTGGTTTGATCAAAGCAACTTGGTCTTTGGTGCAAAATGGTGGTGTTAACTGCCTTCAGCGTGGTTATTACCATTATCTGAAGCAGCTGCTTTGCAGCTCAATTGCACAGTAGAAGGAACCAAGTGGGACGTCCTGCATCCTACACACTTGCAAACAGCAGCTAGTTGATGGTAGTAGCTTCCATTCTGTATTTCTGAAGATTTCTCTTGATATTATTTGCATAGATGACCATCACAGCACCACATACAGTTCTAGTACCAACTCACATGATGCTAATGCTGGCAAATGTTTTATCCAGTGTTGGTATTGTGGCACTTCAACCTGAACGTGTTGCATTAAAATGTAAGACCAGTATGCATAGCCAATATTGTAATTCGCTGATAAAGGCATCAGATTATTAACTGATTTTTTTTGCCCCTCCATCTTTTATTCAAAACATTTCTAGTTTAGAAACCTAAATAATAGTCTGATCTGTTTCCTGAAGATAATTTCTCTAGAGGGTCTGTATATAGTCTTTGGCATGTTACTGAAAACTTGGATATCAAGGTCATATTCTCAAGATCATGAGCTTGAGTAAGGAGGTTCGAACAGGCTCAAAAGTGGGAATAAAGATGGGATATGATTGAGTTCACACTGTCCATTTGTGGACAGTCAGTGGTAAGGAAGTTATTGGAAAGGATTCTTCAAGACCGGACTTACTCCCATTTGGAAGCAAGTGGAGTTATTAGCGAGAGGCAGCATAGTTTTGTGAAGGGGAGGTGTGATCGAGCTTTTCAAGGAATTGACAAAGGTGATTGATATGGGGAGGGCAGTGGATGTTGTCTATATGGACTTCAGTAAGGCCTTTGACAAGGTCCCTCATGGCAAACTGGTACAGAAGGTGAAGTCACCTGGGATCAGAGGTGAGCTGGCCAGGTGGATACAGAACTGGCTCGGTCATAGAAGACAGGGTAGCAGCGGAAGGGTGCTTTTCTGAATGGAGGGCTGTGACTAGTGGTGTTACACAGGGTTCAGTGCTGGGACCGTTGCTGTTTGTAGTATATATAAATGATTTGGAGGAAAATGTAGCTGGTCTGGTTAGTAAGTTTGTGGATGACACACAGGTTGGTGAAATTGCGGATAGTGATGAGGTCTGTCAGAGGATACAGCAGGTTATAGATTGGTTAGAGACTTGGGCGGAAAGATGATAGATGAAGTTTAATCCGGACAAATATAAGGTAATGCATTTTGGAAGGTCTAATACAGGTGAGAAATATACAGTAAATGGCCGAACCCTTAATAATATTGACAGGCAGAGGGGTCGGGTGTACAGGTCCACAGGTCACAAAGTGGCAATGCCACTATGTGGAGACGGTAGTCAAGAAAATGTTTGGTATGCTTGCCATCATCGGATGGGGCATTGAGTATAAAAATTGGCAAGTCGTGCTGCAGCTGTATAGAACCTGAGTTAGGCCCCACTTGGAGTATAGTGTTCAATTCTGGTCGCCACACTACCAGAAGGATGTGGAGGCTTTAGAGAGGATGCAGAAGAGATTTACCAGGATGTTGCCTCATCTGGAGGGCATTAGCTATGAGGAGAGGTTGGATAAACTCGGTTTGATGTCACTGGAACACTGGAGGTTGAGGACCTAATAGAAGTTGCCAAAATTATTATTTTTATTTTAAAAAAATAAATTTAAGCGTACCCAATTTTTTTTTCTCCAAATTAGGGGGCAATTTAGCACGGTCAATCCACCTACCCTGCACATCTTTGGGTTGTGGGGGGGTGAGACCCATGCAAACATGGAGAATGTGCAAACCGCACACAAACACTGACCCGGGGCTGGGATCAAATTCGTATCCTCAGTACCATGAAGCCACAGTGCTAATCACTGTGCCACCATGCCACCCTGATGTCTGCAAAATTGAAGGGCATGGACAGAGTGGATAGTCAGAAGCTTTTTCCCAGGGTGGAAGGGTCAATTACTAGGGGACATGGGTTTAAGGTGCGAGGGGCAAAGTTTAGAGATGTGCGAGAGAAGGTTTTTACACAAGGTAGTGGGTACTTGGAACTCACTGTCTGCAGAGGTGGCGGAAGCAGGTACGATAGTGATGTTTAAGGGGCATCTTGACAAATATATGAATAGCATGTGGATAGAGGGATACGGATACCAGAAGTGTAAAAGGGTTTAGGTTAGACGGGCAGCATAGTTGGCACAGGCTTGGAGGGCCAAAGGGCCTGTTGCTGTGCTGCAGGTAGAATATTAACAGATTGTACCAGAAAAGTTAGCTTGTATAATTGCAAGGGAATGAATTTCAGTCAGAATTGCTCAAGAAATAATTGATTCTGGATCTTCTGTATTGGCAAAGCACAATAAATGGAGCAAAGAAGTTTTGAAATGAACATCTCTTATTGCTGAATGTCAAAATGTTTGCATCTTTTTCTTCAATCTGGTGGATAGCATGAATAATGAAATGGCAAATTTTTAAAGTGCCCAATTTTTTTCTAATTAAGGGGCAATTTAGCGTGGCCAATCCACCTACCCTGGACATTTTGGGTTGTGGGGGTGAGACCCACGCAGACACGAGGAGAATATGCAAACTCCACATGGATTGTGACCCAGGGTCTGGGATCGAAACCGGGTCCTCGGTGCCGTGAGGCAGCAGTGCTAGCCACTGTACCCTGTGCCACCTTACTTGGAAATGGTAAACTGTGCTACTAATTAATAATGCCTGAAGCAAGCGCATAGAAATTGAAGAAAATTTAAATTGTACCTTTATGGAACTAGTTAACAAAAACATGTATTTATATAGCAAGGCAGAAAAATCACAGAAGTTTAATCTTACAAAAACAGAAGAATATTTGGAATTATGGCCATAAGAATGATTACTTGGCTTTAGATCCTGAAGCATTTAGGCCAATGGGTTTGTTACCTTGTACCAGGATCCCTGCAGTAGTCAAATTCCTCCCAAACGTCGTCTGATGGGGAGTGCACTCAGCTGCCATGCATTTCAGAACCCTGAGGGCATGTTTTTATGGCTCATTGACGAACCACTTGTGACACCAGAGGGCGTGGCAGTAGTATTGAAATGCAGCATGTTTGTACATCATTCTGCTTTAGAGCTGGCTATCGAATGGGGAAACCTCACCCAGCCACAAGACATGAGGCTGTCGGGATGCAAAGGATATGGCACCATTCCTCCAACCATATTAGTTGCTTTCAAGCAACCCACTGAAGCACTCGTACATAGGAATATCGAAAAAGGAGCAGGAGTAGCCTTAACACTGGAATGACCACATCTGGTGCAGAGTGATCAGTAGTTTGGTAGGACAGCTGACATCTGTGACCGTGCTGGTTCAGTTGCTGTACCCGTGATTAAGGTTTTATGAAAGTAAAAGTGGGAGCAACTATTCGTACAATTCAGTTCTGCTGGGTTTTGCTGATTTGAATGATTAATGCAAGGGGGAAAGCTTTGGAAAGTTGACTTTTGGTCCAACATTGCAAATCCAACCATGTTAGGGTCAGAAACCAAAAGGGTTACCATATAGTGGCATTGTCGACAGTGCGAAGATTTAGTAATGGCAGCTCAGGATATCACTTGTAGCTCAACAGAGGCTAATGCTTATGAAAAAGCAATGTATTACAGAACTCTTGATTGGCCAATATTATTGTGGCAGTATTTTGTGGGATGTTACCGATGACAGAGTGGGGATAAATCTGGGAATTGCAAGAAAGTTCCATTGCAACCATAACCCATTCATGAAACTTCCAAAATATATATGTACCTGACTGGTATCAGTTGAAGAAAAGATGCATATCGCTAGTTGATTACGTGACATTAGTGCCAGATAGAATATCATCTTTCCATGCATTTTTATGCAAATTGATTGGTGGGGGTTTTGCTGGCATGCAGACTTGTATGCTGCAATCATGTTGAGCAGAAACCCAGGGCGTGATGCAGTGGTTAGCATTGCTGCCTCACGACGCCGAGATCCCAGGTTCGGTTCTGGGTCACTGTCCGTATGCAGTTTGCACGTTCTCTCCATGTTTGCATGGGTTTCACCCCCACAACTCAAAGATGTGCAGATCAAGTGGATTGGCTGAGGTATTCTATTGAGATTATAGTGCATGAGGGTATAATACAGATGTGACCAGACAAAGATGGGCAAAATGTGTCTGCCCTATAGGCAAAACGTTAGTTCAGATTGACCAGCTGTTGTAGATTTATATATTTATTTTTGAAAATTATTTTATTGAGGTATTTATATCATAAATTTTAACACAAAACAATGGACAACCACACACCCCAAAACCAGCTAACATGGCTTACTTAAACAACACCCCCAGCAAAAATTCACCACCCCTGCCACAAAGCGGCTGTCACCTCCGGGCAAGCCCTTCCATCGAACCCCTCAGGGCGAACCTAATTTTCTCAAGCCTGAGAAAGCTCCCCCACCACCACCTTGAACAGCAGATCCCCCAATTCTCCTGCCCCCTCGCCTGAATCGGTAAGACCTCACTCTTCCCCATGTTCAATTTATACCCCGAAAACCAACCAAATTCCTCAAGATCCAATGGGTCCGAAATATACAACAAATCGTCCGCACAATACGAGACCCTATGTTCCACCCCCCCCCCCCCCCCCGCACTATCCCCTGCCAGTCCCTCGACACTCTCAACGCAATCACCAGTGGCTCTATTGCCAAGGCAAAGAGCAGTGGAGAGCGTGGATGTCCCTGCCTCGTCCCCCCATACAGTCTAAAATAGCCTAACCTCACCCGATTTGTCCGCATGCTCGCCACCGGTGCCTGGTACAGCAGTCGGACCCAGTCCACAAGACCTGACCCAAACTGCCCCAGGACCTCCCACAGATAGTCCCACTACACCGATCGAAGGCTGTTTCCTCATCCATGAGGACCACCACCTCCAAATCCTGTCCCTCGGGGGGGCATCATTATCACATTTAATAATCTCCTAATATTGGCTGCCTGATGCCTGCCCTTCATGAACCCTGTCTGGTCTTCCCCTATCGCCCCTGGCACACTGTCCTCAATTCTCGAGGCCAAGATCTTGGCCAATAACTTGGCGTCCATATTTAATAGTAAGGTCGGCCTAAAAGACCCACACTGCTCCGGATCTTTATCCTGTTTTAAAATCAGGGAGATCAAAGCCTGCGATGGCGTCAGGGGGGAGCAATTCCCCCGCCCCCTCGCCTCGTTGAACGCCCTCCCCAACAAGGGCCTCAGGACCCCCGAGAACTTGAGCTCTCCTGGATATCCGACCGGGCCTGGGGCCTTGCCCGACTGCATCGCCTCCAACCCCTCCATCACTTCAACCAGCCCAATGGGGGCTCCTCGCCCCTCTACAAACTGCCTCATCCTCTCCACCCCAGTTGGGGGTTCCGACATACAGCCTGCTGTAAAAATCCCTGAACACCCCATTCACCCCATCGGGTCCAAAACCGAGTCCGAGTCTCCTCCTCCTCCCTCGCACCTCCCCCAGCCTTCCCTTTCCTGATCTCCTTCGCTGCCTCCTGCTTCCTCCATTGATGCGCCAACATCCTGCTCGCCTTCTCCCCGTACTCGTAAACCACTCACTCGCCCTCAGCTGCCCAACCACTTTCCCCTTGGATAAAAGCCCAAGCTCCATCTGCAGCTTCTGCCGCCTCCGGTGCCACCGAATATCTCCTGTCCACCTGTAAGATCTCCTCCACTCGCCTCTCCATCTCCAGCCGCTCCGCCTTCTCCCTGTGTGCCCGTATCGAGATAAACTCTCCCCTCACTACCGCCTTCAATGCCTCCCACAATGGGGCCGCCGAAACCTCCCCTGTCATTCAGCTCCACATACCCCTGAATGGCCTTCCCCACCCGCTCACCAACCTCCTCGTCTGACAAAAACCCCACATCCAGCTTCCACTGTGGGCACTGGCTCCCTCCCCTATTTACCCGCAAAGTCCACCCAATACGGAGCATGATCCGACACAACAATCGCTGAATACTCCACGTCAACCAGCAGTATCAAATCCACTCATGCCAAGAAATTGCATTATTTCCCTTTGTGATGAGGGTATTGGAAACTCCTCAATAACTGTTGTCTTCACATCCTGTGTGACCATTCGACCCTGTCCGTTTGTATGGCCAAGGAAAGTGACTTGGGCCTTTCCAAATTCACTTTTGGCTAGGTTTATTACTAAACCCGCCTCCTGAAGTCGATCGAATAACTCCATCAGATGTTTCAAATGTTCTGTCCATGTCTGGCTGAAAATTACCAGATCGTCGATGTATACTGCACAATTGGGTAATCCTGAAACAACTTTGTTAGTTAACCGTTGAAATGTGGCTGGGACGTTTTTCATGCCAAATGGCATAACTTTGAATTGGTATATACCATATGGAGCCACAAAAGCGGAAATCTCCTTCGCCCATTTGGATAAAGGTACCTTTAAGTAAATCCAGTTTGGAAATAAAAGCTGATTGTCCCACTTTCTTAATGCAATCCTCCAAACGTGGGATAGGATAAGAATCCGTTCTTGGAACTGCATTAATCTTTCTTTAGTCCACACACAACCGTTGGGTACCGTCTGGTTTTGGTACCATCACTATGGGTGAGCTCCATTGGCTGCAACCCACTTCAATTATGCCATTTTTAAGCATACTCTCAATCTCTTTGTTAACCTGTGCCAATTTTAAAGGGTTAAGTCTATATGGATGTTGTTTGATTGGAACAGCCTTTCCCACATCTACATCATGTATAGCCAGTTTAGTGCTTCCCAATTTATCTCCACAAACTTGCCCATGTGATATCAATAACTCTTTCAGGTCAGTTCGCTTTTCCTCTGGAAGGTAACTCAACAATTTATCCCAATTTTAAAAAACATCCTGGTTTTCCAATTTAATTTGAGGTATGTCAAATTCAAAGTCATCTGGATTTGGTTCATCACTTTGAGTTAGAATCATTAAAACCTCCTCCTTTTTCTGTCTTTCCCTTTCAAAGTACCTTTTAAGCATATTCACATGACACACTCGGTGAGTTTTCCTTCTATCTGGCGTTTTTAACCACATAATTCACCTCACTTAATTTCCTTTCAATCTGATAAGGTCCACAAAACCTTTTAAAGGTTCACCTACCACTGGTAACAGTAGTAAAACTTTATCCCCACTGGCAAAACTACGAACTTCGGATTTCTTGTCCGCTACCCGTTTCATCACATTTTGTGCAACTTTTAAATGTTGTCTCGCCAATTCACCCGCTCTATTTACTCGTTCCCTAAAATTTGACATGTAATCCAATAATGTAATTTCCGATTTCTCACTCACCAATTTTTCCTCAATCAATTTAAATGGTCCTCTTACCTGATGACCAAAAATTAGTTCAAAACGACTGAATCAGGTTGATTCATTAGATGCATCCCTAATTGCAAACAGTAAGAATGGAATTCCTTTATCTCAATCCTCTGGATAATCGTTACAATAAGCCTTCAACATTGTCTTTACTGTCTGATGCCACCTTTCTAACGCTCCCTGCGATTCTGGATGGTACGCTGTTGATTTAAATTGTTTTATTCCTAAACTATCCATAACTCCTTTGAATAACCTCGAGGTAAAATTTGATTCTTGATCCGATTGTATTTTTGTGGGTAGTCCATATCTAGTAAAGAATTTAAGTAACTCCTCCACAATCTTTTTAGCTGTAATATTACGTACAGGAATGGCCTCTGGAAATCTAGTAGATACATCCATTATCGATATTGATTCACACTCTTCGTTTTAGGAAGCGGTCCTACGCAATCAATTAGAACCCTTGTAAAAGGTTCCTCAAATGCTGGAATGGGTATTAAGGGTGCTGGTTTTATCACTGCTTGAGGTTTCCCTATCACTTGACATGTGTGACATGATTTTTTTTTTTTTAATAAACATTTTATTGAGGTATTTCTTTGGCATTGTAACAGCAACAATATAAACAATGTACATAAAAATATTAACATAGTGCAAATACCGCCTCCCTCTCCCACAGGTCCCACCATTACTTAACCCCCTACTCTACTCTTTTTTTTTAAAATTAAATATTTTATTGAAAATTTTTGGTCAACCAACACAGTACATTGTGCATCCTTTACACAATATTATAACAACACAAATAACAATGACCTATTTTATAAACAAAAAATGAATAAATAATAAATAACAAAAATGAAAACTAGCCCTAATTGGCAACTGCCTTGTCACAAGTAACACTCTCCAAAAATATAATTTAACAGTCCAATATATAATTATCTGTAGCAACGACCTATACATACTATACAGTATATATTATCAACCCTGAGAGTCCTTCTGGTTCCTCCCTCCCCCCCCCCCCCCCCCCCCCCCCCCCCCGATCCTGGGCTGCTGCTGCTGCCTTTTTCCCATTCCGTCTATCTTTCTGCGAGGTATTCGACGAATGGTTGCCACCGCCTGGTGAACCTTTGAGCCGACCCCCTTAGGACGAACTTAATCCGCTCTAGCTTTATAAACCCCGCCATGTCATTTATCCAAGTCTCCACCCCCGGGGGCTTGGCTTCTTTCCACATTAGCAATATCCTGCGCCGGGCTACTAGGGACGCAAAGGCCAAAACATCGGCCCCTCTCGCCTCCTGCACTCCCGGCTCTTGTGCAACCCCAAATATAGCCAACCCCCAGCTTGGTTCGACCCGGACTCCTACTACTTTTGAAAGCACCTTTGTCACCCCCATCCAAAACCCCTGTAGTGCCGGGCATGACCAAAACATATGGGTATGATTCGCTGGGCTCCTCGCACACCTATCCTCCACCCCAAAAAATTTACTGAGCCGTGCTCCAGTCATATGCGCCCTGTGTAATACCTTAAACTGAATCAGGCTTAGCCTGGCACACGAGGACGACGAGTTTACCCTGCTTAGGGCATCTGCCCACAGCCCCTCCTCGATCTCCTCCCCCAGCTCTTCTTCCCATTTCCCTTAGTTCATCTACCATAGTCTCCCCTTCGTCCCTCATTTCCCTATATATATCTGACACCTTACCATCCCCCACCCATGTCTTTGAGATCACTCTGTCCTGCACCTCTTGTGTCGGGAGCTGCGGGAATTCCCTCACCTGTTGCCTCGCAAAAGCCCTCAGTTGCATATACCTGAATGCATTCCCTTGGGGCAACCCATATTTCTCGGTCAGTGCTCCCAGACTCGCGAACTTCCCATCCACAAACAGATCTTTCAGTTGCGTTATTCCTGCTCTTTGCCACATTCCATATCCCCCATCCATTCCCCCCGGGGCAAACCTATGGTTGTTTCTTATCGGGGACCCCCCTAAGGCTCCAGTCTTTCCCCTATGCCGTCTCCACAGTCCCCAAATCTTCAGTGTAGCCACCACCACCGGGCTTGTGGTGTAGTTCCTCGGTGAGAACGGCAATGGGGCTGTCACCATAGCCTGTAGGCTAGTCCCCCTACAGGATGCCCTCTCTAATCTCTTCCACGCCGCTCCCTCTTCCTCCCATCCACTTACTCACCATTGAAATATTAGCGGCCCAATAATACTCACTTAGGCTCGGTAGTGCCAGCCCCCCCTATCCCTGCTACGCTGTAAGAATCCCTTCCTCACTCTCGGGGTCTTCCCGGCCCACACAAAACCCATGATGCTCTTTTCAATCCTTTTAAAAAAAGCCTTCGTGATCACCACCGGGAGGCACTGAAACACAAAGAGGAATCTCGGGAGGACCACCATCTTAACCGCCTGCACCTTCCCTGCCATTGACAGGGATACCATATCCCATCTCTTGAAATCCTCCTCCATCTGTTCCACCAACCGCGTTAAATTTAACCTATGCAATGTGCCCCAATTCTTAGCTATCTGGATCCCCAGGTAACGAAAGTCCCTTGTTACCTTCCTCAACGGTAGGTCCTCTATTTCTCTACTCTGCTCCCCTGGATGCACCACAAACAACTCCCTTTTCCCCATGTTCAATTTATACCCTGAAAAATCCCCAAACTCCCCAAGTATCCGCATTATTTCTGGCATCCCCTCCGCCGGGTCCGCCACGTATAGTAGCAAATCGTCCGCATACAAAGATACCCGGTGTTCTTCTCCTCCCCTAAGTACTCCCCTCCACTTCTTGGAACCCCTCAACGCTATCTCCAGGGGCTCAATCGCCAGTGCAAACAATAATGGGGACAGAGGGCATCCCTGCCTTGTCCCTCTATGGAGCCGAAAATATGCAGATCCCCGTCCATTCGTGACCACGCTCGCCACTGGGGCCCTATACAACAGCTGCACCCATCTAACATACCCCTCTCCAAAACCAAATCTCTTCAACACCTCCCACAAATAATCCCACTCCACTCTATCAAATGCTTTCTCGGCATCCATCGCCACTACTATCTCCGTTTCTCCCTCTGGTGGGGCCATCATCATTACCCCTAACAACCTCCGTATATTCGTGTTCAGCTGTCTCCCCTTCACAAACCCAGTTTGGTCCTCGTGGACCACCCCCGGGACACATTCCTCTATTCTCATTGCCATTACCTTGGCCAGGACCTTGGCATCTACATTTAGGAGGGAAATAGGTCTATAGGACCCGCATTGTAGCGGGTCCTTTTCCTTCTTTAAGAGAAGCGATATCGTTGCTTCAGACATAGTTGGGGGCAGTTGTCCCCTTTCCTTTGCCTCATTAAAGGTCCTCGTCAGTACCGGGGCGAGCAAGTCCACATATTTTCTATAGAATTCGACTGGGAATCCATCCGGTCCCGGGGCCTTTCCCGCCTGCATGCTCCTAATTCCTTTCACCACTTCTTCTACCTCGATCTGTGCTCCCAGTCCCACCCTTTCCTGCTCTTCCACCTTGGGAAATTCCAGCCGATCCAAGAAGCCCATCATTCTCTCCCTCCCATCCGGGGGTTGAGCTTCATATAATTTTTTATAAAATGTCTTGAACACTCCATTCACTCTCTCCGCTCCCCGCTCCATCTCCTTCCTCATCCCTCACTCCCCCTATTTCCCTCGCTGCTCCCCTTTTCCTCAATTGGTGTGCCAGCAACCTGCTCGCCTTCTCCCCATATTGGTACTGTACACCCTGTGCCTTCCTCCATTGTGCCTCTGCAGTGCCCGTAGTCAGCAAGTCAAATTCTACATGTAGCCTTTGCCTTTCCCTGTACAGTCCCTCCTCCGGTGCTTCCGCATATGGTCTGTCCACCCTCAAAAGTTCTTGCAGCAACCGCTCCCGTTCCTTACTCTCCTGCTTCCCTTTATGTGCCCTTATTGATATCAGCTCCCCTCTAACCACCGCCTTCAACGCCTCCCAGACCACTCCCACCTGGACCTCCCCATTATCATTGAGTTCCAAGTACTTTTCAATGCACCCCCTCACCCTTAGACACACCCCCTCATCTGCCATTAGTCCCATGTCCATTCTCCAGGGTGGGCGCCCTCCTGTTTCCTCCCCTATCTCCAAGTCCACCCAGTGTGGAGCGTGATCCGAAATGGCTATAGCCGTATACTCCGTTCCCCTCACCTTCGGGATCAATGCCCTACCCAGCACAAAAAAGTCTATTCGCGAGTAGACTTTGTGGACATAGGAGAAAAACGAGAACTCCTTACTCCGAGGTCTGCTAAATCTCCACGGGTCTACACCTCCCATCTGCTCCATAAAATCTTTAAGTACCTTGGCTGCTGCCGGCCTCCTTCCAGTCCTGGACTTCGACCTATCCAGCCCTGGTTCCAACACCGTATTAAAATCTCTCCCCATTATCAGCTTTCCCATCTCTAGGTCCGGAATGCGTCCTAGCATCCGCCTCATAAAATTGGCATCATCCCAGTTCGGGGCATATACGTTTACCAAAACCACCGTCTCCCCCTGTAGTTTGCCACTCACCATCACGTATCTGCCCCCGTTATCCACCACTATAGTCTTTGCCTCGAACATTACCCGCTTCCCCACTAATATAGCCACCCCCCTGTTTTTCGCATCTAGCCCCGAATGGAACACCTGCCCCACCCATCCTTTGCGTAGCCTAACCTGGTCTATCAGTTTCAGGTGCGTTTCCTGTAACATAACCACATCTGCCTTAAGTTTCTTAAGGTGTGCGAGTACCCGTGCCCTCTTTATCGGCCCGTTCAGCCCTCTCACGTTCCACGTGATCAGCCGAGTTGGGGGGCTTCCTACCCCCCCCCCCTTGTCGATTAGCCATCACCTTTTTCCAGCTCCTCACCCGGTTCCCACGCAGCTGTATCTCCCCCAGGCGGTGCCCCCCCGCCCATCCTCTCCCATACCAGCTCCCCCCTCTCCCCAGCAGCAGCAACCCAGTAATTCCCCCCTCCCACCCTCCCCTGCTAGCGTAATTACTCCCCCCATGTTGCTCCCAGAAGTCAGCAAACTCTGGCTGACCTCGGCTTCCCCCCGTGACCTCGGCTCGCACCGTGCGACGCCCCCTCCTTCCTGCTTCTCTATTCCCGCCATGATTATCATAGCGCGGGAACCAAGCCCGCACTTCTCCCTTGGCCCCGCCCCCAATGGCCAACGCCCCATCTCCTCCACCTCCCCTCCTTCCCCCATCACCACCTGTGGGAGAGAGAAAAGTTACCACATCGCAGGATTAGTATATAAAACCCCTCTTTGCCCCCCACATTCGCCCCACCACTTTGTTCGAACGTTCTTTTTAATAACCCGCTCATTCCAGTTTTTCTTCCACAATAAAAGTCCACGTTTCATCCGCCGTCTCAAAGTAGTGGTGCCTCCCTCGATATGTGACCCACAGTCTTGCCGGTTGCAGCATTCCAAATTTTATCTTCTTTTTATGCAGCACCGCCTTGGCCCGATTAAAGCTCGCCCTCCTTCTCGCCACCTCCGCACTCCAGTCTTGATAAACGCGGATCACCGCGTTCTCCCATTTACTGCTCTGAGTTTTCTTCGCCCATCTAAGGACCATTTCTCTATCCTTAAAACGGAGGAATCTCACCACTATGGCTCTGGGAATTTCTCCTGCTCTCGGTCCTCGCGCCATCACTCGGTATGCTCCCTCCACCTCCAACGGACCCGCCGGGGCCTCCGCTCCCATTAACGAGTGCAGCATCGTGCTCACATATGCCCCGACGTCCGCTCCCTCCACACCTTCAGGAAGACCAAGAATCCTCAGGTTGTTCCTCCTTGCGTTGTTCTCCAGTGCCTCCAACCTTTCCACACATCGTTTCTGATGTGCCTCCTGCGTCTCCGTCTTCACCACCAGGCCCTGTATATCGTCCCCATTCTCGGCTGCCTTTGCCTTCACGACCCGAAGCTCCCGCTCCTGGGTCTTTTGTTCCTCCTTTAGCCCTTCGATCGCCTGTAGTATCGGGGCCAACAGCTCTTTCTTCATTTCCTTTTTGATCTCTTCCACACAGCGTTTCAAGAACTCTTGTTATTCAGGGCCCCATGTTAAACTGCCACCTTCCGACGCCATCTTGGTTTTTGCTTGCCTTCCTTGCCGCTGTTCTAAAGGATCCACTGCAATCTGGCCACTCTCTCCTCCTTTTTCCATCCGTATCCAGGGGGGATTCCCTTCTGGTTTACTGCACAGTGTTTTTAGCCGTCAAAATTGCCGTTGGGGCTCCTATCAAGAGCCCAAAAGTCCGTTTCACAGGGAGCTGCCGAAACGTGCGACTCAGCTGGTCATCGCCGCACCCGGAAGACCATGTGTGACATGATTGACAAAATTTAACTACATCTTTATGTAGTCCAGGCCAAGAAAAATGTTTCTGGATTTTAGCTTGAGTTTTCCTTATTGCCAAATGACCTCCCACTGGTACCTCATGTGCAACTCGCAACACCTCCTTTCTATACCCTACCGGCAATACTACTTGATGAACTTCTGCCCACTTTTCATCCGCCTGCATATGTAAAGGTCTCAATTTTCTCATCAAGACATTACTTTTAAGGTAATAACACTCTGGTATACACTCAGATTCCTCTTCCGTATATGCTTTCTGATACATCCGTTTTATTTCTACATCTTTCTGTTGTAACTCCGCCAATTTTCCTGAACTAAAAATATCCGCCTCAACCGTCACCTGTTCTTTTCCAACCATCTGATCAAAAATCGTTTCTGATAATTGCACTTCACCTTTATCTTCACTCTCTGATTTCTCCTCTTGTCTTAACCTGTGACTTTGCGATCTAGTTACTACACAATCCGGATAAATCCCAGGATATTCGTCCTTCAACACTTCATTTGTCTGATTTTCCACTGGCCTATCCACCACAGTAGTCATCACTCCCACCTGCGATCCAGCTATATCAATACCCAAGGTAAACTGTATTCCTGGACAAGATAGTTTCTCTATTACTCCTTTTAACACCACCACTCTTCACTGGACTTTCCAACCTTACCTTATATAATGGAACACTATTCCTCTCACCCTGAATTCCACATATTACCACTTTTTCTGGCAACATTCTTCCCAAACTACATAACTCCTCATCTCTTACCATTAAAGATTGACTAGCTCCCGTATCTCTTAAAATTGTGACTTCTTAACCTGCTCCTCCTGATACACATGAGTAAACTTTACCCACAAGTAAATTCTTCTGGCACCTTCTTACCAATCACCTCTTGATCAGGCTGTACAATCTTTTGCACCTCCTTCGCTTCACTTGGGCTTTCCTTTACCACTTTCACAAACCCCACTGTCTTATCTTGTTTTACCATATCAGCCTTCCCAGTGCTTTTCTTCAACCACCAACACTGACTTTACATGGCCTAGTTTATTACAGTGAAAACATTTGAGATTTTTCATGTCTCTTCCATCCTCCTGGATTTCTCTTTTAATCTGAGGTCCACACTCCTTATTATCTCCCATCAGATCACCTTTGCCTTTACCACTTGAGTATTTCTCATGTCCCCAGTTTCTATCCCTCACCGGCTGAAACTGATGTTGGAAACCAAGCTTTGATTTATGAACTAATTCATAATCATCTGCCATTTCTGCTGCTAATCCCGCAGGTTTAACCCTCTGCTCTTCCACATGAGTTCTCACTACATCAGGAATTGAATTTTTAAACTCCTCCAAAAGTATAATTTCTCTGAGAGCTTCATACGTTTGGTCTATTTTCAAAGCCCTTATCCACCTATCAAAATTACTCCGTTTGATCCTTTGTATATTTGTTTGACCAAATTCTTTCCTTAAATTTCTAAACCTTTGCCTGTAGGTTTCAGGCACGAGTTCATATGCACCGAAGATGGATTTTCATCCTCATATGTCCCAGATACCTCCTCCGGTAGTGATGCAAACACTTCACTCGCCCTACCTATCAGCTTTGTTTGAATCAGTAATACCCACATGTCTGTGGCCATTTCATTTATTTAGCCACCTTCTCAAATGAAATGAAAAAGGCTTCTACCTCCTTCTCATCAAACCTTGGCAATGCTTGGACATAGTTAAATAGATCCCCACCAAGCCTTTGACCATGACGCTCTTTCTCACTACCCTCATCACTATCATCCAACTGTACGTTTCCCTTTACGGCTGCCAATTTTAACGGACTGTCATGTTTCATGGCCATTTTCTGAAGTTCAAACTCTTTATCTTTTTTCCTGATCTGTATCTCCCTTTCTCTTTTTGTTCCGCTGGGGCTATTCTTTCTTTTCTTCTTTCTTCTCTCCCTCTTTTTCCTCTCTATCTCTTTCGTATTCAAGCTGCTTTAATTCTTTCTCATGTTCCATTTGATTAAGTTGTAACTGAATTTTTGCCATTTCCAATGAGTCAAAGTGTATCTCAGGCAACTTTAAATGCTTAGCCACCGCCATAATTACCTCATCTTTTTGCATTTTGTCAGGCAATGTTTTTGCCAAATCTAACAGTCTGCTTTTAGTCTCTGTCCGTAAGGTACTGCGTGTGACCGTCTCCACCCCCAAAACCTTCAGAGCCTCTGAAAGAGCCATTGTCCACAGCACACTCCCCACTTAAACTGGAATACCGCACCTGAAAAGCAACCAAAATCTGCTCGCCCCTCACTGTCTTTAAGTTCACTAAGCCAATCCAATAGATAGAGTTTTATCCCTCTCGAGCCCCCAATTTGTTATGAGCCAGGGTTTAGAGAACCCCAAAGTGTATCATGGAATTCACCTGATCCACAACTTTTAATAGATTGTGGTATGGGGAGCGCACAGCCCACTCTACAGGTGTGGTGCAGCAGAAATGGAAAAGTATTTTTTAAAGCAAAGCAATGTTTATTCTATCAACTCAAGTGAACCTTTTTAAAACATAGTGAACATCTTAGCAACCATCAATTCAAATACAACCCCCAAAGAATACAACACTGAGTAATCCTTAATAACTTCCCAAACAACATCCAGAGACAAAAGAAACACCTTTTAACAAAGCACATTAGGTTTACATTCACTACTGAGAACATTTATAATTCTGAATTCACCAAATGATCAAGAGATAGTCTTTTCATGGCAGAGAGATCAACAGTACACCTGCTCTGTCTGGCTTCAGCTCCAACACTGAAAACGAAACTAAAACACACCCTGCAGCAAACAGACTAAAACTAAAGTTAAAAAGCTGACAGACAGCCCAGCTCCACCCACACTCTGACATCACTGATAAACACCCATTTCTTAAAGGTACATTTCTTACACACCTATTTCTTAAAGGTACTCTCACATGACAGAAGAACGGAAATTCCTTCGCCCTCGGCCTCCCAAACCTCCACGGATCCAACCCCCCATGTGCTCCATAAACCCCCTTCGCCACTGCTGACACCCTCCCTGACCTCAAACCCGACCAGTCCAGCCATGGATCCAGAACTATATTAAAATCTCCCCATTATCAACCCGTGCGAGTCCAAATCCGGGAACTTCCCCAGCACCCGCTTCATGAACTCCACATCGTCCCAGTAGGGAGCATAAATATTCACCAGCACCACCGGCATCCCCTCCAATTTCCCACTCACCATCACATACCTCTCCCCAGAGTCAGCCACGATATTCCCCACTTTAAATGCCACCCGGTTGTTGATCAAAATTGGCACACCACTCGCTTTGGAATCTAATTTTGAATGGAATACCTGCCCTACCCATCCTTTCCTCAATTTAGTCTGACGCACCACCTTCAGGTG
The DNA here is from genome assembly GCF_047496885.1 of Scyliorhinus torazame. Lineage (NCBI taxonomy): Eukaryota > Metazoa > Chordata > Chondrichthyes > Carcharhiniformes > Scyliorhinidae > Scyliorhinus > Scyliorhinus torazame. The sequence goes on from NC_092707.1 coordinate 137,599,443, forward strand.
TGTTTCCTGCACCAGAGCTACATCCGCCTTTAGACTCTTTACATGTGCGAACACACGGGCCCTCTTGACCGGCCCATTCAACCCTCTTGCATTCCATGTGATCAGCCTGGTCGGAGGGCAACCCCCCCAACCCCAGCCGATCAATCATACCCCTCCTGAGCCAGCCTCCAGCTCGGGTGCCCACCGCCATCGACCCCATACCAAGAACCCTCCCCTGTCAGTGTTTCTCCTCCTCTTCTTCCTCCCCCTCTTTCCCCTCCACCCCCCCCCCCCCCATATATACACACACACACACAATAACAATCCCAACCCCCATCAACACACTAGCCACCTGCTCACCCCCTACTGCGCTTCCGTGAACTGGCCCACCCAGTTAGCCTGGCAGCCCCCGGCACGTAGCACCCCCCCCCCCCTGCTCAACCACTATCCTGGTGCAAACAAAACAAACAACACCAACCCAAACAGACAGAAAAGACAAACCTGCTATATCCCACATAAAATATCAGAGCAATGGCCCTAACATTTGTATTACAAAAACAAACCCAAAGGAACAGAAAGCGAGCAGCTCCTCGAAAGTCCAATGTCCTCCTCCCAGTTCATTGTCAAATACCATTGCCTTCTCCAGCTTTCCAAAGTAAAGCTCACGACCAATGTAGGTCATCCACAGGCACGCCGGGTACAGCATACCAAATTTCACCCCCCTTTTTGAAGAGGGCCACCTTCACCTTGTTGAAGCCTGCTCTCCTCTTAGCCAGCTCTGCACCCTGGTCCTGATACACACGCAGCTCACGGCCCTCCCAGACACATCGCCTTGTCTGCCTCGCCCACCTTGGGATCCACTCCTTGTCCAGGAACCGGTACAGGCGCACCACCATCGCCCTCGGCGGCTCGTTCCCATGCGGTTTCCTCGTCAGCGCCCTGTGAGCCCACTTCCAACGGTTGTTCAAATACCCCCTCTCCCAGCAACGTCTCGAACATCCGAGCCACGAACGTGCCAACGCCCGCTCCCTCGCGGCCCACCGATCCACAAATTCTGCCTGCGGGACTGGTTTTCCAGATCTTCCACCTTCTGCAGCCATCTCTGATTGTCCTTCATCACTGCCAACTCGGCCGCCATCGAGGCAAGCTGCTTCTCGTGCTCCCACACCATCTCCTTCACCTTCTGGATCGCCTGGCTCTGGGCCTCCAGCCTCGTTTCCAGGCGGTCGATCCCCGCCTTTATCGATCCACCACCCTAGCCGGGTCTTCCAAATTCTCCTTCCTCTGCTGGGTGAACTTCTCGTTCAGGAAGCCCACCAGCTGCTCCGTCGACCATTGAGAGGGCAGGGCCAATCCCTGACCCTCCACCAACTTCACCTGTGTCGCAGGCACAACTTCAACTGCTCCTTTTTAGACCACTTCTGGTCCAGGAATCCATCCACCGGTGGAACAAACACTCCTACCACCCCTCCTGCACCTTTTTCAATCAACATATCCACCTGTTAGCTGGGGGAAAGGCCCAAAAATACTACCACGAGCAGGAGCCACCAAATATGCAAGCACTCACACCATGGTCACCACCGGAGGTCCCAGCTGTTGTAGATTTATTGATGATTGATCGTAAAATAGCCATGTCATTAACCAATGGTGACGGACAGTCTTTAATTTATGGTGAGTAGGGAGGTTAGCAAAGATCCTGAAATAAAACCTGCTTCCCAAGGTAAGTAAAGGCCTTTTATTTGTGATACAGAAAACATTTAAATATGTTCTTTAATTTAGAAAAATACCCCTATGGGATAAAATGTCTGTCCCTCGAAAGCTAAATTGAGAATTCAACATTTATTTAGTATGAACGGAACTGCTGTGTTTTAAACTGAAGCTTAACTTTTGAACATCTCCAGGGTCTCCTTCATGTTGAAACTACTGAAGGAATACGATTTGAATGCCATCTGCAGAGGTTTTTGAAAAGAATGCTTTGAGCAATAAATGTAATATGAAAGGACAGTGTTTATGTGAAGTACTGTTGAATTTGTTAATTCTGACTCCAGATTTTGTGGTTTCTTTGATTCTGCAGCTGCTGTTTCATGGGGCAATACCAGCTGCAAAGAGATTTCCACTCTTGTGTACTGCAGCATTTCTAGATTGGCATCACTGTTCTGCATGCGGGTCAACATATCGATGAGTGATTATTCCTGAGCTGAGGAATGCAGTACAGAATCCTCTTTCCTTGTGAAATTTGTGGCAGTCATGTTGTTTGTGAGGCTTGATGTGGGTCAGTTGAATTGTGTGATCCGTTACTATATTGTCCTGAACCAAAAAGAATAAGAGTCTTTAGTAACCTGTGCCATGACCTACATTTGGGTGAAATGCATTTACTGATTTGGAGTTTTACGCTTGCTATTGATATTAAATTAGGCAGATCAGTCACTGGCTGGAGAATAAGCTGCAGTCCTAGTTTAATGTGCTTTTAAAAGAAAGGTCTTGGTGAGTTTGAGAATAGTGTTTAAGTAGGAATCATGCAATTTTCATGATCTGATCCAAATTTTGACTGCAACATGTTTATGTAAATATGAACATTCCTAAATTTTCTATTTACATTTTGAGCATTTTACATTCAATATTATTGCCCGGGCAGAAAATTGTCAACATATCCATGGATATTTAGCACTTGTGTGTTTGATGTAAAATTTGGTTCATGTGGTATCTCATTTGAGCATATTTTTGTTGTGGCACGTTTCTGATATAAACTGCTTTATTACTCCTTCTGCTATCCTCGTGGACAATTCCTACATTTATTAAATTCTGGTTGGGTCCAGTTGGAAGTGTTCTTTTTCAAACTTATGATTCTTGGCCTTGGTTATTGGGCTTCTTTTTCAGTCATATAGCTGCGGGAGGAAATGCTTCTTTTATGGGTGTTGTAAATTCTGCCACAGCAGTTGAACCTGCAGTTCATGCGGTTGAACAAAATAAAACCACTGCTCAAAGCTTACCAGCAGTCAGCCAGAGTCCAGGTAGCAGAATAGTTAGCACTGCTGCCTCACCGCTCCAGGGGTCCCAGGTTCAATTCCAGCCTTGGGTGACTCTCTGGAGATTGTGCATTCTCCCCGTGTCTGCGTGGGTTTCTTCTGGGTGCTCCGGTTTCCTCCCACAGTCCAAAGATGTACAGGTTAGATAGATTGGCCATGCTAAATTGTCCCTTAGTGTCAAAAAAAAAAGTTAGGTTGGGTTACTGAGTTACGGGATAGGATGGGGGCGTGTGCCTAGATCGGGTGCTCTTTCAGAGGGTTAGTACAGATTTGATGGGCCAAATGGCCTCCTTTGTAGGGATTCTATGGTCCACTCTCTACCTTGCAACTGGCTGAGTTTGCCACGTGGTTACAGAAGAGAAAGCCCTGTTCACTTTGTTAAATTGTGGTAATTTGATGGTCAAATTGCATAGTTAATTTAAAAAAAAATTTTTTACATTTAAAAAAAATAAAAAATAAAAAAATAAAAAATTTAGAGTACTCAATTCATTTTTCCAATTAAGGGGCAATTTAGCGTGGCCAATCCACCTAACCTGCTCATCTTTGGGTTGTGGGGGTGAAACCCACGCAGACACGGGGAGAATGTGCAAACTCCACACGGACAGTGACCCAGAGCCGGCATCGAACCTGGGACCTCGGCACCGTGAGGCAGCAATGCTAGCCACTGCGCCACCGTGCTGCCCTCGCATAGTTAATAAATAAAGTTCATCCTTAATATATAAAAATAACTAAGTTTAAAATACAGTATGGACACAAATGGGAGCATTAAAGTAACAATAGAATTAAAACTAATGACAGTTGAATATGAAATACACAAGTAACAGCAACAACTGATGACATCAGTAATGGATTTAAATAAGATGAATAATAACACACTACAACATGGGGGATAGATAGAATGGACTATTTCCTTGGGTGGATGTAGCTGTTACAAGGGGGCATAACTATAAGGTTCGGGGTGAGAGTTATAGGAGGGATGTTCGAGGTAGGTTCTTTACTCGGAGAGTGGTTAGGGTGTGGAATGGACTGCCTGCTGTGATAGTGGAGTCGGACACTTTAGGAACTTTCAAGCGGTTATTGGATAGGCACATGGAGCACACCAGAATGATAGGGAGTGGGATAACTTGATCTTGGTTTCGGACAAAGCTCGGCACAACATTGAGGGCCGAAGGGCCTGTTCTGTGCTGTACTGTTCTATGTTATAACATTTTCCTCCCCCATTAACATAGAACATACAGTGCAGAAGGAGGCCATTCGGCCCATTGAGTCTGCACCGACCACTTAAGCCCTCCCTTCCACCCTATCCCCGTAACCCAATAACCCCTTCTAACCTTTTTGGACGCCAAGTGCAATTTAGCATGCCCAATCCACCTACCCTGCACGTCTTTGGACAGTGGGAAGAAACCGGAGCACCCGGAGGAAACCCACGCAGACACAGAATTTACAGTGCAGAAGGAGGCCATTTGGACCATCGAGTCTGCACCGGCTCTTGGAAAGAGCACCCCACCCAAGGTCCACACCTCCACCCTATCCCCATAACCCAGTAACCCCACCCAACCCTAAGGGCAATTTTGGACACTATGGGCAATTTAGCATGGCCAATCCACCTAACCTGCACCTCTTTAGACTGTGGGAGGAACCCGGAGGAAACCCACGCACACACTGGGAGGATGTGCAGACTCCGCACAGACAGTGACCCAAGCCGGAATCGAACCTGGCACCCTGGAGCTGTGAAGCAACTGTGCCATCCACAATGCTACCGTGCTGCCCTATAAGGGGGGAGACACTGGGAGAGCGTGCAGACTCCGCACAGACAGTGACCCAGCGGGGAATTGAACCTGGGACCCTGGTGCTGTGAAGCCACAGTGCTATCCACTTGTGCTACCGTGCTGCCCAGAAATGCAAATTAAAGACAGAAACGCAATAAAACTAATGCTTTAATTGTACCTCGGTCTTTCAGAAGCCTTGCTACTGTGCTGTGAAATGCGCAATATTATTGATGACTCCGTCAACTCTGGTGATACTTGACTTAGGTTGAGTATTTGAGCATGAGCGTCCTCTCCTGAAGTCGCGTCCATTGGAAGTCCTGTTACAACAGGAATCACTTGTTAAATTTTCGCAAAAGAATTTCCTTCTGTTGTGCTATCTGGAACATTTGCTGTCTCCAAGTAATGGTGATGATGTGGAGATGCCGGCGTTGGACTGGGGTGAGCACAGTAAGAAGTCTTACAACACCAGGTTAAAGTCCAACAGATTTGTTTCAAAGCACTAGCATTCGGAGCACTGCTCCTTCCTCGGGTGAATGAAGAGGTATGTTCCAGAAACATACATATATAGACAAAGTCAAAGATGCAAGATGATACTTTGAATGTGAGCATTTGCAGGTAATTAAGTCTTTACAGATCCAGAGAGAGGAGTAATCCCAGGCTAAAGAGATGTGAATTGTCTCAAGCCAGGACAGTTGGTAGGATTTCGCAATCCCAGGCCAGATGGTGGGGGGGTGAATGTAATGCGACATGAGTCCAAGGTCCCGGTTGAGACCGTACTCGTGTGCGGAACCTGGCTATAAGTTTCTGCTCGGCGTTCTGCGTTGTCTTGCGTCCTGCAGGCTGCCTTGGAAAACGCTTACCTGAAGATCAGAGGCTGAATGCTCTTGACTGCTGAAGTTCCCCAACTGGAAGGGAACATTCCTGCCTGGCGATTGTCACGTGATGCCTGTTCATCCATTGTTGCAGTGTCTGCATGGTCTCGCCAATGTACCACGCTTCGTGACATGCTTTCCTGCAGCGTATGAGGTAGACAATGTTGGCCGTGCAGGTAATTAAGTCTTTACAGATCCAGACACAGGTGCTTCATTCACCTGAGGAAGGAGCAGTGCTCCGAAAGCTAGTGATTTGAAACCCACCTGTTGGACTTTAATCTGGTGTTGTAAGACTTCATACTGTGCTCACCCCAGTCCAACGCCGGCATCTCCACATCATGGCTATTTATCCAGAATTAAGCATCAACCCTCATAAATTACCTACACTCCAGGGATCCTCCAAAATCAAAACATGTTCCATTAGTGAAATATCTGTAAACAAGTAACTGGTTACTTCACTTTTATGACCCCTTAATCATAGCTTTAGCAGACATACTGCCTGTATATATCTTCAAACCAGGATTTAATAACATTTCTGCAATAAATATAATATCTAACCATTTCCTCCACTCATCACACTAATGATGCCCATGATATATACTTCTCACCACTTACAATGTGCTACACAGTGACTAAAAACCTGTGACCCATGAAAAGACTTGCAAAATGCACACCAATTCTCGACTAAGGATGATCAGGCCTTGTCCACGAATGTAATGATGCTAGTGACACCTGACAGTAGTCCTCCAGCTTTGGACAGGACCAAAACATATGAACGTGGTTTGCGGTCGTTACCCCCCCCCCCCCCCAACGTTCACACACATCTTCTACCCCCCTCAAAGAGCCGGCTCATCCTCGCACTTGTGAGCTGTGCTCTATATACCACCTTCAGTTGTATCAGCCCCAACCTCTCACACAAGGTGGAGGCGTTCACCCTCCAGAGCACCTCACACCAGAACCCCTCCTCCATATCCTCTCCCAACTCTTTCTCCCACTTTGCCTTGATCCCTTCCAGCGGTGCCTCCTCTTCCAAAGTATCCCCGTTAACCACCGATACTACCCCCTTCTACAATACCCCTGTCGTCAGCGCCACCTCCAGCAATGTGAAAGCCGGCTCTACTGGGAAGCTCTGTAACCCCTTTCTGGCAAAGTCTCGAACCTGCATTTATCTAAATATTTCCCCCTGCTCCAGCCCATACTTTGCTCCCAGCTCCTTCAATCCTGCAAACCGACTCCCAAGAAACAAATCTTTTAGTGTCCTAATTCCTTTCTCCTCCCATCTCAAAATTTCCATCCCCCTTCCCTGGCTCGCATCTATGGTTCCCCCGAATCGGCATTTCCCTTGACCCTGCCCTCAGCCTGGTGCTGCCGAAACTGCCTCAATTCTCAACGATGCTATTGCGACCGGACTCCGAGTATTTTCTTGGGGCCGTCGGGAGTGCGCTGTTGCTCGCGCCTTCAATCCCAACCCCTTACACAAACTCTCCTCCATTCTGACCAACTGGGAGTCAACTCCTCTGACCCAGTTCCATACCGTCTCCACATTCGCCGCCCAGTAATAATATATCAGGTTCAGAAGACCCAAACGACTTGCCTGCCTTTCTCTCTGTAGTAGCACCTTTCTAATGCTGGCCACCTCCCCTCCCCATATGAACGAGGTAATCATCCCTTCAATCTCTCTAAAAATGCCTTTGGCAGGAAAATCGGCAGGCATTGGAAAATAAACAGAAATCGCGGCAACACGTTCATTTTAACCGCCTGTACCCGATCCGCCAGTGACAGAGGGAGACCATCCCACCTTGCCAGATCAGCTTTCACCCTCCCCACCAAACTAGAAATGTTGTACCTACGGAGCCCCCACCCCCCCAATCCCGAGCAACCTGCACCCCCAGGTACCTAAAGTGAGTCCCTGCCCTACGGACTGGCAGCCCCCCCGGCCGAGACACCACAAAATAGTCACTCTTGTCTCGATTTAATTTATACCCCGAGAAAGAACCAAACACCCGAAGCAACTCTAGTATTCCCCCCCCCCCTCCCCAATCCCTTTCCATATCCCCAAACTTTTTTAAAAATAAATTTAGAGTACCCAATTCATTTTTTCCAATTAAGGGGCAATTTAGCGTGGCCAATCCACCCACTCTGCACATCTTTGGGTTGTGGGAGTGAAACCCACGCAAACACGGGGAGAATGTGCAAACTTTACACAGACAGTGGCCCAGAGCCGGGACCGAACCTGGGACCTCAGCGCCGTGAGGCTGCAGGGCTAACCTACTGCGCCACCGTGCTGCCCATCCCCAAACTTTGTAACGCGATAGCCAATGGCTCAATCGCGAGTGCAAATGCCAGGGAAGGACATAGGACATCCCAGCCTAGTCCCATGGTGGAGAGAAAGGTATTCTGAGCTGATGATATTTGTGTGGACACCCGCCCTCTGCTCCTTAGACAATAGCTTAATCCAGTCCACAAATCTTGGTCAAATCCCTAACCGCTCCAGAACTGCCTTCAATGCCCCCCGTTCTACCCGGTCAAACGCTTTCTCGGCGTCTAATGCCAAATGCACCTGTTTCCTTCCCCTCTGCCGGTGCGATAACCACGTTCAATACCTTCCTAATGTTCAAAAAGAGCTGCCTCCCTCTCGCCTTAGAGAGGCACTCCTCTAGCCTACCTGCCAGTACCTTCACCAATTTTCTTTGCAACAGGGAAATCAATACCTGCCCCAAAGTTTGTGGTAACACCACCTTCCCTATCGCCTCCTCAAACATCCCCACCATCAGTGGTACCAGCTTATCCTTGAATTTTTTATTATATTGCACCAGAAACCCATCCGGCCCTGCCACCTTCCCCGATTGCATCCTCCCAATCGCATCTTTTATCTCCTGCTCCACTATCGTCCCTCTAATGTAGCCCTGTCCCCCCCCCCCCTCCCCTAACCTTGGGTACTCCAGCCCATCGAGAAATTCTTGCATCTCCCGGTCTCCCCCAGGTGGCTCTGACCTGTACAACCTCTCATAGAATTCCTTAAAGACCTTGCTAATCTGATACAGAGCCACCACCAACTTCCCTGTCCTGTCCCACACCTGGACAATTTCTCTTATTGCCGCCTCCCTCTAGAGCTGACCTGCCAACATATGCCCCGCCTTCTTTCCATGTTAAATAACGTTAATCTTTAATATATAAAAACAACAATGTTTAAAATATAGTATGCACTCAAATGGGAGGCGCTAGCTAAACAACAGTAACGGTATAGAATTAGAACTAACGGCGGTTTAAATACAAACATACACGGGTAACAACAACACATGACATCACAGCACTTACATCAGCAATGGATTTAAATAAGAAGCATAATAATAACACGCTATAACCGAAAGCTTTGCTATTAATCATCTGGTTTAGTAGAACACAGCCATGAATTCAGTCCCTTTTTGGAAGAACTTTCTGAATTCCCAGAGCCTCCATTGAATCTAGACTCTTGAGGGACAGCATGTTGTTACAGCAAGTATGTTCTGTAGTAGGCATCATTTTGAGACTCTGTAAAACTTCCTCTTAGAGCACGTAATGCACATTGGAAGAGATTAGTTTTTGGTTAAATGGAAGTCTTTGAGGAGAGTTTGAAAAGTTGCAGATGAGTACTTTGTCACAATGTGCACCATTATGGTGAAAGATCAAAACTCAAATTCATTAAAACAGGCAGAGCTTTATTTAATTCTTCAACCTTGTAATAGGAAGGGGAGATGGGGACGAAAACCTGAGAGAAGACACTGGGAGATTTTCCACTTTTACAAAAAAGAAGCAAATTCTCATAAATTGACCTCAAAATCTGCAATGACGTTTATGAAATAGAAATGTTCATGACATTAGGACACCATGGAAAAAAATGAACTGAACTCTAATCATATCCCATGGTAATGATCTCAATTGAATAGCTATCAAAAGGTTAACCTGATCCAGTTCATTTCCCTTTTGAAGTACAGTGACAGTCTGGAAATCGCTTTCTCTTCTAATCAATCCTGATATTTGTTGATATGCTCTCGGTCTAGGATTCCAGCTGCCACAACCGTTGCCATGGTTTTGCTGGTCTTCTATCTTGTCTGTCCTTTGTGACACCGCCCATATATTTTATTCAGGATTGTTGGCAACACTTGGATCACATTTTCTTCCTATCTGACTGTTTAAACTGCAATCTAATTAATTATTTTCATTGAATTGAGGTTCATTTTTAAATGGCACATACTGGTGTCCATCTTTGATAAAAATTAGTGTGTAACTGACTCATCACAAATAGAATATTGCTTTGTTGTTAACAATGCTATCTGTCGAGCGGCACGGTAACACAGTGGTTTGCACTGCTGCCTCACAGTGCCGAGGACTCTGATTCAATCCCAGCCCTGGGTCACTGTCCGTGTGGAGTTTGCACATTCTCCCGTGTCTGTGTGGATCTCACACCCACAACCCAAAAGATGTGCAGGGTAAGTGGATTCGCTATGCTAAATTTCCCCGGGGGGGGGGGGAAGAAGATTGGGTACTTTAAATTTATTTTAATCTGTTAAACTACCATCAAGAATTTTAAAAATACCCATTACTTTGATATCGCTACATTAAAATGCACTCTACTCTTTGATCATAGATTCACCCAACTGACTGATCTACAGTGGGGCCCGACATCATATGGCTGCAAAAATGTTGCTGTGAGAGCAAATGCTTATCCGTTCTGACTGGGACTGCCGTTTTAATGTTCTCCATCTACTGTTAATTGGGTGGGGTTAGGTACTGGAACTTAATAAACCGTTTCCTGAAGTAATTCGGTTGGTGTTACCAGTCCAGAATCATTTCTGAAACTTAGCCACTGAAACATATTAAACTAACATAGCCGTGGGAATAGTTGGGATGTTTGAGCAGGTGCTGCCAGGCAAGCGTGCTGTTAGTCTAACTCAGGGTTTCCCAAACTTGATCAGCTTCTGAATTGTTTTGACCTCCCAACAGTACTGACATTACCCTTAAGAAACATTCTTACTGCATTGAAGACAGAAAGCACAAAAGAATTGTTTGTTTACGCAAAATAGGTGCAAACATACAACACAAATTTATAAAAGTATTTTCTGCTTATGTACACATTTCATTATTTTAAAATATAAATTTAGAGTACCCAATATTTTTTTTCCAATTAAGGGGCAATTTAGCGTGGTCAATCCAGCTTCCCGGCACATCTTTGGGTTGTGGGGGTGATACCCACGCAGACATGGGGAGGATGTACAAACACCACACAGTGACCCGGGTCCTCTGCACTAAGGCAGCAGTGCTAACCACTGCACCACCGTGCTGCCTTTTATCGATACATTTCTTATAATTACTCGTTCTCTTGTTCAGTCAATACTTAACCTTGTAGTAATTTTTAATTGGAGGAGTGATCTCTCTCCTCACTCCGGCTCCATCCTCTCATGAACAGTTCCCTCCTTCCCCGATCAGTAGAATCCCTACAGTGCAGCAGGAGGCCATTTGGCCCATCGAGTCTACACAGACCCTGTAACCCCACCTAACCTGTGGATGGGGCAATTTTACTTTGGCCAATCTTCCTAATCTGCACATCTTGGACTGCGGGAGGAAACCGAAGCACCCAGAGGAAACCCACGTAGATACGGGGAGAACATGAAAAATCCACAGAGCAGTCACCCAAGATCGGAATTGAACCAAGATCCCTGGTGCTGAGAGGCAAGAGAGAACCACTGTGCTGCAATTACATGTCTGCAGTGGTTCAAGAAGGCAACACACCACTGCCTCAAGGGCAATAACCGCTGGCCTAGAATCTATAGAATCCCTATATTGCAGAAGAAGGTCATTTGGCCCATCGAGTCTGCACCAATCCTACCTCTCCCTGCCCTATTCCTGGAACCTCGCCTAACCTTCGAACACAAAGGGGCAATTTAGCATGGCCAATCCGCCTAACCACATATTTGGACTGTGGGAGGAAACCAGAGCACCCAGCGGAAACCCAGGAAGACACTGCAGAACATGCAAACTTCACACGCTGGAATCAAACCCCCGTTCCCTGACGCTGAGAGGCAGCAGTGTTGACCATGTTCTACCATGCCGCCACAAAGTAGCGTGAAAATTGCCTTCAATTGGACAAGCTGGAAGGACAGCGTTTGTCAAATTTAAAATAGCCGACTGTGGAGTCCCTAGATGAACCCTGCAGAACCCAGTGTAGGGTATGCTAGTCTAACTGTACACCAATAAGTTTAATGTATTCACTCAGGGCTGTTATTGAACCCTGTTTTATTTTTACCTCCACATTTCTTTCAGAATTTAGTTAATCCTAGCTAAACTGCACTCTAGATGAACTGAGTGAGGTACTATATGGTTTTCCATTGAGCCAGCAGGATTACCATGGTAAAATGCTTCCTTTTCCAACCATGTTCAGACATTCCTGGAGATGCAGCTTAATTTACAAACTTGTTGAAGAGAAGCTGTCAGGCAAAATCAGACTATCTTTTTGGCTGCGATCACTTTCATGAACCATATTCACCCATTTGCAGTATGCAGTTGGTAAATATAATATCCATACCGTCACCAAAAGTTTAGTACAAGCTTTGTTGGGGGAAGAATTCTTGCAATGACTGGTATTTACAAATCACAAAACTGTTCCGGTCTCCCTTTGTTTTGCTTGGATTTAATATACATCTTCATTTATCTATATCTTGGATTCTCTCTCATCCCTCCACACTGATCAGTTGCCCACTTTTCCATGTCTGATTTGCTGAGCGTTTACAACATTTTCTGTGTTTAAATCTGATTTGGTACTCTCGACGCTTGTTGGTTAATTTGAAAATACTTTTGACCCTAGCCTATCCTGGTGCAGGTTCTCTTCAGTAGAAATAAACCACCCTTTCAGTTTCAAGATTTGGTAACATTACCCACGCCCTCAAACCCTGAACCAAGGGTATTGAGGCCAGTTTACAATGCGCCTTCCATTGCCCCAGTTAAAGTAGCTCACAATGAGGAATGCATCCCTCGAAGCTAGTCTTCCTAATTTGTGAATGTAGTTTATACCTTGCACTATAGTTGCTGTTCCATTGTTTCTTTTAACTCTTGAGGGATCAGTCTTTCTGAAGATTTACTTTTTGCATGTTGTACTGCATAGTCTGAACCAATTGGTGCCACTTCAGTGACTGGATCGTTTCAAGTTTGAATAATGTGAAACCAGGTGCCATCTTTTTATACAGACATGCAAAACAAAGATGTGGTAAGTTTGAAGTTGCTGAGTCATTCAGTATAGGTTTCAATTCATTTAAGGCCATGTTACACTGTAGAGCTTGCATGTGTTGGTGGTGGATTACCAGAGTGGTCTCGGAAGGAACAAGGCAGCAATTGGGCTACTTTTTAAAATTTAGAGTCAGGCAAGATCCTCTTTCAGGCTTGTCTTTGGTGTTTATCTGCATCCTGATTTTATTGGAATAGCAACATCAGAGATCAGATCATCCAATTTATGTAAAGTGCCTGAAACCTCACGAATAAGTTGCATCATTGCCATTATAGCCAATAACTTACTTAATGCTACAAAAAACATTTAAAACATTTGGCTTTCCAATTCTTAATCAGAGGCAGTCAATTTGATTTTATCATGCATTGTCACCTCTGGCCTATTTGTATCTTGGATAAGCAGCTCTGTGGCAATTAACTAACTGTTTTGCGTTTTAAAAAGTGCTACATGTTTTCTCCGTGTGGGCCAATGGCTTGATTTAGTGATCTGTGTGTGGTTTATGAAAAGGCAAGCAAATTGGTATAGTTGGGGGTAATTGTGGGTATTTCCTTCATTAAAATGTTTTTCTCTTAAAGCCAAACTATATTTTTGGCTGATCTAAGACATTAACTCTTTCTATCAGATCTACTGAGAATTTCTAGTTTTTTTTCCTGTTTTTATTTCGCATTTTGGTTGCATTTTATTCATAAGAGCTTTGAAAATGGCAAAATCTTCTCCTGTGTTGCGTGATTTTTAAAATATATATATATTTTATTCAAGATTTTTTGGCCAAACATAACAGTACGTAGTGTTTCATTTAAACAACAATAAAGCAATATAAATAACAGTGGCCAGTTTTAAACAAATAAATAATATATGAACAGAAACAAAAACCAAACTAAATGGCAACAGCCTTGTCAAAAATAAATACTCTCCAAAGATACAATCTAACAGTCCAATATACATTACCTAAAACAAGTGCCTATACGTATACAATAACATCCCTGAGAGTCCGTCCGATTACTCCCCCCCCCCCCCCCCCCCCCCCTCCTCCCCGGGTTGCTGCTGTTGTCTTCTTCTTTTCCATTCCCTCTATCTTTCTGTGAGGTAGTCGACGAACGGTTGCCACCGCCTGGTGAACCCTTGAGCCGAACCCCTTTAGTACAAACTTAATCCATTCTAACTTTATAAACCCTGCCATGTCGTTTAACCAGGTCTCCACACCCGGGGGTTTGGCTTCCTTCCACATTAACAATATCCTGCGCCGGGCTACTAGGGACGCAAAGGCCAAAACATCAGCCTCTCTCGCCTCCTGCACTCCCGGCTCCTCTGCAACCCCAAATATAGCCAACCCCCAGCTTGGTTCGACCTGGACCCCCACCACCTTCGAAAGCACCTTTGCCACCCCCACCCAAAACCCCTGTAGTGCCGGGCATGACCAGAACATGTGGGTGTGATTCGCTGGGCTTCTCGAGCATCTCGCACACCTATCCTCTATCCCAAAAAATGTACTAAGCCGTGCTCCAGTCATATGCGCCCTGTGTAGCACCTTAAATTGTATCAGGCTTAGCCTGGCACACGAGGACGATGAGTTTACCCTACGTAGGGCATCAGCCCACAGCCCCCCCTCAATCTCCTCCCCCAGCTCTTCCCATTTCCCTTTCAGCTCATCTACCATGATCTCCCCCTCATCCCTCATTTCCCTATATGTCCGACACCTTACCATCCCCCACCCATGTCTCTGAGATCACTCTATCCTGCACCTCCTGCGTCGGGAGCTGCGGGAATTCCCTCACCTGTTGCCTCGCAAAAGCCCTCAGTTGCATATACCGAAATGCATTCCCTTGGGGCAAGTGTTGCGTGATTTTAAACACCGATTGAAAATAAATTTAATCATAAACTAAGTTCCACATACTGCTGTAAACTTTCATTGTAAAATACATTCTGAATTCATTTAATCATGGATAGTGTGAATCCGTTTCAGGCTGATATTTGTAGAATTACAGAATGGATACAGCACAGAAGAGGTCATTCGGCCCATCATGAACAATTCAACTAGTCCCACTTCCCTGCCTTTCCTTGTAGCTCTAAAATGGCTTCACATATTTATCTAATTCCTATTTTAAAGCCACAATTGATCTGCTTCCACCATTCTCTGGCAGCACATTCCAGGTCCTGACCCACTGGCTGGATTTAAAGACGTTTTTCCTCGTGTCGCCCTTGATCCTTTTGCCACTCAGCTTAAATTGATACTCTCTGCCAGTGGGGATAGCTTTTCACTATTTACTCCATCCAGACCCATCATGACTTTTGAATACCTCTATCAAATATCCCCTCAACCTTCTCATCATTGTTAATAGCTCCCTTTTCTCCAACTATTCACTTGGTGAATCAAAGCTATGGTGAAAGAAGATAGGCTTGTATTGGGACTCTTATTTTACCTCGATAGTCCGGTTGATTGGAGGTGTCAAAAATCTGGCTTTATTGTTAATTATTAACTTGAATACACTTCAATGAGAACTGCATCAAAACTTAGAAATGAAATATCAAACAATACATAATGTCGAACACATGGCAAAAAGCATAAAACAAAAAGAAATCACTTTAACACAAACAAAGAGATAGATGATTCAAGAATTCAGCAACAAAGACCTCAACCACGAGGTCCTACTTTTAAGGGAATTCTATCTCTGGTTTAACCCCTCATTTACTCTCAATGGTTTCTAATTCTCAGCTGAGACCCACTGGTTTGTTCAAATGAATGTCTGTTACTTGGAGGATGATTCGTTAAACATTGGGCATTACTTAAGATTGACTGGTTCCTATCAAAACTAGCTCAGCATCTGTGTGTGCAGTCTCAGGAAAATTACTGGATATGTTTCTCACGTTCCATGATACATAGTTCGGCCTGGAGACCTTGCTGCAACTGATTAGTTGATTAGACCAAGAACATTCTTGGTACTGAATACACTGGAATACAATGGCTAGTTCATTATGTGAAACAATGACTGGATTCCCACAGTCAAGTCACCTTTAATAATTTTTCCTCTCAGCTACATGCATTCAACTAGCACCTAAAACTATGAATAAATCAATACTCTTATCAACTTGTGATCTTCTGTTAACATTTCAATTTTTAAAAACTGAATATCTGTACTTTTAATGGAAGCTGCTTATATAACTGTCACACTAATTATGCTTCAATGTAGTATGGTTCATATAATTAAACTGCACATAAGTACATGAGATGCTTTCTATTTCCGGTTGAATTTGTTACACTTCAATGATCTTCATTAGGTTGTGCACCTCAGATAGTGTTGAGGTTTTGAAACAAAATGCCTTTCCGGAACTGTATTACTAAGAATGGACGTGGCTTGTTTGCATTCTAGATAACTTAAAGTTAATTTTTTAACCTTATTTAAGAAGGAAATCACTGAACATAACAAACAAAATGTCTCGTGGTTTTGGTCCGCTCTTTTCGAAGGAAGTATGGCTATGTGGTCTTGAATCAAATTTTAAACATGTTGCTCAGTATGCACAGAAGCACAATAATGCAACAAGGAAATGTTGTACCACAAATGAGTACTGAGTTCAGACTGTAATGACATAAGGAAAGTGTTGAGTCAACTCTGGTGCTTTCCTTTTATAAACTGAAAATAAACAGCCATGATAAGCATCAGTTGTATTCATTATTAATAACTAGCTGTGTGCATATTGGCAGGCTTACTAGTAGCAAAACAGTTTTAAAAAAAAGTGTTTCCTTAATTTACTGTGGAAGCCTATTTGTGTAGCTGTTTCATGTTATTTGTAGCAGTCTTTTACTGTTGAGTTGAAGGCTGCCTGACTAAATTTGGTCCCATCACATGTCCGTTCCATTGCCATGGCTGCCTATTTTCACCTCTGAAACAATGTTCAACTCTACCTGCCCCAGCTCATCTGCAGAAACTCTTGTTTCATGCATTGTTGCCTCTTGACTGACAGCTCCAACAAACTGTTTGTTGGTGGATCACGTCATACTTTCCATGAACTTGAAGTCACTGAAAACTCTGCCCGTGTGCTTGCTCAGTGACCTACTTTGGCTCTCTATCAAGCAATGTCTTGATTTTAAAATTTACATCCTTTTTAAATTCCTGTATAGTCTTGCCCACAATACCGTTAATCTCCTCCATCGCCAAAACTGACATGGATGTTTTAAATCCAATGCAGGCCTCTTGAGCATCCCCAATTTTAATCATCCAACCATAGGTCATGCTTTCAGTTGACCAGGCCCCAAGATCTGGTGTTTTCCTTCTCTCTGCTGCTCTTTCTTTCCTTCTTTAAAGCATTCCTTAAAACATCTGATCTAATACCTCCTTGTGTGGCGCTATTATAATTTTGTTTTATAATGCTCCTGTGAAGTCCCTTCGGATGTTTGATTATTTTAAAGGTGCTATATAAATAGAAGTTGACTCATGAAAATTGCAATGAACTAAGCTTGTGCTTAGATTGCAGTTTAAAGCTGAACTTTGGCAAATTCATTTGATTCTTTGCTTTTGGTCTTGATGGATCTGTACTTAATATATTTATGTGTCGCCGCACTATAAATTTGATCGACAGGACTTGAGACTGAGTTTCTTCGGGTAAAGTAAATTGTAGCTTTATTTGTGTCAGTTTTAAAGTCTACTGATCAAGTCAATTAAATGCGAGTAAAAATTTAGAAAGTTAGTTTGTCCAACGCAAATACAGATGGTCGAGTTGAATTCAAAATGTAATTCAGTTTGTGGTCATTTCTTTAGATCAAAATGCACAATACAAAACTGAAATGGAACAAAATGGCGGTTTGCAAAGCTAAAGCAAAAAGAATAGATTTCAAAGGTTAGGTTAAAGATGATTCCGGAATGGGAAAGAAGGTTCTCTCACGGTCTCTTAAGGAGATCATAATCTTTAAGGTTCTGTCCCCTTTCTGGCTGTGATTGGGTTTAAATAATTATAATTCATCTAATTCGACCAAAATGTCTGTCTATCAAGTTTTAAGAGATAATGTGGCATGAAAGAATTTCTGTATGTTTCCATAAAATGGTGTGATCAAAACACCTGTTTCCCACAATGTCTTCTAGAATTTTTGCCCAGTAGTGATAATAATGAGTTTATTCTGCAGTGTGGCCTTGCAGTGTATAGTCAGTTTTCAAACTGACTTCCTTATCTGATCTTTTCCCATGCTCTCAGCATTTTCTGCTGTCATGGTTAATATATGACTTTTAATAGTATAATGTCACTAAATCATTTCTTCCTTTAAACTTTATTACCTATAAGAAAAGTAGATTTCTATCAGATCTGTATGTGCCAGCGGTTATTTCGGACCCTTTTTGAAAGAGAGCTTGCAAGAGAAATAGCTGGGTGTTTTTTCATTCAATTTATTGCTGAAAGTTGAAAAAATTATTTGTAGTAGTCTTGAAACCTGTCAAATTGATTTCTTACATCGCTGGATGATACTATTTTGTATCATGACCCAAATGCACTGAACCAGGTTTGCACCTTGAACAGGCAGCAAAGACAATCGTTCATCAGGCTAGGCAACCACAAAAAAGTGAGCCTTTGCTGTCGTTAGCTGTTCTGCTAGGTACCTGGTCATCAACAGCACAGGATCTGTGAATTAATAGGGTCTTAAGGTAAAAAAAAACTTTAGATGCTGTTTGTCATTTGTTTCAGTTTTGGGATTTTCGGTGAACATAGAGATGCAGTTTCACTGACAAAATTGAGAACTGTTTTGAAAACCTAATATGACTAGGATGGAACGTTAAAATAATTCGAACTGGTAGCTTGCCCAACTAGAAAATCAGCTTCACTCTGTTATGGAAGAAAAAGATTCAGTCCTCTGGCATAGAATCCAGAGAAGACGGGTGAAATAATACTTGGAAACGAATGGAGATGCCAACCCTAAACCACTATTATCTTGTTTAAATTAACCCCTTGTATTGATGTCCTGAAACATCATGCCATCTTATTCCAGTTATGATTGTGTATCAGTTCTTGCCAGTGCTGCTTTGAATCTAGCCAATGGGAGGAACTAAAACATGTTGGCTGCCTAGGGATTTTCTAACTTGATGTGTAGATTAAAAGCACAGTTTAAAATGTTTCCATATCTGTGTTTGTAGATTGCAGAAATATGGCATCGTCTGGGCAGCTAATTTGACAACTGGGTTTTGTAATAACCAGTTACCTTTTTCTCACTGTAGATCTTGGTACAATATGGTGAGAAGTGCAGAACTTCTGAAGAACTCCTGCCTTTATTGGAGATCTATCGGATTTCTATCCAGAGCTACACAAGCGCAAGGCCTTACCTGACGACGGAGTGTGCTCATATTAATTTTGTACTTAATCGATTAGCAGTGTAAGTATTTTACAGAATTTTTCTCTGAAAATGGAGCTGTGTTTTCAGTATAGTAATTACGCTTGGGATAATTTATCCTTTACCACCTTGACTGAATAGCTAATTTTGTGGGCCATAATTAGTTTTGATGGCTTGCAGAAAGATTTGTGTTGGACAAGTATCATCAATAACACTGCTAAATGGATGTCGGGTGCTACATAGCATAGTTAGAGGAAATTAACTACCTATATTAATAAGTGAAATATCTAAAACCACCTAAATGCATTAGTAAGGTTTGTGATATTTTGGAAAGACAAACAGCATGCTGTCAGCGGTTCAGTTGCTTGATCATGCGTTATATCAAAATTGTTTTTTGGCCAGTTTGCTGTTCGAATACCTTGTGGCTCCTGATACTTTCCAGTTATATTGCAGAGTAAATTACACTTGTAAGCTTCTTAGTTATATTGGTAGCAAAATAAACATGCTTTCTTTTCAGAAGGGATTCAGAGATGTGTTTTGGTTTCTTTCAACAGGTGTCACATCTTCAGTTCAAAAATTCTGAACCTGTATTAAGGAGCTATCTCACTCATGTTTTTAACCCTGTTTAAAATTTTAGGAGTTGTTTTGAACTACTATTATCACTATCTGAAAAAGAGGTCCCACAAGAAGTATGGCAGCAGCTGCAACAGACATTGCAGGTGAGTGATCAGTTGGAAATGGCAGAGTTTTTGTTAAAAATCTAATGTTTGGGATTTGCACTGGTTCTAATTGTGGCTCTAATTTCAGTAAGCTATGGAGTTTTCATCTATCGTTGATGTATGGATGCTCATTTTTAGAAGGAACTTTTCATTTTTAAGTGTGCTTAATGTCTTCTGAAGTTTATTAATTGAAATGGGGATTGAAAGACCAACAAGACTAAACAAGATAATAAAAGCAAAATAACGTGGGTACTGGAAATTTGAAGTAAAAGGATTGCTGGAAATATTCAGCAAGTCTGGCAGCAGCAATGGAGAGAGAAACAGTGTTAATGTTTCAAGTCCAATATGACATCTTCTGAACATTCATATTGGATACAATGTTTACTGTTTTTGTTTGGACTAAACAAGCCGCTTGCCTTGTTTTTGGAGCTTTGGTGCAGGCATTTGCCGTGTGCCAAATGCAACAACGCTACACACACCCAATGAGCTGAATTAACCAGCCATATTACCTTGCTGGTGTCAATTAAAGAAAAATTCTTGGACCGGACACGGCCTGCTTTTTGAGTAGGAGCCATGGGCTATGATCTTCATTCTCCTGAACAGGCAGATAGGATCTTCGTCTAGCTACTGATCTGAAGGGTAGCAACTCCAATGATTGTAGCACTATTAGCAGGACTGTTCGGTCTCGCCAGCTTAGGTCATGTACTCCGAATAGAATAGAAGAAGACATAGGAGCGGAATTAGGCCACTCGGCCCATCGAGTCTGCTCCGTCATTCAATCATGGCTGATATTTTTCTCATTCTCCAGTCTCCCTCCCCATAACCCCTGATTCCCTTATTAATCAAGAACCTATCTCTGTCTTAAAGACACTCGGTGATTTGGCCTCCACATCCTTCTGCGGCAAAGAGTTCCACAGATTCACAACCCTCTGGCTGAAGAAATTCCACCTCATCTCTGTTTTGAAGGATCATTCCTTTATTTTGAGATTGTGTCCTCTGGTTCTAGTTTTTCCAACAAGTGGAAGCATCCTCTCCATGCCCACTCTATCCAGGCAGCACAGTACCCTGTAAGTTCAATAAGATCCCCCCACATCCTTCTAAATTCAACGAGTACAGACCCAGAGTCCTCAACTGTTCCTCATACGACTAGCTCTTCATTCCAGTAATCATTCTTGTGAACCTCCTCTGGACCCTTTCCAAGGCCAGCACATCTTTCTTTAGATACGGGGCCCAGAACTGCTCACAATACTCCAAATGGGCTCTCACCAGAGCCTTATCCAGCCTCCGAATTACATTCCTGCTCTTGTATTCTAGCCCTTGACATGAATGCTAACATTGTATTTGCCTTCCTAACTGCTGACTGAACCTGCACTTTAACCTTAAGAGAATCTTGAACAAGGACCCCCAAGTCCCTTTGTGCTTCTGATTTCCTAAGCCTTTCCCCATTTAGAAAATAGTCTGTGCCTCCACTCCTCCTTCCAAAGTGCATAACCTCACACTTTTCCACATTGTATTCCATCTGCCACTCCTTTGCCCACTCTCCTAACCTGTCCAAGTCCTTCTGCAGCCCCCCTGTTTCCTCAATACTACATGTCCCTCTACAGATCTTTGTATAATCTGCAAATTTAGCAACAGTGCCTCCAGTTCCTCCTTCCAGATCACTGAAGAAAGCTTGAACCCATAAGCTTCTGGCTTTTGCATATACTACCATATTGAGGCTGGAGTTCTGCAAATGTTAATGTGGAGCTTTTCCTTACAAAACCTTATTCATGAACTGATGAATTTTGCCCAGAGGGACATGGTTGAGTTGCTTTTCGGCTTATCTGTTAAGCACTTTGCATACAGACTAAAAACAATAAAATTGGGGGTTGGAGTACGGAAATATTTTTCCATTTATTTGTTTTGACAAATGTTGTACTGTCTCATTCGTGCATCTGTTAATTCAGCAGATAGTAGCTATTATGCATAACTTGGCTAGGCGATGCAGAACAATTTCCCCAGGTTTGATCCCCCAACTATGATTTTGACCAACGCAGCAGTCATAGAACTGCAGTTGGATTTGATATCCCACTCTTGATTGCAACTCAGAAACTCAGCTGGAAGTACAAATGTAAGGAGAGGACCTGGCTCATTTGTGGTGCTTCCTAATGTCAAATAACTTATTGGCACTGTGCTACTAAAAGTCGCACACCAATAATCGGTGACAAAGCAGTCGGAAATCAATACATATGAAACTCTATACAGCATCTGCAGGGAGAGAGACAAATATTGGCAGAAACTGACAGGAAAAGAGTGAGGAAATACTTTCCCAGAAATACTGTGTACCACAAAATATCATAGCTAAGCAGACTGATCCTTTATATAGCATGCCTCCACTGTTACTGAAATTGTGCATGTTTTGTTTTAAGATTGAGAGGTGATGATTCTCAAAGCTTTTACTCCGCTGAGTGGTTTTCAGACATGCCCCAGATCATTCTTTTCATTTGTGGCCCAGAACTTGTGTAATAAATGGAAAAATTGTTTCCACTTGAGAATATATTTGTAATGAGTAAAAGTTGTTCTGGGACATGCATCGTTTTTGGAAATATTTTGGACCAGATGGCAGATGTGTTTGCGGACATCTTTAACCTGTCCCTACTCCGCTCCGAGGTCCCCCCCGCCTGCTTCAAGAAGACCATCATCATACCAGTGCCAAAGAAGAACCAGGCAACGTGCTTCAGTGACTGCCGTCCCTGACATCAATCGTAATGAAGTGCTTCGAGAGGTTGGTCATGATGCGCATCAACTCCATACTACCAGGATGCCTAGCTCCACTGCAATTCATATACTGCCGCAACCAGCCCACAGCAAACGTCATCTCCCTGGCATGCACTCATCCCGAGAGCATCTCGACAACAAGGACTCCGACATCACACTCCGTTTATTGACTATACCTACGCCTTCAACACCATAATCCCAGCCAAGCTCAAAGCAAAGTTCCAAAACCTAGGACTTGACTTGGCTCCTCACTCTGCAACTGGATCCTCGACTTTCTGACCCACAGACCACAATCAGTAAGAATAAACAACACCACCTCCTCCACAATAGTCCTCAATACCGGGGCCCCACAAGACAGCGTACTTAGCCCCTACCATACTCCCTGTACACACATGACTGCGTGGCAAAATTTGGTTCCAACTCCATCTGCAAGTTTGCTGACGACACGACCATAGTGGATCGGATCTCGAATAACGACGAGTCAGAATACAGGAAGGAGATAGAGAACCTAGTGGAGTGGTGCAACGACAACAATCTATCCCTTAATGTCAGCAAAACGAAAGAGCTGGGTCATTGACTTCAGGAAGCAAAGTAATGTACACAACTCTGTCTGCATCAACAGAGCTGAGGTCGAGATGGTCAAATTCCTAGGAGTGCACATCGCAAAAAATATGCCCTGGTCCACCAACGTCAACAATACCACCAAGAAAGCACAACAGCACCTATACTTTCTCAGGAAACTAAGGATATTCGGCATGTCCACACTGACTCTTACCAACTTTTACAGATGCTTTATAGAAAGCATCCTATCTGGCTACATCACAACCTGGTATGGCAACTGCTCGGCCCAAGACCGTAAGAAACCACAGAATCGTAAACACAGCCCAGCGCATCACACAAACCTGCCTCCCATCCATTGACTCTATCGACACCTCCCGCTGCCTTGGGAAAGCGGGCAGCATAATCAAAGACCCCTCCCACCCGGCTTACTCGCTCTTCCAACCTCTTCCGTCGGACAGGAGATACAAAATTTGATTTGATTTATTATTGTCACATGTATTAGTATACAGTGAAAAGTATTGTTTCTTGAATGCAATGCAGACAACGCATACCGTACATAGGGAAGGAAGGAGAGACTACAGAATGTAATGTTACAGTCATAGGGTGTAGAGAAAAGATCAACTGATGGCAGTAGGGAAGAAGCTGTTCTTGAATCAGTTGGTACGTGACCACAAACACCTGACCTTCAAAAGTCTGAGAACACGCACAAACAGATTCAAAAATTGCTTCCCCGCTGTTACCAAACTCCTAAAAGACCCTCTTATAGACTGACCTGATTAATACTACACTTCTGTATGCTTCGTCTGATGCCGGTGTCTATATATTTACATTGTGGACCTTTGTGTTGCCCTTTTATGTATTTTCTTTTTATTTTATTTTATTTTCATGTACTAAATGATCTGTTTCAGTTGCTCGCAGAAAAATACTTTTCACTGTACCTTGGTACATGTGACCAACAAATCCAAATGTTCACCGTTCGGATTGACCCTTGCAGCCTGGTTGTAATTCACTCATGAATAAATTTACAAGGGGCCTTGCTGACACAGTAACACCAAGCTTGCACCTATTCAGCATCTTGTATCTGTACTCTTAAATTGTCACTGTCTTTTTGACAGGATTCTCATAATGCATTGCTGGAATTTGGACATAATGAACTGCAGGCACTTGTTGCTATCACTAGAGAGGGTGGTGCTTGGAAAAACCCAGTCCTACAATGCATTCTTTCCAAGCAACCGACAGAGACACAAGAAGAAGGTAAGCAATAATTTATCTTCACAGTGATTTCCTTTACACGACAATCCTTTTAAATCATTCTGCATGCAGGTTGAAACTGCACGAGAAATATGGGAATGGTTTATAGGCCCCAACAGTAGCCACACTAAGACGGTATACAGGAAGAAATAATGGGAACTTGTGAGAAAGTTACAGTGGTGATATTAATCTACATATAAATTGGACAAATCAGATTGGCAAAGGGTAACCTGGATAATGAATTCATAATTTTTTCGGGGCAGTTTATAAGAACAGCATATTTTCGCACCAACTAGAGTCCAGGCTGTACCGGATCCCGTAATGTGCAAGGAGATGGGATTAATTTATGACTTCATTATGAAGGCACCCCTAGGTAGCAATGATCCAATATGATTGCATTTCACATTCAGTTTGAGGGAGAGGGGAGTGGATCAAAGCCTAGTGTTTTAAGCAAGGTATTAAGACAGCTGGGGGCAGCCCGGTGGCACAGTGGTTAGCACTGCTGCCTCACGGCGCCGAGGTCCCAGGTTCGATCCCGGCTCTGGGTCATTGTCCATGTGGAGTTTGCACATTCTCCCCGTGTTTGTGTGGGTTTCGCTCCCACAACCCAAAGATGTGCAGCGTAGGTGGATTGGACATGTTAAATTGCCCCTTAATTGGAAAAAATTAATTGGATGCTCTTTAAAAAAAAAAAAAAAAAAAAAAATTTTAAATGAAGACAGAGCTGGCTAATGTGAACTGGGAAATTAGGTTAAGAGATGGGTCAATAGAAATACAGTGGCTGCCATTTAAGGAGATAGTTCATAATACTCAAAGATGCATTCTAGTGAGAAGGAAAGATTCCAAGGTAAGGACACCATCTGTGGCTCCTTAAAAAAAGTTAAAGATAATATCAAGTTGAAAGAAAAAGCATGTAATCTTCAAAGATCAGGTCACAAGATTTGGACAGAATGTAAAGAATAGCAGAGAATGACTAAAAGATTAAGGAGGGAGAAAGCTAGCTTGAAATATAAAAATAAATATTCAGAGTTTCTGTAGGTATTTACAAAGGAAAAGAGTAAGTGAAGTGAGCAGTGGTCCTCTAGAGATTGTTGGAGTCCTTCCTGTTGATTTTCCTCTGTTCCCATTTATTTTGTTTTATTTTTTATTTTGAGTCCAAAATAATGCAACTTTAAGCAGTGGACCAAGCTGAGGCAACCTGCTAGTCAGGACAGTGTGTTCTAGGATTTATATTCGGAGAGGAAAAGCCACATAAGAAGGGAAGAGGAGGGAGGGGGGTAACCCCCCACCCTGAAAATAAAAGCAAGCATAGCTGAAGCCAACAACGGGGGGGGGGGGGGGGGGGGGGGAGAGGAGAGAGAGAGATAGGGGGAGTACGCAAAGGAGAGGGGGCAAGAGGGGAGAGGGACCAATTAAAAGAAAGACAAAATAAATCCCTCTATACAATAAAGTAAATTAATGCGGGTAAGAAAAATGTGGTGTATGTGTGTATACAATTTTTATAAATATGAGAAATGGCAAGATTTCCAAAAAACATTTTTAATATTTGGAGAGGAAAATACAGACTTATCGGAGCTGAGAGAATGTTTTGAACCAGCTTTGGAGAAAGTTGATTTGATTGGCTGACTGGCATCTTCTCTCTCTCTCTCGAACAAAATTAGACAGCCTTGCCAGAGACAGCCCCCTCAAGCTTAGAAGGAAGCGGCATTGAAGCGAAAGCTTGAACTTCTGAAAGGCTAACTGGAAACCATCGTCATGCATTGGAGATCTTTTATTTGTGCTAAATTGACAAACCTGGTGACTGCAGTTTATTGGGCTCAGCCAAGGTCCTCCGGTATTTTAAAATAACATCTAATTTCACATGTGTTGCGACTGACTCCCGATCAGGTGGGGCTGGAATTGACTGCGCATAGCCCAGGGGGTCATGCCACAAGTGAGAATGGAGAATTAATGGAAAATGATGAAATGGTGGATGAATCGAACAGAGATTTTAATCTGTCTTCACTGTAGAGGATAGTAATAAGATCCAGCAATAATTGTGAATCAGAAGGTGAAAGGAGGGAAAACGATTACGAATTTCGGAAAAGGGTATTTAGAAAATTATTAGAACTAAAGTTGCTAAGATCCAGATCCTGATGGACTTCAGTCTTAAAAGAAGTGGCTGCTGAGATAGTAAAGGGATTGGTTTTAATTTTCAAACATTCCCTGGATGCTGTAACGGTCCCATCAGATTAGAAAATAGCGATTGTGACTATTCAATAAAGGAAAGGGACAAAAAGCAGGGAGTTACAGGCCAGTTATCTTAACATCTGTCTTGTGGAAATTGCTGAAATATATATATATTTTTTAATAAATATATTTTATTAAAATTTTTCGATCAAACAAAAATTTCCCATTTTACAACTTTGTAATAATATATACATTGATCGTTTTTAAAAATAAATAATATGCTAACTTAACGGCAACTGCCAACAACAAAATAAGAAACAACAGAAATAGTAACTAAAATAGTAACTTCGTAACATCTAATATAAATAACTAATATATAAACACACACATAAAACCCCTGAGGACCCAAATGAGCCCCTCCCCCCTGGGTTGCTGCTGCTACCTTTCCTATTTTCCCTTATCGCTCTGCGAGATAGTCGAGGAACGGTTGCCACCGCCTGGTGAACCCTTGAGCCGAACCTCTTAGTGCGTACTTTATCCGCTCCAATTTTATGAACCCTGCCATGTCATTGATCCAGGCCTCCACACCCGGGGGCTTAGCTTCTTTCCACATAAGTAGAATCCTTCGCCGGGCTACTAGGGACGCAAAGGCCAAAACATCGGCCTCTCTCGCCTCCTGCACTCCCAGCTCATCTGCAACCCCAAATATAGCCAACCCCCAGCCTGGTTCGACCCGGACCCCCACCACCTTTGAAATCACTTTTGCCACACCCACCCAGAACCCATGCAATACCGGACAGGACCAAAACATGTGGGTGTAGTTCGCCGGGCTTCCCGCGCATCTCCCGCACCTATCCTCCACTCCAAAAAATCTACTCAGCCTTGCTCCAGTCATATGCGCCCTGTGTAGAACCTTGAATTGTATCAGGTTGAGCCTGGCACACGAGGACGAAGAGTTAACCCTACTTAGGGCATCTGCCCACAGCCCCTCCTCAATCTCTTCCCCCAGCTCCTCCTCCCATTTTCCCTTCAGCTCCTCTACCATAGTCTCCCCCTCATCTCTCATTTCCCTATATATATATCTGACACCCTACCATCACCCACCCATGCCCCCGAAATCACACTGTCCTGGATCTCTTGCGCCGGGAGCTGCGGAAATTCCCTCACCTGTTGCCTCACAAATGCCCTCACTTGCATATAGCGAAATGCATTCCCAGGTGGCAACCCATATTTTTCTGTCAGTGCTCCCAGACTCGCGAACGTCCCGTCTAAGAACAAGTCCTTCAATTTCGCAATTCCTTCTCGCTGCCAAGATTTAAATCCCCCATCTATCCTTCCCGAGACGAACCTATGGTTGTTCCTTATCGGGGACCACACTGAGGCACCCGTCACTCCCTTATGTCGTCTCCACTGCCCCCAAATTTTCAGAGTTGCCACCGTCACTGTGTTTGTTGTGTATTTTTTCGGGGAGAATGGTAACGGCGCTGTCGCCAGTGCTTTTAGACTAGTTCCCCTACAGGACGCCATCTCCAGTCTTTTCCACGCCGCTCCTTCCCCTTCCCTCATCCACTTACATATCATTGACACGTTGGCGGCCCAATAATAATCACTTAGACTCGGCAGTGCCAGTCCCCCTCTGTCCCTACTGCGCTGCAGGAACCCCCTCTTTACTCTTGGGGTCTTTCCAGCCCACACAAAGCTCATAATACTCTTGTCCACCTTCTTAAAAAAGGCCTTTGTAATCAGTACAGGGAGGCACTGGAACACAAAAAGAAACCTCGGAAGGACCACCATTTTAACCGCCTGCACCCTGCCCGCCAATGACAGGGGCGCCATGGCCCACCTCCTAAAGTCCTCTTCCATCTGCTCTACCAGTCGTGCCAAGTTAAGCTTATGCAAAGTTCCCCAGCTCCTGGCCACCTGGATCCCTAAATACCGGAAATCTCTTGTTACCCTCCTCAACGGTAAATCGTCTATTCCCCTGCCCTGTTCCCCGGGGTGCATCACAAACAGTTCACTCTTCCCAATATTCAATTTATATCCTGAAAATTCTCAACTCCCTGAGTGTCTGCATTATCTCAGGCATCCCCTCCACTGGGTCCGCGACATACAACAACAAATCATCCGCGTATAATGACACCCGATGCTCTTCTCCTCCTCTAAGTACCCCCCTCCACTTCCTAGAGCCCCTCAGCGCTATGGCCAGTGACTCAATTGCCAACGCAAACAGTAACGGGGACAGGGGACATCCCTGTCTTGTACCCCTATATAGTCGGAAGTGGTCAGATCGTTGCCTATTTGTAATCACACTTGCCACCGGGGCCCTGTACAGGAGCTGAACCCATCTAACGAACCCCTCTCCAAATCCAAATCTCCTCAGTACTTCCCACAGGTAGTCCCACTCCACTCTTATCAAATGCTTTCTCTGCATCCATCGCCACCACTATCTCCGCCTCCCCCTCTGGTGGGGGCATCATCATCACCCCCAGCAGCCTCCGTATATTAGCATTCAATTGCCTCCCTTTAACAAACCCCGTTTGATCGTCATGCACCACCCCAGGGACACAGTCCTCTATCCTCGTTGCCATCACCTTGGCCAAAAGCTTGGCATCTAC
Organism: Scyliorhinus torazame; assembly: GCF_047496885.1. Taxonomy (NCBI): domain Eukaryota; kingdom Metazoa; phylum Chordata; class Chondrichthyes; order Carcharhiniformes; family Scyliorhinidae; genus Scyliorhinus; species Scyliorhinus torazame. Next base: position 137,628,726 of record NC_092707.1, read on the forward strand.
GTTCAAGAGGGAAATAGGCCTGTATGACCCGCACTGCAGCGGGTCTTTGTCTCTTTTCAGGATCAGCGATATCGTCGCCTCCGACATCGTCGGGGGTAGTGTCCCCCTTTCCCTAGCCTCATTAAAGGTTCTTGTCAGAAGTGGGGCCAGCAGGTCCACGTATTTCCTATAGAACTCCACCGGGAACCCATCCGGTCCCGGGGCCTTCCCTGCCTGCATGTTCCCAATTCCTTTTACCACCTCCTCCACCTCAATCTGCGCTCCCAGTCCTGTCATCTCCTGTTCCTCAACCTTCGGGAACTCCAGCTGGTCTAGGAAACGCATCATTCCCTCTTACCCTTCCGGGGGTTGAGCCTTGTATAGCCTCTCGTAAAATACCTTAAACACCCCGTTCACCCTCTCCGCTCCCCGTTCCATCTTTCCCTCCTCGTCTCTAACCCCTCCGATCTCTCTCGCCGCCCCCCTCTTCCTAAGTTGTTGGGCCAGCTCGCCTTCTCTCCATATTCATACTGCACTCCCTGTGCCTTCCTCCATTGTGCCTCCGCCTTACCCGTGGTCAACAAGTCACTGTCCGTGTGCAATCTCCGTCTTTCCCTGTATAGCCCTTCATCTGGAGCCTCCGCATATTGCCTATCCACCCTCAAAATCTCCCTCAACAATCTCTCCCTTTCTTTACCCTCTTGTTTCCCCTTATGGAGATCAGCTCCCCTCTAACCACCGCCTTCAGTGCCTCCCAGACCACTCCCACCTGGACCTCTCCGTCATCATTGATCTCTAGGTACCTTTCAATACATCCCCTCACCCTTACACATACCCCCTCGTCCGCCAACAGTCCCATATCTAATCTCCAGAGTGGGCGCTGTTCCTTTTCCTCTCCTACTTCCAGATCTACCCAATGTGGGGCATGATCTGAAATGGCTATAGCCGAATACTCCGTTCCTGCCACCTTCGGGATCAGCGCCCTTCCCAGGACAAAGAAGTCTATCCGGGAGTACACTTTGTGGACATGGGAGAAGAAGGAAAACTCTTTACTCCTTGGCCTAGTAAATCTCCAAGGATCCACTCCTCCCATCTGCTCCATAAAGCCCTTAAGCACCTTGGCCGCTGCCGGCCTCCTCCCGGTCCTAGATCTGGACCGGTCCAGCCCTGGGTCCAGCACAGTGTTGAAGTCCCCCCCCCCCCCCCCATTACCAACTTTCCCATCTCCAGGTCCAGGATGCGCCCCAACATATGATTAATAAAGTTCACGTCATCCCAGTTCGGGGCATATACATTCACCAGCACCACCGCCTCACCTTGCAATCTGCCACTCACCATCACGTATCTACCCCCACTGTCCGCCACTATGGTCTTCGCCTCAAACATTAACCGTTTCCCCACCAGTATTGCCACCCCTCTATTTTTCGCATCCAAGCCCGAGTGGAATACCTGTCCCACCCATCCTTTTCTTAATCTGACCTGATCCACCAGTTTCAGGTGTGTCTCCTGAAGCATGACCACGTCTGCCTTTAGCTTCTTTAGGTGCGCAAGTACCCTTGCCCTCTTAATTGGCCCGTTCAACCCTCTCACGTTCCACGTGATCAACCGGGTTGGGGGGCTCTTTACCCCCCTCGTCGACTAGCCATCCCCTTTTTTAGACCAGTTCCTCACCCGGTTCCCACGCATCCGCTTATCCCCCCGACGGCGCCCTCCCGTCCCGACCATCCCATCCCGTAACAGCTCCCCCTTCCCCTTAGCAGCGTCAACCCAGTTAACCCCCCCACCCCCCGCTAGATCCCTCTCTAGCTTAGTTGCTCCCCCCATATTGCTTCCGGAAGTCAGCAAACTCTGGCTGACCTCGGCTTCCCCTGTTTATCCTTAGCCTCCCATTATGTGAGGCCCCCTCCTTCCTGCGCCCTGTTTTCCCGCCACAATTTCTATAGCGTGGGAACAAAGCCTGCGCTTCCCCCTCGGCCCCGCCCCTGATGGCGCAGCTCCCTCTCTCCTTCCCCCTCCCCTTCCCCACCGGCACCCACATTTCTTCGTGTCCTCCCCCTTCGAGGGGAAAGAAAAATTTTCCCCCCATCTGATTCACAGTCCCTTACCACCACCTCACTACTTCATTTCAAACACTCTTTCTCCAATCTAGTCCAACTTCTCCTCTTCAATAAAATGTCCACGCCTCTTCTGCCGTCTCGAAGTAGTGGTGTTTACCCTGGTATGTAACCCACAGTCTTGCCGGCTGCAACATTCCGAACTTCACTTTCCTCTTGTGGAGCACCGCCTTGGCCCGATTGAAACTCTCCCTCCTTCTCGCCACCTCCACACTCCAATCCTGATACACTCGGATCACCGCGTTCTCCCACCTGCTGCTCCATGTCTTTTTCGCCCATCTCAGAACCATCTCCCTGTCCTTGTAGCGGTGGAACCTCACCACTATTGCTCGAGGTATTTCTCCTGCCTTTGGTCTTCTCACGAGGACTCGATACGCTCCCTCCACTTCCAGGGGGCCTGTCGGGGCCTCGGCTCCCATTAAGGTATGGAGCATCGTGCTCACATACGCCCCAACGTCGGCTCCCTCTGCCCCTTCGGGAAGACCCAAGATTCTTAAGTTCTTCCTCCTCGAGCTATTTTCCAGGGCTTCCAGTCTCTCCATACACCTCTTATGCAGTGCCTCGTGCGTCTCCGTCTTCACCACCAAGCCCTGTATCTCGTCCTCATTTTCGGCAGCTTTTGCCTTCACTCTACGGAGCTCCATCTCTTGGGTCTTCTGCGCCTCCTTTAACCCCTCAATCGCCTGCAGCATCGGCGCCAGCACCTCCTTCTTGAGCTCCTCCACACATCGCCGGAGGAACTCCTGCTGTTCCAGGCCCCATACCAACTGGCCTCCCTCCACCGCCATCTTGCTTCTCACTTCCCTTCTTTGCCGCTGCTCCAGAGGATCCTCCGCAATCTGGCCACTATTATCTCTTCTGTCCATTCACATCCGGGGGGACTCCCTTCCATGTCGCCTCACAGTGGGTTTAGCCTTCGAAAATTGACGTTGGGGCTCCCGATAAGAGCCCAAAAGTCCGTTAAAACGGGAGGTGCCGAAACGTGCGACTTAGCTGGTCATCGCCGCACCCAGAAGTCCTGAAATATATTTTTACGGAGTTTATAGCAAGGCACTTGGAAAATCTCAATACGATCACAAAGAGTCAAGCTGAATTTGTGAAAGGGAAATCGTGTTTGACTAATTTATTGGAGTTCTTTGAGGAAGTAACAAGCAATGTGGATAAAGGGATGTGGTGTACATGTATTTCCAGAAGGCTGTTGACAAGGTGTCACATCAAAGGTTACTAGACAAAATAACAGCTTATGGTGTAGGGGGTAACATTAGCATGGATTAGTTAGTTAACAGGAAATGTGAGGAGACACAAATGAGCAATTTTCAGGTTGGCCGGTTGTGATGAGTGAGTGCCACAGGAATCCGTGCTTGGGCCTCAACTACTTACAGTTTACCAGACCCCCTTATCTGGTGTCTCAAAATCTGGAAGGACCACGAGCCTGGTCTTGCCCAGGAAACAACAGTCCCCATCAAGTATTGTTTTCTATTACATCAGGTCATTGCATGCTCATCCCTTGCCCTTTGGGGAGGCAGTGGCATAGTGGTATTGTCGCTGGGCTAATAATCCAGTGAGCCAGGGTAATGTTCTGGGGACCTGGGTTCGAATCCCACCATGGCAGATAGTGAAATTTGAATTCAATAAAAAATCTGGAAATGGAAGTCTAAAGATGACCATGAAACTATTGTCGATGGTCGTAAAAACATATCTGGTTAACTAATTTCCTTCAGGAAATCTGGCCTACATGTGACTCCAGACCCACAGCAATGCGGTTGACTCTTAAATGCCCTTGGGGGGTGGGCAATAAAGGCTGACCCAGCCAGCGACGCTCGTATCCCATGAATGAATTTTAAAAAAGGATCCAGGATTAATGGCTGAAACTAGCCTGGTTGGTCCCGAGTTTCCTTTCCCTGTATATCAATGACTTGGATGAAGGGACCGAATATATGGTTGTTAAATTTGTTGATGACACTAAGATGGATAACGAAATAAATTATGAAGAGGACATTAGTGTACAAAGAGACTTGGATTAAAGGGCAGCACGGTGGCACAGTGGTTAGCACTGCTGCCTCACGCGCCAAGGACCCAGGGTTGATCCCGGGTCACTGTCCGTGTGAAGTTTGGATGCTCTCCCTGTGTCTGTGCGGGTCTCACACCCACAACCCAAAGATGGGCAGGGTAGGTGGATTGGTCACGCTAAATTGCCCCTTAATTGGAAAATAATAATTGGATATTCTAAATTTATTTGTCCACTTTGGCAGGAAAAGCAGACTATCTAATTTGGAGGGAGATTACAGAACCCGGTGGTACCGAGAGATCTGGGTGTTCCGGTACATGAATCCGGAAACGTTAGTATGCAGGTACATGATTTGGAAGACAAATGGAATATTATTGTTTAATGCAAGGGGAATGGAACATAAAAGTAAGGATGTTTTGCTACAGTTGCTCATGGCATTGGTGAAACTATTTCCAGCCTCCTGTTATGATGATTTGAAGATGTTTGGAAAATTGGATTATAAATGTAAGGGGCAAGAGTTAAACGCCTAGGATTAGTGTGTTTGACTGCAGTTGTCATGTTTTTTTTTAAGAATTCGTTTGCAGAGCCTGGGTGGTTTTAGCAGCCAGCTAGTGAAATTGACACAGGAATGTGTTTCAGTCTGGGCTGATGCACAGTGGATTGACTGGGGAGGTCCCTGTGGAGTTAATGTGCGTTTGCAGCATGCAGCGATAATGTATTTTCCAGCTTGAGAAGATGAGTTAATTGCTGGGTGGAATTCAGAGAGGCAGTGAGTTTGGAGAAGAAGCTTGGAGAGTAGAGGAGCTGAGTTCTAATCTGCCTGATTCTGGGGTCCACAATTCCTTCTAAGTAAGATAGTTTTACAAAAAAGGAACATTTTAAAGCAGAACAGTCTTATCTGAAGACGAGGAAAAGCCTGAAACAGCTTAGTTGAATCAGTTATTTGAAGACATTCAGCTCGAGTCTGAAGGGGTTCTAACTAGAGCCAAATCTGTTCTATAAAGCAAGTTGTATTTTATGCCCTGCTAATTTTACGGTGGATAAAGAACCGTTTTTTTTTTTTCTTGTTTAATGCGAAATTGTATAGTTATGTGGAGGGGTAATTGTAAGCTGTTTTTTTTCGGGTGTGAAGTTAAAAGTTTAGTATTGTATTCGTAAACTTTTGTTTGAAAAATACCAACGCCCTATTTTCTTTTAATGCAATCACTTCTGGAGTGAATCATTCTTTCTGCAGTATTAAAATAAACTAAAATATTGGGGTTTTGGTCCTAGCCACTGCTGGGGTCTGGTCTGGGATCGTTATACTGCGTACTGTTTTGGTCCCCTTAAAAAGAAAGGATGAGGGCGGCAGGGTGGCGCAGTGGTTAGCACTGCTGCCTCATGGCACAGAGGAACGGGATTCCATCCCGGCACCGGGTCACCGTCCGTCTGGAGTTCGTGCATTCTCCCCGTGTCTTCGTGGGTCTCACTCCCACAACCCAAAATAAGTGCAAGGTAGGTGGATTGGCCACGTTAAATTTCCCCTCCATTGGAAAAAAAAGAATTGGATGCTCTAAATTTATGAGGAAAGGCTCTCATGAGGAAAGGCTGCATAGGGTGGGCTTATATTCTTCGTAGTTTAGAAGATTGAGAGGTCACCTCAACACAAGAACCTGAGGGGATTTGCACAGGATGTTTCCCCTTTTGGGAGAGACTAGAACTAGCGGGCATAATTTAAAAATAATGAGTCTCCCATTTAAGATGAAGATCAGAAGAAATGTTTGCTCTGAGGACTGTGAATCTGCAACCCTGTTCTCCAGAGAAGGGAGGAGGCAGGGTCATATGTTTTTAAGGCAGAGGTAGACCAATTCTTCACTAACAAGGGAGTCAAAGATTATTTGGGGTAGATGGAACGAAGAGTCAAGACCATAATCAGATCAGCTATAACCTTGCTAAATGGTGAAACAAGTTTGAGGGGCCGAATAGCCTACTCCTGATCCTAATTGTGTGGAAGTTCGTATATATTAATCTAAATAGCTACTGTACACTTCGATATGAAACACATCCATGTTGTGTAATTCATTCTCTGAAATACTGGGCAGTATTCAGTAAATATTTTATAGCAATATTATAATTATTGTAAAGATAATTCTGCTGCAAATGCTCATTGATCATCTGGCCCATGCTTGACATATTCTGCCTCACTATTGTCAAAAAAACTGCAATTATGGGACAGAGTTGTCTTCACCAGTGGTCAGACTGGACAGCAGGCCACTGGAGGATGTTAGCAAATTTTGCTACCTTTGATCTACAGTGACAGAAAACCACTCTCGACTAAGACATTGGAAAGGCAGTCAGCGGTCCATGCTGACGAACAAAACAGACATGGAAAAAACAACTAACTTGGCCCTCAGCACATTACTGCATGGCAGAGACCTAGACAACTTGCAGCTGGCAAGAACAGAGACTCGATAACTTTGTGTCAATGACATGTCCATTGGTGACTTTGTCTTTCGATGTGACACAATGAAACAGTCCTTTCTAGGGCAAACATGCTAGTGCTAATAAAGTGCAAAAGGCTTCACTCGTCTCGTCATGTGCACAGGATGGAAAGTGGCCGCAATCCCAGGGGTATACTGTAAGGGGAGGTAGCCCATCTCAAGCTACCAGCAGGCTCCTGAAGCACCGATTCAAGGATTCTATCAAAATAAATTTGGACGTCCTTGATGTCAATCACGGTAAATAAGAAATAGCTGATGATGGGTGCAAATTGTGACACCAGTCTGCAGGAGCTTTCTACCACAATGTCCAAATGCTGCCCAGCAACCAAGTGCCAGCAGAGATCATCCTGCACCACCAGCAAGGGACAACTTCATGTCTGACACTTGTGGCAGACTTTGTCTTTCCAGAATTGACTTATTTCGCTGTCAAAAGAGCAGCAGATGATCTGATCTGAAGTTCTGAGGCTGCGATCCCATCGTCTTTTACAAACAGAGAGATGCCAACCTCTAATTGAGAATGCATGCGAGGATTGAATTGATACCTATGGAAAGTTAGATTGGAAATTTAACTACCTCTGATATTCCAAATCTGAACTGTGAAAAAGTTAATCTTTGGTAGCTTCTGTGCCTTAACCTAAAACAAAAAATCTTTTTAATTTTTCAAATTAAGAGGCAATTTTAATTTTTTTATTTTAGTGTACCCAATTCATTTTTTCCAATTAAGGGGCAATTTAGCATGGCCAATCCACCTCCCCTGCACATCTGTGTTGTGGGGGTGAAACCCACGCAAACACTGGGAGAATGTGCAAACTCCACATGGACAGTGCTGTCCCTTCTATGTATTAACATTGATGATATGGCAGCCTGAATTCTGGTACATGATTTAATACAAGACACAGAACATGAAGCAAAGTGGCTGTTCAGGCCTTTACGGTTTTTCTTTCACACTCCGTTGTATGGATAAGCATATGGAAAAAGGATTAGGGATTCATAGCTGAAATAAATTACGCCAATTGAGGTACACCATGCAACAGGGCCACGTTGAACTTAGAAGAAGAGTAGATTTGAAAAAAATATATACAGGGTGCAAGGAGTGTGTGCGTAGGTTAATGGCTAACATAAAAGGAACCCAAAAATATCTCGGGCACACAAATAGTGGATGATTGAGACTAACGAGGAATCAAAAAGTAAATCTGTAGAGGCAAAAGGCATGGCTGAGGTGTTAGAGTATTTTGCACCTGCCTTCACTAAGAAGGATACGGCCAAAGCAGCAGTAAAGGGGGATGCAGTTTAACAACATTGGATAGGAGCAAAATAGTTAGAAAGGAGATACTAAAAAAGTTGGCAGGCTCAAAGTAGAAAAGGCACCCATTCTGCATGGGATTCATCCCAGGTTACAGAGGGAAGTAAGAGTAGAAGTTGTAGATGATGCTTTAAAAACAAAAAGGGTAGAAGATCATGTCTGAGCAACTATACTCGAAGCGGTGACCAGTTGTGTAGATGAGGTCAATGCATTTGACGTAGCGAGGCTTTTGATAAGGTCCCCACATGGGAGACTGATAGCAAAGGTAAGAGCCCATGTGATTCAAGGAAACTTGGCAAATTGGATCCAGAATTGGCTGAGTAGAGGAAACGGGGTGAAGGTTGAGGGGTGTTATTCTATCCAAAAGGATAAGTGGGGTTACGTGGATAGGGTGGGGGCATTGGCCTAAACCGGGTGCTCTTTCGGAGGGTCGGTGTAGACTCAATGGGCCGACTAGCCTCCTTCTGCGCTGTCGGGATTCCCTTGATTATATGAGCTACTGAGGTAACTACTGAATATATTGTCTTTAATGTGTAAGCAATTGTGTGGCAGATTTGTAAACCTGCAGGATATGAGAGAAGATCCATTTGCCTTGTGTTGTCGATGAAATGTTTTAATTGTCCACAACTAAGGTACCCGAACACCCCTAGTCCTATTGGGTTTTATGCTGCCAGAGGTTGTGCATCATGGGACCTTTACTCCTCCAGAATCCCACAGATTGGTTATTCTTCTGGTCAGGGAACCAATTGGAACAATTTTATTCAAAATAAGGCACCTGCCTCCTCCTGGGGCCTTTTGAGATTCTACCTATCATACTGTATAAAAGATCATCCATAGATCTGTTCTTGGAGTAATTTATCTCAAAACTGGTGATTCCTTTACAACTACTTTTTTTTGGTTATTTTTTCCAGTACGAAACAAAGTTTTTAAAAGACCTATTGGCATTATATGAAGAATAACATTTAAGGGATATTTTGTTCTTTTGCAGCACGGCAACACAGTGGTTAGCACTGTTGCTTCACAGCTCCAGGGTCCCAGGTTCGATTCCCGGCTTGGGTCACTGTCTGTGCGGAGTCTGCACGTTCTCCCTGTGTCTGCGTGGGTTTCCTCCGGGTGCTCCGGTTTCCTTCCACGAGTCCCGAAAGATGTGCTGTTAGGTAATTTGGACATTCTAAATTCTCCCTCAATGTACCCGAACAGACGCTGGAATGTGGCGACTAGGGACTTTTCACAGTAACTTCATTGCAGTGTTAATGTAAGCCTACTTGTGACAATAAAGATTATTAAATATTGTTATTAAAAGGAACTGTTTTTTGGTATGGTTTTAGCACTTGTGTAGCTATTACAATGAACCCCTAGTTTACAGGAAGTTTTTTTTCTTTCCGGGAGGATAGTGAAGTAAAGCTACTGGTTGATTAAATTTTGCTTAACCTCTTATATTGTATAACTGATTGGAATGCTCAGGTAAATGGCACGGTTTGTTTTACACTGAACAGTTTCTTTCCAAAGCATTGTGACTATTATCAATCTTCTGAACTCCAGCCCTCGATGCAGGAACTCCTTACGGTTGTGCCTTAGCCCCAACCATCGACAGCTGCTTCATCAGCGACCTTCCTTCCATCACGAGGGTAGAAGTGGGGATGTTTGCAAATGATTGCACAATATTAAGCGCCATTCGCAGCTCCTCATACTGAAGCGGTCCATGTCCAAATGCAGCAAGATCTGGACAACATCCAGGCTTGGGCTGATAAGTGCCAAGTAACATCTGTGCCAGGCAATGACCATATCAACATCCTAGGGATTACCATTGACCAGAAACTGAACTGGACTAGCTATGATCTTTATTAGTGTCACAAGTAGCTTCCATTAACATTGCAATGAAGTTACTGTGAAAATCCCCTAATCGCCACACTCCGGTGCCTGTTTGGGTACACCGAGGGAGAATTTAGAATGTCCAATTCACCTAATCACTTCTTTCGAGACTTTTGGGAGGAAACCGGAGCACCCGGAGGAAACCCACGCAGACATAAGGAGAACGTGCAGACTCCACACAGCCAGTGACCCAAGCTGGGAATCGAACCCGGGACCCTGGCTCTATGAAGCAATAGTGCTAACCACTGTGGTACCGTGCCGCCCATATAAATACTGTGGCTACAAGAGAAGGTCAAAGGCTAGGAATCCTGTGGCAAGAAGCTCACCGTCTGACTTCCCAAAGCATGTCCATCTACAAGGCAGGGTTGTAATGGAATACTCTCCACTTGCCTGGTTGAGTGCAGCGCCAGAACACTCAAAACACTCGAGAAACTTGAGGCCACCCAGGACAAAGCTGCCGCTTGATTGGCAACCCATCCATAAGCATTCACTCCCTCCACCACCAAAACAGTGTCAGCAGTGTACCATTTACAAGATGCGCTACAGAAATTCACTGAGGTTCCTTAGGCCTTCCAAACCCATGACCACTACCATCTAGAAGGACAGCAGACGTATGGGAACACTGGCGACTGGAGGTTTCCATCCGAGCCACTCGCTTTCTTAATTTGGAACTATATTTCATTCTTTCACTATCGCTGGGTCAGAATCCATGAACACCCTCCCTAACAACACAGTGGATGTACCTACACCACATGGCCTGCAGTGGTTCATGAAAGCAGCTCACCACCCCCTTCTCGGGCAATAAGTTCTGGCCTATTTAAATTTTAAATTTAAAGTACCCAATTCATTTTTTTCCAATTAAGGGGTGATTAGTGTGGCCAATCCACCTACCCTGCACACCTTTGGGTCGAAGGGGTTACACACACACGCACACACGCACACGCACGCGCACACACACACGCACACACGCACACACACACACAAGAATGTGCACACTCCACACAGTGACCCGCAGCCGGGGTCAAACCCGAATTCCCAGCGCCGTGCGGCTGCAGTGTTAATCACTGCGCCTTGGCCAGCACTTATTGCCATTTCGTAGTTATCCTTCAATAGGTGATGGTGATCTGTCGTCTTGACCCGCTCCAGTCCCTGAGGTGTAGGTACACTCACCATGTTGTTAGGGAGAGAATTCTGGGATTTTGACTTGGTGACAGTGAGGGAATGGTGATCTCTTTCCAAGTCAGGATGGTGAATGACTTTGAGGGGAACCTCCAGGTTGTGGTGTTCCCAGCTATCCCAGCTCTTGACCTTCTAAATGGTAGTGGTCATGAGTTTGGTAGGTGTTGCCTAAGAAACCTTGGTGAGTCCCTGCAGTGCATCTTGTAAATGGTACACATGGCTGCCACTTTTCATCAAAGATGGAGGGATTGAATGTTTGTGGAAGGGAGGGGGCAATCAAGCGGGCTGCTTTGTTTTGAATGGTGTTGAGCTTCTTGATTGTTGTTGGAGCTGCACTCATCCAGGCATAGCACTTGTGATTTGTGGATGGTGGACTTGCTTTGGGGAGTCAGGAGGTGAGTTATCACCATAGGATTCCTAGCCTTTGACCTGCTCTGGTAGCCACAGTAATAATATGGCTGGTCCAGTTCAGTATGTGGTCAATGGTGACCCCCAGAATGATACCAGTGGGGAATTCAGTGTTCGTAATGCCATTGAATGTCAAGGGACAATGGTTAGATCCTCACTTGTTGGAGATGGTCATTGCCTGGTACTTGTGTGGCACAAATGTTACTTGGTACTTGTCAGCCCAAGCCTCCATATTGTCCAGGTGTTGCTGCATTTGGATATGGACTGCTTCACTATCTGAGTAGTTGCAAATGGTGCTGTCATCTGCAAACATCCCCACTTGTGACCTTATGATGGAAGGAAGGTCATTGATGAAGCAGCTGGAGATGGTTGGGCCTCGGATACTACCCTGGTATCCTGGAACTGAGATGATTGACTTCTAACCTCCATAACCATCTTCATTTGTGCCACGTATGACTCCAACCAATGAGGAGTTTTCACCCCTCGGAGAAATAGATGAAGTGGGATTGGGAATGTAGGGAGGAAGTCAGAAATAAAAACCCAAATGAAAAATTGTCTTTCAGAAAAAATAAGCAAGTAGGTAGAAAAACTTTGGCCTCCGAGTGGAATAATTCTACTGGAAATTATCTTCTACCAGTAATCAGTTAGTGCATGCATGGAACAAGGGCTGTCCTTTTGCATAACTACAAACTACTATTGAAAAAACAATTTTTAAAAAACGATTTAGTTCAACATTTGTTTTATTGATTCCAGCAGAAACCTTGTAACTATTTGAGATTGATATGGGATGTAAGTTATTGACGCACACAAGCTTGTTGGGGTGTTGCAGCTGAAAATCCTTCTTGCTTTTCAAGCTTCAGTCTTTGAACTAAGCAACAGAAAATTTCAGCTAACAGAACTGAAAGCTAATTCAAGCCAGAAATGGTTGTTTAATCATATTTTGGGGTGGTACCCATCACGATTTGGTACATTGCAGAACAGAAGCCATTCTGGAAGACTTAAGTTTCTCAAGTCTGGATGCTAAACATGATATTTGTAATCTAGTTCCTGATGTGCATCTTTGTTTTATCTCATGCCAAGGTCAAGTATGCTTCATCCAAGGTATAGATTATAACCTGACCATCTTTTCTGTTCATATAGTAAACAATTACTTGATCCAAGAGGGGCCTGCGTTCCTTGAGATACGCATTAAACATCTGATGAAGACAGATCACAAGTCTGATGCAACACTGCTTGCAAAGTGTTGTGCAGAAAATTCTGAAATTAACAGCAAAGGTGCTTTTCGACAAATCTACCTCACTTGTCTCTGCACTATGGGACCCAATGAGGAAGCAGCAAAAGAGGTAAAACAAAATCTGTATCTGATCACGAGTACCACCAGAGAAATATTTGTTTTAAAATTGGACCTTCCTGTTCTGTGAGGTTTATCACTACAGCAGGGAAATTAGGTCCCCACTATAATCATTACATTTTCACACAAATAGATTAATTAGGTAAATGGTTAAAATATAACACGTGATGCGGCCGTCCAGGCATGAGGGATTCCACTCATTGATTGCAGCTCAGAGAGAGCCTACAAGATTGGCCTCTGGTCTCACATTCCAGAGTTGTAAGACAAAAGAAATTTGAACTTTCCGGATTTGAAAGATTCCTGACAGATGTATCTAACAAGATAGCACATAGAAAAGCCGAGTCTAGAGCTTGACTTCAAACTAGAGCACGTAATAAGATAAAATTGAAATCCATGCAAGGCAATTTTAGGACAGATATCAGGACATTCTCAAAAGTAAAACCGAATTCAAACAGACTAGTGGGGGCAAATAAAAGAGTAATTTTAGGAATTCATTGTCTGGAATTGAAGGGTTTTTCCGAGAACATTGCTTGAATGAACTTCCTCATCTGTCTTCTAATCAAATGTATTTAGAGAATGACACAACTTTCAACATTAATAAGTGACATTTTCGGTAGCATTTGGAGGCTGTCTGTTTTGGTTTCCTAGAGAGGGTTTAGAATTAACTTTTGAGTTAATCTGTCCAAATTGGAATTGCAAAGATTAACCATTCTAATATCTGAAACTTTATTTCTGATAGATTGCACATGTTGATTGCAAAGAAGTACTGGATATTATTTGTAACTTGGAGTCTGATGGCCAGGATAATGCTGCCTTTGTCCTGTGTACAACGTTCCTTACCCATCAACTGCAACAAGAGAGTGTATATTGCTCTTGGTAAGTTTCAGTTTGTTAGTGCTTTACATATTCAATGTCGCAGATGCATGTATGTGGACATTTTTGTTCACACGTTTTGAGCAGGATTGTACTGTGATTTTAGCATGATGTAATAAGCATTTCACTGCTTGTTAAGTGCTTGTTTCCATTGTCTTTTCAATTGTTTCACTATTGTATATCTGTGGGGTTTTAAAAATTGTTCATGGGATATGGGCTTCACTGACTAGGCCGCATTTGTTGCCCATCCCTAATTGTTCTTGAGGCTAGTGGGAAACCCCCTTCTTTGAGCGCTACAGTCCGTGTTGTAGGAATGCCCTCTGCTGTGAGGAAGGGAGTTTCTGACACAGCAACAGTGAAGTTAGACGGGTGTTTTGTCAATTTGCAAGTGTATTTGTAAATTTACTAAATTAAGCACTTTTATTTTAATCTCTACTTTGAAACTGTAACTGTAGCTTATTGTCTGTTGATATTTTCCTCCTCTCCTAAAGGTGTAAATTACATGTTAGGATTTTGTTGTATGAGTGGCCTCTAGTTTTTTAGCTTACTTGCTTTGGTGCACTTTTGAGCCAAGATTGACATAGGATCAGTGGCATATTAGCCATGCGTAGCATCATAATGAATTTTGATCCTATCCTCAACTGATCTCTGCTATCCAGATGCAGTGAGAACCCAAGTTGATCTTGCCTCACCCTAACCCGGGGAACCGTGAGCCAAACGTAATGACTGAACAAGCCAGAAACTAAAGCTAACGTCATTTGATCTGATTGTTTAAGCTTCTTACTCGGGCAGATTTATTAAACCAATGGAGGAGTTAACCAGAATTGTTTTGTGATGTTAATTTATGTTTTGAGTTATATTTTGGTTCCTGTACAAAAAATGTAGTCATCGTGGATCAAAATTTGTAACCGTTAAACAGGTGCCCTCTGTAGCTACTTGTGGATTTCTTTCTGTGCATGGTCTAGCTGGTGCAGACCCCATGAGAGACGAACTACTTTTGGCTACATGCAGTGATTGTGACAGAATGGGATCTGATTTTAAAAACCATTTTTGGATTTAATCTGGACAGGTGCTTGAACAGAAAATCATTTTTATTTCCTTTTCCATAAAGGGAACTCACTCTGTTTTGGAGCAAGTTGCAGCGGAGAATGGATCCCTCTTTGGATTCTTTCCTAGAGCGCTGTCGGCAGCTTGGTATTATTGCAAGAACTGTGTACCACATATTCTTCCTTATAAAAGTTATCCAATCTGAAGTAAGTAACCTGTTGACCTCTTGGAATTGTAAAAATTATTCAAAGATATTAGCTTTCATAATGCTTTTTCGTATAGTAACGCCTGTATGTATGTTAAGTTACACTGAAAATTAACTTTTTAAAATTCTTGCTAGATTTACTTCAGAAAAAATATTAAGACTCCAATCATTTGTCAATCGTATTAGCATTTTTCTGTAGCCATTGTTGCTCTTTTTTTGACTTCATGAATTTGAAATTGGATATAGATTAGCATGAATCTGCCTTGACCTAAAATCTTTCAACTATTGTTTACTACAATGCCATCTTAAATTCAATATTAGTGCACACCCGGCCTGTCCCGGCGACCAACCATCTTTATAAATTCAAGCGACATGCTCTTAGCTATACTATATCCTGAGGCTGAATTAAAGCTATATGGGCTTGAGATGGCTTAAGCAGTTGCGAAGATATTCCACAGTCCACTTTTGTGATACCACGGAAGGATTTTCCTAGTCAGTAGATGACTTTAACCCATTTCAAAGTACACCTGTGTGTTTTATGCGAATAAATTCCAACAACTGTCTCTGTTAATAGTATTTTCTTTGAGGAAATACTTTCCTTTTAGTGTTCTAATTTTATAAGTTCTGTCCCCTTCAGTTTCACCATGTCACTTGCAAGTACGCCAGTCTTGCTCTCGTTCCTACCCATGCCTCAAAGGTGTACACGATCCAGCTTTTCCTTTGGAGAGTTGCTTCCAAGTTGAGTGGGTGAATTCCTAGACACTTGTTTCAAGATATACAGTGTTGGTGTACCAATATGCTGAACAGTCCCTCAGACTCTTGATTTAAGTGCTGTATGTAAGAAAATTATAAGAGCCTGTATGTTATCACAGGCATCTGCTAAGGAAATCAACAGGTTAACTTCTCTTAATACTGTTCTGTAGTGCTTGTCAGAAAAACACGGGTGTTTTGTCTTCAAGTGGACTATTACCTCTTAATCACTGCCAAAATAAGCGTCACATATAGATAATTGGCATATTCTTGACTCTTCCACAATATTGTTTTTTTAATTGTATTTTAGTTGGTGTTATCAGGAAACCATAAAATGGTACACATTCCTATAGATACAAAAGAGAGAAACTTTTTTTTCTGTTTGTTTCACAGGCAGAAGGAGCTGGTCTCCCCATTTCTATTGAATTGTGTGTAGGAGCCCTTCGTATTCAGTCTAATGAAAATGCAGAGATGAAGATTTCCATTTGTAAAACCATTGCATGTTTGATGCCAGATGACCTTGAAGTCCGACGTGCTTGTCAACTCACTCAGTTCCTGCTGGAACCCACAGTGGATGCATACCGTGAAGTGGAAAAGCTATATAAGCAGCCTGATCAAAAATATGATGAAGAAAATGGCCCTATTCCCAATTCATTACACTGTGAACTTTTGTTGGTTTTAAAATCCCATTGGCCTTTTGATCCAGAGTTTTGGGATTGGAAAACTCTAAAGCGTCATTGTCGGGGGCATCTGGGAGAACATGCTGCCGCTATTTCAGAAGATGAACTCAGTGAAGATGAATTGGATGGTAATGAACTCTTTGACCAGATGAGCAAAATCCCAGAGACAATGAATGATGGAAGAGAGAAAGATGGAGAAAGTTTTTGCAAAAAGAAAGAAAAGGTCATGTCCGAGAGGTATTATAGATGGCTTCAAAATATGTTCTTCTGCGTGCTGTGCAAGAAAGATTATGTTGTAGCGAGAATCGTACATCATGCAAAGACGCACATTAGAGATGGAATATTTTCCTGCCCTGTTTGTGCAAAAAAATTTAAGAAAAAGGAGCAGTTTACCCCGCACGTAAAGGAACACATAAAGAAACCGAAGAGGGAGAAAAAACTGAAAAAGAAAGCAGAAGCAGCTGAAAAATCTTTGTTACCTGCATTAAATGTGAGTCCACCTCCAAAGCAACAACTTCCCGTAGATGAAGTAAAAGGATTGATTAAAAAAGAGGTTGAAGAAAATGACTACATAATCTTCAGCGGAACTGACTCAGTGGAAGAAGGACAAGGTGATGTGTCCAAACCTGAAGTGGATGAAATTGCTGTGTCACAGTGGACAGAAAGTTATCCTTGTCCAGGTACAGATTGCTTGAGGTCATTTAAATACTACAAAAATCTCACAGCCCATTTGAAAAATGATCACCTGGACAATGATGAGAACGTAAAGCACTTCCTTGAAATGAATAACAGAAAGGCACTGTGTAAATACTGCCGGCGCCATTTTGTCAGTGACTACCATCTTAAAGCCCATTTAAAGGTACACTCTGGATTGGAGCCCTATATTTGCATTCAGATGGACTGCAATGCAAGCTTTCAGGCATTTGCTGACCTGGTGAAACACAGGAAACAACATAAAGAGTTCCGATCCAAATGTACGTTTAAAGGTTGCAACAAGGTTTTCAGTGGATCATGCTTGTTGTATCACCATGAAGCTCAGCATTACAGGGAAGCAGCCTATTCCTGCAATTTATCTGGTTGTAAGAAATTCTATTTTTCGAAAAGCGAATTTCAAAATCACCTGCGAACACATGGTATAACGAGTCTGGAAGATTTTGAGGCCAAATTTCTGAAAAAAGAGAGTGACACCACACAAGATCTGGTCGATTATGGTCCTAAGCTTATGACGGCAGAGGAGAAACTTCAACCCAACAGTTCCACAGAAAATGCAGATGAGAAGTTGAATGAAATTGCAGGAAGATCTTCAGGAAGTTGCAGCTATTCTCTGCCCCAAGATGTGGTAAAAAAGGAAAAAGAAGCACCGTATAGTCCAGGTGGTTCTTATTACCCAGCGGTGCAAGGTACCGATAGTGCAGATTCCGCTTTTGTCAACAAGAGTGGATCTGGAAATAGTAATCTGCAGAGTGTTTATTCTGAAAATCTGCTTGTCCCCTTAGAAAAGTTGGCATCATTTAAAGAGCTAAGTGACATTGAGGATATGATGAAAGCAGCTACCCTTCATCCAGAACTTAACCGGAGCCTGACTAAGCACAAAATCACAACTGGGGCTAGAGGTCGCTTGACGGCAATAAATAAACTTGCTTGTGGGATAGATGGCTGTATTATGATGTATGCCTTGACAAAGGATCTGAAGAAACACATTAAAATAGCTCATCCAAACTACTACAAGGCTAAGAAACGAATTAGTAAACACAGCAGAGATGTTATGAAAGGTTCTGCACCCAATCAAGGCAAAGTTAAAACTGAATTAGTACAACAGGTGACGCCACAGTCATTGCAGGGAGAGGAAGGCGAGTCAGGTTCACCTGCGATTGATGAACTTTGCAGAAATAAAAGCGTGCTGCTCAAAACTAGAGCCAAGAAGCCCAAGAACAACAGAAATGCCAAGTGGCCTGCTATTTTTAAGGATAATAAGTTTGTGTGCTCTAGGTGCTTCAAAGAATTTTCGAACCCCAAATCACTTGGTGGCCACCTGGCTCGCAAAATAAAATGCCCATTACTTGCTGAGAATAGTGCAGAGATCACTCCTGTGAAGAGCTATGTAGAACAGCCACCAGATGTTGCCAGTTGCACGCCTGTTGTGCCAACTCTGGAAGAACTTGTAAGGGCTCTGCAAAAGCTGCAGTTAGATAAATCTGAAACACTTAGAAATGAAGTGATGGTGTGCACTTCCACTTTATCTCCACCACCTTCAGCAGAGCTTCCCCCTACATCGATCCCCACCAGCGATGCTTCTGTTTCCACACCGTCAGGTAATGATTCCCAATTACAGCCACATTCTCATGAGCTCTTCCAAAGTGATTCTTCTAAAGAGGACTCTGGAATCATTAAGCCATTCGTCTGTGACCATGGAGGATGTGCCTTTAAGGCAATGACCAAAGATGGCCTCATCAACCATTATGTTAAAACTCACAAGTACTCTAAAGAGAAGGTTCTTCAGTTAAGCAGGTTTCAACTCAGGTTTGCACCATTCAAATGCCACATCTGCCTAAGAACATTTACAAGAAAAACAAATCTTAGAACGCACTATAAACAAATGCACAGGTTCAGTAAAGAGGACATGCAGAGAGGAAAGTTTTCCTACATAAACTGTGTTTCTGTTCCTAGCAATACAAATCCACAGCTGAATGTGCCAAATATTCTAATTAAAACTGAGAATGACAGTCCGCACCTGACTGAAGAGAATTTGAGCAGTGCTCAGAATGTCGCTGAAAGGCTCAGTTTGTCTGAGAATGCTGGGCCTATTAAGATAGAAGAGGGTTGCCTTTACCCCATGAGTGTTTCTTACCAGACAACAAACTTTAATTTATTTGGGGACGATGAACATGCTCAGCTTGGCCCAGTGAGTGGAAGTTGGCGCCAAACAGGAAGTGATTCAGAGAATACAATGAATGAATCCATCACTACTGAAAGGGAATGTTCTGAATCCACAGAATCTTTAAAGTCTGAAGAGATGCGTTTGAACGGCAGCATGGAATCTAGTATGATGCCAGATAGTGCAGATGATTCTGAATCCAAGGAAGAAGGTAGAGGGAGCAGAAGAATTGGTGCTAAAAGTAACTTGTGCTACATCTTGAATAAATACCACAAACCTTATCACTGCATTCATAAGGGCTGTTCTGCGGCTTTCACTGGCCAGCCGAATTTGATACGCCATTACCAAACTGTACATCAGTACAACCGGGAACAAATGTGTTTAGAAGAGGATCAAGGGAATGCCAAGAAAGACAATACCAAAGTGAAAAAAATCTTTAAGTGCAAATTTGAAGGATGCACCAAACGCTTCCAATATCCTCGAGTGCTTCTGAGACACTACAGTGAGATTCACAAGCTCACAGGTAGTGAAACTGGAAAGTATGCTTGTAACCAGCCAGACTGTCTAGCTTCCTTTAATGTGTATAGCAACCTTAGACGGCACCTGCAACAAGCTCATGAGATTAATCTTGAAGTCAAAAGGGAAACCCCAGGTGACTTACAATTTAAATGCAGTATAGATGGTTGCAGTCGGACTTACACAATCCGTTCAAGCTACCTACGCCATGTCCAAAGACAGCACAAAGCCCACTATAAGTCAATATTACTGAGGCCACGCAAGAACTTTCAGTATGATTATAACCCTGATTTGGAAAGATGTGCCCACAGCCACCTTATTGATGGGGCCTCACACAGCTCTGCTTCTATGGTCAAACCTGATGAGCTATTTAGGCAGGAACATCTCACTGACGAAGACAGTTGTGGCTCTGCACTATTGGGTGAGCCTAACCTGGGACAAATCCACGCAGAGCGTCTTACTGATGAAGGCAGCAGTGATTCTGAATCAGAGGATGAGCCTGATTATGAAAGATACCAGAAGCATCTTGACTCATATGGTTCAGCACTAAAGCATGAATCTAACTTTGAAAGCCGTAACAGTGGAGGTCTTGACGGCAAAACATATAGAAAAGCGGCAGAATTAGAATCCGATTTAGAAAAGAGTATTACTGAACATCATTCTGATGACACAAGTGACTCGGCAACACAAGAGGAAGACTCTGAGAGAAATGAATCTTGTCTGACCTTGGACGGTTCCCTTGTGGATGATTCTGAAAAAGATCCACGAAAATCAGCCAGATGTTGTGATTTCTTGCTCAAGAGTAGAGACCATGGATTTGCAATGTGCAAAGCGGAGGTTTTGAGGGATCAATTTCCATGCATGGTCGATGACTGTCAAACAGTTGTCCTGAGTCGGCGCAGTATTTTGAGACACTACAAGATACAGCACAAGATTGCCCCTAAATACATTGAGCAGAACTTGAACACTCTCCTGGTGTGCAAAAAATACTCTGATCCTTCACGCAGTGGAAAATTGGGATCTGATTCACGGAAGGTTCCCAAAAAACTGGTTTCTGAGCAAACCGAGGAAACTCCAGGTTGCAGTGTTCTTAGGCAACAAAATGGAGAAACACCTTTGAAAACTGAGTTTAAAATTGAACCTGAGCAAATTGGAACAGGGCAACAATTGCATAACTGCAGTGTGGGAAATGACGCTGTTTGCAGCAGTGGAAATATTCTGTTTCCTGGGAAAACTGTAAGTAGCAATTCTGCAAACAGAGGTCCAAGCTTCAAAGAAAATGATGCAAATCAGGCTTTTCTACCTAAAAATGGAGGAGTAATTACAAATTCGTCAAAACAAAGTGCAAACCAGAATGGATCGCTTTTCACTAAATTAAAGCACCCTTTGAAAAGAAAATCTGAAATGGAGGGACAGTCACAGAGAACAAATTCGACTTTGACACAGGGCTCACTCTTTGGCACAAGAGATGGCCAGAATGGTCAGCAGAAACCGTTTGACTTGACCACATATAAACCTTTAGGCTTTGAAGCCTCATTTCTGAAGTTTATTCAAGAAAGTGAAGACACTGAGAATGACGTTGATGAAACGTGGCATTGGGAACCACCTAAACGCTGCAAAAAGTATACTTCACAAAAGAGGGAGTCAGCAGTTAACACTGGATTGAAAGAATCGACAATGGAAAACTGTGATGAGTACAGTGCAGACTGTAACAAAAATGACTCTGTGCATAACAGTTTTCCAGCAATTGAGCCCCTAATTTCACCGGGGCCATCTCCATCTTTGGAGAACTTGCGAACAATATTGGATAAGGCACTCACAGACTGTGGAGATCTTGCCTTAAAGCAACTTCATTTTCTTCGCCCAGTAGTTGTCCTTGAAAGATCTGAGTTTTCCACTCCCCTACTCGAACTGTTTCCAACAAAAAAAAGTGATGAACTCTGTGTGGGAAGTTCATAGAACTATGTGTATTTTGCGAACTGAAATCACTATACTGTAACCTATATCGAGTGGTGAAAGCAGTGCTGCAGAGAATAAAAAGTGAATACACCTGGAACTTCCATTTGGGAAACAAAACCTTGGTTTGTTCTGGTTTTTGTGCATGATTGTGTGTGTGTATATGGAACAAGTATTTAGGGTACTTATTGGGGATTAGTAGTTCTTACTAAAAGAACTTGACTTGAATGTGCACGTACAGGTGCTCTTCTGTAATATATTGTACACTACATCTCCTTTATGTATGGGTTTTGAGATAGTACACACTGTCAATTAAATGGCAATTTTTCACAAAAACATTGTACTGATGGATTTGTACTATAAATTGTATTGAGCTTACCGGGGGGGGTGGAATACGGTTTTCCAATTAATATCTGGGGATCAATATAGTCTTGACAGTTGAGTTATCAATAAAGAAATATATTTCTTATGCAGCAACAGAGCTTTGGTTCCCCAAACTTTAAATTAAACCTATAGTTTACTCTGTAGAAAATAATTATGAACTGGACAAGCACTGTGGCTAAATTGATTTTGTAGATTTCCACCCATTTCATTTTTACAAACCTTTCTACACAAAAGTTGACTCAAATTTGATCTAAAATGGGCTCCAAAGCTTTATTGCTGTAAATGGAATTCTCCCTTTACCTTACCACCGTGTAGCATTTCTTTTGTTGTGGATTCCATTTTCTTTTTAAAATGGACCAAATAGGCCAGAGTGCAGCTAGTATTTTCCTGTGTATTTCAATTAACTGTCCCATCCCAACATTATAAGTCTTGATATACAAGATAGTGACACCTTGAAGTAAGTGTGTTGGGGAATGGTAAGATAACAGAACTGTTTTAAATGTTTTGAATTACTGCGTTAATCATTCGACATGAGGTTTTCAGTTCGAATTTTCCAATCTTTATATCAGTCTGGTTTAAGCCTAGGTGATTTGGCCAGTACATTGTATTAACCTTCTAGGAAGGTCCATCAGAAGGCATTGAATGATGTACGCTAATTTGAATCAATTAAATGCATTACAAAACAATACTTTTAAGTGGCTTCTGAAAAGTGCTGAAGAGGCCGTGGTAATTTAGAGTTATTGGGTAGATAATGGAGTTTGATATTGTGCAAGTTATATTAGAATGGCCCATGTTGCACCATAAATTTTATAGTGGGACTTTTTTTGTTTAATTTTTT
This sequence comes from Scyliorhinus torazame, assembly GCF_047496885.1. NCBI lineage: Eukaryota > Metazoa > Chordata > Chondrichthyes > Carcharhiniformes > Scyliorhinidae > Scyliorhinus > Scyliorhinus torazame. The sequence goes on from NC_092707.1 coordinate 137,651,544, forward strand.
TAAATTTAGTTTCTATTGAAATATTTTTCCTTTGCTAAATTAGACTAACCTTGTAAACTCTTGAAACGTAGTGAGATTTACTGAGTCATTTGTTGAATACAGGTTCTTGCTGTTGAATGTTTTGTGCTTCCAAAAAATTGCAAAATCTACAACTGTTCAATCAGCTCAATAAAGGGTGCTTCATATTGCATGTAGTAAATTGGGATGTTTAAAACCTAAAAAGTGTTACTTCTGTGAGCATAGACTGTATGCAGGAACTTTCATCCAATAATTCTGGGAAGGGGGAGAATTGTTAGTTCAGAGTATCTTGGTTTCTTTGCATTTTTTTTTAAAGAGTACATAGTCCATTGGACTTGTGTTGCTGGGAATCCTACACAGCTATAGGGGTGGAGCACATGGGCCATTGTTAATCCTAACAATTGGGATTGAAAATTAAATTTGACTAACTTCAAACGGCTAAAGTAAATTGTGAAGACTTATTTAGTTAGTCTGTTTTTGTTTCCTGATTACAATGTGCGCTTCATGTATATTACACTTTATACAGTTGTAAAAATGTAGGGTTTTTTTGTACAAATTTGAGTGCAGTTCTATTTTTATCCTGATTTATGTGATAGCCGATGGTGTTACATGAGCTATTAGTTTCCTATTGAGTTCATGAGACTACTATTAGTGTTGGATTGACTCGTGCTTTGAAATCCATTAAACTAATGAGATGCAGCCTAGTAGGTTCACAGTATTCAATTTTGATGGGGCAGTCCCAACAAACTGAGCAGTATTTGTCCTAACATAGCATTCTGTTTACAAGTGTGTGGATTATTTGGTATGTAACTCTGTTTTTTAAGTACTGCAGCACCAGCTTTAACCAAATGTATTCATGCTTCTTTTGCCAAGTTCCAACCAAATGTTAGTGGAAATTTTGATCCTCCCAAATGAAGAGTAATGCACTTATAAGCATTTTACTTCTGACGTGAAAACTGAGCAAAACGCTTTATTTTACAGCACCTTAAATAACATTGTGACAAATTTCAGACAGATCTTCATTCTGTTGAGCTTTGCCGTATAATTATCTCCTCATGCAAGATGCCAGAATCATCATGTCTCAGTTTTCTTGCTGATTTCAATGCTAATAAACGTGCCGAACGAAAAAGGTTAATCAAATCTGCTATTATATAAAATATAAAGATGCAACTGTTGGATATTCTGCCAATTATCCATTCTGCTTAAATAAGGCGCAGGTGCTTTGTTTGAAATGAATACCTCAATCTTGGGCATGGGTAAAGAGATCAAAATTGTTCCTTATTTTGACACAAAATTAACATGATTGCAAAATAGGAATGCTGACCTTTCCCTCCCTATGATGATCAATAGGAAGTCAAGGTAATACTTTAGCAATCAGGAGCTTCTGTATTAAATTGCCATCATTTTGGCATATGATTAAAAATGAAAAAGTTGCATTTGAATGGGTTTGAAGAAACTGCTGATCTCCCATAGCATTGTGCAGTCAGAGCATGATCATTCTTGTCCGTCTCTGCCCCCCCCCCCCCCCCCCCCCCTTCCCTTTTGTCTTTTCTTTAACTTTTCTCTCTGCCCTCTTCTGCTTCTCTACCTTTCCGTTTTGTTGTGAGTGGCATGACAGTGGAATAAACCAGTTGTAGCTGGAGGCACATATGGGGGCAGCATGTGAGGCTAATATAGAATCAGCAATTCCTTTTCCATCATTTTCATTTTGTGCTTTCCATTACTTGTGGTTTTTCCTGCCCTTTTTTTTGTATTATATCAAGGAAACACTCTTTATTGCTCTCGTACCCCCAGCCTCTATGAATCTCATTCTGATTAATCTCCTTTACTTGCGCCCCCCCCTGCACCCTCTCACTCACTCTCTCTCACACATACACACACAGCTTTCACGTTGAAAGGTTTATGCAGCACAAAACCAAAGCTACAACAGATGTATAATCAAATGTCATTTTTCCTTCACGCATCCTCCAGTTACAAAAAGAAACTGGAATAAATCACAGGAATACTTGTACCTTCAAAAGATTTTACAGACTGATATGTAATCATCTTTCCCTGTGTTTGACAACAACGGCCAATTTAAGGAAATTATTTATTTCTCTGTCGCTATACGCGTTGTGAGAAGCCTACAAATTATACATAATACCAGGTTATTGTCACTCATTTGACTAGTAAATTCTCAAATTAACGAAATAAAACCTCTGACTTTTTGGGTTTTGTGGCTTTCATTCCGCTGATTAAATCAGGACACTTCTGTCATTATATTCATTTTTGCCTTGACCTAGAGGTGAATAAATTATCTCAGCCATCTTGCAACACTGGGTTTTTATTTGAAGAGATCAGGGGAGAATTAGAATTTGGAGCATAATCAGATACTTTACTACAGCATTTCCTAGTTCCTGGACGATTATTTCTGCTAATTTGTCTTGGATGCCCAATCTGAGTGTTGAAAATTGTCTCCGGTTATCAGGTGAGATTTTCAGGTTTAAATATCAGTTGTTGACGTATCAATCACAGTACCAGTTTGGATTCCAGTCACGGGGAAGAAATGGAGTTTAGAACTCCAAGTTATTTTCCAGGTCTACCAAAACAACTGAAAATATATAACAAACCTAACATCTTGACTGACCTTGTCCCATTATCCTTCAAAGTAGTCCAAATAGATCCTTCAATACTCAACTATAATGAGAAATCGAAAACGCTTGAAATATTCAGGAGGTTAGGCAGCATCTTTACCAAGAGCAGCAGTTAACATTTCAGGACAATGACCTTTCATCAGAACAGTTATTGATCTTTAACATTAACTCTCTCTCCAAAGATGCTGCCTAACCTAAATCTTTACATTATTTTCTGCTTGTATTTCAGATTTCCAGAATTTGAAGTGTTTTGTTTTGTATCCTTAGAGTTGATTACTACTATTCTGGAAAGAATATTGTACTTGGTTTCCACTAAATTACTGACCACTCAACGTTTCTTCCTGGTTTACATGATATCTGATATTTTTTTTAAAATAAATTTTGAGTACCCAATTCATTTTTTCCAATTAAGGGGCAATTTAGTGCGGCCAATCCACCTATCCTGCACATCTTTTGGGTTGTGGGGGCGAAACCCACGCAAACACGGGGAGAATGTGCAAACTCCACATGGACAGTGACCCAGAGCCGGGATTGAACCTGGGACCTCGGTGCCGTGAAGCCGCCTTGCTGCCCTTTTGGCTCAGATCTGGTATGTCTCTCTTGTGGGGACCATGAATTGGATTCAATTTGAATTTGAATTGATTTTTGGAGCAGGCAAACAGCTGGAGTAGGGGTTCACCCCTGTCCACATTCTGAGCCCTGGCTTTGTAACTCAGAAAAAGTAGTTTACAAAAAAAAAAAGAACTGTGGCCTCACAGCACCGAGGACCTTGATTTAATTCTACCCTTGCGTGACTGTGTAGTTTGCACATTTTCCCCGTGTCTGCGTGGGTTTCCTCCCATTCCAGTTACCTCCCACAGTCCAAAGATGTGCAGGTTGGGTGGGGTTACAGGGATAGGGCAGGGGAGTGAGCCTAGGTAAAGACCCTCTCAGAGGGTCGGTGAAGACTCGGTGGGCTGAATGACCTCCTGCACTGTGGGGATTCTATGATTGAGTCTATGATTAGCATAGATAGAGGATTGGCTAACTGATAGAAGACAAGAAGACCGAGCTTGGATAAGGGGCATGTTCAGGATTGCAACTGTTAACTAGTGGAGTACGATGGGGATCAGTGCTGGAACCTTAATTATTTACAATATAATGACTTGGATGAGGAAAGTGAATATACTGTTGCCAAGTTTGCGGATGGCACAAAAATAGGTGGGAAGGTAAGTGGTGAGGATGACACAGTCAACAGAGGGATATAGACAAGTTAGGTGAGTAGGCCAAAACTTGGCAGATGGAATATAATGCAGCAAAACGTGACGTTATGCACTTTTGTAGGAAGAGTAAAGGAACTGAATATTATTTAAATGGAGAAGGACTGCAGAAAGAAGTCCTTGTGCATATATCACAAAAAGCTAGCATGAAAGTTCAGATAATAGGGAAGGCAAATGGAATGTTGGCCTTCATTTAAAAGGTAGCCGTGATGTGGAGATGCTGGCATTGGACTGGGGTGGGCAAGTAAGCAGTATTACAACACCAGGTTACAGTCCCAACAGGTTTATTTGGAATCACCAGCTTTCGGAGCGTAGGTGACTCACCCGGTGAAGGAGCTATGCTCTGAAAGCTTGTGATTGCAAATAAACCTGTTGGACTTTAACCTGGTGTTGTAAGACTTTTTAAAAAAAATTTAGAGTACCCAATTCATTTTTTCCAATTAAGGGGCAATTTAGCGTGGCCAATCCACCTAGCTTGCACACTTTTGGACTGTGGGAGCGAAACCCACGCAAACACGGAGAATGTGCAAACTCCACACAGACAGTGACCCAGAGCCGGGATCGAACCTGGGACCTCGGCGCCGTGAGGCCGCAGTGCTAACCCTTTGCGCCACCGGGCTGCCCTGTGTTGTAAGACTTCTTGCTGTTCATTTCAAAGGGAATGGAGTATATAACTAAGGAAGTCTTGCTAAAACTATGCACGGCACCTGTTAGACCACACCTGGAATACTGTGAACAGTTTTGGTCCCCTTATCGAAGGAAAGATATACTGGCATTGGAGGCAGTCCAGAAAAGGTTCACTAGTTTGATCCCAGGTATGGAGGGATTTCCTTGTGAGAGGAGGTCGAGTAGGTTGGGATTATATTCATTTGAGTTTAGAAGAATGAGACTCCTCTTATTGAGACATATAGGATTATGGGGAGGGAGGGGGGCTTGACAGGGTAGGTGCTCAGAGGTTGTCTCCCCTTGTGGGGGAGTAGAACCAGACACAATGATCTTAGTAAGATGTCACCCATTTAAGACTGATGAGGAGGAATTCCTTCTCTGAGGGTAGTGAATCTTTGGAATTCCTTACCACAGAGGGCTGTGGAGGCTGTTAAGTATGTTCAAGGCTGAGATGGGCCTTCAACATATGATTGGAGGGGGGGTGGGGGTATAGTGGTCAGCACTGCTGCTTCACAGTGCCAGGGTCTCGGGTTCAATTACAGCTTTAGGTAACTGGAGTTTGCACATTCTCCCCGTGTCTGCATGGACTTTCCACGGGTGCTCTGGTTTCCTCCCATGCTCCAAATATGTTCAGGTTAGGTTGTTTGGCCATATTAAATTGCCCCTTGGTGTCCAAAAATGTACAGTGAGGTGGGGTTATGGACTTCTAGGGATAGGGTGGAAGAGTGGGCCTGGTAGTGCTCCTTCAGAAGATTGGTGCAGACTCGATGGGCTGAATGGCCTCCTTTAAGCAGTCTAGGAATTCTATAGACTGATTTTTAAGCAGTAAGGGAATCGGGGGGGGGGGGGGGGGGGGTTATGGGAATAAGACGGGAAAGTGGAGTTGAGGATTATCATGCCAGTCATGATCTCATTGAATTGCGGAGCAGACTCAATGGGCCAAATGGCCTACTTCTGCTCTTATAATCTTCCAGTCACACATCATGCCAATGCCAACACCACTAGCATTGCCCAACACCATCCCTGCTTCAGCTCATTACGGAAATCCTCACCCATTCCTTTGTACCATTGGACTTGACTGTTGCAGTCCTGGCCAATGTCCAACATTCTTTCCTCTGTAAACTTGACATCATCCAAAACTCTGCTCTCCGTGTCCTAATTCGTACTCCGTCCTATTCATCCATCACCCCTGATTCCCGGTTAAGTAACATTTCATTTTCAAAATTCTCATTCCTTTACAGTCCCCCTGTGATCTCAAGTTCCACAACCCTCCGAAATGTGTGCACTCCTCCAATTCTGATCTCTTGAACATTTCCAATTTTAATTGGTGGTTATTCCTTCAGCTGCCAAAGCCTTGAACTCCAGAATTCCCTCCCTAAACTTCTTGGCACCTCTGCTTTTAGAACTCCCCTTAAAACATACCTGTCTGAACAAGCTTAGGTCATCTGCCCTAATGTGTCTGTGGCTGTCAAATTGTGTTTTCTAATACTGCTGTGAAGCTCCTTAAGGCATCTTATTGCATTAAAAGCACTACATAAAATCCACATTGTTTACTGGTGTATTTGTGCCTTGCGCAGAATGGATGTCCATCCAGTTGATGGCATGTGAATGTGTCATGAAGTCTTCTGTATGTTTATATTGCAATTGCAACTATTAAATTAAGAGCTTGCTAAGAACACAGCAAAAGAATGTTCAGGTAACGGAAATACAGTTCAGTTGGTTGACATGATCTAAAGAATCTTGAGAGTAATTAGCAAGTCTATTCATGACCTTACTGAAAGCCTTGTTCTGTTTTTTTTTTCTTCAAATGTGCTTCTAACGCTGGTTTCTAGGGATTGTATTTTAAAGAAGAACGTTTAACAACCGAAGCTTTGTGCAAGAATTCCGGGTGCTTATGTCTATAGGTTTAAAGTATTACGGCTGAACATGTACACTTCCGCTGGCTAGAAGACGAGCCAACACTGGAATTGAATGATCAGTTTGAAGGAAGGACTTGCATTTGAATAGTGACTTTCATGACCCAGAAACATAAAAATGAGCAGGGGAAGGCCATTCATTCCTTGGAGCCTGGTCCGCCCATTAATATAACCATGGCTGATCCTCTATCCCAACACCATACTCCTAGTCTCCCCATAACCCTTGACACCTTTCAAGCTTTGCTTCTTAAATATATTTAGTGACTTGGCATCCACAGTCTCCTGTGGTACAGAATTCCACAGGTTCACCCTCTTGACTGAAGAGGTTTCTCACTGTCCTACCCTGTACCCTGAGACTGTGAACCCTTGTTCTAGAACCTTCCTCACATCCACCCCGCCAGCCAGAGGAAACAATATCCCTTTGTCCAGCGCTGTCAGAATTTTACATGTTTCAATTAGATTTCCTCTCGTTCTAAATTCCAGTGAATACAGGCCCAGTCGACCCAATCTCTCCTCGTACAACAATCCTGCCATCCCGGGAATCAGTCTGGTGAACCTTTACTGCACTCCCTCTATGACAAGTACATCCTTTCTTAGATAAGGAGACCAGAACTCTGCACACTACTCCAGGTGTGGTCCCACCAAGGCCTTGTACATCTGCAAGTAAGACATACCTGCTCCTGTGCTCAAGTCCACTAGCAATGAATGACCACCAGACAGGCACCTTAAAGCACTTTACAGCCAATAAAGTACCTTTGAAGTGTAGTCACTTGTAATGCAACCAATCTGGGCAAAACAAACATCCATCAGTAGCACTGATAATCTGCTTTTGTGATGTTGATTGAAAGATAAATGTTTTGGCCAACACACCAGGAATAACTCCCCTGTTCTTCGAGTGGTGCCATGGGATCTTTTACGGCCACCTGAGAGCAGACAAATCCTTGGTTTAACAGCTCATCTGAACGGTGGCAGCTCCAACATTGCACCATTCAAACAGTATCACAGTGGTTTGTTGGTCTTGAGTTTGTGTCCAAGTCCAAGTATTTTATTATAAGTCCTGGAGTGGAACTTAACCTGGAACTTTATAACTCGGGTGAGAATACCAAATCAACTACCAGCTAACATACTGACCAAATATGACAACTGGAGATCATTTAACCATTCCAACCTGTTTCACCACTCAAATGAGATGATAGTTGACCTGTATCTTAACTCAATCTTTATTTGGTTCCATAACCCTTGCCGATAAAAATCTATCTATCTACATTTTTAAATGTTCAGTTGACCTCATGTCAACATTGTTTGGAGGAGAGAGCTCCAGATTACCACTATCGTTTGTATAAAGTGCTTTCACATTATTCCTGAATGGCCCAGCTTTAAATGTTCTGTCCTGTAACACACCTAAACAACTCCTCTTTATGGGTGTTCTCAGATACTGCGTTTTGCTGGCTACTTTGGCATCTCAACCAGGCCTTGGTTGCCCCAAGTCCTGCCCCTCACTTGACATCCCCATACACTTGCACCTCACCGAATCAGACATCCCTATACACTTACAGAATCTGTTACTGTTTTCTTTTTCTCATCTTCCCCTCTCTGCTCCTAAGTCCCTTGGGTTTCTATTTCCAGTCTGGTTTGCTGATACCCTAGCTGAGACATCAGTCCTAGAACCTTGCCTGTGTAGCTGAATACCATCACCTTCCTGAGTGAATTCATCTTGTGAATTGTTCCCAGGCACCACTTATGAATTACTGCTCATCGTACTTCTCCAGTCAGTTTATTTTCCAAAGTTTAACATAACGAATGCTGGTTTAAAAACTGAATGTTTAATCCTTCATAAAAATTCTATGTTATACCCTTAATCTGAGCTTCAGATCATTCTGCGCTTCATTCCTGTGCATAAATGGACCATCCATAGGAAGGGAAGTGAAAACCTCCTGTTTGGGTAAATCATTTTAACAGAAACTCAAGCTGAGCAACACTGCTGTTTCCCCAGGCTTCTCCAGGTTTTCCCAAGTTTCTGCTTGGATAAAGCAAATAGATAGAAATTGTGACATGTTGTGCAAGGCACCAAATATTACTCCCAGTAACTCGAGTAAAACACCATCCCTTCCCCGACATTAACAGCAATGAATTACAACAGTTTAAAATGCAAATAAGTTTGTATTGCATTAAATTTCCATTAATGTAATTCTTTGTGTAAGATCCACTGTATATTAAATGTAATTTCAGTATTGGTTATTGACAAAAATCAGCACTAGATAAGCAACGCATCTTGCAATGCATTCTCAAAAGGGAAATTATTTTAAAATGCTTCCCAGACAAAATGCAGCAATAACTTGGAGTAGGTCCTAGACACCTAGGCCAAAGATGCTAACGATGCAATACATGGTCTTGTTCTCCCATCTGACAGTGCAGCTTCCTAAAAGCAAAAATAACAGTCAATGATGGCAATGACAAAACTGGCATAAATGTTCAAAAACGGTAGGTAAACATCTTTTTGTTCAGAGGCAAGACATTTAACCCAGTTGATGCCCATTTCCTTCAGGATAATTTTCTATACATTTTTATTATTCTGGGGATGTGAACGCTGGCAAGGCCAGCATTTATTGCCCATACCTAATACTCAAGAAGATGATGAGCTGTCACCTTGGACAGCTGCAATCCATGTGGGTGTATCTGTTTCTGTAGCAGTATTGATACAACTTACTGGCTTTCTGCACCATTTCATATGGCAGTTAAGAGTCAACCACATTGGATCTGGAGTCACAAATGTTTATTTTGGCCAGGATTTTATGGTGGTGACAGTGAAACTGTTTGCCATCATTACTCCACTGAAACTGCCAGCAACGTCTGGAATCTGCATAGGTGCAGAATAATGCTGAATTCCAGACGTTGCTGTCAGTGATTCTACACTCCATGAGACGGTGCATTGTTCAGGTCCTACCACTCAATAGAAATCGATTGACTTCCACTTTTATGCTATGAGTCTTGTACAAACCTTTGGGGAAAGGTTACAGCACGTTGAATGAGGTTTGACTGGATATTTAATGGTGTGCTGAATTTAGAATTATGGCTGAGAATCTTTTTAATAAATTTCAGAGTATCCAATTTTTTTTCCAAAGAAGGGGCAACTTAGCGTGGCCAATCGACCTACCCTGTACATCTTTGGGTTGTGGGGGTGAGATCCACGCAGACAAATGGGAGAATGTGCAAACTCCATACGGACAGTGTCCCAGGGCCGGGATCAAATCTGGGACCTCAGTGCTACCCACTGCGCCACCGTGCCGGCCATGGCTGAGAATCTTGACTGAAGCTGATTTTATACTTGTGGAATATCAAATTTCCCCACCAATTTCAATTTAAATAGTAATTTATTTTTTACCTAATATTTATTTCATGCTGAGAAAATTGAAGGCTGTTGGAGTGCTTTAGCTTCCTGGTTTACTCTGTGGAAATACTTCCATGTAATTTGGTTTTTAACCTTTGTGGATCACGGTATCCCTTTCATTTGAGGCCAGATTTATACTGCCATTGGGGAAGGAGAAAATCACACTCAAGAAATGGTTGGATCTTGGGCAGCTTTCTTTGAGGTATCATTGACCGCAAAATATCGAGCTTTATCATTTTCCTTCGGCACATTCACACTGACAACCTACTGATTGGACTTTGTATAAATACTCAATCTATGCTCATTCATTCGCATTGACTGCACATGCAGGACTAACTATTATGATGCGGCGCCACACAAAATTGAACATGTTCTTTTTGGCTTAGAGTAAAATAGTGTTTAGACTTCTATGAACCACAAAGTCCCAAATTTCACATCCACTCTGCTGAGTTAGATGGCACCACTCCTCATAAAGTGCCCCCTGCTGGACAGTGCAATGTCTGCTGAGGATACGCCCATGGTCAATCCGTATTAAAAGTTTTTTTTTCAATCCGTATTAAAGTTTTTTTTATTATGTTTTTTTAAAAATTGAGTACCCATTCATTTTTTCCAATTAAGGGGCAATTTAGCGTGGCCAATCCACCTACCCAGCACCTCTGGGTTGTGGGGCGAAACCCATGCAAACACGGAGAATGAGCAAACTCCACACGGACAGTGACCCAAAGCTGGGATCAAACCTAGGACCTTGGCACCGTGAGGCAGCAGTGCTAACCACTGCGCCACCGTGCTGCCCCAATCAGTATTAAAGTTAAGGAGCCTGCTGATCCTCATTGTCGTGGCTTTCTTTAAGAATAGCCATTTGCGAATGGTGTTGAAGAGGAGTCTGCCCCAGTGGATCTGTACTTCATCAACTGCTGCCAAATAAGATGAAGAAACTGGGGGGGAAAAATAGGTCTGAATTGTCAAGTTCAGACTATAGACTCAAATCCTGTAGCTCTGGGCAACATGCAATACAAATGAGATTGTGAAAATATTGTTGATCCTAGCTGCTGTTCATCTTGAGTAGCACTGGAACTTGGTTATGTTATTCATTTGGCCTAACACTGTACCCTGATACCATGATGTCAACTAGTGACTCTTCCTGACTGTTGACAGTGTCAGGTGTTAACTTGGGACAGGTACCCTATGTTAGTCAAAATGGTAGCCTGGGTTTTACAGTTTTGCAATGTTCACAATTGCGCACAACAAAATCTGCCTGCAAAGATCATAAATCCCTGCGGCACGTTTCCCCTTTCCCAATGTTAATTAAAATCTGGTAGCTCTGGCAGCACGGTGGTGCTGTGGTTAGCACTGCTGTCTCACGGCGCCGAGGTCCCAGGTTCGATCCTGGCTCTGGGTCACTGTCCGTGTGGAGTTGGCACATTCTCCCTTGTTTGCGTGAGTTTCGCCCCCACAACCCAAAGATGTGCAGGGTAGGTGGATTGGCCAAGCTAAATTGCCCCTTAATTGGAAAAAATTAATTGGGCACTCTAAAAAATTTTTTTAATCCGGTAGCTCCTCAGCAGGACTTCCAGGCGACTAAGAACAATGATGCTGCTAAGCAGCCAATCACATGGAAGAATTCTTGCACAGCAAACCAAAATGTAAAATGCACTGATTATCCTTCACCTTTCTAAATATTACAAAAGTGAAATAAAGATCGGGACATACATAATAGAAGTGGAAATATAAAAGTTGAAGTTTTTATTAAATTGGAATTTTTATCATCAGATTTTCCAGGACCGGAGAGATTCGTCAGCAGTAGTTATAGCTTTGTTTGCCATTAAAAACCTAGTTACAACTCCTCAGCAAGGCAGTAATAAAATCACTCCCTTCATTGATTTCCAAAGATAGCTGTTGCAGGGACTTTGATGAATCTCTGACAGCAACTTCTGGAATTGTATGTTGTATTACACGTGTGCAAGCCAAAGGGTTGCTGTCTGTTTTATAGCGCAATTGACCATAAACATTGGAGTTTCACTGTCACTGCAACTGCAAAATCCATAGTCACACTCAGTAAGCTTGTTAGAATTGAACTGAGCCTTTTCACACCAAACACCAGCAAACAATGAATTTAGAACTGAACAAAACGAGCATTTTGAACCTTCATCTCACCCGATATACAATTAAGTGCAATGATGTACTGACTCTCTCAACCGTACAGGACCAAACTAAATATGCTTGCTTACCATCGACAGAATTGTCCCAGAAGCATGAACTAGCAGTGTGCAAACCTGCTCCGTTCTTTTGCATTATCACGCAGGTCACTGGAATTGGAGGGGGGGAAAAAACAAAGCAGTAAATATCTCTAGTCCAGCAGCAGCAGCACTGAACCAATTGATGTCTGCCTTTGAGAAAGTATTATCTTTTCATTGTCCACATAAAATACTCCCTCACTGGTGGTTGCCAAGGCTGTATGTACATGATATACCAAAATATAAACAAACCTCTTTATTCACCTTTGCATAAAGGCTTTTTTCAGATGTTTCCTCATCTTTCTAAACATTGCTCAATTATCATGTGTTCGAGCAGCAGTGTCGCCTTCAATTTTATTAAATATTTGTTCCATATCCCTCATGCTGCACCCATATATTTCAATCATAGCTAGTCTTGGTTGTTCTAGTTCCACACAAAGTGGAAATGGGGTCCAAACTGGGTGAATGTGGAACATTTTAATCAGTCAACAAAACTTAGGTCAGGATTTTGCAATCGCAGGGCATGAGCATGTTGGCGCAGTGGTTAGCACTGTTGCCTCGCGGCGATGAGGTCCCAGGTTCGATCCCGGCTCTGGATCATTGCCCGTGTGGAGTTTGCACATTCTCCCCGTGTTTGCGTGGATTCCGCCCCCACAACCCAAAGATGTGCAGGGTAGGTGGATTGGCCATGCTAAATTGCCCCTTAATTGGAATAAATGAATTGGGTACTCTAAATTTTTTTAAAGGATTTTACAATTGCACAATACTGAGTGGCGATTTAATGGCTCGCTGCATCCATAGGGGAAGACGGGCCACGATGGGGCTATAAAATCCTGGCCATATGTTGTGTGTCAGTAAAGGAGGGTAGAAAAAGAATGGTTGGAAATTCTACCAAAAAGATATTTTATTCCAATCTGCTCCAGGTTGTTCTCATACAAAACTGAAACATTCTTCAGAGAACTTTTGAATTCTTTATTGGATATTTTGAAAAGCAAGCTGTTTGCTCAAGGGAAAGGGGAGCTAGTTACGCAGACTGCTTTGGGTCTGTTGGTACTCAGCTGTATTTTTAAATATATTTTGAAGGTGACATTTAGAACATAGCACAGTACAGGCCCTTCGGCCCACAATGTTGTGCCGACCATTTATCCTAATCTAAGGTCAACCTGACCTACACTCCTTCAATTTACTGCTGTCCATGTTCCTGTCCAAGAGTCGCTTAAATGTCCCTAATGACTCTGACTCCACCACCTCTGCTGGCAGTGCATTCCACGCACCTACCACTCTGTGTATAAAAAAAAAAAAAAAACTACCTCTGACATCTCCCCTATACCTTCTTTCAATCAACTTAAAATTATGTCCCCTCATGACAGCCATCCTTCCTATAATGAGGCGACCAGATCTGGTCACAATATTCCAAGTGTGGTCTAACCAGGGTTTTATAAAGCTGCAGCTAAACCTTGTGGCTTTTACACTCAATCCCCCTGTTATCGAAAGCCAACACACATACGCCTTCTTGGCAACCATATCAACCTGGCTGGCAACTTTGAGGGATCTATGTACGTGGACCCAAAGATCCCTCTGTTCCTCTACACTTTCAAGAATCCTGCCTTTAACCCTGTATTCAGCATTCAAATTCAACCTTCCAAAATTAATCACTTCACATTTATCTAAGTTGAAATCCACCTGCCACTTCGGAGCCCAGCTCTGCATCCTGTCAATGTCCTGTTATAACCTACAACAACCATCAACACTATCTACAACTCCCCCAACCTTCGTGTCATCGGCAAACTTACTAACCCACCCTTCCAGTTCCTCATCCAAGTCATTTATAAAAAAACACAGCAGAGGTCCCACAACAGATCCCTGCGGGACACCACTAGTCACCGACCTCCAGGCAGAATGCTTTCCACTCGCTGTCTTCTTTCGGCTAGCCAATTCTGTATCCAGACAGCCAAATTTCCCTGTATCCCAGTCCCTCTGCCTTTCTGAATGAGCCTACCATGGGGAACCTTAATTTGATGAAAGCTTAATGCGTCAATTTGAATGTGGGGATCAGACTGCCTGGTTAGCTCATCTTTCCAATGCCAGCACTTGTATGACAATATATTTGTAACTTTTCTGTTTAATTGTTTTAGTTTTTTTTTTTTGCCATGTTAAAATTAAGCTGCATTAAATAATTGCTCACCAATGTATTTAAAAGGCTTGGCCAATTTGGTGAGTTGGTTGAGACAGTGCTCCACCACAGTGGATGTCCATTGATTCACTTTGTTGTGCTGGTAGGCGTTCCCTCCAATTGTGTTTTCCACTGCCTGAAATTGTAAGACAAATGAGTAACGATGAATTAGAACTGAGTAGCTCAGCAGAGAAAATGTTGTAAAAATGTAATAAAAGCACTCACTTCTTTGATGATGGTGCTTACATCATCAACAACGAAAGCAGTCTGAAGAATGAGAGAGAAATGGGTGAGGCCAATCTTTAAGGAGTTTTGAAACAAACAATGCAATTGTGTTTTGCAGTAGAAGAAAATGAATGCTTCTTACTGGCTCATCCTGGATATTTCAATTAGTATCCAACTTCTGAGGTGAGTTAACAGTTGCACTGCCAGGCTATTTGCAGCTTAGTTAGACTGCAGTAGTTTATGCTTTGTGAACACAACAATATGCTGATCCAGAAATAGCAACTGCAGTCCACCTCACTCATTCCATTCAATCTTGAACATACAACCTGTCCAGTTCAAATACTTCAGTTTCCGGGGAGGGAAAGAGACCAGTTCTTGTCAATTAACATGGTTAGAACTGTACATATTCCTCCTCAATGGCCCTTACATATTGCTCCCATTAACATTAGGGTCATTTCCATGTGGAGTTTCCACATTCTCCTCGTGTCTGCGTGCGTCTCAACCCCACAACCAAAAGAGGTGCAGGGTAGGTGGACTGGCCATGCTAATATGCCCCTTAATTGGGGGGGGGGGGGGGGGGAATGAATTGGGTAATTTAAATGTTAAAAGTATATTTTAAAATGTTCAAGGGTTCAGTGAGGTTATTTATTTTCTGAAAGTTATTTGAATGTCCTCTACATAAAAACATGAGTGCCTCATGAGCCCACTTCACCATTCAATAGGATCTTAATTGATTCATTTCCCTCAACAGCCTCTCCATCCCTTGATTCGTTAGTCTCCAAAAATCTATCTGTCTTGAATTTGTTCGAAAGCTGACCACATAAGCTCTCTTTGGTTGAGAATTCCAAAGGTTTGGAATCCTTGGAGGTAATTTCTCCTCGTTTCAATCCTTTTATTTTAAATAGATTTAGAGTACCCAATTAGGGCAGCACAGTGGTTAGCATTGCTGCCTCACGGCGCTGAGGTCCCAGGTTCGATCCCGGCTCTGGGTCACTGTCCGTGTGGAGTTTGCACATTCTCCCCGTGTTTGCGTGGGGTTTCGCCCCCACAACCCAAAGATGTGCAGGCCAGGTGGGTTGGCCACGCTTCATTGCCCCTAAATTGGAGGGAAAAAAAATTTGATACTCTAAATTTATTTATTTTTAAAAGAGTACCCAATTCATTTTGTCCAATTAAGGGGCAATTTAGCGTGGCAAATCCACCGACCCTGCACATCTTTGGGTTGTGGGGGCGAAGCCCACGCAAACACTGAGAGAATGTGCAAACTCCACACGGACAATGACCCAGAGCCGGGATCGAACCTGGGACCTTGGCGCTGTAAGGCAGCAGGGCTAACCCACTGCGCCCCCGTGCTGCCCCTCTTGTTTCAATCCTAAATGTCCAACCATGTACACACACATCTGAAGATTATGACTCCTGGCGCTCCACAAGAAAATTTCAAGAGGTCCATCAAAAATAAGAACTTATGCAGGGAAGAAAAAAGTGAGAATATAAAAATCAGAATTTGAGTTGGGACAGGACTGCTTTGTCAATCAAGTGATGCTGTCGAATTAGATTAATTCAGAGCTGGGGTTTGTCTGCTTTCATGTAGGGTTTGCTTGAAATGTAGAAGACCGAGCGAAATGTACAAGTTGGTCCATACAAGAGTCAGTGGAGATAGTTGATGTTTGGACACTGAGTTGAGGGAAACCCTGTGTTGGGAGGGGGAGGTGGTCAAGAAGATGAGACTATGATTCTTAGCCTGGTGGACAGCATTGAGAATCACTGGTATAAAGAAAAGCCATGACTTAAAGCTGCATCTGTTTCCCCAATGGCGTGACGTATATCATAGAATCCCTACAGTGCAGAAGGAGGCCATTTGGCCCATCAAGTCTGCACCGGCCCTCTGAAATAGCACCCTCCCTAGGCCCAATCCCCTGCCCTATCCTTATAACTCCACCTCACCTTTCGACACAAAGGGCCAATTTAGCATGGCTAACCCACACATCTTTGGACTGTGGAAGGAAACCGGAGCACCCGAAGGAAACCCACACAGACACGGGGAGAACGTGCAAACTCCATACACAGTGACCCGAGGTTGGAATTAAACCTGGGTTCCTGTTGCAAAGGCAGCAGTGCCGCCCACTGTGCTGCCAACTAAGTTGATTGGCGACATTGTTGCATTTCCATGTTTGCATTACTGATTTAAAATTATGGGTCTCCCACTTGAATCTGAGTTGAGGAGAAATGTTTTCTCTCAGGGTCTTTAGTCTGTTCCCCAGAGAACCGTGCAGGCAGAGTCATTTAATTTACTTAAGGCCTCAGATAGATGTTTGATCGAGAAGGGAGTCGAGGGTTCTGGAGAAAGGGACAGGAAAGTGGAGTTGAGGCCAGATTCAAATCAGTCATGATGTAATGGATTGGTGGATGAGGCTTGGGGTAACGAATGGCCTGCTCCTCATTCTGGGTGTTCAACCTTCCTGTTTCAAATAGTATCTTTCAAGGCAGCACGGTGGTGCAGCGGTGCCACGGCGCCGAGAACCCAGGTTTGATCCTGGCCTCTGGTCACTGTCCATGTGGAGTTTGCATGTTCTCTCCGTGTCTGCGTGGGTCTGAGGGCACCCCCACAACCCAAAAAGATGTGCAGGATAGGTGGATTGTCCACGCTAAATTGCCCCTTAATTGGAAAAAATGAATTGGGTACTCTAAATTTATATATATTTTTTAAGTATCTTTCATACGCAGAACCTTAGTCTATCTCTTGCATTATCTCTCGCAAACACAAAAAAGACAACAATGAGCTTCCCCACCCAAATCGGGTAGAGTTTGGTTTTATTTAAAAAGGGTGTTTGTTTACGGTCTATGGAGAAACAAATATGAATAAGAGCACAAACAGCACCCTTACCACCGTAGCTCCAGCTGTTTAAAACAAATGTCTAAACTAGACTGATTTTGAGTGAACCAGTGGCACAGTGGTTAGCACTGCTGCCTCATGGTGCCGAGGACCAGGGTTCGATCCCAGCCCCGAGTCACTGTCTGTGTGGAGTTTGCACATTCTCCCTGTGTCTGCGTGGGTCTTGCCCCCACAACCCATAAAGATGTGCAGGGTAGGTGGATTGGGCACGCTAAATGGCCCCTTCATTGGAGCGAAAAAAGAATTGTGTGCTTTTTAAAAAAATTTAATTAGACTGATTTTTAGAGGCGAAATATTAAAAACCAGCTTCCCCATTTTCTGAAAAGCATCAGCCACTGTTTTTTTAACAGGACTGACATTTAGGGTTTCTCTTCTCTTTCTCTCCCCCCCCCCCCCCCCCCCAATTTCTCTCCTCCTAACTCTCAGATCAGTTGCTTGCTCTGCACAGGGATTTGGTAGTTTGGAATTCATCTGCCAACCAGGCGTAGCTGCTCCAAGCAAACACTCCAGTAAATTACAGGGTCAGCTTGGCCTATCTGGATCCCGGGTGAGGAGGAGGAGGAGGGTGGGGGAAGGTGAGGGGATACACATGTACAGATGAACGTCCCCCTGGCGCTTTAGCACCCTCCTCGCTCTCGATGCCTTTTGTCCCTCACCCTGACACGATGAGCCTCCCATTTGGGGACTTTTCTATCCAACATCCAGTTCTTTCCCCCACAGGATCCGGAATTTGGCATTGCTTGAAACTGACACAAGGCAATCTGAAGGGGGAAGGAAGACAACAAGGGGAAGCAAACTCTGTGGGACGCAGCTCAAAGAAACACCAAACCAAAGTGTTTCGTTTCGAAACGGACCCGTGCTCCGGTTTTAGTTTTAAATTTAACTAGAAATTGTTACCTCTTCTCCCGACTGAAACTCATCCATGGTCACTCTCAGCCCAGCGCCTGTAACTACAACAAGAGGAATCGCTATAGGGATTGAGGCAGCTCTCGACAAGAGCATTGTGGGTGGGAATTAACTGCTAAACATGCTCACTGAAACACAACCCCAGCCTTGCTAAATCCGGCTGCCTCGCTGAGCAAAGCAGGGAGTAAGGAAGGAACCTTCTGCCTGGTGGCGTGCCTGATTATTTGCATTGAAACAATGAAATCGTTGTTACAATTCTTGGATATAACATCGCCGACCTGCGGTCAGCACAGCAGGGCAGACAGAAGCTGTTGTCAAAGTTGCACTGGATGCATTGACCACTCAGCAAATGCTGATCCAGAACAAAGTGCCTTTTGGACCTGTGGATGTATATGCTTCGCACTTTAAGGGTCTCTCTCCACTATCCTCTGAATCCAGCACCTTTTCGAGAACCGAAGCTATTCCGTCTGCACCACCATTGAGTTAGCATGGTATATAATGCCTTGCTAATACAGAATTTGAGTATTGCTGATTTTTCTTTTTAATTGATTGATTTACTGTCACATGTATCGAAATACAGTAAAAAGTATTTTTCCGCGGCCAAGGGGACGTACACAATACGTACAGAGGAGACAAAAAGAATAATCGACAAAGTACGTTGACAAATAAGTAATTAGCTACAGTGCGGAACAAGGGCCATACAAAGCAAATACATGAGCAAGAGCAGCATAGGGTGTCGTGAATAGTGTTCTTACAGGGAACAGATCAGTCCGAGGGGGAGTCGTTGAGGAGTCTAGTAGCTGTGGGGAAGAAGCTGTTTCTATGTCTGGATGTGCGGGTCTTCAGACGTCTGTATCTTCTGCCTGATGGAAGAGGGCAAAACCTGGGTGGGAGCGGTCTCTGTTAATACTGTCTGCCTTCCTGAGGCAGAAGGAGGTGTAGACAGAATCAGTGGGAGGATGGCAGGCTTATGTGATGCGTTGGGCTGAGTTCACCACACTCTGCAGTTTCTTGTGATCAATCAATAAATGAAAAGCTTTGACAGCATGTCTCTTTTTGCAGCAATATTTGTCATCTCATAGAACCATAGAATCCCTACACTGCAGAAGGAGACCATTCGGCCCATCAAGTCTGCACCATTCCTCTGGAAGGTGGAATGTTAGCATTTATTGAAAGGGGAATGGATTACAAAAGTAAGAAGGTTTTGTGACAGTTGAACAGAGTCTTGGTGAGACACATTTAAATATACTGTGTACAGTTTTGGCCTCCTTATTTAGAAAAGGGCACAATTGCCTTATTATCATGGCAGAGAAGGTTCATTTGACTGATTCCTGGGATGAAGGGATTGTCTTCTGAGGAAAGGGTGGACAGGCTGGGCCTGTACTCATTGGAGTTTTGAAGAATGAGGCGTGATCTTACTGAAACATAAGATCCTGAGAGGTCTTGACAGGGTAGATGCTGAAATCATGTTTCTCTTTATGGGAGGGTTTAGAACTAGGAGGCACTGTTTATAATTAAGTGGTCTCCCGTTTAAGATTGAAACAAGGAGAATTTATTTCTCTTTGAAGGTTATTAGACTGTGGAATTCACTTGAATAGATGGCGAGGATTGGCTTCCTGTGACTTGCTGGAATGACCAGACCAGGGGCTACACACAATTGCAAAGAAGGGAGGGGATGGGGGGTCCTGATGAAGAACGTTTTGATGTACCTAGTCCCTTTTGTAACATGGAAGAAATCTGGCAGAAACTCTGAACCTATAATGCGTGCTTGAAGTCGAGAAAGGTACTGCGCTATATGGAGAGGAGGGGTGTGGAGTTGATTTCCCTTGAAAATAACCAACACAATGGGCCAAATGGGGTTGCAAGCAATGATCACCACTTGTGAAACCATACTGCAATATGAACCAGGAACAGGAGCGAAAGTCGTACATTTTTAAGATCTTATGTTCTTATTTTTTGAATTATTCAAATAATTGGTCTCTTTGTACAATGAACAGACTTACATGTGAGTGAATCCAATATGGCACCATTGGATATTATATTATCACAATATCTTCAATTAAGCTGAAGCATTCAGCATATCAGGAATCAGTATTCATATAAGTTGCCGGTGAATATATAATGAGGAAACATCACAAAGGTGTGATGACCATAGTTTACCTCATAATACATCTATTGTGTGGTGCTGGGTTTTGGGGTCAGTGTATATTAGTGTTTCTGTGGCACGATTTGTCAACTTATTGCTTCATTTCTTTTTGGTTCAAATGGCTAGATTAGCCTCCGATTTATTTGATTCCAAGTGTACATCTAATCCTAATCAATGCAAGGCCACTGATTCCACAACCTGGTCTCGAATTCGCATGGAAAATATCCCAAATGACTTCATGAGCACCAGCTGCAATACGTCTCCACCTTCCTCCCATACACGCTTGGCAAACAAACTGTATTTTGAGGTTGGTAACAATTTCCCAGGAACGGCCTTGCTGATTGCCTGCTTCATAATTCAGATCTCCATCATCCTCTTTATTCTCAAGAGAAACTGTATTCATTCTGTATTGAAGGTTAGTTTTTATTATTCATTCATGGGGTGTGGGCGTCGCTGGCTAAGCCAGGATTTAATGCCCATAAGAAATTGGTGTTGAGCCATCTTCTTGAACCGTTGCAGTCCCTATGGTGTAGATACACCCATAGTGCTGTTAGGAAGGGAATTCCAGGATTTTGATCCAGCGACAATGAGAAAATAATGACATAGTGCCAAGCCAGAATGGAGGGGAACTTGCAGGATGATGTTCGCATGCATCTGCTGCCCTTGTCCTTCAGGGTGGTAACGGTAACAGGTTTGAAAGGTGCTGTTGAAGGAGCCTTGGTGAGTTGCTGAAATGCATCTTGGAAATGGTAGACACTGCAACAACTGATGGAGGAAATTAATGTTTAAGATGATAGATGGGGTGTTGATCAAGTGGACCTTTTTGTCCTGAATGCCACTGAGCATTATTGGAGCTGCAATGATCCAGATAGGTGGTGAGTATTCCATCACATTCCGGACTTGAGCCATGCAGCTAGTGAGCAAGCTTTTGGGCGTCAAGAGATTAGTTATTCATCATGTTATGGGCCAGGGTTTAGAGAAGCCCAAAGTGTATCATGGAGTTCACCTGACCCACAACTTTTAATCAATTGTGGTATGGGGAGCACACGGCCACTCTACAGGTGTGGTACAGCAGAAATGGAAAAGTATTTTTTAAAGCAAAACTATTTTTATTCTATGAATTCAAGTTAATCTTTTTAAAACATACAGTGAACATCTTTGCAACCATTAATTCAAATACAACCCCCAAAGAATACAACACTAAGTAATCCTTAAGCTGTCCTTTTAACATCCATAAGATTTTAAAAATATCTTTAAACAGAAGCACATCAGGTTAAAGTCACTACTGAGAGCAGTTATTAGTTTTAAATCACCAAAGGATCGATTTACATTTTTTAGATTACAGAGAGAGAGACTAATACCCCTTCTGGCTGTGACTGTAGCTATCCAGCTCTGAAAACGGAACTAAAACACACCCTGCAGCCAACAGCCTAAAACGAAAGTAAAAAGCTGACAGACAGCCAAGCTCCACTCACTCTCTGACATCACTGCAGTGATAAACACCCATTTATTAAAGGTACTCTCACATGACAATCAGAGAACTCCCAACATCTGACCTGCTCTTGGCTTGGTGTCACAGTTTTAATCTGGATGGTCCAGTTAGGCTTCTGGTCATTGGCAGGACGGGAGCGTGGTGCAGTGGTTAGCACTGCTGCCTCACAGCGCTGAGGACCCGGGTTTGATCCTGGCCCGGGCCACTGTCCCTGTGGAGTTTTCACATTCTCGCCATGTCTGTGTGGGCCTCACCCCAACAAACCAAAGATGTGTGGGGTAGGTGGATTGGCCAAGCCAAACTTGCCCCTTAAGGTTCTGATTAATGATGACCTTGGGATGCTAATGATTGGGGATTCAGCAAAGGTAATACCATTGAATGTTAAGGGGTGATGGTCATTTGCAGCCCAAGACCTGTCTTGTCCAGATCTTGCTTCATATGGGCAGGGACCTTATTTATTTATTACAAATAAATTTAGAGTACCCAATTATATTTTTTCCCAATTAAGGGGCAATTTAGTGTGGCCAATCCACCTACCCTGCACAGCTTTGGGTTGTGGGGGTGAGACCCAGACAGACACTGGGAGAATGTGCAAACTCCACACAGACAGTGACACGGGGCCGGGATCGAAGCCGGGTTCTCGGCACTGTGAGATACCAATGCTAACCACTGCGCCACTATGCAACCCGAGCACGGACTTTATTTTATCTGAATGGTGATGCAATCCTGAGTGAACATCCCTACTTCTAACGTTATGATGGAGAAAAGATCATTGATGAGGCAACTGAAGATGGTTGGGCCTAGGTATTAGGATTCCAGACCAGACCCCAACAGTGACTAGCATTACTGTATCAAAAACCCAATATTTTAGTTAATTTTGTAAGACTGCGGAAAGAATACTTCGTTCCAGGAGTGATTCCACGAAGAAATAGGAATTTGGTACTTTACTTTTTTTAAATAAATGTAGAGTACCGAATTCTTTTTTTCCAATTAAGGGGCAATTTAACGTGGCCAATTCACCTACCCTGCACAACTTTGGGTTGTGGGGGTGGGAGCTATTCAGACACAGGGTGAATGTGCAAACTCCACACAGACAGTGACTCAGGGATTCGAACCTGTGTCCTCTGCACCATAGGCAGCATGCTAACCACTATGCCACCGTGCTGCCTTGGTACTTTAAACTAAACTTTTTTTAAAAAATCAAAACTTTATTATTAACACAATATTAAACTCTTTGACATCGCACCTGAAAATAGCTTACAATTACCCCTTGAACAATACTGCTCAATAAGTAAACACCATGGGCGGGATTCCCCCATGCCGTGCTGTATGGGCGAATCGCCATTCGCGCCATTTTTTCCCGCGATGCTGGTCCGATGCCGGCAGGAGATTCTCCGAGGAGCGGATAATTGGAGCCATTTGCGCCGGCGCGTTCGCGGCCGGGCCCCCGATTCTCCAGCCTTGATGGGCCGAGCGGCCGCGTGGTGGCAGAGTCCCGGCGGTGCCGTTCACATCTGCTCGCAGCCGGCAGGAACTCTGCGCGCAGGGTCGGGGGGGGCGGCCAATGGGGCGAGGAAAAGCGCTCCTTCACTGGGGGGGGGGTGCCTCCGATGGGGTCTGGCCCGCGATGGGGGTCCACCAATCAGCGGGCCAGCCTCTCCAGCCCCGGCCCTATTTTATTATGCGGCCGGCCCCTGAACCCCCACGCACTGTTACGTCGGTGCCGGCGCATTGAGGAAGTCCCCCGCACATTCGTGGGTTGGCGCGGCCCAACTGCACATGCGCAGGTTGGTGTGGCGCCACTGCGCAAACATGGGTTGGCGCAGCGATCGGTAGTGCCCGCGCCCGTTTCACGCCGTCGTTAAACGCGACGGTGTTCACGACGGCGCAAACACTGCCTCCATTTCGGAGAATCCTGCCCCATACCCTTAATTACTATCTCTATTGTCAATTAAACAACACAAAGGGGGGGGGGGCGGCATGCTGGCGCAGTGGTTAGCACTGCTGCCTCACAGTGCTCAGGACCCGAGTCTGATCCCGGCCCCGGGTCAATATCTGTATGGAGTTTGCACATTCTCCATGTGTTTGCATGCGTCCCACCCCCCACAATTCAAAGATGTGCAGGGTAGGTGAATTGACCATGCTTAATTGCCCCTTAATTAGAAAAAAAAATTGGGAACTTTAAATTTAATTTAAAAAGGAAACAACAAGAAAGGAAAAACAGAAATCCATCCTGCATCCCAATGACATAGAGAAATATTTGTTTTCCAGAACAGATTTGGCTCATGTTAGAACCCCTGCAGACTCTGACTGGATGTATTCAAAAAAATGTTTCAACTGGTTTGTTTCAGCTTCCTCCTTGTCCTCCGACAAGTCTGCACTACTATTAATCTTCTTTTAACTATCCTACTGCGAGAGCAAAATACTTTACTAGTGGTCTAAATTGTAGCCTCTGACTACACGTCTGACTCCCAAATGTTTTCTGGTCTTACAAAACAAGGTTCTTTTGAAAGCATGACTACTGCAGTCAAACACACTGTAACCCAGGCTCTTAACCTTTAAATTGCCGAATGTTTATAATCCGGTATATCTAAAATACTGCATTCATCACGACTCTTAGGATACCTGCAGTGAGGGCAACACGGCGCAGTGGTTAGCACTGCTAACTCACATCTGCAGTTTGCAGAGGTCCCAGGTTCGATCCCGGCCCTGGGTCACTGTCCGTATGGAGTTTGCACATTCTCCCCGTGTCTGCATCGGTTTCACCCCACAACCCAAAAGATGTGCAGGGTAGGTTGATTGGCCACACTAAATTGCCCCTTAATTGGAAAAATGAATTGGGTAGTCTAAATTTATTTTTTTAAAAGGATACCTATAGTGACGCCCTGGAGCTTAAATAATTGACCTCCAACAACCACAACCATCTTCCGTTGTGCCAAGTATGACTTGTGGTTAGCACTGTTGCTTCACAGAGCCCAGGTTCCTTTCCTGCTTGGGTCACTGTCTATGCGGAGTCTGCACGTTCTCCCCTGTCTGCGTGGGTTTCCTCCGGGTGCTCCGGTTTCCTCCCACAATTCCTGAAAGACATGCTATTAGGTGAATTGGACATTCTTAATTCTCCCTCAGTGTACCCAAACAGGCGCCGTGGTGTGGAGACTAGGGGATTTTCACAGTAACTTCATTGCAGTGTTAATGTCAGCCTACTTGTGACAAAAATAAAGATGATTATTATTCAACCAGTGGAAAGTTTCCTCCTGATTCCCATTAACTTCAATTTAACTAGGGCTCCTTGATGCCATTCTGGGGTCAAATGCTGTCTTGATGTCAAGGGCAGTCACTGTCACCTCATCTCTTCAGTTCAGCTCTTTTGTCCATGTTTGGATCAAGGCTGTTTCTCCCTGTGTCTGCGTGGGTTTCCTCCGGGTGCTCTGGTTTCCTCCCACAAGTCCCGAAAGACATGCTGTTAGGTGAATTGGACATTCTTAATTCTCCCTCTGTCTACCTGAACAGGCGCCGTGGTGTGGAGGCTAGGGGATTTTCACAGTAACTTCATTGCAGTGTGAATGTAAGCCTACTTGTGACAATAAAAATTCATAATGAGGTCTGGAGCTGAGTGAATCTGGAGGAACCCAAACTGAGCGTCCATGAGCAGGTTATTGCTGCGTAAGTGCCGGGATGACACTTTCCATCACTTTATTGATTATCGAGAGCCGACTTTCAGGGTGGTAATTGACCAGATCGGATTGTCCAGTTTCTTGTGTACAGAACATACCTGTGCAATTTTCCACATTGTTCAGTAGATGCCAGAGGTGTAGCTGTATTGGAACAGCTTGGCTAGGGGATGTGGCACATTCTGGAACACAAGTCCTTAGCACTACAGCCAGGATATTATCAGGGCCCATAATATTTTCTGTATACAGTACACTCAGCTGGGGTTCGGTTTAGCTCATGGGCCAGTTTACCTCAGTTGGCTGGACAGCTGGTTCGTGGTGCAGAGTGAGGCCAACAGTGCGTGGGTTATTCATGAAGGCCCCACCTTCTCACCCATGCCCCTAGCCTGAGGTGTGGTGACCATTGGGTTAAATCACCACAAAGGGGAAAGCAGCCTCTGGTCATCTGGGACAATAGCGACTTTTACTTTTTACTTACACGCAGCTGTTTCTTGATGTTACCTGGACTGCATCAAATTGCCTGAAGACTAACATCTGTGATCTGAGGACCTCAGAAAGGTGCTGAAAAAAATCATCTATTTGGCACTTCTGGCTAAAATGTTTGCAAATGATTCAGTCTTGTCTTTTTCCATCATTCCTTGGACTTCCCTAATTATTGAGGATGGGAATATTTGTGGAGCCTACTCTTCCAGTTAGGTCCACCGCCATTCATGACTGGATGTGGCAGGACTGCAGAACTTTGATCTGATCCATTTGTTGTAGGATCACATAGCTCTGTGTTTAGCATGCTGCCTCTGCTGTTTGGCATGCAAGTATTGCAGCTTCACCAGCCTGACGCCTCATTTTTAGTTATGTCTCATGCTGCTTCTGACATGCTCTCCTGCACTCCTCACTGAATCCGGGTCTGTCCCCTGGCTTGGTGGCAATGGTTGAATTCGGAATACGCTAACATCTCTTTGTGCAAAGCTTGATCCCCATTCCGAACTCAGCCATCATTTCGGATATAACAACACCAGCCACTTTTGAAACATCTTGAAAAGAGGAAAACACTCCCAAGGTGCTTGGCAGGGGCACAAGGAAAATAGATGGTGAGCCAGAAAAGGAGATATTCGGAAGGGTGATCCAAAGCTTAATTAAAGAGGTGGATTTGAAGGAGAGAAAGAAGGACGCGGTGATAGTAGGGTTTGGAGGGGGAATTCCAGAGAGTGGGATCCATATAGCAGAAGGCCGGGTTGCCAATGGCGTAGCAGGGTGTGGGGTGGGGGTGGAGGGGAGGTGCACGGGGTTAGTATTAATACAGAAGTGGCAAGAAGTCAAGGGTATGGAGGGTTGAAGAGACGGGGTGGGGGATGGTGAGAGAAACTGGAGACTTGGAGGCATGGAAATATTTACAGAGATACAACGCCATTGAGGGATTTAAATCTTAAGAAGTAAGTACAGAACAATGAGGCATATACTTAAAATTTGAGTCGGATCTTTCAGGGGTGATATATTAGGAAGCACTTCATCACACAAAGGTTATTGGAAATTTGAAACTTGCTCCCCTAAAAAGCTGCTGGGGGGGGGGTGGGGGGGGGTGGGGGGTTCAATTAAAAATACCAACATTGAGATTGATAATATTATTGTTAGGCAAGAGAGTTAAGAGTTCCAAAACCAGGGTGGGTGAAGTAGTTAAGACACCCATGAGCATTGATCCCTCCTCCCCTACCCTGGCTAGAGAACAGAAAAGGCCGGAGGTTTGCTTAGCTGTGATGTGACCCATCAATGAATAACTTGGCACTTCACACAGGAATGAAGGTTGCTGGAATCCAGGCAGCCCTGGGAAACTCTACCCTGGAGGAGTTAACGCTTTCATCAGCAGTAGTTGGGAATGTGGGGGGAGGGGAAAGAATAGAAATTCAGGCAGAAAAGAAATATCACTTAACTGCAAAATGGCACTCCCAAGCTAATGGGAGACTCTCGCTCAGTATTGCTTTGCGGGAGGTTTAGTTACATTATCACTGTTATCACACTAATAAATTAATGATAATATTTTATTCACATCCTCTGACAATCATTTAATGATTTTCCAACACGAGTTAAAATCACCATTTGATTAAATACCTGGACCCTGGGAACCTGCTGAAGTATTTCTGTCTCTAGCTTCAGGGACTTATAGATCGAATGAAAGCAGAGGTAATAAAAACTCTTTTAACTAGTAAGATCAATTATGATGCTCTCTTTGAGCGTTTTAAAGAGGAGGTTTGTGGACAGGACCGGCTTAATGCACCAACAGACTGACAAATCCTCCAGCAAACAGACTCCCTGACATGAGGCAGGAGGGGTGGGGGAGGGAATACTGAGTCTCCTTCACCTTGTAGTGCTTCAATTTAACTCTGGAATTTGCCTAAACTGATAAACACCGATCTGACCATTAGGAATCACTGGAGGAAAAGGGAGCAAGTCGGGATGAGCGAGAGACACACACATGCCAGCTTCTGTACAGTTTCAATACAACTGCATTGACGCATTGTAACCAACAGGACTGTGACAGGCTGTGGGCCTATACTGAGGTCTCAGTAGGTGAGCTTGCTGTTGCTGGCTTTACGTATTTATACAGCTGGAATATTCTCAGTCTCCCCCTGCACCACTACATTACCACTATCATTTCCACTTAATGTAACATTTTTTAAAAGTGTTAGTTTATAATGTGTGAGCTGTTTTAATCATTACAGCACACAAAATAAATCATTGTCTTGTGCATATGCAGCCTGTGTGTGTGAATGAACATCCACAAGTCCAAATCACTTTATTTTATTATCTGCAGTTCTACAAGTTTTATTTTCATACAGTCCAGACATTTACTTAAAAAAAAACTGCTTTGGTACAAGAAGGAATGTTGACAATAGGGAAGTGGGAGTCTATAATGGACTAGGGCGACATTCAAGCAAAGACACAATGTAGCTGGTAAGCTTGTGACATGGAGGAAGCCATATTGTGGGGGAAAATGGTACTTTAAAGAAAGCTGTCCATTTATGATGTACTGTAAAGAAGTTGTGTAAGTTTATCACATGGCTCATTGTTTGGGTTCAAATCCACAGGTAAGTTAACCTCTTGTTTTTTTGCCGAAGAAGCTTTAACTCTGTTGAAAAGTCACAGACCTGAAATGTTAATTCTATTTCTCTCCCCACACATGTTGCTGGACCTGCTGGGTATTTTCAGCATTTTATTTTCTGTTTTTCTTTCGGCTTTTCAGCATCTTCAGTATTTTGATTTAGCCTTTACTCATCTTTTTTTTTTAAATTAGTGTACCCAATTCATTTTTTCCAATTAACATGCAATTTTAGCGTGGCCAATCCACCTACCCTGCACATCTTTGGGTTGTGGGGGCGAAACCCACACAAACATGGGGAGAATATGCAAACTCCACATAAACAGTGGCCCAGAGCCGGGATCGAACCTGGGACCTCGGCGCCGTGAGGCAGCAGTGCTAACCACTGCGCCACCGTGCTGCCCTGGCCTTTACTCATCTGTGAAGTTTGATGATGTATGTCGACCTCGAGGGATCTCACAGATGTACTCATCCCCCTTTTGCTCAGCACTGGCCTGTTCTTCCAGTAAGGATTGGTGGATGGTGATAAGGAAAGTAAAAAAGCCCATGGGTCAGCACGGTGGCACAGTGGTTAGCCCTGCCGCGTCACGGCGTGAAGACCCGGGTTCAATCCTGGCCCCAGACTCTCACTGTCCGTGTGGAGTTTGCACATTCTCCCCGTGTCTGCGTGGGTCTCACCCTCACAAACCCAAAGATGTGCAGGGTAGGTGGATTGGCCATGCTAAATTGCCCCTTAATTGGAAAAAAAAGAATTGGGCACTCTAAATTTATTTTAAGAAAGGAAGAAAAAAAAACCTAAACAATGTTCCCTTCCAAACATAGGGCAGATTGTAATGATCCATCTATTAATAATAATCACTTCTTGTCACAAGTAGGCTTCAATGAAGTTACTGTAAGAGGCCCAGTGTGGGAATCTGGTGTTGTTCTCGAGCAACACCCCTGAGCTAGGGATCGTTAATCAGTCAGGGTTTTCCTCCCCCTCTTTACTACCTAGTGTCCCCTTTCTAGAGGTATTTGTGTGCAGACTACTGACCGAGGAGGGCATTGCATTTGGGTGCAAAAAGCTCCCATGCCCATTTGAGTTGCTAGCACCCTCTGTTTTGCACATCTGGGGTGATGTACCAGAGTCACTTGCAGCAGTGGTTGTGAATCCCTTAAGCAAAGCGAGCCCATAGAGTCACTGAGGTTTACAGCATGAAAACAGGCCCTTCAGCCCAACTTGTCCATGCCGCCTAGTTTTTACTACTAAGCTAGTCCCAATTTGCCCACATTTGGACCATATCCCTCTTTACCTATCTTACCCATATAACTGTCTAAATGCTTTTTAAAAGATAAAATTGTACCCGCCTCTATTACTGCCTTTGGCAGCTCGTTCCAGACACTCACCACCCTCTGTGTGAAACAATTACCCCTCTTGACCCTCTTGTATCTCTCCCTCCTCCCCCCCCCCCCCCCACCCTCACCTTAAATCTATGCCCTCTAATTTTAGACTCCTCTACCTTATATATGCCCCTCATTATTTTATAGATCTCTATAAGATCACCACTAAGCCTCCTACACTCCAGGGAAAAAAGTCCCAATCTATCCAGCCTCTCCTTGTAACTAAAAACATCAAGTCCTGGAAGTATCTAGTAAATCTTTTCTGCATTCTTTCTAGTTTAATAATATCCTTTCTATAATAGGGTGACCAGAACTGTACACAATATTCCATATCTGGTCTTACCAATGTCTTGCACAACTTAGCAAGACTTCCCAACTCCTGTATTCAATGTTCTGACCAATAAAACCATGCATGCCAAATGCCTTCTTCTCCCTTCTGTCCACCTGTGACTCCACCTTCAAGGAGCTATGAACCTGTACTCCTAGATCTCTTTGTTCTATAACACTCCTCAACACCCTACCATTAACTGAGTTGGTCCTTCACTCATTCGATCTACCAAAATACATCACCTCACATTTATCTGAGTTAAACTCCATCTGCCAGTCATCGGCCCACTGGCCCAAATGATCAAGATCCTGTTGCAATCCTAGATAACCTTCTTTACTGTCCACTATGGCACCAATCTTGGTGTCATCTGCAAACTTACTAGCCATGCCTCCTAAATTATCATCCAAATTATTAATATAAATAACAAATAACAGTGGACCCAGCACTGATCCCAAAGGCACACCGCTGACCACAGGCCTCCAGTTTGAAAAACAACCCTCTACAACCACCCTTTGTCTTCTGTTGTCAAGCCAATTTTATATCCAATTGTCTATATTACCCTGGATCTCACCATGAGATTTAACCTTATGCAAGAACCTACCATGAGGTATCTTGTCAAAGGCCTTGCTAAATTCCATGTAGATAACGTCGACTGCACTGCCCTCATCTACCTTCTTGGTTACCCCTTCAAAAAACTCAGTCAAATCCGTGAGGCATGATTCCACTCACAAAACCATGCTGACTGTCCCTAATCAGTCCTTGCCTCTCTAAATACCCGTAGATCCTGTCTCTCAGAAAAACTTCTAACAACTCACCCAACACAGATTCTAGGCTCACCGGTCAGTAGTCCCAGTCTTTTCCCTGTGGTCCTTCTTAAACAAAGGCACAACATTTACTACCCTCCAATTTTCAGCCACCTCACTGTGGCTGTCGACGATTCAAATATCTCTGCTAAGGGACCTGCAATTTCATCCCTAGCCTCCCACAATGTCCTGGGATACATTTCATCAGGTCCCGGAGATGTAGCTACCTTGATTCACTTTAAGACTTCCAGCACCTCCCTCTCTGTAATATATATATATATATTTTTTTAAAATAATTTTTATTAAGGTTTTCACAGAATATCAATAACAAAATGAAAAAGGAACCCAACAGGGTTAAATACAAAACAGTCAAAAAACAACCCTCCATACCCCCCTCCCCCCTGTACATAAATAATAAATTAACACCCCGACTTAACACAAGGCCAACATAGCAAATAAATACACCCCCTCAGATCCCCCAGTGTAAATAAACAAAAATAAAGTACCCCCCCCCCCCCCCCCCCCGAGTTGCTGCTGCCATTGACCAATGTCTACTATTCTGCCAGGAAGTCTAAGAACGGTTGCCACCGCCTAAAGAACCCTTGTACCGACCCTCTCAAAGCGAATTTCACCCTCTTCAACTTAATAAACCCCGCCATATCATTGATCCAGGATTCCACACTTGGGGGCCTCGCGTCCTTCCACTGAAGAAGAATCCTCCGCCGGGCTACCAGAGACGCAAAGGCCAGAATACTGGCCTCGTTCGCCTCCTGCACTCCCGGCTCCTCTGCCACCTCAAATATTGCGAGCCCCCAGCCCGGTCTGACCCTGGATCCTACCACCCTCGACACCGTCCTCGCTACGCCCTTCCAAAATTCCTCCAGCGCTGGACATGCGCAGAACATATGGGTGTGGTTTGCTGGGCTCCCTGAGCACCTAACACACCTGTCCTCACCCCAAAAAAACCGGCTCATCCTTGTCCCGGTCATGTGTGCCCTGTGCAGCACCTTAAACTGTATGAGGCTGAGCCTTGCGCACGAAGATGAAGAGTCCACCCTCCCTAAGGCATCTGCCCACGTCCCTTCCTCGATCTCCTCTCCCAACTCCTCCTCCCACTTACCTTCCACCTCCACCACCGAGGCCTCCTCCACCTCCTGCATCACCTGGTAAGTTTCCGAGATCTTCCCCACACCCGCCCACCCCCCCGAGAGCACCCTCTGTCCTGTACTGTGCGTGGCAGCAGCCGCGGGAATTCCACCACCTGCCGCCTGACAAACGCCCTTATCTGTAAGTACCTGAAGGTGTTCCCCGGGGGAGCCCATACTTCTCCAACTCACCCAGGCTCGCGAACTTCCCGTCCACAAACAGGGCTCCCAGCCTTCGTATCCCTGCCCTGTGCCACCCTGAAAACCCGCCATCTGTCCTCGCTGAGATGAACCGGTGGTTCCCCCGTATTGGGGTCCATACCGAGGCCCCAACTTCCCCCCTGTGCCGCCTCCACTGCCCCCAATGTTTGAGGGCAGCCGCCACTACCGGGCTCGTGATATACCTCCTTGGAGGGAGCGGCAGCGGTGCCGTTGCCAGCGCCTCCAGACTCTACCCACACAGGACGCCACCTGCAGCCTCTTCCATGCAGCCCCCTCCCCCTCCATCACCCACTTGCGCACCATCGCCGCATTGGCGGCCCAGTAGTACCCGCAGAGGTTGGGCAGTGCCAGCCCCCCCCCCCTATCTCTACTCTGCTCCAGGAACACCCTTCTCACCCTCTGAGTCCCTCGCGCCCACACAGACCCCATTATGCTCCTGTTGACCCGCCTAAAAAAGTCCTTCGTGACAAACACGGGGAGGCACTGGAACAGGAACAAAAACCTTGGGAGCACCGTCATTTTGATTGACTGCACCCTACTTGCCAAGGACAGCAGCAACGCGTCCCACCTCTTGAACTCCTCCTCCATTTGCTCCACCAGCCTTGTGAAATTAAGCCTATGCAGGGCCCCCCAGCTCCTGACCACCTGGACCCCCAAATACCTGAAGCTCCTGTCCGTCCTTTTTAAAGGGAGCTTGTCAATCCCCCTCTCCTGGTCCCCTGGGTGAACCACGAACAACTCGCTCTTCCCGATGTTGAGCTTGTACCCCGAGAAATCCCCGAATTCCCTGAGGATCCTCATTACCTCCGGCATTCCCCCCACCGGGTCCGCCACATATAACAGCAAGTCATCCGCATAGAGCGACACCCTATGCTCCTCCCCAACCCGCACCAACCCCCTCCAGTTCCTCGACACCCTCTGCCATAGCCAGGGGTTCAATCGCCAGTGCGAAGAGCAGGGGGGACAGGGGACACCCCTGTCTCGTCCCTCGGTGCAACTGAAAGTACTCAGACCTCCTCCTGTTCGTGGCCACATTCGCCATCGGGACTTCATACAACAGCCTGACCCACCTGACAAACCCCTCCCCAAACCCAAACCTCTTCAGCACCTCCCACAGGTACCCCCACTCTACCCTATCGAAGGCTTTCTCAGCGTCCATCGCCACCACTATCTCCGCCTCCACCTCCCTCGCCGGCATCATGATAACGTTCAGAACCCTCCGCACATTTGCGTTCAACTGTCTCCCCTTCACAAACCCCGTCTGGTCTTTGTGGATGATCTGCGGCACACAATCCTCAATCCTCGTGGCTAAGACCTTCGCCAGCACCTTGGCATCTACATTTAGCAAGGAATTCGGCCTGTAAGACCCACACTGCAGGGGATCCTTGTCCCGCTTCAGGATCAAGGAGATCAGTGCCCGGGACATCGTCGAGGGCAAAGCCCCCCCTCCCTTGCCTCATTAAAGGTCCTAACTAGCAACAGGCCCAACAGGTCCATATATTTTTGATAGAATTAGACCGGGAAACCGTCCGGCCCCGGTGCCTCCCCGCCTGCATGCTCCCTATCCCTTTGGTCAGCTCCTCCAGCCCAATTGGGGCCTCCAATCCCACGACCAGTCCCTCCTCCACCTTCGGAAATGTCAATTGGCCCAGAAAGCGGCCCATCCCTCCCTCCTCCAGTGGGGGCTCAGACCGATACAGTTCCTCATAAAAGTCCCTGAAGACCCCATTGATGCCAACCCCACTCCGCACCACGCTCCCTCCCCTGTCCTTCACTCCCCCGATCGCCCTAGCTGCGTCCCGCTTCCGAAGCTGATGCGCCAGCATCCGGCTTGCCTTTTCCCCATACTCATAAATCGCCCCCTGGGCCTTCCTCCACTGCACCTCCGCCTTCCTGGTGGTCACCAGGTTGAATTCGGCCTGGAGGCTGCGCCTCTTCCTCAACAATCCTTCCTCAGGCACGTCCGCGCTCTCTGTAATATTTACACTACTCAATACATCACTATTCATTTCCCCAAGTTCCCTAACATCCATGCCTTTCTCAACAGTAAATACCGATGAGAAATATTTATTTGGGATCTCACCCATCTCTTGTGGATCCGCACTTAGATGACCTTGTAGATCCTGGTCATCCTTGTTGCAAACATATGATGGCAAAGAAAGGCCCTTGCGTTCATCTAGCCTGGCCCAAACAATTATTAAATATACCCAATAGACTTTGGATAAAATTGATATATAAATATACACAATATAAATTTTGAATCCTGTACCCCACAGAACTCTAGATATTCACTCAGAGTATACTGAAGTCAGTGATGGATAGATTGTTGGACATTAAGGGATTCGAGGAATGTGGCAATAGTGTGGGAAGATGTAGCTGAGAGAGAAGATCAGCCACTCCAAACCGAAACCATGAGATCATCAAATCCCTACAGTGTAGAAGGAGGCCATTTGGCCCATCAAGTCTGCACCGGCACTCTGAAACAGCACCCTAACTAGGCCCACTTCCCCACCCTATCTCCTTAACCCTGTAACATAACCTGCACATCTTTGGACACTAAGGGGCAATTTACCATGGCCAATCCACCTAACAACATCTTTGAACTGTGGGAAGAAACCTGAGCACCCAGAGGAAACCCATGCAGACACGGGGAGAAAGTGCAAATGTCACACAGTCACCCAAGGCTAGAATTGAACCCGGGTCCCTGGTGCTGTGAGACAGCAGTGCTAACCACCGTACCACCCTGAGATCTCCTGGGAGAAATTGGAAAAACATTTCTAAAAACCACCAACATTTTGGGGAGAAGAGATCCAGGAAGTTCTCATCACAGTTATTGGAGGGGGCAATAAAAACAGTAACATTTTGTTCTGCAGTGAATGGGTGCATCTGGGATAATGAGAGCAATGAGGAGAAAAAATACAACACTGGGTAAAGGTTGACTTTAATACTACTTTAACACAGGGTTAACACTACCAGGAGGATGTGGAGGCTTTAGAGAGGGTGCAGAAGAGATTTACCAGAATGTTGCCTGGTATGGAGGGCATTAGCTATGAGGAGCGGTTGAATAAACTCGGTTTGTTCTCACTGGAACGAAGGAGGTTGAGGGGCGACCTGATAGAGGTCTACAAAATTATGAGGGGCATAGACAGAGTGGATAGTCAGAGGCTTTTCCCCGGGGTAGAGGAGTCAATTACTAGGGGGCATAGGTTTAAGGTGAGAGGGGCAAGGTTTAGAGTAGATGTACGAGGCAAGTTTTTTACGCAGAGGGTAGTGGGTGCCTGGAACTCGTTACCGGAGGAGGTGGTGGAAGCAGGGATGATAGTGACATTTAAGGGGCATCTTGACAAATACATGAATAGGATGGGAATATAGGGATACGGACCCAGGAAGTGTAGAAGATTGTAGCTTAGTCGGGCAGCATGGTCGGCACGGGCTTGGAGGGCCGAAGGGCCTGTTCCTGTGCTGTACATTTCTTTGTTCTTTGTTCTTTGACTTCCCCTGAGCAATGTGAAAGAAATAGTATCCAGTCTGATAATTATTATGGAAAGATATATATCATTCAATCATTTTTATTTCTGCAGCTATTATATAATAAATGTACAGATTTCTGTAAGAGAAGACTTGCTTCCAACAAAGCTGCTGAGCCTTCATCTGTGAGAGAAATACACTGTCTGCGCAGAGGAATGTTTGCACAAGACAGGCTGGCAAGAAGACTCCATCTGGTGGAATGTAAACTCTCCGCAGTGGAAGATATGGTTGTTTATGTTGTCGATCAAGTGAAACAGCAAAGGAGGCTCCAGACTAAAAGCGCCGCTCCGTCCCAGGGCTGCAGCTGCACTTGGCGCCGGAGCTCAAACATGTCCAGGAGCGACGTCGACTCACTGGAGTATGAACAACAAAGCCCACTGCAGTACTCAGTCACACAAAGGAGGAATCTCTCAGCCCGTTATCATACTTAAATCACTCCAGCATACTTAGACACAATAAAGTGTGAACAAATTCAGCTGGACTTTGCTTGCATCATTTCCATGTTTCAGTAGATTTTACACATTTGGATAACCCCCTCAGTCGTCAGGTTTATCCCAGTTTGCTTGTCAACCAGATAAACTGAGATGACCCAAAGGCATGATTATTCAGCTGATCATACCCAGTACAAGCATTTCAAAGTGCTACAGTTGACTGAGTGAGCGAAAGAGAAAAATTAATGTCACATAATTGCCAAGACCCCAATGTCAAACTTTGGGTGGGGGGGTTAATTGATGAGAAGCTTAAGTGAGTGAGCTAGTGAACTAGCTGTATCTACATCATGGCTACAAGATTAGTTAAAAGGCTGGTTACTGTGCAATGAATAGCTTACTCCCTGACCTCTTAAAGCCTACCCACCATCTATGAGGCAGGAGTGCAATGGAATAGGGCAGTACGGTGGCGCAGTGGTTAGGACAGCTGCCTCACGGCGCTGAGGTCCCAGGTTCGGTCCCGGCCCTGGGTCACTGTCCGTGTGGAGTTTTTTTTTTCCTTTTTTAAAAATAAATTTAGAGTGCCCAGTTCAATTTTTCCAATTAAGGGACAATTTAGCATGGCCAATCCACCTACCCTGCATAACTTTGGGTTGTGGGGGCGAAACCCACGCAGACACAGGGAGAATGTGCAAACTCCACACGGACAGTGGCCCAGATCCGGGATCGAACCCGGGTCCTCAGTGTCCTGAGGCAGCAGTGCTAACCACTGCGCCACCGTGCTGCCCATTCCGTGTGGAGTTTAACATTCTTCCCATGGTTATGTGGGCTTCGCCCCCACAACCCAAAGATGTGCAGGGTAGGTGGATTGGCCACGCTAAATTGCCCCTTAATTGGAAAAAATTAATTGGATACTGTAAATTTATTTTTAAAAAGGAGTGCAATGGAGTATGCTGTAGCAACACTTGGTAAATCTCACACCATTTGGGACAGTTTCATTGATGTTCAAAAATAATCCACTAGAGCAGCACGGTGGCGCAGTGGTTAGCACAGCTGCCTCACGGCACCAAGGTCCCAGGTTCAATTCCGGCTCTGGGTCACTGTCCGTGTGGAGTTTGCACATTCTCCCCGTGTTTGCGTGGGTTTCACTCCCACAACTCAAAGATGTGCAGGGTAGGTGGATTGGCCACGCTGAATTGCCCCTTAATTGGAACAAATGAATTCTGTACTCTAAATTTATACAAAGAAAAAAAAAAGAATCCACTGCTCCGGACAGGGGCAGGACAGGCGTCCTAGACTTTGCCTCACTAGTGGCAAGGAGGTGGATCCTCATGGTCTGAAGATCGATTATGTGCCGAGTGCCACTGTTGGCTGTTGGGTCGCTGGGTGGGGGGGGGAGCTGAATCTAAATAACTAAGTTTTATTGTTGTAAGGGAAGAGGGGGGTGGGGGAGGGGACTCTTATTATCTAATTGTTATTCTGTGTTTTTGTAGGTTTTGTGCTGAAATTGTTAAGTTCAAATTAAAAAAAAAAAAAAAATTTAGAGTGCCCAGTTCAATTTTTCCAATTAAGGGGCAATTTAGCGTGGACAATCCACCTAGCCTGCACATCTTTGGGTTGTGG
The DNA here is from genome assembly GCF_047496885.1 of Scyliorhinus torazame. Classification (NCBI taxonomy): domain Eukaryota; kingdom Metazoa; phylum Chordata; class Chondrichthyes; order Carcharhiniformes; family Scyliorhinidae; genus Scyliorhinus; species Scyliorhinus torazame. The sequence goes on from NC_092707.1 coordinate 137,689,712, forward strand.
GGGCAAAACCCACGCAGACACAGGGAGAATGTGCAAACTCCACACGGTCAGTGCCAATAAAAACACACTGTGCCAATAAAAACATTTCCAAAAAAAAGAATCCACAGGATTAAATATTCATCTCCTCAGGCGGCATGGTGGCACAGTGGTTAGCACTGCTGCATCACGGTATTGAGGACCCGGGTTCGATCCCGGCCCAAGGTCACAGTCTGTGTGGAGTTTGCACATTCTCCCCATGTCTGCATGGGCCTCACCCCAACAACCCAAAGATGTGCAGTCTAGGTGGATTGGCCATGCTCAATTGCCCCGTAATTGGAAAAAAAGAGAATGGATACATTAAATTCATTAAAAAAAATATTCACCTCAACTATTGGTGTACTGTTAACTGCAATGTGTCCTATCAGTGACAATTATTCAAACTTACTGATGCACAATCAATTACTCGTGAGACAAGGAGAGTCATACTAATCGGCTTTAATCAGCTAGAACTGTACCCAGCAGCTCCGATACAGAAAGTGAAGGCTGCTGGGACGGCATGGGTCCCTCTCAGGGTGGAGCTACGTACGTTGGCCAATGGTAGACTCCTAGGTCTGGCCAATGGGCATCCACCTCTCAGGTACTGCAACACCTGGTATTACCACACTTACTTCAGAGAGTAAGATGGGAGGAAGCTCACGTGGAACATAAACACCGGCTGAGGGGCCAACGGCCTGTTTCTGTGTTGTAGATTCTGTGTAATTATATATATGATGTACCATCAATGACCACGAGACGAAAATGGTGAAACTATTGAGGCTTTATTGCACGAGATGTTGAGCCTCCTGCAGCTGGAACCAGAATGGAAGCAGCGCAGGAGAGCTTACACTTTTATACAGCGTCTGCTGGGAGGAGCCAGCAGGCTGGGATTTACTGTGTTAACTGTAGTACAGTGGAAGAATCGTAATACACATACTGTGTGACCAGTGGTGTTTACCACAATCACCCCCTGTTTAAAACAAGTCCAGCAAGGGTGAAAAAACGTTACAGATTGAGTCTGTCGGGGGCCGTGACCCTCCGCCGCGATCGCCTCGGTCCCGGTTGTGGTGTGGGCGCAGATGTGGATACCTGCGAGTCTGGGAGCGTGTTGTCCTCTCCTTCTTCACCCAGTAGTGGATCCGGTGAGGGGACGGATGCTGCTGGGGTGGGTGCTACGGTGAGGGTCGCTGGTGGGAGGGTGAACGGCGCAGGGGCGGGGGAGGCAACCGGAGGAGGAGGGGACGGTGCCAGGTTGGGGTGGTGGTGGTTGTGGGTGGAGACCCAGCGGGTGCCAGGTCCCGCAGGGAGACTGTGTCCTGTCGCCCGTCATGGTGTGCCACATAGGCGTATTGTGGATTTGCATGGAGGAGGACTTTTTCAACAAGGGGATCCGATTTATGACTTCTCGCATGCTTCCGGAGGAGGACGGGCCCAGGAACTGTCAGACAGGTTGGGAGCAAAACCCCGGAGGTGGACTTCCTAGGGAAGGCATACACACGTTTGTGAGGGGTCTCATTAGTAGCAGTGCACAGGAGCGACCGGATGGAGTGGAGCGCATCGGGGAGGACCTCCTGCCAGTGGGAGACAGGAGATTCCTAGACTGAAGGGCCAGCAGGACGGCCTTCCAGACCGTTGCGTTCTCCCTCTCTACATGCCCGTTTCCCCGGGGGTTGTAGCTGGTCGTCCTGCTCGAGGCGATGCCCTTGCTGAGCAGGAACTGACGCAGCTCATCACTCATAAAGGAGGATCCACGATCGCTATGGATGTAGGTGGAGAAACCGAACAAGGTGAAGATGCTGTGTGGGGCCTTGACGACTGTGGCAAACGTCATGTCGGGGCATGGGATGACGAATGGGAAACGGGAGCTCTCATCAATGATGTTAAGAAAGTACACGTTGCGGTCAGTGGAGGGGAAGGGCCCTTTGAAGTCCATGCTGAGGCGCTCAAAGGGGCGGGAGACCTTCACCAGATGCGCTCTGTCTGGTAGAAGTGCAGTTTGCACTCGGCGCAGACTTGGCAGTCCCTGGTCACGGTCCTGACCTCCTCGATGGAGTAGGGCAGGTTGCGGGCCTTGATAAAATGGAAGAACCAGGTGACCCCCGGGTGGCAGAGGTCATTGTGGAGAGCCCGGAGTCGGTCCACGTGTGCTCTGGCACATGTACGGCGGGATAGGGCATCTGGGGTCTCATTGAGCTTCCCCGGGCGATACAAGATCTTGTAGTTATCGGTGGAACGCTCGATCCTCCACCTCAAGATCTTGTCGTTCTTGATCTTGCCCCGCTGTGTATTGCTAAACATGAAGGCAACCGACCGTTGGTCAGTGAGGGGAGTGAATCTCCTGCCGGCCAGGTAATGCCGCCAATGTCGCACAGCTTCCACAATGGCTTGGGCCTCGTTTTCGACAGAAGCGTGTCGAATTTCGGAGGCATGGAGGGGGCGGGAAACGAAAGCCACGGGTCTGCCCACCTGGTTGGTGGCGGCCAGAGCCACGTCCGATGCATCGCTCTCCACCTGAAAGGGGAGGGTCTCGTCGGCCGTGTGCATCGTGGCTTTGGCGATGTCCTCCTTGATGTGGTTGAAGGCCCGGCGGGCCTCAGCCGTCAAGGGAAAAACTGTGGACTTGATGAGTGGGTGGGCCTTGTCCGCATAATTAGGGACCTACTGGGCGTAATATGAGAAGAACCCCAGGTATCGCTTCAGGGCCTTGGGGCAATGGGGGAGAGGGGAGTTCCAGGAGAGGGCGCATGCAGACAGGGTCAGGCCCTAGGACTCCATTTTCCACAATGTAGCCATGAATTGCGAAAGCGGGTGGTGCGGAAAACGCATTTCTCCTTATTGTAGGTGAGGTTAAGGAGTTTGGCGGTATGGAGGAACTCTGGAGATTCGCGCTGTGGTCCTCTTGGTCGTGGCCGCAGATGGTGACGTTATCTAGGTACGGGAACGTGACCCACAGCCCGTATTGGTCAACCATTCGGTCCATCTCTCGCTGGAAGACCGAGAACCCATTGGTGACGCCGAAGGGAACTCTAAGGAAGTGATAGAGGCGGCCATCTGCTTCGAACGCAGTGTATTGGCGGTCCGCCGGGCGGATGGGGAGCTTGTGGTAGGCGGACTTCAAGTCAACTGTGGAGAAGACTCGATACTGCGCAATCTGATTGACCATGTCAGATATGCGTGGGAGGGGGGTACGCATCGAGCTGCGTGTACCAGTTGATGGTCTGACTGTCGTCAATGACCATCTGGTGTTTCTCCCCAGTCTTAACTACCACCACTTGAACTCTCCAGGGGATGTTACTGGCCTCAATGACCCCCTCCCGCAGAAGTCGTTGGACGTCCGACCTGATAAAGGTCCTGTCCTGTGCACTGTACCATTTGCTCCGCGTGGTGATGGGATAACGGGTGAGGTTTGCGAAAAGTGAGGGCGGATCAACCTTAAGGGTTGTGAGGCCACAGACGGTGAGGAGGGGCAGGGGTCCACCGAATTTTGGAGTAAGGCTTTGGAGGTAGCACTGAAAATCGAGACCTAGTAACAGGGCAGCGCAGAGATGGGGAGGACGTAGAGTCTGAATTTGCTGTACTCTATGCCCTGTACGGTGAGGGTCGCGACGCAGTACCCCCGGATTTGCACGGAATGGGATCCGGAGGCCAGGGAGATTTTCTCGGCGACGGGGAGTACCGGGAGGGAGCAGCGCCTTACCGTAGCAGGGTGGATGAAACTCTCTGTGCTCCCGGAGTCGAAGAGGCAGGTCGTCTCGTGCCCATTGATCTTCACCGTCGTCGTAGCGTTCACGAGGTTGCAGGGCCGAGACTGATCCAGGGTGATGGAGGCGAACTGCGGAAGATGTTGGGAGTTGTTGGGCTGATCGGCGGTGACAGAGGTATCGGCGGCCCGCGAACGGCCAGGCGAGCGGAGGTCCGGAGGCGCAGTCCAAGATGGCGGTGCCCATGGCGGACGACATCCAAGATGGCAGCACCCATGGGCCTCATGTGGCGGGCAGCGGGGAAGATGGCGGCGCCCCTGGATCGCACGTGGGGGGGTGTAGCGATGCTGGGCCTGGAAACGGCAGCAGCCGATCGGGCCTGGCAAACGGAGACAAAGTGGCCCTTCTTGCCACACCCGTTGCAGGTCGCACTCCGCGCTGGGCAGCGCTGCCTGGGATGCTTGCTCTGGCCACAAAAATAGCATTTGGGCCCTCCGGAGTTTGATGGCTGCCGCGTGGCGCAGGCTTGTGGTGTACCTGGGTCGGAAGATGGTGGGGCCCATGATGCCCACGAGGGTGCCGCGTGGTCGGAGGTGTAGGACTCCCGATTGCGGGAGGCCACTTCTCGGGAGTTAGCGAGCTGCACAGTCTCTGTAAGGTTGAGCGTACCCCCTTCGAATAACCGCTGGCGAACGTAATTAGACTTAATGCCCGTGACATAGGCATCGCTGATCAGCAGTCCTGTGTGTTGGACTGCTGACACTGCCTGGCAATTACAGTTCCTATCAAGTATCTGCAGAGCATGCAAGAAATCGTCCTGAGACTTCCCCGGGAGTTGCCGTCTCGTGGCCAACACCTGGTGCCTGGCGAACACTTGATTCACAGTCCTGATGTACTGTCCTTTTAGTAGCACCATCGCTTCCGTGTAGGTGGGGGCGTCCCAAATGAGAGGGAAAACCACGTGAGTAGAGGATCTGGAGCTTCTGCTGGGCTTCTGTGGATGCTCTGAGGTATCCTTCAAAGCAGGCTAGCCAGTGCTCAAAGGTGGCTGTGCCGTCGGCTGCGTGAACCACTGCATCACCATGCCGCTCAAGGCTTTTCAAACTATAAGTGATTAAATTGTCTTCTCTGGGCCCTCTCATGGCGGATGTGCCCAATGTGAGACTGGCATGGATGCCCGCACACCTGCCAGGCAATGTTGTTGTAGATACTGGGTGGAACCCTGAGTATATTTAACAAAAGTGCTATTTGATTACTCAATCAAATTTAAGATTATTCCGTCTAATGTAAGATTTTCAAGTTTAAACAGGTGAAAAACTGAGTACTTTTCAGGTCCCTAAGCAAAGTTCATTTCAATGTAACGTTCCAGTTTTCATCAGTTACAGTACGGGAACAGGCTGACAATCCCCTTTTCAAATTTGAGTGGTCAAATGTTCAAAATGTAAATAACACCTTTCCCGGGATAAGGAAAAAAAAAAAGAAGGTCAACTTGGAGTTTCATTGGGAAAATGAACCAACATGTTTGAAATTGATAAATGAATGATTGGTTTGTGTGTTCCAGAAATGGTCCAGATGGATTCACAACCCAGGCAGCCCAACACTCTTAGAGAAGTACTGCCCTGGCCAATGTTATTTCCTTGTTTCAACAGCATCAAAGCTGATTATCTGGTCATGAAATCACAAAATGGGATCTTGCTGTGCACAAGTTGGCTGCTGCATTTCCTACATCACCACAGTGGCCTAAACTTCAAAAGCCCTTTGTGGCTTTGTGATGTCATTGGCCATTGTAATGTCATTACAGTCACATGGTTACCAGTGAACAATGACAATCCTTCTTTCTTACACAGTCACCATGGAGAAAACCAGGAAGTCGCACTCCAAAGTTAGACATTCAGAGGGTCATCTCATCGCTGTCGGCTGATGAGATTACAAAAAAGTGATATTCACATAATAATAATCTTTATTAGTGTCACAAGTAGACTTAAATTATCACTGCAATGAAATTACTGTGAAAATCAGAAAGAATTTTGTGATTGCTATTGACAAATGGAATATCTCGAAAGTAAAATGAATATTTGGAAAAGTCATGCGATTTTTATTAGATTATGAGAATCTACATTGGCGTGTGATTGATGGTGGCCAAAGTGATTGCTGAATTGAAGGTTTTAGTTTTTGCATATGATGATATGTAGACAGATATTCATCTTTGGAGGCATTTCAAGAACAATTCTGAAATCCATGGGGAAAATGATAGAATGACAGTCAGCATCTGCAAATAATAATATATAGAAACTATAAGATCAAAATCATGAGGGTTCTGCAGAGAGCAGATAGGGAGAAACTATTTGCATTGCCATTAAAGGCGGCACTGTAGTTAGCACTGCTGCCTCACAGTGCCGGATTCAATTCTGCCCTTGGGTCATTGTGTGGTGTTTGCACTTTCTCCGTGTCTGTGTGGGCTTCATCCGGGTGCTCCGGTTTCCTCCCACAGTCCAAAGATGTACAGGTTAGCTGGATTGGCCATGCTAAATTTCGCCTTGGGATCCATAGATGTGTGGGTTAGGTGGGGTTACAGGGAGGTAAAGTGGGGAAGTGAGCCTAGGTAGGGCGCTCTTTCAGAGGGTTGGTGCACACTTGATGGGTTGAAGGGCCTCCTTCTGCACTGTAGCAATTCGATTCTATGGGTGGAAGGACATATAAGGTGATTATGTGTCATGAGGAAAAATCTTTTTACAGCGAGTGGTTAGGGTCTGGAATGCACTGGCTGAGAAGTGTGGTGAAGGCAGATTCAATTGTGACTTCTTAAAAAGGGAATTGGGTAATTAACTGAAGGGGGAAAAGGTTGGAGGGCTACTGGGGAATGACGGGTGTAGGGCTAGCTGAGTAGCTCCTACAGTGATATGCTGCCGTCTGGCAGCATCTGTGGAGAGAGTAACAGTGTTAGCATTTTGAGTCCTTATGACTCGAGAGAAGTCACAGGGACTTAAAACATTGCTGAGTTTTTCCAGCATTTGCTGCTTTTATTTCAGAGGCATGGTGGCACAGTGGTTAGCACTGCTGCATCACAGTGCCAGGGCCCCAGGTTCGATTCAGACCTCGGGTGACTGTCTATGCGGAGTTTGCATGTTCTCCCCATGTCTGCGTGGGTTTCCCTCCACTGTCCAAAGATGTGCAGGTTTTTTTTTCTTCCTTTTTAAAAAATAAATTTAGAATGTCCAATTCATTTTTTTCCAATAAAGGGGCAATTTAGCGTGGCCAATCCACCTACCCTGCACATCTTTGGGTTGTGGGGACGAAACCCACGCAAACACGAGGAGAATGAAGAGATGTGCAGGTTAGGTGAATTGGCCATACATTAGCTGGGGTTACGGGGCGAGGAGTGGGGGATTGGGCCTAGGTAGGGTGCTCTATTGGAGCAAAGGCCGATGCGGACTCAATGGGCTGAATGGCCTCTTTTTGACTGGAGGGATTCTATGATTTCCAGCGTCCGCAGTAGTTTGCTATTATATCAGCCTCATGGAAGCAATGTGCGAAATAGCCTGATGTACTGACATCAATCTTGGATTTGAAGATAGAAGCAGGCCATTTGGCCCATCAGAACACGGACAAGGGTAGGGGGGCTCCTGGAAACATCATCCACCTCCAAGTTACGAATCACCTTGATCTGAGCTTTTTAATCACCATTCCCTCATTGTCATTGGGCTAGAATCCTGGAAGGCCCCAGTTGTCCGCACTGCGATGAGCACAGTCACCATTTGCAGTGATCCAGGAGGTGGATCAACCAAGGGCAATAAATTTGTTTGAAATCAGTGCGCACACACAGATTAACAATCAGATCGATTCCTTCTCAAAATCACGTTTTTGGCTGCAAGCTGAGCGAAGACTGAAGAGCTTTTTGTATGGCACTTGCCCGCCATAAATTCCTGTCCCGGTTTAGTGAGCCGATAGGGGCGAGCTCAGGCGAGAGACAATGGCCAGCAGAGGCGGAGGAAAGGTTTGCATTGTCAGGGAAAATCCCGCATGGTGACAGGGTGAGTCTGAATGGAATGTGCTGCCCCTGCAGCCTGATTCCCGCCTGCCTGCCTGCCTGCCACACTGCCTTGGAGCTGCCTTTGGGGATTTGACTCCTGCCGTTGCTGTGGTAACATTGCTGCCGCCACCAAGCTGCAGTGAAATTCAAGTCAGCCAGAGACCAGTCTGAAGCAATGAGGTGGGGGATGGTGGGGGGTGGCCTGGTGTTGTTTGCTGATTAACTCGGCTCTCTGAAGATACGTAGCAGCCAATCGAAATGCCCCGACAAACAATTCTCTTTTGATCAGCCGAAGCCAGAAGGCCCCCTTTGTCATTTCATCTTTCACCACCTCACTATCAATTCCCCAGCCTGGCGTGTACGCACTCTGCTTTCCTCCTCTGCTGCGGTTTCAAAGAGAAACAAAATGACAAGAGGACACTGTTCAGTCCCTCCCAGCGGCCCATTCAGGAGAAAGCAAAATGCTGGGAATCCAAAATGCTTCCGCTCTCACCTTTTCCCGGGTTATATCATAGAATTTACAGTGCAGAAGGAGGCCATTCGGCCCATCGAGTCTGCACGGGCTCTTGGAAAGAGCACCCTATCCAAGGTCAACACCTCCACCCTATCCCCATAACCCAGTCACCCCACCCAACACTAAGGGTAATTTTGGACACTAAGGACAATTTATCATGGCCAATCCACCTAACGGAAACCCACGCACACACGGGGAGGATGTGCAGACTCCGCACAGACAGTGACCCAAGCTGGAATCGAACCTGGGACCCTGGAGCTGTGAAGCAATTGTGCTATCCACAATGCTACCGTGCTGCCTGATGCTCTTTTGTCAGTCATCCTGTGATATCCCGCACACGAGCTACAAGGTGGGATTTATAATCTTCCCCCGCGGTCCTTTTGGAGTACGAGCTTCCCCACTAGGAGCCGATGGATCTGTTAACCGCTGTATAACAAGGCGGCCAGGAAGGCACCGACCAGAGAGAGAGGAACCCGGTAGGGATCTACCGGCAGTGTACATATCGTGTAAATGAAACCTAAGTTCTTTACTCGGTGTGAAGCCCAGGGCCTTCTGGTGCAGAGGCAAGGCACCATTCACGTTCCAATGCCAGCAACCTGAAATAAAACAATAAAAAACCTGGAACCACCCAGCAGGTTAAGCAGCATCTGTGGAGCGAGAAACAAAGGATTCAGAGGCCCTTCCTGGGTGGTGGGGGGGGGGGGGGGGGGGGGGGCAGCAGGCCGCAGCCACCTGGAGAATTTTCTCTTGCACAGTGATGGCGGCCCAACTGTAAAGGCCACTTCTTATTGCAAATTTAAGCATTTGTAAAGAGGGCACCCTCCATTTTGCTGTGCCCTCTCCCTCACCATGGCATCCTGCCTCAGCATTTCAAGCTGGAAGGCCTCTGATTGGCCCTCCAGCTTTGGGAGTTGGCCCACCACCCTTACTTGGTAACCTGACCCTCTGACCTTTATTGTCTTGCAAACCCTACTTGAGTCTGAAAATCCAGCCCAGAGAATCCAGTCCACATCCTTTTTGTTTGCTTCATGCTGTCTGACTGCTGTACACGTTCAATGTCATTTTTGTTTCCAGAGGAAGAGGCCATTCAGCCTCAGAAACCAGTTCTGCTATTCAGATCATGGTTGATCAATATCTTAATTCCATCTTTGTTCAGGAATAGGATTGGACCAGGAGAAGACCATTCCACTCTTTTGAGCCTGCTCCGCCTGTCAAGAAGACCCTGGCTGATTTGATTCCGGCCACAGCTCCACTTTCCTCACCCCCCCCCCTCCCCACCCAGAGAGTTCCAGCTTTTCATACCCTTTGTGTGAGGACATTCTGATATCACCCCTGAACAGGCGAGCTCTATCTTTGCCGTTTTAAAGTGATAGAGTTTGAGGCCCCTCAGGTGGATGAGAAAGATCACCGGCATTGTTTTGAAGAAGAGCTGAGGAGTTAACCACAGTGTCCTGGTCAATACATACCCCTGATTCAACACCCTGAGACAAATAATGTGATCATGATCACCTTGCTGCTTGTGGGACCTTTCTGTGCATAAACTGGTTTGCTACATTCCCTGACTTACAACAGTGATGACATTTTGCAAGTCCCTCACTGGCTGGATAGGTTCTTTGGGATATCCCAGGGTTGTGAAAGGTGCTACATAAATGAAAGTTCTTTCTATAAAACTGGAGAAAATAGCCGTGCAGTGCTTGCATCAGAAATTGCATGAACAATTGTAAACAGGTGCAAAAGCTGGATTGTATGTTTCGTATCTGCTCTCTTCTCACTTCTTTTCCCTCTTGAGTCCTGAAGTCACAAATTGCAACGATGATGGATTGAATTTTTTGGGCCACCCATTCTAAGGGTCTATCCTTCATGAGCAATCCTGCAACGGGGACCTCTGCAGCATTCTCTGACCCTGCAGACTTTTCAGTAAACGCTGCAGGTTGGCATTCAGGAATGGAACTAATTTCCCACTCCCCAGCCTAGGGCCATTAAGGCCAAATTTAGATATCCACAACTGTAACCCCGCTGGGATATTTTTTTAATAGCTTACATTTATATAGCATCAATCACAACCTCACGATACCCCAAAGAGCTTTAGAGTCAATGAAGTACTTTTGTGAAGTGTAGTCACTTTTGTAATGCAGGAATCATGACAGCCAATTTGCACATAGCAAGCTCCCACAGACAGCAATGAAGGACCAGATCATTTTTTTATCAGGGATCAATATCTGCCAGGACTCTGGGCAAAGTCCACTGCTCTCCTTCAGAATAGTGCACTGGGATCTCTTACATCCACCTGAGAGGGCAGGTAGGGTCTCCGTTCAATGTCATGTCTAAGAAACAACGCATCTAACAGTGCAGCACTCCCTCCTTACTGCACCGGAGTGTCAGTCTAGATAATGTGCTCAAATCTCTAGAGTGGGACTTGAACCTTGCGACTCAGAGACATGTGTACTACCCACTGAGGCCCTGCTGACACAGTCGGCACAACACAGACTTGGGAAAAGCTCCTTCCCATGTTTTTATAAATAAATTTAGAGTACCCAATCCATTTTTTCCAATTAATGGGCAATTTAGCATGGCCAATTCACCTAGCCTGCACATCTTTGGGTTGTGGGGGCGAAACCCACGCAAACACGGGGAGAATGTGCAAACTCCACACGGACAGTGACCCAGAGCTGGTATCGAACCTGGGACCTCAGTGCCGCGAGGCAGCAATGCTAACCACTGCGCCACCGCGCTGCCCCGTTCCTTCCCATGTTGTTCAATTTGAGCCGGACTGCGTTTTCCATTTTATTTTATCATCTGCATCTGTGAATGTAAATTTTCTTCATCATAGGTAGAATTTAAAACGTGCCCAATGTTTTTGTAAATATCACATGCTGTGGAACAGCTGGGATTGGTTTACTGTCTGACTTTGGGAGATTCACAAAGAAGCATTTTTCAAAGCAGATTTCTCCCCTTGCTTCACTGAGGCTGCTGGTCCAGGAGGGCTTCCAGTTTCCCAGGGAAGGTGGCTCCCCTGCAAAGCCTTACCAACTCATCATTCTTCATGTGTGAGGCAGTGTAGCATGTGCAGGCATTTTAACCTTCAAGGACATCTGAGCTGTTAATAAGTACAAAACCTTTCTGACTCAGAGGCAGGCGTGTTCACCTTCAGCCAAAGACTTACTCCAGTCATGCAGAGGGAAAACCAGGAGCATGGTGACCTCCGCAAAGGATTCTTGGCTCCATGTTTTCATTGAGTGAGACTGTGAAGCTACCTCTTCAATTGAGATTTTGGTCACCTGTCCAACAATGGCCCAATGTCGTGCTTTGTTTGATCATTACTCACGAGAAGCTTGTTACTACTCAAAAGGTGCTATATAAATGCAAGTTGCTGTTGTTGCCTCAGCTGTTGGAGAGAAGTCTAAAAACATTTAATCCAAGACCTTAGGAGAAAGGAAAGGAGAAGCAAAGGTGACAGTCAGAGACACAGGGCTGGATTTCCAAATGCCGGCTGGTCAGGGCCCGCTGATTGCCAGATTTGAAAATCGTAGTCCGGAAGTAGCTCAAGATCCCGGAGCCTCCAAGACAGACAGTTCGGAATTTTCAAAAGACTGTTGGCGGGTGGGGGGGCTTATTGAGTTTGTTAAGTGACCTGTGTGTTCGTGATTGCAATTTTCAATCTTTAATTTGGCAAACAAAGATTAATACAGCACAGGAATAGGCCCTTCGGCCCTCCAAGCCTGTATCGGTCATGATACCACTCTTGGAGGGACAGCACGGTGGTGCAGTGGTTAGCATTGCTGCGTCGCGGCGCCGAGGTCCCAGGTTCGATCCCAGCCCTGGGTCACTGTCCGTGTGGAGTTTTCACATTCTCCACGCGTTTGCATGGGATTTGCCCCTACAACCCAAAGATGTGCAGGCTAGGTGGATTGGCCATGCTAAATTGCCCCTTAATTGGAAAAAATTAATTGGGTACTCTAACTTTGTATTTTTAAAAAATGATACCACCCTTGGCCAAAACCCTCAACACTTCCTAATGCCGCATCACTCTATACCCATCCTATCCATATATTTGTCGAGATGCCTTTTGAATGCCAATAATGTATCTGCTTTCACAACCTTCCCTGGCAGTGCATTCCAGGCACTTACCACCCTCTATGTAAAAATACCTGCTTCGCACATCTCCTCTAAACCTTGCCCCAAGGACCTTAAACTAATGCCCCCTGGTAACTGACCCCTCTGCCCTTGGAAAGAATGCTTGCCCATCCACTCTATCCATGCCCTTCATAACCTTGTAGACTTCTATCAGCTCACCCCTCAACCTCCGTCTTTCTAATGAAAACAGACCGAGTCTATTCAGCCTCTCCATATAGCTAACACCCTCCAGACCATACAACATCCCAGTAAACCTCCTCTGCACCCTCTCCAAAGCCTCCACATCCATCTGGTAGTGGTGACCAGAATTGTGCACAATATTCCAAGTGCGATCTTACCAAGGTTCTATACAACTGTGACATGACTTGCCAGTTTTTATACTCAATGCCATGTCCAATGAAGGCAAGCATTCCATGTGCTTTCTTGACTACCTTGTCCACTTGTGTTGCCACTTTCAAAGATCTGTGGACCTGTACACCCAGATCTCTCTGACTTTCTATATTCCTAAGAGTTTTGCCATTTACTGTATATTTCCCCTCTAAGTTAGACCTACCAAAATGCACTTCCTCACACTTGTCTGGATTAAACTCCATTTGCCATTTCTCTGCCCAAGTCTCCAACCTATCTATATCCTGCTGTATGCTCTGACAATCCGTAACGCTATCTGCCACTCCACCAACCTTTTTAAAAAAATATATATTTTATTCAATTTTTTGGCCAAACATAACAATACGTAGTGTTTCTTTTACACAACAATAAAGCAATATAAATAACCGTGGCCAGTTTTAAACAAATAAATAAATAATATATATAAACAAAAACAAAAAAACTAAACTAAACTAAATGGCAACTGCCTTGTCCAAAATAAATACTCTCCAAAAATACAGTCCAACAATCCAATATACAATTACATATACCAAATACCTATACCTATACAATAACATCCCTGAGAGTCCGTCCGATTCCTCCCCCCCCCTTCCCCCCTGGGTTGCTGCTGTTATCTACTTCTTTTCCATTCCCTCTATCTTTCTGTGAGGTAGTCGACGAACGGTTGCCACCGCCTGGTGAACCCCTCAGCCGAACCCCTTAACACGAACTTAATCCGTTCTAACTTTATGAACCCTGCCATGTCGTTTATCCAGGTCTCCACCCCTGGGGGTTTGGCTTCCTTCCACATTAACAATATCCTGCGCCGGGCTACAAGGGACGCAAAGGCCAACACGTCAGCCTCTCTCGCCTCCTGCACTCCCGGCTCTTCTGCAACCCCAAATATAGCCAACCCCCAGCTTGGTTCGACACGGACACCCACCACCTTCGAAAGCACCCTTGCCACCCCCACCCAGAACCCCTGTAGTACCGCGCATGACCAGAACATGTGGGTGTGATTCGCTGGGCTTCTCGAGCATCTCGCACACCTATCCTCTACCCCCAAAAATTTACTAAGCCGTGCTCCAGTCATATGCGCCCTGTGTAGCACCTTAAATTGTATCAGGCTTAGCCTGGCACACGAGGACGATGAGTTTATCCTACGTAGGGCATCCGCCCACAGCCCCTCCTCAATCTCCTCCCCCAGTTCTTCTTCCCATTTCCCTTTCAGCTCATCTACTATGATCTCCCCCTCGTCCCTCATCTCCCTGTATATGTCCGCTATCTTACCGTCCCCCACCCATGTCTCTGAGATCACTCTATCCTGCACCTCCTGCGTCGGGAGCTGCGGGAATTCCCTCACCTGTTGCCTCGCAAAAGCCCTCAATTGCATATACCGAAATGCATTCCCTTGGGGCAACCCATATTTCTCCGTCAGCGCTCCCAAACTCGCAAACCTCCCATCTACAAATTGATCTCTTAATTGTACTACCCCAGCTCTTTGCCATGCTCCAAATCCCCCATCCATTCTCCCCGGAACAAACCTATGATTGTTTCTTATCGGGGACCGCACCGAAGCTCCCGTTCCTCCCCTATGCCGTCTCCACTGCCCCCAAATTTTCAATGTAGCCACCACCACCGGGCTTGTGGTGTATTTCTTTGGTGAGAACGGCAACGGCGCCGTCACCATTGCTTGCAGGCTAGTCCCCTTGCAGGACGCCCTCTCCATTCTCTTCCACGCCGCTCCCTCCCCTTCTCCCATCCACTTACACACCATTGAAACATTGGCGGCCCAGTAGTACTCACTTAGCCTCGGTAGTGCCAGCACCCCCCTGTCCCTACTACGCTGCAAGAATCTCCGCCTCACTCTCGGGGTCTTCCCAGCCCACACAAAACTCATAATGCTCTTCTCAATTCTTTTGAAAAAAGCCTTCGTGATCACCACCGGGAGGCACTGGAACACAAAAAGGAATCTCGGGAGGACCACCATTTTAACCGCCTGCACCCTACCTGCCAATGACAAGGACACCATGTCCCATCTCTTGAAATCCTCCTCCATCTGTTCCACCAACCGTGTTAAATTAAGCCTATGTAATGTACCCCAATTCTTGGCTATCTGGATCCCCAGGTACCGGAAGTTCCTTGTTACCTTCCTCAACGGTAAATCCTCTATCTCTCTGCTCTGCTCCCCGGGTGCACCACAAATAACTCACTTTTCCCCATGTTCAGTTTATACCCTGAAAAATCCCCAAACTCCCCAAGTATCCGCATTATCTCTGGCATCCCCTCCGCCGGGTCCGCCACATATAGCAACAAATCGTCCGCATATAGAGATACCCGGTGTTCTTCTCCCCCCCTAAGTACTCCCCTCCACTTCCTGGAACCCCTCAGTGCCATGGCCAGGGGTCCAATCGCCAGTGCAAACAATAACGGGGACAGAGGACATCCCTGCCTCGTCCCTCTATGGAGCCGAAAATAGTCAGACCCCCGTCCATTCATGACCACGCTTGCCATCGGGGCCCTATACAGCAACTGTACCCACCTGATATACCCGTCCCCAAAGCCAAATCTCCTCAACACCTCCCACAAATAATCCCACTCCACTCTATCAAATGCTTTCTCGGCATCCATCGCCACCACTATCTCCGCTTCCCCCTCTGGTGGGGGCATCATCATTACCCCTAGCAGCCTCCGTATATTTGTATTTAGCTGTCTCCCCTTCACAAACCCAGTTTGGTCCTCATGGACCACCCCCGGGACACAATCCTCTATCCTCATTGCCATTACCTTGGCCAGGATCTTAGCATTCACATTCAGGAGGGAGATAGGCCTGTATGACCCGCATTGCAGCGGATCGTTTTCCTTCTTTAGGAGGAGCGATATCGTTGCCTCTGACATAGTCAGGGGCAGTTGCCCCCTTTCCCTCGCCTCATTAAAGGTTCTCATCAGTAGCGGGGCCAGCAAGTCCAAATATTTCTTATAGAATTCAACTGGGAATCCGTCTGGTCCCGGGGCCTTCCCCGCCTGCATGCTCCCAATCCCTTTCACTACTTCCTCCGTCTCAATCTGTGCTCCCAGTCCCGCCCTCTCCTGCTCCTCCACCTTAGGAAATTCCAGCTGATCCAGAAAGCACATCATTCTCTCCTTCCCGTCCGGGGGCTGCGCTTCATATAATCTTTCATAAAATGCCTTGAACACTCCATTCACTCTCTCCGCTCCCCGCTCCATCTCTCCCTCCTCATCTCTCACCCCCCCTATCTCCCTCGCTGCTCCCCTTTTCCTCAGTTGGTGGGCCAACAACCTACACGCCTTCTCCCCATATTCGTACTGTACACCCTGTGCCTTCCTCCATTGTGCCTCTGCTTTACTCGTAGTCAACAAGTCAAACTCTATATGTAGCCTTTGCCTTTCCCTGTATAGGCCCTCCGGAGTGCCTCCGCGTATTGTCTGTCCACCCTCAGCAGTTCATTCAACAACCGCTCCCTTTCCCTACCCTCCTGCTTTCCTTTATGTGCCCTAATAGATATCAGCTCCCCTCTAACCACTGCCTTCAGTGCCTCCCAGACCACTCCCACCTGTACCTCCCCATTATCATTAATTTCCAAGTACCTTTCAATACACCCCCTCACCCTTAAACACCCCCCCTCATCTGCCAATAATCCCATGTCCATTCTCCAGGGTGGAAGCTGTTGTTTTTCTTCCCCTATCTCCAGGTCCACCCAGTGTGGAGCATGATCCGAGATGGCTATAGCCATGTACTCCGTCCCCATCACCTTTGGGATCAGTGCCCTTCCCAGAACAAAAAAATCTATTTGTGAAAATACTTTATGTACATAGGAGAAAAACGAAAACTCCTTACTCCTAGGTTTACTAAATATCCAGGGATCTACTCCTCCCATCTGCACCATAAAATCCTTAAGCACCCTAGCTGCAGCCGGCCTCCTTCCGGTCCTGGACCTCGATCTGTCCAGCCCTGGGTCCAGCACCGTATTAAAGTCTCCACCCATTACCAACTTTCCCGCCTCTAGGTCCGGGATGCGTCCTAACATACGCCTCATAAAATTGGCATCATCCCAGTTCGGGGCATACACGTTCACCAATACCACCGCCTCCCCTTGCAGTTTGCCACTCACCATCACGTATCTGCCCCCACTATCTGCCATTATAGTCTTTGCCTCAAACATTACCCGCTTCCCCACTAGTATGGCCACCCCCCTGTTTTTTGCATCTAGCCCCGAATGAAACACCTGCCCCACCCATCCTTTGCGAAGTCTAACCTGGTCTGTCAGCTTCAGATGCGTCTCCTGAAGCATAACCACATCTGCCTTAAGTTTCTTTAGGTGTGCGAGTACCCGTGCCCTCTTAATCGGCCCGTTCAGCCCTCTCACATTCCACGTGATCAACCGGGTTGGCGGGCTCTTTACCACCACCCCCCCCCCCCCCCCCTCTCCCTTGACGACTAGCCATTTCCTTTTTCAATCCAGCTCCTCACCTGGTTCCCACGTAGCTGTATCCCCCCCAGGCGGCGCCCCCCCGCCCCGACCCCCCCCTCCCATACCAGCTCCCCCTTCTCCCCAGCAGCAGCAACCCAGTTACCCCCCCCCCTGCTAGATCCCAAGCTAGCGTAATTGCACCCCCCATGTTACTCCCAGAAGTCAGCAAACTCTGGCCGACCTCGGCTTCCCCCCATGACCTCGGCTCACACTGTGCGAGGCCCCCTCCTTCCTGCTTCCCTGTTCCCGCCGTGATTACCATAGCGCGGGAACAAAGCCCGCGCTTCCCTTTTGGCCCCGCCCCCAATGGCCGGCGCCCACAGCTCCTCATCCTCTCTCACCCCTTCCCCCACGACATGGGGAAGAGAGAGAAGTTACAGGGTCGCAGGTTTAACAATCTGGGAAGTCTTCTCTTCCCCCTTTTCCCCCCTTCATCCCACAAATTCACCCCCCCCCCCACATTTGTCCCAAACGTTCTTTTTCTTCTGGCCCGCTCACTCCAGCTTCTCCTCGACAATAAACGTCCACGCTTCGTCTGCCGTTTCGAAATAGTGGTGTTTCCCTAGATGTGTGACCCACAGTCTCGCCGGCTGCAACATTCCGAATTTGACCTTCCTTTTATGCAACACCGCCTTGGCCCAATTAAAGCTTGCCCTCCTTCTCGCCACCTCCGCACTCCAATCCTGATACACGCGGATCACCACATTCTCCCACCGACTGTTCCGAGTTTTCTTGGCCCATCTGAGGACCATCTCTCTGTCCTTGTATCGGAGAAATCTCACAACTATTGATCGAGGAATTTCTCCAGCCCTCGGTCTACGCGCCATAACTCGATAGGCTCCCTCCACCTCCAGCGGACCCGTCGGGGCCTCCGATCCCATTAACGAATGCAGCATCGTGCTCACATATGCCCCGACGTCCGCCCCCTCTGCACCTTCGGGAAGACCAAGAATCCTTAAGTTCTTCCTCCTCGCATTGTTCTCCAGCACCTCCAGCCTTTCCACACATCTTTTGTGTTGTGCCTCGTGGATCTCCGTTTTCACCACCAGGCCCTGTATGTCGTCCTCATTCTCAGCAGCCTTTGCCTTCACGTCCCGAAGCTCCTGTTCCTGGGTTTTTTGCTCCTCCTTTAGCCCCTCAATCGCTTGTAATATCGGGGCCAACAGCTCCTTCTTTATCTCCTTTTTGAGTTCATCTATGCAATGCCGCAGGAACTCTTGTTGGTCAGGGCCCCATATTAAACTGCCTTCTTCCAACGCCATCTTGCTTTGTGCCTGCCTTCCTGGCGCTGCTCTTGAGGATCCACCGCAATCCGGCTACTTTCCTCTCTTTTTTCCATCCGTGTCCGGGGGGGATTCCCTTCTGGATTACCGCACAGTGTTATTTGCCGTTAAAATTGCCGATGGGGCTCCTATTAAGAGCCCAAAAGTCCGTTCCACCGGGAGCTGCCGAAACGTGCGACTTAGCTGGTCATCGCCGCACCCGGAAGTCCCACTCCACCAACCTTGATGTCATCCGTGAACTTACTAATTAGAACCGAGCACACACATATATGTGATGTTCCTTGTAAAGTTCTCCACGATGGCTAAAAGTCGTAGTTTTGACAAAGAACATCAAGTTATGTATTTGAAACAAAGCCAGTTTATTTTACACTACTTCTAATGGTTTGCACACTTCACTAAGTAATAGCCAATAAAACAACAGCATTAAATCTATGTTACAGTAATCTATAATATCTTTCAAGTACAACTAACACTATATCTCAACCACTCACTGTCCTTCACAACCTTCTCCCAGAACACCTAGAGACGCAGCCTTTTATAAGACTACTCTGTGGTGCCATCTAGTGTTGAGATACACGAACATCATCTTGTTAACCCTTTACACTCCTTACATTATACATATCATTGCATCCCCTTTTTTAGATCTTTGTATAGTAACAAACAATAAAATGTAAGTAACGATACACGATACATTGATATGTATACCAAAAAGTTAACAAGTGAGTGAAAATGTGTTAAAGTTTTTTACAAATTAAGTCTTTCAGGTTTCTTTCTGATTCTTGATGATCTCCTCAATCCAGTGGACTGAGTTGCAGATGTTTCCAATGTCTTCTGAAGTCACCTTGTTTGTCATCAGGTCTTGTAGTAGTATGCAATACGTTACCATCAAACTGAATACATGGAAATAAAGTTTGAGAAGACTTGACTTTCAAACGAGCATGTCTGTTTCTTCTAAGAACAGAACCACCAGTTGCTTTAACAATATACGAGTGAGGTGCTGCTTGGCGTATGACCTTAGCTAAGTCAGACCATCCTTCAGTGGGAATCTGAATTCTCACTAGATCATCTGGATCAAGCAGTTCCAACGATTTTGCATGTTCATTGTAGTATTTCTCCTGAATATGCTTTGATGCTGCATTTTGTCAAGAACTTGCTGAAGATCAGGTTCAGGTAGTTGCAGACATGGAAGAGTAGTATGCAACAATCTATTCATTAACAACTGAGCAGGAGATAAACCCGTTGAGAGAGGAGAAGCGTCATAATTCAATAAAGCTAAGAACATATCTGAGCCAGAGTCAAGTGCTTTCTTGAAAAGTTGTTTCACAATGTGAACGACTTTTTATACCTTTCCATTAGATTGCGGATAAAGAGGACTAGACGTGATATGAGTAAAATTATACTTTTGAGCAAATTCTTTAAAAAAAAAAAATTTGGAGTACCCAATTCATTTTTTCCAATTAAGGGGCAATTTAGCATGGCCAATCCTCCTACCCTGCACATCTTTGGGTTGTGGGGGCAAAACCCACGCAAACACGGGGAGAATGTGCAAACTCCACACAGACAGTGGCCCAGAGCCGGGATCGAACCTGGGACCTCGGCACCGTGAGGCAGCAATGCTAACCACTGCGCCACCGTGCTGCCCTACTTTTGAGCAAATTCTGTCCAATCATTCCTATCAAAGCAAGGTCCATTGTCTGTCATAACTTTGCAAGATATTGCATGACGAGCAAATATTTCTTTAGTTGCTTTGATCACAGGTTTCAAAGTAGAATCAGACAATTTCATTACTTCCGGGTACTTGAAAAAATAATCAATGATCAATACATAATCATGACCATGAAAATGAAAAAGAACAAAACCAACGTTCGACCACGGAATCTTCTCAAGATCGTGAGTTGTGAGTTTTCTCTTTTCTCTGTATTAAAATTTAAAAAAATAAATAAATTTAGAATACGCAATTATTTTTTCTCCAATTAGGGGGCAATTTAGCATGGCTAATCCACCTAACCTGCACATCTTTGGGTTGTGGGGGTGAAACCCACGCAGACATGGGGAGAATGTGCAAACTCTGCATGGACAGTGACCCAGGGTTGGGATTCGAACCCGGGTCCTCAGTGCTGCTGTCCCAGTGCCATCCACTGCGCCACATGCCGCCATATCTTTTCTCTGTATTGACTGATTACGCTGGCATGTGTCGCATTCTAACACAAAATTGGTTATGTCAGCATTTATTCCAGGCCAATATACTGCTTGTCTTGCTCGACGTTTACATTTTTCTGTACCTAAATGACCTTCATGAACCTTTTGGAGGATCATGTGTCTTACTGTTGCAGGAATTACTATACAATCAAGACAAAGTAGAAATCCATCTACGACAGTGAGATCAGATCTAATATTTCTGAAATTTGAACAACTTCCTTTCGGCCAACCATTCTTCTTATGGCTGATTACTCGTTGTAACACTGCATCTTTTTCAGTTTCTGCTCTGATGAGCTGGTGTGTTTCATCGGAGACAGGAAGAGATTCAACTAAGAGGTCCGCTTGAGCTTCTATTAGTTGAACTATCTCAGGTTACTGCTCATCTGTTTCCGTAGCACAAGATAATGCGTCGGCAATCACAAGGTCTTTCCCTGGAGTGTAGACCAGCTGAAAGTCATATCTTCTTAGTTTCATAATGATTCTTTGCAGCCTTGGAGTCAGGTCATTCAAGTCTTTCTTGATTATATGGACAAGTGGTCGGTGATATTGACAAATATAAATTTCTTTACCCGTCAGTCTGGCCTCAATAAAAGTCGAGATGGATTTGCGGGTACAGCATTAGTTATTTTATTTGACTTGCAAGTCTGATTCATTTCACACAGGCACAGGACACAGAACTAGTCTCCTAGACCCCTGGAAAACGAATGAAGAAGGAGACAAAGGGATTTCTGCAAATACATTCAAATGGCATCAAGTTTCACATACACGATTCCCATAGGTCATCCTATACCCCTCCTGACCTGGCCATACACCCTGATTGGCTCACTTCTCATCCCTTCCCCTGGCCTCCTATTACCCAGCATCCTTTTCTCCTCCTTATCTGGACACCACTGCCCCTTGCTTTGCCATGAGTTCTGAAATCCTTTGTCTGTGAACTAACAGAATCAGACCGGCCTATGTTTACATTATAGTGACTAATATCTCTAAAGTAACTATTTTATATCACATTCGTCATTCCCTCCTTTTATCATTTCATGATAACCGAACTATTCAACCCATAACTACGGTCCTTCATCTAAAAAGATTTGTCACTGCCTTTCCAATTCCTGTAGTAGCCCCCTTCATCCGCTGCACTCTCGTGGATTTTAACAGTCAAGATTCTTGGGGCGTCTATCTGTTCCAGTGCACCCCGCATTCTACCCATCACGCATTTAAGGATGGCTGGGCCCACAAAGATGCAGCCAATAGCCACTGCTAAATACATGGCCATATTTATCAACCAGTCCTTCCAACCTCCAAATCCCCAGTTGCCCCAAGAGCCAGGATCCTGCAATCCGTCCAGGTGATCCCGTATGCGATCCATAAATTTAGTGATGTTAGCGGTTAAGTCTTGAACTGCCATGATACACTTGCCCTGTACTATGGCGCATGCCCCACCCTCACGGACCAGAAAATAGTCAAGAGCATACCGGTTCTGCATTGCAAACAACCGCAGCTACAAGACGCTCAGAATTCCCCACCCGGCTGAGTGGCCCCGGTTGGGTGCGAGAACCTGAGGTTGTTTCCAGTTCTCGCAGAATTCAGCTGAGACTGCCCGGCGTGCTAACTGATTATGCAGCATCCACACCGAGGGGCAGGGGACTGTGGTAGGGACTATAGTCCCAATAGCAATTTGGCGGGGAAATGGGGGTGACAAAACATTAGTCGCTATGCCATTAAATAAAAAGTAGTATCCTTGCTCCGTGTACAGGCTAGCATCACAATCAGTATATCGGTTGCGTAGGGATCCCCAGTAGCCCAGTTTATCCAGCTTTGAAACGCCCATTCGGGCCGCCTAACAATGCGGAAAGCCCTAGTCCCAACAGTGATATGAGAGACATTCGCCTAGCCACAAAAGAGCTGGAGGCGGCGTTCAATGGAACGCAGGTGGTGTTGTAACAAACGCATTGGCCAGGCGCCTGGGTGATATGACACCTCCTGTCCATACAGGTGGGAACAGACATGTTATATTCGTTTCCACCTCTACCAGCAAACAGCCGTATCCTTCACTGCTGAAACAATTCTCGTATGACCGGGAATCCCTATTGGGAGTGAAGTGGCTAGGTATGTATGCCCTCCACCGTTACAGCCCATCATACTGTGAGTGGGAATTATCCCGAGAAAGGGGAAGGCAAATAGCCGGTGGTGCTGAACCCGGATCGTAAGGAAGAGTGACTTGTTCGGGCGGTGGCTCGGAACGCTGACAATGAACCACCGTTTGGGGAGTGTCCCAAAGCGGTGAAACAGGAAATAACCTAGACACCGCTGCAGGGTTTGGGTAGCAGACAACCCGTCCCTGGCCATACAAGCGGTGGTAAATCTGGTAAAAGAGATTCATACTACCCGGGTTTTCCTCAGTTTGGCCTCTAAATGAATTAAGTGTATCTCCTGATAACCTACGTTCTAGTTGTACGCCCCTTCTCACACGCTCCGTCTTCTCTCTAGCCCCCCTCTCTCTCCCACAACCTCTTCCTACTCTCTCCTGACGGTCTGATGTTACCTTTATCGCACCAATTTTAACACATCCAAAATCAAATTTACATGTACTCCAAAAACAAGGCAATGTCCATATAATGTTTCCTTCCCATCGCCGGGACCGGTGCAATTGCTTCATGAGTCCTGCATTTTCCCTTAACCTGATGACCTTCCATGAGTCGATACCATGTCCTCGTACATAGGGGCAGCGAAGAACATCACCTCTGCATAAACAAAATGTCCTTGTAGTTTGGTTGGGATTGCAAATGTAGATAATATGTCCCTTTTCCATGTCCGTCCCCGATGTCACTCCAAGCGAGGCGAGGCCGAAGATTACACAGGCGGTGCGTAGCCACCCCATCATGCTCCACAGCTGTAAAATAGCGCTGGGGAAGGGAGGCAGGTTAATCTGTCCAAGAAAATGAGGCCCGTTATCAGAACTCAACTGAGCTGGTATACTGTACCGGGGAATGATTTCCCGCATCAGAACTTTAACCACAGTAGCAGCTTTATTATCGGTAGTCGGATACGCCTCAACCCATCTGCTGAACACATCCACAATGACCAAAACATATTTATAACATTGACAGCTTTCCAACTCAATGTAATCCATTTGGAGAGTCTCAAAGGGACCACTGGGCAATGGGGTTTGCCCCATACCACAAGGGATACCTTTGCCGGTGTTATATTGCTGACAAATCAAACACCGAGTGTTGATATTCTGAGCCAACCTCTGTGTTATAACCTGCCTACTTACGATTGGCTGGGGACTAATGACTATCCCACAATCCCATGGGAGTATGAACTTCCCCAATGAGGGGGGCGGAGAAACTCCTAGTATAAATAAGCTGGCCAGTTCAGGAACCAGGAGGAAGGAGAAGGTAGCAAGGGAAGTTATTGCTACTGCTATGTATATATTGTTATAGTAAATAAACGTTATTATTTTGTATCCTTAAAACTCGTGCTGGATTCTTCGTGGCCGTTACAAAACTGGCGACGAGGATGGGATTGTCTCGGCATCGTCCGATTCGGCAGTTTGTGCCCGGTGACCCAGTATTCGTACGGAATTTTGCTGGTGGTGCCCAATGGGTTCCTGGTGTAATCTTTCGCCAAACGGGCCCTATATCTTACCAAGTGCAAGCCCAGGGTCGTCTCCAGCGAAAACATGTAGACCACGTCCGGTCCAGAAGACCATCCCCTCAAAAGATTCCCCGCCCCCGGAGCTCAGTTCAACAGTCGCAAAGACCAGAGACAAGGGAAGGTAGTCCTCAAAATCTTCCACTGGTGCCTCACTCGAAGCCTGCGCAGGTCGTTATGGGACCGAATGGAGATAGAGACGCTGACATGACGGAGGCAGCAGACTCTGACTCCGAGATGGAGGCACAGGATGAATCAGAGGGGGAATCCTCGGGTCCACAGGCCGTGGATGTACAATCGCGCCGTTCATCACGGAAGCGCTGTCTCCGTCTCGTTATACGCCGCCTGATCCAGCGCCGCGTGCAAATGGCGTCCGGCCTGCGGCCAAACGAGTTCGACGCTTTCCTTCGCCAGGGTCTTCGGTGGATTGCTTGGACTTTGGGGGGGAGGGATGTTATAACCTGCCTACTTACGATTGGCTGGGGACTAATGACTATCCCACAATCCCATGGGAGTATGAACTTCCCCAATGAGGGGGGCGGAGAAACTCCTAGTATAAATAAGCTGGCCAGTTCAGGAACCAGGAGGAAGGAGAAGGTAGCAAGGGAAGTTACTGCTACTGTTATGTATATATTGTTATAGTAAATAAACGTTATTATTTTGTATCCTTAAAACTCGTGCTGGATTCTTCGTGGCCCTTACAAAACCCTGCATTTTAGGGTGCCACCAAGTGTCCAGCAACAAATCACTAGTCCCCCGAGCCCCACAATGAGTTGCAAAGTGTACACATTCAGTGACCCATAAAGCCAGCACATCAGACATACAAGTCTGATGTGCTGGCGTGGTCCATAAAGAGGAAACAGAATCATATGTACAACCTAACCGTTTCCACATTTGTTTATCACTCTCAGGAGCGTCCTCCTGTAACCTTATGACGTCTTGGATGGTTGACATTGGCTTGTCAGAGGCAGACCTATTTATTGCAGAACGTTTAGTCTGACCCAACATTTTAGGCACCATCACTTGCTGAATTTGTGCGGCTGTCCGCGCTGCACAATCTGCTTGTTCATTACCAACGTCAACTGGGGTCTTACCGTTTGTGTGGGCAGCGCATTTAATGATGGAAATCTGCGCGGGCATACGGAGGGCATGTAGTAGGTCATTAACTAAACCCCGGTGGGATATTTGACCACACATAATCATGTAAGGTTGTTCTGACGAAATATCACTCAAATCATCCCTTATTGTGGTAGTTTCCTGAATCAAGGCTAAACAGTCGTGGCCAGGTGCGCCTTCATGGACAGGGGGACCGCTAAGAAAACAGGCTGGATTGATAGTGGTACAGTGTTTAAATGTCAGACGTGGATTGTTCAAAAGGTATATTTCATACCTATTCTGACGAGCTGCGGTAAGATGCTGAGTCTGCAGTTGCCTCAGTAGTGCGATGACCGAGTGGGAGCTATACACCGTAATATCCTGTTGGAGAGTGAGAGCATGTAACGGCTGTGCGATGGCATTGATTGAACGTAAATCCTGTACTAATCGGTACTGGTCTGGCTTGGCTGGTTTAGGCACAGCAAGTATGGGGGTGTTACATTCTGATTGGCGAGGGCCCAAAATACCCTGTTGCAACAGCTCTCGGATTAATTTGTCTATAGACATGGCAGCTTGGGGCTTCAGGGGGTATTGCCGAATGGAAGGCAGCTTTACATGGTCCTTAATCGTTACCTTAATAGGTGTAACATTTGTCTTTCCCACTTGTGATGGGTATTCCGCCCAGACCTGTGAATTGACATATTCCAAAACGCCACGTTCCCGGTGATGCTGCAGTCGAGTGTTAATCGTTTCAGGGACCTCAAAATATTTTATGGCCGTGCCGTCCGGCGTGACTTGAAGTGCGTACTCTGTTGGATCTGAATGATCCACTGCCCTCCTTTCCATAGGCCCCAGATCCTTGGCATGGTATTGGTCGTGGAGGGCTTACCGAAGCTGACTGTGGCCATAAATGTGGTGGTATTGGAACAAAGTCAGCCATACCTTCTTTTCCCGTGACTATGGCTGTAACCTTGACTGGCCATTCGGTCCCAATTAACGGCCGGTATTTGTCCTCCAACACCCTGTTTTGTCCGGTTCTGTCATAGGCCAGGGTAACGTGATGCAATGAATGTTCAATGTCTAACGTCCTCCACTGGGGGGTGATAGAAATATAGCACTGTTGTCTCATACTTCATGATTGAACCGTTACCCCTTCGTCTCCGCACTCTAGCTGTAGCTGGAAAATACACAGTAAATCTCGGGCCAACAAGTTACAGTCCAATCCAGCAGTCACTACAAACTGATGATCTGCAGACTTATTCTCGTAAGTGACTGTCACAGGTTCAGAGATAGGATACTCACACACCTGTCCTTGGAACCCCGACAAATGCTGCGTGTGGTCGGATAGTGGTAGTCGAAGTTCTGATTGTACCGAAGACATGGCTGCTCCAGTGTCGATTACAAATGGGTAAAGTTGATCTCCTATCTGCAGAGAGATAATAGGTTCCCTGTCCGATTGGAGAGTCCTTATGACTAAATTAGCTAGTCAATCCTGTGTTGGGAAAGGGTTTGCCTGGGAGAAGTCAGTGTATCTCGTCTGTCCTCCCCTTGGTGGGTACCCCCTCCTTTGGGTCGGGTAGTCTCCTTCTGCTGCCTGTCTTTTAAAGGGGCATTCCTGTTGCCAGTGATCTGCACAGCCACAATTAAAACATGCATTGCTCCCTCTATATCTGCCCCGTCCTTTTCTCCCAGTAGACCAATGGCCCCTCAGAGGGGGCGGCGGTTGTAAAGCTGTTGGTGCATACGGTGGGCCATAAAGAGGAGCTGAGGGTCCCTTTGGGTGGGTTTGATATCCTCCCCCTTGCTGATCCACCCACCCAAAGTCACAATATTGGGGTTCCAGCTGGTAAGCCACCGTTTCTGCCGCTGGTTGGGGTCTCAGATCATCCTTTTTCATTTCATACTCAGTCTTAATCTTTGTAACTGAGCCTCCTTCCTGGCCTACACCCTCCTTCCAATAAAATCTGACTGCCCTGGCCATTCGGGAAGGGTCGTTCTCTGTCCAATTCATGTTATTACATTTCACGGCAGTAGCCACGGAAGGTGGTAGGCAACGCATTAACATAGCACAATATTGAGGGGCGTTCTGACCATTTTGATATGGCAAGTCGCCTGACTGCCCACGGTAGATTTCATTAAAACGTTCCAGGAATTCCTCTAGCTCTTCCAAGACCTCGACGTCCCTCCCTGTCACTAGAGGGAGCTCCTTCTCCTCAGAGCCATCCCTTTCTTCTCCCTTTGTTCTCGGAGTTTTCTGTTCCCCCTTATTGGTCTGAAGGGATTTAGGTGGTATGCTTGATTGTTTCTGGATAGGATCAGGCCCTTCTCTCGCTGTCCGAGATCAGGTCCTAGAGCTAACTAGGCTTGTGGAACAGAGCCCCCCCCTTCTCTCTCAGACAGTGAAGATGGTACCGAAGGGGCTGGAGGGACTGGCATGATTTGAATCTGGGGAGCAGTGACGGGATATAAATTATGATACTCTGGTGGTTCTGGAATTAGTGCAGACAATGCTACAGGTGCAGTCAGAATCCTAGCCGACGTGGTCAAATTGTCCAATTCGTCATCTTTTGTCTCTGTCAATGCAAGTCCAGCCATTGAACTACGTAGCCCATTGTTTTGTTTTTTTTCTTCACTAATTGGAATCCCCATTTTAAGGGCATTTTCTTGCCAACTTAATAACATGATCTTATCCCTCTCATGTTGACAATATTGTCTCCATAATCTAATTAACTCTTTAGCTTTCATACATTGGCTCTTTCTTTTTTATTATTATATATGTATATTTTTTTTGCTTATTTATAACCAATGGCAATTTTTGCTCCTTGGCAAAATTATTGAAAAGGTTCTAACAGTGTTCTTTTAAAACTTAAAATGTTTGAAAATTCAAATTGAATTACTGCAACTTGCAAGCTTAGCTCTGATCTCAACTCAGAACTAAATTTACGATTTGCTTAACACAAACTTGTATAACTTTTACAACTTAATTAATTCTTTATCTTAACAATTTTTCTTTTAACAAGTTTTTCTTACATTCACAAAAATGTTGGCTGCTATCAATGAGGGTGTAGTTAGCTGCGGTGATGTATACCGGAGCAAAGTCAACTGTCATTTCCAGATTTACACTTTTTAAAATGGTGTCAGTAAGTTTTTTTAAGTTTCTATTAATTCACAAATAAAATGAGATAAACATTATTTCAAGTAAGTAAAACTTAAGATTCTGGCAATTTCAATCAATTGCTTTCGAAAATAATAACTTTTATCAAAGAGGTGGAGAAACCCACTGGTTTCCTTTAATTAATTCAAAACGTAACTTTGCTGGAGTTCACTGACTCGAAGTGAAGGTATCCAATTACACCACAAGCTGCCTGTTAACTCAAGCTGCTGTTAACTCTTTGAGAGACTTCTGCTTTAACTAACATGCAGCATCCAGTTTGTTTTAAAATTTATCGTTCTCGCCACTTCAGTCCAAGGATACAATTTTAGCTTAATCAACTATAGTTTTAAAAACACTCGTGGAACTGAACCATCTTTCAGATGTCTCATCAGTTCATCAAAAACACTCGTAGAACTGAACCATCTTCCGATGTCCCATCAGTTCATCAACAACACAATTAACCCAAAACTGAACTATCAATTATGATATCCCATCAGTTTAATTTTCTAATCCCCAGACTGACCTTTGATTTTGTCGAGACGATCTTTCCGTACCAACCGCGAGTGACCAGACTAATCAGACGATAAGAAGAGGGGAAAAAGCAAAGCGCGGTCATTTTCCAGGAATACATTGTGGGCCCCTTTTTCCACTCTCCTTCTTTCCATAATCAGTCTAATTCTGAGTTCGCAGCTGGCAGATGACCATCTTGAGAACTCCCGGGTTTCCGGCACCAAATGACAAATATAAATTTCTTTACCCGTCAGTCTGGCCTCAATAAAAGTCGAGATGGATTTGCAGGTACAGCATTAGTTATTTTATTTGACTTGCAAGTCTGATTCATTTCACACAGGCACAGGACACAGAACTAGTCTCCTAGACCCCTGGAAAACGAATGAAGAAGGAGACAAAGGAATTTCTGCAAATACATTCAAATGGCATCACGTTTCACATACACCCCTGCCCCTTGCTTTGCCATGCGTTCTGAAATCCTTTGTCTGTGAACTAACAGAATCAGACCGGCCTATGTTTACATTACAATAACTAATATCTCTAAAGTAACTATTTTATATCACATTCGTCGATATGTTTCAACCATGAACATCGAGAGTCCATACACGTAGTCATGGAATTTTTGTATTCCATAAGCAGGCCTAAACACTCTTTCTCGATTTGAGCGTATCGTTGTTCCGCATTTGTCACAGATTGGGATTGGGAAGGGGGAATGATGCCGGTGATGGGGGGAGGGGAACTGATGCCGGTGATTGGGGAAGAGGGAATGATGCCGGTGATTGGGAGAGGGGGGACTGATGCCGGTGATTGGGGAAGAGGGAATGATGCCGGTGATTGGGAGAGGGGGGACTGATGCCAGTGATTTGGAGAGGGGGGACTGATGCCAGTGATTGAGAGAGGGGGCACTGATGCCGGTGATTTGGAGAGGGGGACTGATGCCAGTGATTGAGAGAGGGGGCACTGATGTCGGTGATTGGGGGAAGGGGGACTGATGCCAGTGATTGGGGGAAGGGGGACTGATGCCGGTGATTGGGGGAAGGGGGACTGATGCCGGTGATTGAGAGAGGGGGACTGATGCCGGTGATTGAGAGAGGGGGGGACTGATGCCGGTGATTGGGGGAAGGGGGACTGATGCCGGTGATTGGGGGAAGGAGACTGATGCCGGTGATTGGGAGAGGGGGACTGATGCCGGTGATTGGGAGAGGGAGGACTGATGCTGGTGATTTGGAGAGGGGGGACTGATGCCGGTGATTTGGAGAGGGGGACTGATGCCAGTGATTGAGAGAGGGGGCACTGATGTCGGTGATTGGGGGAAGGGGGACTGATGCCGGTGATTGAGAGAGGGGGACTGATGCCGGTGATTGAGAGAGGGGGACTATTGCCAGTGATTGAGAGAGGGGGGGACTGATGCCGGTGATTGGGGGAAGGGGGACTGATGCCGGTGATTGAGAGGGGGGACTGATGCCAGTGATTGGGCGAAGGGGGACTGATGCCAGTGATTGAGAGAGGGGGGACTGATGCCGGTGATTGAGAGAGGGGGGGACTGATGACGGTGATTGGGGGAAGGGGGACTGATGCCGGTGATTGGGGGATGCGGGACTGATGCTCGATAGTAAACTGGCCTGCGGGGAAAGACTCCGGCTTCTTATACTCTGCCTTCAGGGCGGAGCTTGAGGTCAACGGCCAACCAGGACCCGGGATCTGTCAGCCAATGACATTAGGGCTTCCAGTCCCACATGACCCCCAATACATACTACCACATGATGCCAGTGATTTGGAGAGGGGGGACTGATGCCGGAGATTGGGGGAAGGGGGACTGATGCCGGTGATTGAGAGAGGGGGGACTGATGCCAGTGATTGGGCGAAGGGGGGACTGATGCCAGTGATTGGGCGAAGGGGGGCTGATGCCAGTGATTGAGAGAGGGGGGACTGATGCCGGTGATTGAGAGAGGGAGGACTGATGCCGGTGATTGAGAGAGGGAGGACTGATGCCGGTAATTGGGTGAAGGGGGACTGATGCCAGTGATTTGGAGGAGGGGGACTGATGCCAGTGATTTGAAGAGGGGGGACTGGTGCCGGTGATTGGGAGAAGGGGGACTGATGCCAGTGATTGAGAGAGGGGGGACTGATGCCGGTGATTGAGAGAGGGGGGACTGATGCCGGTGATTGAGAGAGGGAGGACTGATGCCGGTAATTGGGTGAAGGGGGACTGATGCCAGTGATTTGGAGGAGGGGGACTGATGCCAGTGATTTGAAGAGGGGGGACTGGTGCCGGTGATTGGGGGAAGGGGGACTGATGCCGGTGATTGAGAGAGGGGGGACTGATGCCGGTGATTGAGAGAGGGGGGACTGATGCCGGTGATTGAGAGAGGGGGGACTGATGCCGGTGATTGGGTGAAGGGGGGCTGATGCCAGTGATTTGAAGAGGGGGGACTGATGCCGGTGATTGAGAGAAGGGGGACTGATGCCGGTGATTGAGAGAGGGGGGACTGATGCCGGTGATTGAGAGAGGGGGGACTGATGCCGGTGATTGGGAGAAGGGGGACTGATGCCGGTGATTGGGGGAAGGGGGACTGATGCCGGTGATTGGGAGAGGGGGGACTGATGCCGGTGATTGGGGGAAGGGGGACTGATGCCGGTGATTGAGAGAGGGGGACTGATGCCGGTGATTGGGGGAAGGGGGACTGATGCCGGTGATTGAGAGAGGGAGGACTGATGCCGGTGATTGGGGGAAGGGGGACTGATGCCGGTGATTGGGGGAAGGGGGACTGATGCCGGTGATTGAGAGAGGGAGGACTGATGCCGGTGATTGGGGGAAGGGGGACTGATGCCGGTGATTGAGAGAGGGGGGACTGATGCCGGTGATTGGGGGAAGGGGGACTGATGCCGGTGATTTGGAGAGGGGGGACTGATGCCGGTGATTGGGGGAAGGGGGACTGATGCCGGTGATTGGGAGAGGGGGGACTGATGCCGGTGATTGGGGGAAGGGGGACTGATGCCGGTGATTGGGGGAAGGGGGACTGATGCCGGTGATTGGGAGAGGGGGGACTGATGCCGGTGATTGGGGGAAGGGGGACTGATGCCGGTGATTGGGAGAGGGGGGACTGATGCCGGTGATTGAGAGAGGGGGGGACTGATGCCGGTGATTGGGGGAAGGGGGACTGATGCCGGTTATTGGGGTGGGGGCTGATGCCGGTGATAGGGGGAAGGGGGACTGATGCCGGTGATTGGGAGAGGGGGACTGATGCCGGTTATTGGGGTGGGGGCTGATGCCGGTGATTGAGAGAGGGGGGACTGATGCCGGTTATTGGGGTGGGGGCTGATGCCGGTGATTGAGAGAGGGGGGACTGATGCCGGTTATTGGGGTGGGGGCTGATGCCGGTGATTGAGAGAGGGGGGACTGATGCCGGTGATTGGGAGAGGGGGGACTGATGCCGGTGATTGAGTGAGGGGGGACTGATGCCGGTGATTGGGAGAGGGGGGACTGATGCCGGTTATTGGGGTGGGGGCTGATGCCGGTGATTGAGAGAGGGGGGACTGATGCCGGTGATTGGGGGAAGGGGGACTGATGCCAGTGATTGAGAGAGGGGGGACTGATGCCGGTGATTGGGAGAGGGGGGACTGATGCCGGTTATTGGTGTGGCTGCTGATGCCGGTGATAGGGGAAGGAAGACTGGTGCTGGTGATTGGGGGAGGGGGTCTATTGCCGGTGGTTGCAGGGATGAGTACTGATGCGTGGGCCCGCGTCAGAGTGTTGAACCAGAAATCTAGTGGTTGGGGTGAGGTTGCCTCTCTTTGATCAAGGGTTGGTGGTGGTCACGATATCAATGGGGTTGTGGGAAGGGGGCCTGTTACTTAAGTTTGAGGTCGGAGTGGCAGCACGATGGCGCAGTGGTTAGCCCTGCTGCCTCATGGCGCCGAGGTCCCAGGTTCGATCCCGGCTCTGGGTCACTGTCTGTGTGGAGTTTGCACATTCTGCCCGTGTTTACGTGGGTTTCGCCCCCACAACCCAAAGATGTGCTGGTTAGGTGGATTGGCCACGCTAAATTGCCCCTTAATTGGAAAAAATGAATTGGGTCCTCTAAATTTATAAAATATACAAAAAGATTTTGAGGTCGGAGAGCATCCTGATCTCGACGAGCCAATGCTGCCGGTGTGTTAGGCCCGCCTCAATGCCAGTATAATAAACGCCCCCTCGAAGTAAATGACTAAGTACGAGAAGATCGTGATCAGAATCATGCCGAGTGCTCAGCACAATTTACACCGATTTCTGCGCCTGAAATTACACATAATCACTTTTTGGGAAAATTGCACTCACCTGGTCAATCACTCACACACTTCCACGCACACAGAATCACAGCATCAAACACACACATTTCGGAAAGGTGTTGTTGTGGGGGGTGATTTTAACTTCCCCTATATTGATAGGGACTCATTTTGTGCCAGAGGCTTGGATGGGGCAGAATTTGTCCAGAATTTGGAGCATCCAGGAGAGTTTTTAAAACAGTATTTAAATAATTCAACTAGGGAAGGGGCCGTACTGGATCTGATTTGGGGGAATGAGCCTGGCCAGGTGAGCAAAGTTTCAGTATTTCAGGAATACTGACCATAATTCCGTAAATTTTAAGGCACTCGGGGATAAGGATAAGAGTAGCCCTCAGGTGAAGGTGCTGAATTGGGGGAAGGCTAATTACAACAATATTAGACAGGAATTGAAGAATTTAGACCGGGGGTGGCTGTTTGAGAATTAAACAACATTTGATATGTTAGATTAGGTTAGATTTATTGTCACGTGTAACGAGATACAGTGAAAAGTATTGTTCTGCGTACAGTCCAGGCAGATCACGTCATACATGAGAACATAGAACATTCGATAAACGCATGAGGATACATAATGAAAATACATAAACATAGTTAGTGGGTGGAGTTTACGGTATATAGTGCTATAACTGTAGGGAAGATGCGTGGAAAGTTCAGTTCAGTCTATAAGATCAGTTCACACCCTAAGAGGGTCATTCAGGAATCTGGTAACAATGGGGAAGAAGCTGTTTTTGAATCTATTGGTGCGTGTTCTCAAACTTCTGCCCAATAGAAGAGGTTGGAAGAGAGAATAACCCAGGTGGAAGGGGTCTTTGATTATGCTGCCCGCTTTCCCAAGGCAGCGGGAGGTGTAGACAGAGTCAGTGGATGGGAGACAGGTTTGTGTGATGGACTAGGCTGTGTTCACCACTCTCTATAGCTTCTTAAGGTCTTCGACCAAGAAGTTGAATTGGATCAGATTTGATTTATTGTGACATGGTACAGTGAAAGTATTGTTCTGTGTACAGTCCAGACAGATAATTTCATACATGAAAAAAGCCCCTGGATGGGCCCGGCTGCTCCTCGGGTGTCCTGTTCTGCCCCCTGCCCACCAGATGGGCCAGGGGCAGGCGGGACGGGGGGGGGGGGGGGGGGGGGGGGGGGGGGAGGGTCTGAGGCACTGTGGTGTTCTGGCATCTACCCTGTGGGAGTCAAGGGCACCTCCTCCTCCTTAGGGGTGCCCAGTGGCCCCCGGGCTACGCTTTGGGATGGGGT
This sequence comes from Scyliorhinus torazame, assembly GCF_047496885.1. Taxonomy (NCBI): domain Eukaryota; kingdom Metazoa; phylum Chordata; class Chondrichthyes; order Carcharhiniformes; family Scyliorhinidae; genus Scyliorhinus; species Scyliorhinus torazame. Next base: position 137,724,431 of record NC_092707.1, read on the forward strand.
TGCAAGCAGAGCTATCCTCTGAGGCTCCCCCTCCATTTGCCGCTGCCAGTCCTGGAGGCCCGCTCGGATCTCTTCGCAGCCAAGGAGTACAGGGAGTGGACCATCGCTGTCTGGGACTGCGCCTCATCATTAATTGACTGCGCCACCACCTTCTGAGTGTGTGTGTCACATCAGCCTGTGACTGCGCCATCTCCCTTTGGAACTGGGCCACCTCCTGCTGTGTCTGCGCCACTTCGGCCAACGCGTGTGCAATGCCTCCGATGTACTTAGCTATGGCCTGCTGTGCACTGGCCATGCACAGAAGCGCCACTGGAATTTCCAGGTGGCTTTAGTACATGGCTGCGTGTGAGGCAGCACCCCTGTCCTGTCCTGGGCCACAGCCAGCGCCTGCACAGAATGCCTCTGATTCATAGCTGCAACCCTCGCCTCAATGCCTCCACTGCGAACGCCACCTGTGCGGTGTTGGCCTGGGTAGCACCATATCCTGCTGCTGCATGCGGTTGGACTCCTCCGCCTGCGCCTGCAGGTGCTGGATGTCGATAACCTCTCACGTAGTCCCTGACTCTGTGATTGCATCTCCACAATTGATGGAACTGTCCATTCCAGAAACCCGTTCCATCTTAATGAGAATATGGCTTTCTTGTATGGTTTTGGCATGTTGAGAATTGCTTGGATTTTGTCCTTGTCGGGTTCAATGCCATGCGATGAGAGCTTGTCACCTGGGAATGTGACCTCAGTTACTCCAAATTGGCACTTTTGCTTGTTGAGCTTCAGCCCATTTCTCCTGACGCTCGTTAGAACTTTAAGCAACCTCGTATTGTGCTCTTCAGTGATTGAGCCCCAAACTATGATATCATCCACGTACACACATACACCTTCGCTGCCTTTGATTATGTGCTCCATGGCACAATGAAATATTTCTGATGCCGAAATTATGCCATATGGCATTCTCAGAAAGCAACATCGTCTAAACGGCGTATAAAAGTGCAGTATTTTGTACTTTGTTCCTCTAGCTTCAGTTGCCAAAACCCTTGAGATGCATCAAGTTTCATAAAGGATTGTGCACCAGATAATAATAAGATAATAATCTTTATTAGTGTCACAAGTAGGCTTGCCTTGCCATGAAGTTACTGTAAAGATCCCCTAGTTGTCACATTCTGCCACCTGTTCGGGTACACTGAGGGAGAATTCAGAATGTCCAATTCACCTAACAAGCATGCCTTTCGGCACTCGTGGGAGGAAACCGGAGTGCCTGGAAGAAACCTGTGGTAATACCAGGTATTGCAGTACCTGAGAGGTGGATGACCATTGGCTAGACCTAGGAGTCTACCATTGGCTAACATACATAGCTCCGCCCTGAGAGGCGGAGTATAAGAACCAATGCCTTCACTTTCTGTATCAAAGCTGCTGGGTACAGTTCTAGCTGATTAGTTATGACTCACCTTGTCTCGAGAGTAATTGATTGTGCATCAATTTAATCAGCTATTACTTCTGAAAGGATGGATCTCCGCATCAAGCCGGAGTGCCTTCAGCTCAGCCCCCACGCAGACAACTCTGCTGCTATCTTCAAGCATTGGCTGGCGTGTTTTAAGGGCTACCTCGACACGGCCGCCGACACCCCCACGGAAAGGCAGAAAATGCACCTTCTACGCTCGCGGGTCATCCCTGGGATCTACCCTCTGATCGAATAGGCGGCGAACTATGCTGCAGCTATCGAGCTGCTAGAAGGACTGTGATCCGTCCTGTGAACCAGGTCTACGCCCGTCACCTGCTGGCAACTAGAAGGCAAAGCCCTGATGAAACACTGGAAGACTTCTATCGGGCACTACTAGTGCTGGGCCGAAACTGTGGCTGCCCACCAGTTACGGGGAACGAGCACACCGAACTTTTAATTCGGGATGCTTTCGTGGCAGGTATGACTTCCCCCGACATCCGCCGAAGGCTCCTTGAAATGGACACACTGGGCCTCACTGAGGCACGGGCCCTGGCGGGGTCCATAGACGTTGCGTATAAAAATGCACTGGCTTTTGCTCCCGGACGCACGACGCACCCCTGGGCTGCGTGGCATCCCGTCGCGGCAGCCCCCCAGACTTTCCCGCCAACCCCGCAGGCCTGCATGGCGAGACGGCCCGCTATCACCGCTGGCCAACGCTGCTTCTTCTGCGGGCAGGCGAACCATCCCCGCCCGTGCTGCCTGGCCCGCACCGCCACCTGCAAAGGGTGCGGCAAGAAAGGCCACTATGTCGCGGTCTGCCAGGCCCACGCCGTGGCCGCGGTCTCCAGCGACTATCATCAGCCTTTCTTTCAAACCCCGGCCGTCCAAGGCCCACCGCCGCCCTCCTAACCCCAGGCAGCGTGCGACCCAAGGCCGCAGCCATTATGCCCCCCCGGCCACCACGCTGGATGGTGGCGCCGCCATTTTCAGCATCCCCGGACTCCATGTGCGACCCGTGGCTGACGCCATCTTGGATGGGACCTCAGGCCCCCAGCACAGCCGACTACACGCTGCCAACCAGAACTCCTCCTTACTGCAGCTGGCCTCCGTTACCCTGGACCAGAGTCGGCCCCGGACGCTAGCGAAAGCCTCTACAACGATCGTCATCAACGGCCTCGTGACGTCGTGCCTGATCGACTCCGGGAGCACGGAAAGCTTTGTCCACCCCGACACGGTAAGGCGTTGTTCACTTGTCACCCATCCCGTAAACTAACGGATCTCCCTGGTCTCCGGGTCACACACGGTGGAGATAAAGGGGTTCTGCCTAGCGAACCTCACTGTCCAAGGCAGGGAATTCCGCAATTTCCGCCTGTACGTTCTGCCGCACCTCTGCGCAGCCACCCTCCTTGGGCTGGATTTCCAGTGCCACCTGCAAAGCCTGACCTTTAGATTTGGCGGCCCTATACCCCCCCTTATTGTCTGCGGCCTCGCGACCCTTAAGGTCGACCCGCCTTCCCTGTTTGCCAACCTCACCCCGGATTGCAAACCCATCGCCACCAGGAGCAGGCGGTACAGTGCCCAGGACCGGTCCTTCATCAGGTCCGAGGTCCAAAGGCTGCTAAGGAAGGGGTTATCGAAGCGAGCAACAGTCCCTGGAGAGCTCAAATAGTGGTGGTAAAGACCGGGGAAAAGCATAGGATGGTCATTGACTACAGCCAGACCATCAACAGGTTTACGCAACTGGACGCGTACCCTCTCCCCCGTATAGCCGACCTGGTAAACAGGATTGCGCAATACAAGGTTTTCTCCACGGTGTATCTCAAGCCTGCCTACCACCAGCTACCCCTCCGTAATAGCGACCGCCAGTACACTGCCTTCGAAGCAGATGGGCGGCTCTATCACTTTTTAAGGGTTCCCTTCGGTGTCACGAGCGGGGTCTTGGTCTTCCAATGTGAGATGGACCGAATGGTTGACCGGTACGGCTTACGCGCAACGTTCTCGTATCTTGATAATGTCACCATCTGCGGCCATGACCAGCAGGACCACAACACCGACCTCCGAAAATTTCTCCAGACCGCAAATATCCTTAATCTGACCTACAATAAGGATAAATGCGTGTTTAGCACCGACTGTCTAGCCATCCTAGGCTACGTAGTGCGAAGTGGCGTCATAGGCCCCGACCCTGAACGCATGCGCCCCCTCATGGAGTTCCCCCTCCCTCACTGCCCCAAGGCCCTAAAGCGCTGCCTCGGCTTCTTCAGCTATTATGCACAATGGTTCCCTAATTACGCCAACAAGGCTCGACCCCTGATCCAGTCCACAACTTTCCCCCTGTCGAAGGAGGCCCGCCAGGCCTTCTGCCGCGTCAAAGCAGACATCGCAAAAGCCACGATGCGCGCCATCGACGAGTCCCTCCCCTTCCAGGTCGAGAGCGATGCGTCCGACGTAGCTCTGGCGGCCACCCTCAACCAAGCGGGCAGGCCTGTGGCTTTCTTCTCTCGCACTCTCCATGCTTCCGAAATTCGCCACTCCTCGGTCGAAAAGGAGGCCCAGGCCATAGTAGAAGCTGTGCGGCACTGGAGGCATTACCTGGCCGGCAGGAGATTCACTCTCCTCACGGACCAACGGTCGGTGGCCTTCATGTTCGATAATGCACAGCGGGGCAAGATTAAGAACGACAAGATCTTGCGGTGGAGGATAGAACTCTCCACCTACAATTACGAGATCTTGTACCGTCCCGGGAAGCTGAACGAGCCTCCTGATGCCCTGTCCCGCGGCACTTGTGCCACCGCACAAGTGGACCGCCTCCGATCCCTCCACGAGGACCTCTGCCACCGGGGGTCACTCGTTTCTTTCATTTCATCAAGACCCGCAACCTGCCCTACTCCATCGAGGAGGTCAGGACAGTCACCAGGGACTGCCAAATCTTCGCGGAGTGCAAACCCCACTTCTACCGGCCAGAGAGAGTGCATCTGATAAAGGCTTCCCGTCCCTTTGAACGCCTCAGCATGGATTTCAAAGGCCCCCTCCCCTCCACCGACTGCAACACGTACTTCCTGAACGTGATTGACGAGTACTCCCGGTTCCCATTCGCCATCCCCTGCCCGGACATGACCACAATCACCGCCATCAAGGCCCTCCAGGGTATCTTTACACTGTTCGGTTTCCCCGCATACATTCACAGTGATAGGGTGTCCTCCTTTCTGAGCGACGAACTGCGTCAATTCCTGCTCAGCAAAGGCATCGCCTCCAGCAGGACGACCAGTAGCAACCCCCGGGGAAACAGGCAGGTAGAAAGGGAGAAAGAAATGGTCTGGAAGACCGTCCTGCTGGCCCTACGGTCCAGGAATCTCCCAGTCTCCCGCTGGCAAGAAGTCCTCCCAGTGTCCCTTCACTCCATCAGGTACTACCACAAACCAGACACCTCATGAACGTCTCCTTGTTTTCCCCAGGAAGTCCTCCTCCGGGACCTCGCTCCCAACCTGGCTAGCGACACCCGGACCCATCCTGCTGCGGAAACAAGTGAGGGCGCACAAGTCAGACCCGTTGGTCGAGAGGGTCCACCTGCTGCATGCCAACCCCCAGTACGCCTACGTAGCGTTCCCCGACGGCCGCCAAGACACGGTCTCCCTTCGGGACCTGGCGCCCATCGGAGCCCCACGCGCGCACCCGCACCATTGCCCCACCCCCACCCTCCCCGCAGCACCTGATCGGAGGGTCAGTACTGCCGCCGCCCCTACCCAGCGCCGAACAGGCACCGACGCCCCCTACAGGCGCCCCTCCGCCCTGCCCACTTTTCGCCCCAACAGCACCGCCTAGGGGTGACGAAGCTGCCTGGGAGGAAGACACCACGTTCACGGAGTCGCAACCGCTGGGGCCCCCACCAGGATCATCGCCGAAGCCCAGACACTCCAGAAGGACGACCAGGCCATCCGGTCGACTGATTGCTGCACCATAAACACTTTTCTGTTACCCTCGACATCTGGTACCTCCATACCTGGTCCTACCATGCGAAAGGCGACATTAATGCTGACCATCACCCCGCTGGGTTCCTTTTTAACAGGAGGTGAATGTGGTAATACCAGGTATTGGAGTACCTGAGAGGTGGATGACCATTGGCTAGACCTAGGAGTCTACCATTGGCTAATGTACATAGCTCCGCCCTGAGAGGCGGAGTATAAGAACCAATGCCATCCCAGCAGCCTTCACTTTCTGTATCAAAGCTGCTGGGTACAGTTCTAGCTGATTAGTTATGACTCACCTTGTCTCGAGAGTAATTGATTGTGCATCAAAACCCACACAGACATGAGGGAGAACGTGCAGAGTTCGCACAGTGACCCAAGCCGGGATTCAAACCTGGGTCACTGTGAAGCAACAGTGCTAATCACTGTGCTACTGTGCCTCCCTACCAGCCATCTCAGATGTGATTTCCTCACACTTTGGTATTTGTTAATGTTCTCTTTTGATATTCTCGTTAAGATCTTTAGGATTCATGTATATGCGAATATCGCCATTCTTTTTCTTTACACAAACCATGGAGTTTACCCAATCGGTAGGTTCTTCTATCTTTCTGATTACTTTTATTTATTTCACTCTGTCTAGCTCCTTTTTGAGGCGATCACGAAGAGGTGCAGGTATTCTTCTTGGTGCTTGAATCACAGGTTTTACATCCTTTTTGAGTTGTATCTTGTAGGTGAATGGTAGTGTACCAAACCTGTGAACACATCGCTGAATTTGCTGATAATGTTCTCAGAATCGTCAGCGGGTTGATCCAGTCCTTTGTGGATGCACTAGACCTAATTCTTCACAACACTGATCACCAAATAATGAATCCAAGCCCTCAGATACAATACAGAATGGGACAGTATTAATGTAAGCCTACTTGTGACAGTAAAGATTGTTATTATTATAATCTCTCAGAGAGATATTTTGTGATTTCTTCTAATCAGCTGAATTTTTAGATTTTTAAAAATCAGTCATAGAATCATAGAATTTACAGTGCAGAAGGAGGCCATTCGGCCCATCGAGTCTGCACCTGCCCTTGGAAAGAGCACCCACTTATGCCCACACCTCCACCCTATCCCCGTAACCCAGTGACCCCACCTAACCTTTTTGGACACTAAGGGCAATTTATCATGGCCAATCCACCTAACCCGCACGTCTTTGGACTGTGGGAGGAAACCGGAGCACCCGGAAGAAACCCACGCAGACACGGGGAGAACAGGCAGACTCCGCACAGACAGTGACCCAAGCCGGGAATCGAACCTGGGACCCTGGAGCTGCGAAGCAACTGTGCTAACCACTGTGCTGCCGTGCCCCCCGTCCATTTAGTCATGCTGGTTAAATTGGCTTTGGCCAATTTAATTGGACCACTGTACCGTTCACTTCAAGTGGGAGCAGCCATTTGTCTTCATCAACCGCACTTCTTTTCTTTTTTTAAATAAATTTAGTGTACCCAATTCATTTTTTCCAATTAAGGGGCAATTATAGCGTGACCCATCCTGCACATTTTTGGGTTGTGGGGGCGAAACCCACGTAAACACGGGGAGAATGTGCAAACTCCACATAGACAGTGACCCAGAGCCGGGATTGAACCTGGGACCTCAGCGCCGTGAGACTACAGGGCTAACCCACTGCGACACTATGCTGCCATAACTGCATTTCTTTAAATGGAGTATCAGTTTGCATTTTTTTAAGTGCTGGAGAATTTTTTGGTGTCTCCAAAAAATTATTACTCCAACCAACAATGATATTTCATCACTGGAGACTGTGGGCTGGATTCTCCCAAAATGGGACTATGTCCCCACGCGGGTGTAAAACACTGGAGTTTTACTCTAGAGATTCCTGGAAAAAAGATGAACTAATTCAATGCCCTGCAGGGGGCTAGCAGGGACCCGGAATAAATCTCGCAGCTTTAGCTGCGGATACGGGACCCCGCACTTCCGGTTTGGAGTCCGCGCATGCGCACGGCGGCGGTCTTCAGCGGCTGCGCCGAGCTCCATGGCTGACACGGGTCGCGGAGCCAGACTCAAAAATTAGACCCCCCCCCCCACCCCACCCCCCGATCGGCCGCGCACCCGAGCATCTAACCACGCACAAGCACTCCCCGGCCACCTATAAGACCACCCCCAGGTTGTCCAATCCCCGATGTGGTAGTATGTATTGGGGGTCATGTGGGACTGGAAGCCCTAATGTCATTGGCTGACAGATCCCGGGTCCTGGTTGGCCGTTGACCTCATACTCCGCCCTGAAGGCGAAGTATAAGAAGAAGAAGCCGGTGCCTTCCCCCGCATGCCAGTTTACTATCGGGCTGCTGGGGAACAGACACGCTTAATAAAGCCTCATCGACTTCACTCTGTTTGTCTCACGGAGTCTTTGTGCGCCACACCCGCCCCCCCCACCAGGGCGGCCGCAAACTGGGTCCGCAGCCACCATGCCAGCATCCCGACCGGCAGTAGGTGGTTAGTTCCACGCCATCGGGAACTCAGCTGGTCGGGAGCGGAGAATTGTTGGGTGGGCCTCTGTCAATGAGTACTCCGCGATCACGCCGATTCTCGGGTCCCAGGGAATCGTCGGACCGGTGCCGGGCCCAATTTCGGCGTGATAGTGGATTCTCCGCCCCCGCGCCGAAATCACGTTCGGCGCGGGGCTGCGGAGAATCCAGCCCAGTATCTTCCACTGTGCTGACTGATCTGAGGTTGAGCTTAGAGTAACAATTCTGAGCAAAGTGGTTTTTTCCTTTGCACCTGGAACAAAACTTGCCAAATGCTGGACACTGCCTTAATTTGTGCCTTTGACCACATCTGTTACACAGAAATACTTTGTCCTGATCTTAACCTGTTTATTGGTGTGAGAGGAGCTGCAGGAACTTTCCCGCCTTCCTTTTTGAGGTTTCTCGTCTTTTTGTAAAAAGGGCCGACTCCGGATTGCTTACCTCCAAGAAGATGCCGCCATTACTGAGAAACATTTTAGAATGCTATGCTGCTGGCTCATGAGCCTGACAAATACTAACTGTTTGTTCCAAAGATAGCTCCGATTTCCTCAGCAGCCGTTCCCCCAGCTTATTTTCAGTCACACCAAACACAATTTGGTCCCGCATCAGGGAAGATTCCATTGCAGAAAAATTACAGGTTTTAGCTTTTAACTTTAAATCAGTGATGAAATGATCTATGGACTCTCTCCTGTCTTCTGTAAACATGATCTAAACACTAGTGTTCATAAATTTAATTCTTTCTGGGGGTGCAATGTGCATTAAATCTTTGAATTACTTTGTCAAAATTTTTACTATCTTCATCATTGGCAAATTTAAACGTATTAAACACAGCAATTGCTTCGGGCCCTGCCGCTGTTAGGAGCATCGCTACCTTCCGCAAATCAGATTGATCTCCTAAATTTACTGCAGTAAGAAACAGATTAAATTGTTGTTTAAACACGCGCCAGTTGCTGTCCACATTACCATGACATTTGAGACTCATTGGTGGCTTCAATGACTCCATGTTGTTAGTTCTTGCAGTCTGCGAAATCTTCAAATCTCTGTGGTCCTCGTGGAAGGCTGTTAGATTTTTAAATATAAATTTAGAGTACCCAATTCATTTTTTCCAATTAATGGGCTATTTAGCGTGGCCAATCCACCTAACCTGCACATCCTTGTGTTGTGGGGGCGAAACCCACGCAAACACGTAGAGAATGTGCAAACTCCACACGGACAGTGACCCAGAGCCGGGATCGAACCTGGGACCTTGGCAGCATGAGGCAGCAATTCTAACAACTGCGCCACTGTGCTGCCCTGATAGTTTTTTTTTTTCAGAGTTTAGTACCATCCAGCCCTGGTACCATGTAATGTTCTTGTCGGATGGCCTGATTTATATTACAAGATCACTTGTAGCTAAAGCTATGAACTATTTATTAACATTAACTGTGGGTAAACTATATAGAAAACAACAGATGAATAACAGTATGATCATGCACAAGCAACCTCTCTCTTCAGCTCCTTCCATTCAGTCTGAGGGGCCACCTGACTCTAATATTAACATATATACTAGTGAGACTCCCAGTGGTCAGTCGGTGAATTACAACACAACCATGATATCACCACAATATAGATCGTTTGGAGACATTGGCGGAGAAAAGGCAGATGAAGATTAATCTGGACAAATGCATTTTGGAAGGTCTAATACAGATGAGAATTATACAGTAAATGGCAGAACACTTAGGGGGTATTGACAGGCAGAGAGATCTGGGCATACAGGCTGACAAATCACTGAATGTGGAAAAGCAGGTAGATAAGGTAGTCAAGATAGCATATGGCATGCTTGCCTTTATCGGTTGGGGCATTGAGTATAAAAATTGGCAAGTCATGCTGCAGCTGTACAGAACTTTAGTTAGGCCACATTTGGAATATTGCGTACAATTCTGGTCGCCACACTAGCAGAAGGATGTGGATGCTTTGGAGAGAGTACAGAAGAGATTTACCAGGATGTCGTTGGTCTGGAGGGCATTAGCCATAAGGAGAGGTTGGACAAACTCAGATTATTTTTTCATTGGAACAACGGACGTTGAGGGGTACCCTGATAGAGGTTTACAAAATTCTGAGTGGCATGGACAGAGTGGATGGTCAGACGCTTTTTGCCAGGGTGGAAAAGTCAAATACATGGGGACACAGGTTTAAGGTGCAAGGGGGAAAGTTTAGAGGAGATGTGCGAGCCACAGACACACACAGAATCACATTCTCTTTTTTTGAAAAAATATTTTATTGAAAATATTTGGTCAACCATCTCAGTACATTGTGTATCCTTTACACAATAATATAACCGTATAAATAACAATGACCTGTTTTATAAACAAAGAATAAATAATATATAACAAAAACGAAAACTAAAACTAAATGGCAACTGCCTTGTCTCAGATAAACACTCTCCAAAAATATGATTTAACAGTTCAATATACAATTATTTATAGCAACGACCTATACATATTATACATATATATTAACAACCCTGAGAGTCCTTCTGGTTCCTCGCCCCCCCCCCTGCCGGCCCCCCCCCCCCCCCGGGCTGTTGCTGCTACCTTCTTCTTTTCCATTCCCTCTATCTTTCTGTGAGGTATTCAACGAACGGTTGCCACCGCCTGGTGAACCCTTGAGCCGATCCCCTTAGGACGAACTTAATCCGTTCCAGCTTTATAAACCCTGCCATGTCATTTATCCAGGTCTCCACCCCCGGGGGTTTGGCTTCCTTCCACATCAACAGTATCCTGCGCCGGGCTACGAGGGAAGCAAAGGCCAAAACATCAGCCTCTCTCGCCTCCTGCACTCCCGGCTCTTGTGCAACCCCAAATATAGCCAACCCCCAGCTTGATTCGACCCGGACCCCCACTACTTTCGAAAGCACCTTTGTCACCCCCACCCAAAACCCCTGTAGTGCCGGACATGACCAAAACATATGGGTATGATTCGCTGGGCTTCTCGAGCATCTCGCACACCTATCCTCTACCCCAAAAAATTTACTGAGCCGTGCTCCAGTCATATGCGCCCTGTGTAACACCTTAAATTGAATCAGGCTTAGCCTGGCACACGAGGACGATGGGTTTACCCTACGTAGGGCATCCGCCCACAGCCCCTCCTCAATCTCCTCCCCCAGTTCTTCTTCCCATTTCCCTTTCAGCTCATCTACCATAATCACCCCCTCGTCCCTCATTTCCCCATATATATCTGACACCTTACCGTCCCCCACCCATGTCTTTGCGATCACTCTGTCCTGCACCTCATGCGTCGGGAGCTGCGGGAATTCCCTCACCTGTTGCCTCGCAAAAGCCCTCAGTTGCATATACCGGAATGCATTCCCTTGGGGCAACCCATATTTCTCGGTCAGCGCTCCCAGACTTGCGAACTTCCCATCCACAAACAGATCTTTCAGTTGCATTACTCCTGCTCTTTGCCATATTCCAAATCCCCCATCCATTCCCCCCGGGGCAAACCTATGGTTATTTCTTATCGGGGACCCCACCAAGGCTCCCGTCTTTCCCCTATGCCGTCTCCACTGTCCCCAAATTTTCAAAGTCGCCACCACCACCGGGCTTGTGGCGTATTTCTTCGGTGAGAACGGCAATGGGGCCGTCACCATAGCTTGTAGGCTAGTCCCCCTACAGGATGCCCTCTCCAATCTCTTCCACGCCGCTCCCTCCTCTTCTCCCATCCACTTACTCACCATTGAGATATTGGCGGCCCAGTAGTACTCACTTAGGCTCGGTAGTGCCAGCCCCCCCCTATCCCTACTACGCTGTAAGAATCCCTTCCTCACTCTCGGGGTCTTCCCGGCCCACACAAAACTCATGATGCTCTTTTCGATCCTTTTGAAAAAAGCCTTCGTGATCACCACCGGGAGGCACTGAAACACAAAGAGGAATCTCGGGAGGACTACCATTTTAACCGCCTGCATCCTCCCTGCCAGTGACAGGGATACCATGTCCCATCTCTTGAAGTCCTCCATTTGTTCCACCAATCGCGTTAAATTTAACCTATGCAATGTACCCCAATTCTTGGCTATCTGGATCCCCAAGTAACGAAAGTCCCTTGTTACCTTCCTCAGCGGAAAGTCCTCTATTTCTCTGCTCTGCTCCCCTGGATGCACCACAAACAACTCACTTTTCCCCATGTTCAGTTTATATCCTGAAAATTCTCCAAACTCCCGAAGTGTCCGCATTATCTCTGGCATCCCCTCCGCCGGGTCCGCTACATATAACAACAAATCATCCGCATACAGAGATACCCGGTGTTCTTCTCCTCCTCTAAGTACTCCCCTCCACTTCTTGGAACCCCTCAATGCTATTGCCAGGGGCTCAATCGCCAGTGCAAACAATAATGGGGACAGAGGGCATCCCTGCCTTGTCCCTCTATGGAGCCGAAAGTATGCCGTTCCCCTCACCTTCGGGATCAACGCCCTTCCCAAAACAAAAAAGTCTATTCGCGAATAGACTTTATGGACATAGGAGAAAAACGAAAACTCCTTACTCCTAGGTCTGCTAAATCTCCATGGGTCTACTCCTCCCATCTGCTCCATAAAATCCTTAAGCACCTTGGCTGCTGCCGGCCTCCTTCCAGTCCTGGACCTCGACCTGTCCAGCCCTGGTTCCAACACCGTATTGAAATCTCCCCCCATTACCAACTTTCCCACCTCTAGGTCCGGGATGCGCCCTAGCATACGCCTCATAAAATTGGCATCATCCCAGTTCGGGGCATATACGTTTACCAAAACCACCGTCTCCCCCTGTAGTTTGCCACTCACCATCACGTATCTGCCCCCGCTATCCGCCACTATAGTCTTTGCCTCAAACATTACCCGCTTCCCCACTAATATAGCCACCCCCCGGTTTTTCGCATCTAGCCCCGAATGGAACACCTGCCCCACCCAGCCTTTGCGTAGTCTCACCTGGTCTATCAGTTTCAAGTGCGTTTCCTGTAACATAACCACGTCTGCCTTAAGTTTCTTAAGGTGTGCGAGTACCCGTGCCCTCTTTATCGGCCCGTTCAGCCCTCTCACGTTCCACGTGAGCAGCCGGGTTGGGGGGCTTTTTACCCCCCCCCCCCCCCTTGTCGATTAGCCATCCCCTTAGTCCAGCTCCTCACCCGGTTCCCACGCAGCTGTGTCCCCCCCAGGCGGTGCCCCCCCGCCCATCCCACCCCATACCAGCTCCCCCCTCTCCCCAGCAGCAGCAGCCCAATAGTTCCCCCCTCCCACCCCCCCCCGCTAGATCCCCCACTAGCGTAGTTACACCCCCCATGTTGCTCCCAGAAGTCAGCAAACTCTGGCCGACCTCGGCTTCCCCCCGTGACCTCGGCTCGCACCGTGCGATGCCCCCTCCTTCCTGCTTCCCTATTCCCGCCATGATTATCATAGCGCGGGAACCGAGCCCACGCTTCCCCCTTGGCCCCGCCCCCAATGGCCAACGCCCCATCTCCTTCACCTCCTTTCCTCCCCCCACCACCTCCTGTGGAAGAGAGAAAAGTTACCACATCGCAGGATTAATAACATAAAACTCCTCTTTCCCCCCTTTTTACCCCCCCTTTTCGCCCCCCATACTCGCCCCACCACTGTTTCAAACGTTCTTTTTTTTTTTAATAACCCGCTCATTCCAATTTTTCTTCCACGATAAAAGTCCACGCCTCATCCGCCGTCTCAAAGTAGTGGTGCCTCCCTTGATATGTGACCCACAGTCTTGCCGGTTGCAGCATTCCGAATTTTATCTTCTTTTTGTGAAGCACCGCCTTGACCCGATTAAAGCTTGCCCTCCTTCTCGCCACCTCCGCACTCCAGTCTTGGCATACGCGGATCACCGCGTTCTCCCACTTACTGCTCCGAGTTTTCTTTGCCCATCTAAGGACCATCTCTTTGTCCTTAAAACGGAGGAATCTCACCACTATGGCTCTAGGAATTTCTCCTGCTCTCGGTCCTCGCGCCATCACTCGGTATGCTCCCTCCACCTCCAGCGGACCCGCCGGGGCCTCCGCTCCCATTAACGAGTGCAGCATCGTGCTCACATATGCCCCGACGTCCGCTCCCTCCGCACCTTCAGGAAGACCAAGAATCCTTAGGTTGTTCCTCCTCGCGTTGTTCTCCAGTGCCTCCAGCCTTTCCACACATCGTTATGGTGTGCCTCGTGCATCTCCGTCTTCACCACCAGGCCCTGTATGTCGTCCTCATTCTCGGCAGCCTTTGCCTTCACGACCCGAAGCTCCCGCTCCTGGGTCTTTTGCTCCTCCTTTAGCCCTTCGATCGCCTGTAATATCGGGGCCAACAGCTCCTTCTTCATCTCCTTTTTAAGCTCTTCCACGCAGCGTTTCAAAAACTCGTGTTGTTCAGGGCCCCATATTAAACTGCCACCTTCCGACGCCATCTTGGTTTTTGCTTGCCTTCCTTGCCGCTGCTCTAAAGGATCCACCGCAATCCGGCCACCTTCCTCTCCTTTTTTCATCCGTATCCAGGGGGGATCCCCTTCTGGTTCACCGCACAGTACTTTTAGCCGTTAAATTTGCCGTTGGGGCTCTTATTAAGAGCCCAAAAGTCCGTTCCACCGGGAGCTGCCGAAACGTGCGACTCAGCTGGTCATCGCCGCACCCGGAAGTCCAGAATCACATTCTTAAACACACATTCTCACAGATCGAGAATCATTCATTAAAAAAAAAATTAGATTTCCCAATTCATTTTTTTCCAATTAAGGGGCAATTTAGTGGGGCCAATCCACCTAGCCTGCACATCTTTGGGTTGTGGGGGCAAAACCCCCTCAAACATGGGGAGAATGTGCAAACTCCACACAGACAGAATTGAACCTGGGACCTCGGCGCCATGAGGCAGCAGGGCTAACCCTTCTGCGCCACCGTGGTGCCCAGAAAATCATTCATAAATAAACACACACACAGACAGAATCACATTCTCAAACACACATTCTCACAGATAGAAAATCATTCATAAACACACACATAGAATCACATTCTCTTTTTTAAAAAAAAAATGTCTTTATTAAGAATTTTTCAATAACAATATTTTCTACCTTACAAACGACTCCCCCCCCCCCCGTAACGAAAAAAGAAGAAAAAAGAACTCGCGTGGCAAGACATGAACATGGCAAGTCAATAAGATACAAAACTTTGTACAGTGGATTCTTCCCGTACATGTCAGTTTCCGGATCCTACCATGTGTTTTCTTGCTCAAATGCCCCCCAGAAACTCCCCCCCGCTCCCCCCCTAGAGCCGGCCTCTTTCGCCTCCTGCACTCCCGGCTCGTCCACTACTCCAAATAGTGCTAGCCCCCAGCTTGGCTTGACCCGAGCTTTCACCACCTTAGATACTGCTCCCGCCACTCCCCTCCAGAACCCCTCCAGTGCCGGACATGACCAAAACATATGGGCATGGTTCGCCGGACTTCCTGAGCACCACCCACATCTATCCTCCACCCCAAAGAATCTGCTCAGCCTCGCCCCCGTCATATGCGCTCTGTGAATAACCTTAAATTGTATCAGGCTAAGCCTGGCACACGAGGAAGAGGAATTAACCCTACTTAGGGCATCAGCCTCAATCTCCTCCCCCAACTCCTCCTCCCATTTACCCTTCAGCTCCTCTACCAAAGCCTCCCCCTCTTCTTTCATCTCCTGGTATATCGCCAACACCTTGCCCTCCCCGACCCATACGCCCGAAATTACCCTATCTTGAATCCCCTGTGCCGGGAGTAGTGGAAATTCCCGCACCTGCCGCCTCACAAACGCCCTCACTTGCATGTACCTGAAGGCGTTTCCCGGGGGTAGCCCAAACCTCTCCTCCAGCCCCCCTAAGCTCGCAAACGTCCCGTCAATGAACAAGTCCCCCATTCTTCTAATCCCTGCCCGATGCCAGCTCTGAAACCCCCGTCCATCCTTCCTGGGACAAACCGATGGTTGTCTCTAATCGGGGACTACACCGAGGCTCCCGTCGCACCCCTATGCCGTCTCCACTGCCCCCAGATCCTTAGCGTTGCCGCCACCACCGGGCTCGTGGTATACCTTGTCGGCGAGAGCGGCAGCGGTGCCGTCACCAGCGCCCCCAGGCTTGTTCCTTTGCAGGACGCCATCTCCAACCTCTTCCACGCCGCCCCCTCTCCCTCCATCACCCACTTACGGATCATTGCCACGTTGGCTGCACAATAGTAACCAGCTAAATTTGGCAACGCCAACCCTCCTCTATCTCTGCTACGCTCCAAGAACCCCCTCCTTACCCTCGGTGTCTTGCTTGCCCACACAAATCCCGTAATGCTCCTGCTTACCCTCTTAAAAAAGGCCTTAGTGATCACAATTGGGAGGCATTGGAATACAAAAGGAAATCTTGGGAGGACCACCATTTTAACCGACTGTACCCTACCCGCCAGCGAGAGTGGCAACATGTCTCACCTTTTAAAATCCTCCTCCATCTGTTCCACCCGACCGCGCCAAATTAAGTTTGTGCAGTGCCCCCCAGCTCCTAGCTACCTGAATCCCCAAGTATCGAAAGCTCCTTTCCGCCCTCCTCAAAGGTAGGTCGTCTATCCCTCTTCCCTGGTCCCCCGGATGGATCACAAAGAGCTCACTCTTTCCCAAATTGAGCTTATAGCCCGAAAAGTCTCCAAACTCCCGTAGGATCTGCATAACCTCAACCATCCCCTCCACTGGATCCGTCACATACAGCAACAGGTCGTCTGCGTACAGCGACACTCGATGCTCCTCTCCCCCTCGAACCACCCCCTTCCATTTCCCCGACTCCCTTAACGCCATGGCCAAAGGTTCAATTGCTAATGCAAACAGCAGAGGGGACAGGGGGCACCCCTGCCTCGTCCCTCGATACAGCCGGAAATACTCCGACCTCCGCCGGTTCGTGACCACACTCGCCACTGGGGCTCTATACAGGAGCTTAACCCAACTGATAAACCCTCCCCCGAACCCAAACCTCAACACTTCCCAGAGATACTCCCACTCTACCCGATCGAAGGCTTTCTCCGCGTCCATGGCTGTCACTATCTCCGCTTCTCCCTCCACCGATGGCATCATTATCACATTTAGGAGCCGTCGCACATTAGTATTTAACTGCCTACCCTTTACGAATCCCGTCTGGTCGTCATGAATCACCCCCGGGACACAGTCCTCAATCCTCATGGTCAACAGTTTTGCCAGCAACTTAGCGACTACATTAAGGAGCGAGATCGGTTGCAGTGGGTCCTTATCCCGCTTCAAGATCAAAGAGATCGTCGCCTCCGACATTGTCGGGGCAGGGTCCCCCCCTCCCTTGATTCATTGAAGGTCCTTACCAGCAACGGGGCTAACAGGTCTACATACTTCCTGTAGAACTCCACCGGGAACCCATCCGGCCCCGGGGCCTTCCCTGCCTGCATGCTCCCCAGTCCTTTAACCAGCTCCTCCACCCCAATTGGCGCCCCCAAACCAGCCACCTCCTGCACCTCCACCCTTGGGAACCTCAACTGATCCAAGAATCGCCGCATCCCCTCTTTTCCCCCTGGGGGCTGGGACCTATACAGTTCCTCATAAAAGGCCTTAAAAGCTTCATTCACTTTCCCTGCCCTCCGCACCGTAGTTCCCGCACATAGACTCCACCTATTTCCCTCGCTGCCATCCTCTTACGGAGCTGGTGTGCCAGCATCCGGCTCGCCTTCTCCCCATATTCGTATATCGCCCCCTGTGCCTTCCTCCGCTGTGCCTCTGCCTTCCCTGTGGTCAACAGGTCGAACTCCGTCTGGAGACTTCGTCTCTCCCTGAGTAGCCCCTCATCCGGAGCCTCTGCATAGCTCCTGTCCACCCTTAAAATCTCCCCCACTAACCTCTCCCTTTCCCTGCCCTCTCTCTTCACCCTATGAGCCCTGATGGAGATAAACTCTCCCCTGACCACCGCCTTCAGCGCCTCCCACACTACTCCCACCTGCACCTCCCCGTTGTCGTTAGCCTCCAGATACCTTTCAATACACCCCCGCACCCTCCCGCACACTTCCTCGTCTGCCAGCAGTCCCACATCCAACCGCCACAACGGGCGTTGGTCCTTCTCCTCCCCCAACTCCAGCTCCACACAGTGCGGGGCATGGTCTGAAATGGCTATGGCCGAATACTCCGTTCCCTCCACTTTCGGGATCAATGCCCTGCCCAGAACAAAAAATCTATCCGGGATTAAGCCTTATGAACGTGGGAAAAAAAAGAAAATTCTCTGGCCAAAGACCTGGCAAATCTCCACGGATCCACTCCCCCCATCTGGTCCATAAACCCCCTGAGCACCTTGGCCGCAGCCGGCCTCTTCTCCGTCCTGGATCTGGAACGATCTAATGCTGGGTCCAGCACCGTGTTAAAATCCCCACCCATTATCAAGCTCCCTACCTTCAGGTCCGGAATACGCCCCAACATCCGTTTCATGAATCCAGCATCGTCCCAATTTGGGGCATATACATTCACCAGTACCACCTCCGTCCCCTGCAACCTACCGCTCACCATCACGTATCGGCCTCCATTATCCGCTACTATGTTCTTGGCCACAAACGACACCCCCTTTCCCACCAGTATTGCCACCCCTCTATTCTTCACATCCAGCCCCGAATGGAACACCTGTCCTACCCATCCCTTCCTTAGCCTGACCTGATCTGCCACCTTCAGATGTGTCTCCTGAAGCATGACCACGTCTGCCTTCAGTCCCTTTAGGTGCGCGAACACTCGGGCCCTCTTAACTGGCCCATTTAGGCCTCTCACATTCCACGTGATCAGCCGGATTGGGGGGTTACCTACCCCCCCACCCCGCCGACTAGCCATCTCCTATCTTAGGCCAGTCCCGTGCTCGTGCCTCCCGCACCCTCCAGTCCCCCAGGCGGGGGACCCCCGCCCCGACCACCTCTTCCATTTTCAGTTCCCCCTCGGACAGCGCAGCAGCAACCCTAAACTCCCCCCCCCACCCCAGATCCACATCTAGCTCTTTTGCTCCCCCCATATTACTTCCATGAGTCAGCTGACTCCTGCTGACCCCGGCTTCCCCCGCCTTCCCGTTGATCTCCCCGTGTGGGAGTCTCTCCTCCTCCTTACCTTCCTCCCTCCCCCCCCCTCTTTTGGCGTGGGAAAAAGCCCGCGCTTTCCTGAGCCAGCCCCGCCCCCTATGGCGCAGCTCCTATTGCGGCCATTATCCCAGTTCCCTCATCCCCGAGTCTCACCTCCCTCCAGCACCGACGCCCACAATCCCCATCATCATCATCTTGTCTACAGAAAAGAAAAAAGGAAATTTTAGGAATTTTAACCAGGACTCTATCCATATCCCCATCCATCATCCCACCCATGCAATATTCTTTACCCATATTTACAACCCCCTGTACAACCACATCTCCTCAGTTCGAGTCCAGTTTTTCCATCTGATAAAGGTCCAAGCCTCTTCTGGCGTTTCAAAATAATGGTGTCGGTCCTGATAGGTGACCCACAGTCGCGCAGGCTGCAGCATGCCGAACCTGACTTCTTTTCTGCAGCACCGCCTTGGCCCGGTTGAAGCCAGCTCTCCTCTTTGCCACCTCCGCGCTCCAATCCTGGTATACTCGGATCACCGTGTTCTCCCATCTACTGCTCCGCACCTTCTTGGCCCACCTCAGCACACTTTCTTTGTCCGCGAAGCGATGGAACCTTGCCACTATCACCCTTGGTGGCTCATCTGCCTTGGGTCTCCTCGCCAGGACCCGATGAGCTCCTTACCAGCTCCAGGGGGTCAGAGAGGCCTCCGCACCCATCAGCGAATGGAGCATCGTACTCACGTACGCCCCGGCATCAGCTCTCTCCACTCCTTCAGGAAAACCCAGAATCCGGAGGTTATACCTCCTCGACCTGTTCTCCAGGACCTCAATTATCTCGGCCTACCTCCTGTGCACCGCCTCGTGTGCCTCCATTTTTACCGCCAGCCCAGGATCTCGTCCTCGTTGGTATTCACTTTCTCATTCACCTCACGAAGCTCCACCGCCTGGGTCTCCTTCAGCCCCTCGATCGCCTACAGCATCGGCGCCAGCACCTCCCTTTTCAGCTCCTCCACACATCACTTGAGGAACTCCTGCTGGTCTGGCCCCCACGCTGCCCGCTCTCCGCCCTCCACCATCTTGTCTTTTTCCCCTTGTTTTGGTCTCCGCTCCAGGGCCTCTTTCCTCTTCGCTCCACCGCTGATCTCTGCCATATATTGTGAGGGGGGACCTCACAGCGCTTTCCCACACGGGATTAAATCAAAACAACTCCGTTGGGGCTCCTCTGGAGAGCCCGAAAGTCCGTAGTCACGGGAGCGGCCGAAACGCGCGTCTTAGCTCCGCATCGCCGCAACTGGAAGTCCAGAATCACATTCTCAAACACACATACTCATAGATAGAAAATTATTCATTTTTTTTATAATTTAGAGTACCCAATTCATTTTTTTCCAATTAAGGGGCAATTTAGCGTGACCAATTCACCTACCCTGCACATCTTTGGGTTGTGGGGGCAAAACCCACGCAAACACGGGGAGAATGTGCAAACTCCACACGGACAGTGACCCAGAGCCGGGATCGAACCTGGGCACCGTGAGGCAGCAATGCTAATCACTGCGCCACCGTGCTGTCCAGAAAATCATTCATAAACATACACAAACACAGAATCACATTCTCAAATACACATCCTCACAGATAGAAAATCATTCATTTTTTGTTTATAAATTTAGAATACCCAATTAATTTTTTCCAATTAAGGGGATATTTAGCATGGCCAATCCTCCTTCCCTGCACATCTTTGGGTTGTGGGGCGAAATCCACGCAAACACGGGGAGAATGTGCAAACACCACACGGACAGTGACCCAGAGCCGGGATTGAACCTGGGACCTTGGTGCCGTAAGGCAGCAGGGCTAACCCACTGCGCCACCGCGCTGCCCAGAAAATCAATCATAAACATCACACACACAGACTCACATTCTCAAACACACATTCTCACAGATAGAAAATCATTCAAAACACCCAAAGACACACACACACAGAATCACATACGCAAATACACATACTCACAGACTGACAATCACTCACACACCCTCACAGATTGACAATCACACACACACACACACACACACATAATCACAGATTGACAATCACACACACACATTCACAAACTGACAATCATTCACACACGCACTCACACATTGACAATCACACACACTTGCAAATTGACCATCACTTGCACACACCCACAGATTGACAATCATACACTCATACTCACAGATTGACAATCACACACACACACACCATAAGACCATAAAACACAGGAGCAGAATTAGGCCATTCGGCCCATCCAATCTGCTCCACCATTCAATCATGGCTGATATGTTTCTCATCCCCATCCTCCTGCCTTCTCCCCATAACCCCTGATCCCTTTATTAATCAAGAACACATCTATCTCTGTCTTAAAGACATTCAGTGATTTGGCCTCCACATCCTTCTGTGGCAAAGTGTTCCAGATTCACCACGCTCTGGCTGAAGAAATTCCTCCTCATCTCAGTTTTAAAGGATCGTCCCTTTAGACTGAGATGGTGTTCTCTGGTTCTAGTTTTTCCTACAAGTGGAAACATCCTCTCCACGTCCACTCTATCCAGGCCTCGCAGTATCCTGTAAGTTTCAATGAGATCCCCCCTCATCCTTCTGAACTCCATCGAGTACAGACCCAGAGTCCTCAACCGCACCTCATATGACAAGCTCGTCATTCCGGGAATCATTCTTGTGAACCTCCTCTGGACCCTTTCCAAGGCCAGCACATCTTTCCTTAGGCACGGGGCCCAAAACTGCTCACAATATTCTAAATGGGGTCTGACCAGAGCTTTATACAGCCTCAACGGTACATCCCTGCTTTTGTATTGTAGCCCTCTTGACACAAATGCTAACATTGCATTTGCCTTCCTAACTGCCATCTGAGCCTGCATGTTAACCTTAAGAGAATCTTGAACTTCAATCCCAGCCCCGGGTCACTGTCCATGTGGAGTTTGCACATTCTCCCCGTGTCTGCCTGGGCCTCACCCCCATAACCCCCACAACCCAAAGATGTGCCTGGTAGGTAGATTGGCCATGCTAAATTGCCCCTTAATTGGAAAAAATCAATTGTATACTCAAAATGTATTTCAAAAAAGAGAATCCTGAACTAGGACTCCTATGTTCCATTGTACTTTTGCTTTCCGAAGCCTTTTTCCATTTAGAAAATAGTCTATGCCTCTATTCTTCCTTCCAAAGTGCACAACCTCATACTTTTCTACATTGTATTTCATCAGCCTGGAGGTCACCATCACCAACAGTCTGTCCTGGTCCACTCACGTTGATGCAAGTCAAGAAAGCCCAACAACATGTAGCCACCTAAATTGGCCAACTCCCGATTTAAAATGGCAAACGGCAAAGGCTAATTAGAAAGTCAACCAACATAGACAGAAACCAGCAGCTACAGGTTTGCTGTGTATTTACCTCTGCAAAGGCCAGACAACATTTTTTTTTTTTTTTTTTTTAAATAATATTTTATTGAAAATTTTTGGTCAACCAACACAGTACATTGTGCATCCTTTACACAACATTATAACAATACAGATAATACTGACCTTTTTAAATTTAAACAAAAACAACAACAAATAAATAAATATTAAATAACAAAAAATAAAAACTAGCCCTAATTGGCAACTGCCTTGTCTCAGGCCACACCCCCCCCCCATCCCTCCCCCCCCCCCCCCCCCCCCCCCCAAGTCCTGGGCCGCTGCTGCTGCCTTCTTTGTTCTCCCCTATCTATCTTTCCGCAAGATATTCGACGAACGGTTGCCACCGCCTAGTAAACCCTTGAGCCGACCCCCTTAGGACGAACTTAATCCGCTCTAACTTTATGAACCCCGCCATATCATTTATCCAGGTCTCCACCCCCGGGGGCTTGGCTTCTTTCCACATTAGCAATATTCTGCGCCGGGCTACTAGGGACGCAAAGGCCAAAACATCGGCCTCTTTCGCCTCCTGCACTCCCGGCTCTTGTGCAACCCCAAATATAGCCAACCCCCAGCTTGGTTCGACCCGGACTCCTACTACTTTTGAAAGCACCTTTGTCACCCCCATCCAAAACCCCTGTAGTGCCGGGCATGACCAAAACATATGGGTATGATTCGCTGGGCTTCTCGAGCACATCGCACACCTATCCTCCACCCCAAAAAATTTACTGAGCCGTGTTCCAGTCATATGTGCCCTGTGTAATACCTTAAACTGAATCAGGCTTAGCCTGGCGCACGAGGACGACGAGTTTACCCTGTTTAGGGCATCTGCCCACATCCCCTCCTCAATCTCCTCCCCTAGCTCTTCTTCCCATTTCCCTTTTAGTTCGTCCATCATAGTCTCCCCTTCGTCTCTCATTTCCCTATATATATCCGACACCTTACCGTCCCCCACCCATTTCTTTGAGATGACTCTGTCCTGCACCTCTTGTGTCGGGAGCTGCGGGAATTCCCTCACCTGTTACCTCGCAAAAGCCCTCAATTGCATGTACCTGAATGCATTCCCTTGGGGCAACCCATATTTCTTGGTCAGCGCTCCCAGACTCGCAAACTTCCCATCCACAAATAGATCTTTCAATTGCGTTATACCTGCTCTTTGCCACATTCCATATCCCCCATCCATTCCCCCCGGGGCAAACCTATGGTTGTTTCTTATCGGGGACCCCCCCAGTGCTCCGGTCTTTCCCCTATGTCGTCTCCACTGTCCCCAAATCTTCAGTGTAGCTACCACCACCGGACTCGTGGTATAGTTCCTTGGTGAGAACGGCAATGGGGCTGTCACCATAGCCTGCAGGCTGGTCCCCCTACAGGACGCCCTCTCTAATCTCTTCCACGCCGCTCCTTCCTCCTCTCCCATCCACTTACTCACCATTGAAATATTAGCGGCCCAATAATACTCACTTAGGCTCGGTAGCGCCAGCCCCCCCCTATCCCTACTACGCTGTAAGAATCCCTTCCTCACTCTCGGAGTCTTCCCGGCCCAAACAAAACCCATGATACTCTTTTCTATCCTTTTGAAAAAAGCCTTCGTGATCACCACCGGGAGACACTGAAACACAAAAAGGAATCTCGGGAGGACCACCATCTTAACTGCCTGCACCCTCCCTGCCATTGACAATGCTCCCATATCCCATCTCTTGAAATCTTCCTCCATCTGTTCCACCAACCGCGTCATATTTAGCCTGTGCAATGTGCCCCAATTCTTAGCTATCTGGATCCCCAGGTAACGAAAGTCTCTTGTTACCTTCCTCAACGGTAGGTCTTCTATTTCTCTACTCTGCTCCCCTGGATGCACCACAAACAGCTCACTCTTCCCCATGTTCAATTTATACCCTGAAAAATCCCCAAACTCCCCAAGTATCCGCATTATTTCTGGCATCCCCTCCGCTGGATCCGCCACATATAGTAGCAGATCATCCGCATATAAAGATACCCGGTGTTCTTCTCCTCCCCTAAGTATTCCCCTCCATCCCTTGGAACCTCTCAGCGCTATCGCCAGGGGCTCAATCGCCAGTGCAAACAGTAATGGGGACAGAGGACATCCCTGCCTTGTCCCTCTATGGAGCCGAAAATATGCCGATCCCCGTCCATTCGTGACCACACTCGCCACTGGGGCCCTATACAACAGCTGCACCCATCTAACATACCCCTCTCCGAACCCAAATCTCCTCAACACCTCCCACAGATAATCCCACTCCACTCTATCAAATGCTTTCTCGGCATCCATCGCCACTACTATCTCCGTTTCACCCTCTGGTGGGGCCATCATCATTACCCCTAACAACCTCCGTATGTTCGTGTTCAGCTGTCTCCCCTTCACAAACCCAGTTTGGTCCTCATGAACCACCCCCGGGACACATTCCTCTATTCTCATTGCCATTACCTTGGCCAAGACCTTGGCATCTACATTGAGGAGGGAGATTGGTCTGTAGGACCCGCATTGTAGCGGATCCTTTTCCTTCTTTAAAAGAAGCGATATCGTTGCTTCTGACATAGTTGGGGGCAGTTGTCCCCTTTCCTTTGCCTCGTTGAAGGTCCTCGTCAGTAGCGGGGCGAGCAAGTCCAAATATTTTCTGTAAAATTCAACTGGGAATCCGTCCGGTCCCGGGGCCTTTCCCGTCTGCATGTTCCTAATTCCTTTCACCACTTCTTCTACCGTGATCTGTGCTCCCAATCCCATCCTTTCCTGCTCTTCCACCTTGGGAATTTCCAGCCGATCCAAAAACTCCATCATTCTCTCCCTCCCATCCGGGGGTTGAGCTTCATACAATTTTTTATAAAATGTCTTAAACACTTCATTCACCCTCTCCGCTCCCCGTTCCGTCTCTCCATCTTCGTCTCTCACCCCCCCTATTTCCCTCGCTGCTCCCCTTTTCCTCAATTGGTGTGCCAGCAATCTGCTCGCCTTCTCTCCATATTCATACTGTACACCCTGCGCCTTCCTCCATTGTGCCTCTGCAGTGCCTGTGGTCAGCAAGTCAAATTCCACATGCAGCCTTTGCCTTTCCCTATACAGTCCCTCCTCCGGTGCTTCCGCATACTGTCTGTCCACCCTCAAAAGTTCTTGCAACAACCGCTCCCGTTCCTTACTCTCCTGCTTCCCTTTATGTGTCCTTATTGATATCAGCTCCCCCCTAACCACCGCCTTCAACGCCTCCCAGACCACTCCCACCTGAACCTCCCCATTGTCATTGAGTTCCAAGTACTTTTCAATGCATCCCCTCACCCTTAAGCACACCCCCTCATCCGCCATTAGTCCCATGTCCATTCTCCAGGGTGGACGCCCTCTTGTTTCCTCCCCTATCTCCAAGTCTACCCAGTGTGGGGCATGATCCGAAATGGCTATAGCCGTATATTCCGTTCCCCTCACCCTCGGGATCAATGCCCTACCCAACACAAAAAAGTCTATGCGTGAATAGACTTTATGGACATAGGAGAAAAACGAGAACTCCTTACTCCTAGGTCTACTGAATCTCCACGGGTCCACCCCTCCCATCTGCTCCATAAAATCCTTAAGCACCTTGGCTGCTGCCGGCCTCCTACCAGTCCTGGACTTCGACCTATCCAGCCTTGGTTCCAACACCGTGTTAAAGTCTCCCCCCATTATCAGCTTTCCGGTCTCTAGGTCTGGGATGCGTCCTAGCATTCGCCTCATAAAATTGGCATCGTCCCAATTCGGGGCATACACGTTTACCAACACCACCATCTCTCCCTGTAATTTGCCACTCACCATCACGTATCTGCCCCCGTTATCCGCCACTATAGTCTTTGCCTCGAACATTACCCGCTTCCCCACTAATATAGCCACCCCCCTGTTTTTCGCATCCAGCCCCGAATGGAACACCTGCCCTACCCATCCTTTGCGCAACCTAACCTGATCTATCAGTAGGCCAGACAACATTGATACCAGCGACCATCAGCATAACAAAGTAGCAGCCATGATGAGCAATCCCCGGGAACAATAAGTAACATTTGGGACACACAAAGCAAAGCCAGACTCCTCGGTGCCAGCAGGAGCCAACACAAAGGAGGTGAACGAGCACCTCAAGACCGCCCATCGATCAGGGAACCGCTCCAGTATTGGAGAAATCGAACCAAGCGATTGGGACAAAGTCCAATCACTTGGGACCAGGTACAGGGTCCGCCCCGAAAGGCGGGAAGCCCCTGGGGACTATAAGAGTTGAGCCCCAAGTTCAAATCGCTCTCTCTTCAGCTCTCTTCAGCTCTCTTCAGCTCTCTTCAGCCCTCTTCACCTCTGCATCCTGCCCGGGTCACCCAGCAACACGAACCAACATTGACCGTGACCGGTGCAGTGATCGCCGAAAGCCTGTAAGTCTTAATTCAACGCTCGCTACGAGATAGGTGCTCCTAGCTACCAATCCGTACCAACTTCGAATCTCGCAGACTCAGAACTCGAACGAAAGGCCATTTGTTCCCCTGACCTGGTGGGCCAGTCCGAAGTTAAGTATAGGCCTGTTAGTTGTAGAAGTAGCTTAGACGTAGAATTTGTGCATGAGTAGCGATTACTGTGTATAATAAATGTGCTTTGATTTGAATCTTACTAATCGGTGTATTGGGTTATTGATCATTACTTGGACTTGAACCTCGTGGCGGTATCATAAAGATACCTGGCAACTCGAGAGCAAAGGTAATAAAACAGAGCAATTGATCCAAGGAGAAAATCGGCAACAAACATCTCTACTTCCTGCGGAAGCTGCAGAAATTCGGCATGTCTTCATCGACTCTCACAAACATCTACAGATATGCCATAGAGAGCATCCTATCCAGCTGCATCACAGCTTGGTATGGCAACTGCTTGGCCCAAGATCGCAAGAAACTGCAGGGGCGGTGAACTAAACCCTTCGCATCATACAAGCTTGCCATCCTCCCATTGATTCTGTCTACACCTCCCGCTGCCTCAGAAAGGCAGACAGCATTATAAAAGACCCCTCCCACCCAGGCTTTGCCTTCTTCCAGACCCTTCCATCAGGCAGAAGGTACAGAAGTCTGACGACCCGCACATTCATACAGAGGAACAGCTTCTTCCCCACAGCTACTAGACTCCTCAACAACTCCCCCTCGGACTGATCTGTTCCCTGTAAGACCACTATTCGCGATGCACTATGCTGCTCTTGCTCATGTATTTGCTTTGTATGGCCCTTGTTCCGCACTGTGACCAATTACTTGTCGATGTACTTTGTCGATTATTCTTTTTGTCTACTGTGTACATATTGTGTATATCCCATTGGCCACAGAAAAATACTCTTCACTGTACTTCAGTACATGTGACAATAAATCAATCAATTAAAAAGAAAAATCAGCAATACTCAAATTCTGTACTAACAAGCCACTATAAACCATGCTAACTCAATAGTGGAGCAGACTGACTAGCTTCGGTTCTAGAAGAGGTGCTGGATTCAGAGGATAGTCCTGAGCTGCTCTTGCTAATGTATTTGCTTTGCTTGGCCCCTTGTTCCGCACTGTAATCAATCACTGTTTCTCGATGTACCATTTGTCCATGTACAGGGGGATGGGTACCGGAGCAATAGGTCAGAAGGTGAAATAATACAGGGAGAACTAGGG
This sequence comes from Scyliorhinus torazame, assembly GCF_047496885.1. Taxonomy (NCBI): domain Eukaryota; kingdom Metazoa; phylum Chordata; class Chondrichthyes; order Carcharhiniformes; family Scyliorhinidae; genus Scyliorhinus; species Scyliorhinus torazame. Next base: position 137,752,484 of record NC_092707.1, read on the forward strand.
AATAGGGCCAGTATGGCTCTGAGGAAGAGCAGACAGGGAGATGTTGCTGAAAACAGCGGGGACTGGTGGCCTGAAGAGTGCATATGTTTTAATGCAATAAGTTGTTGCTCTTTTACCCGAACCACCAGACGCGTGTACGTTTCTTGAATTGGACAAATGACCAAACAACCAGTATGTTAGTTCAATTATAATTTATTGTTAGACACAGGCTTGGTGCTATGCGTAATAATCTACACGCAGGGCAGCACGGTGGCGCAGTCAGTTAGCCCTGTTGCCTTACGGTGCCGAGGTCCCAGGTTCGATCCCAGCTCTGAGTCACTATCAGTGTGAAGTTCGCACATTCTCCCCGTGTTTGTGTGGGCCCCACAACCCAAAGATGTGCAGGGTAGGTGAATTGGCCGCGCTAAATTGTCCCTTAATTGGAAAAAATGAATTGGGTACTCTAAAATCTATTTAAAAAAATAATCTACACGCGGCTACTTATTAAGCTACACATAACAACTAAAATGACCGTTACTTAACTTTTAAGTGACCGGCTTTGTGCAGAGCCGACAAGGCCTTTATCTGGATCCTCACGTGTGTTGGCTTCAGGTTCGTCTCGGCTGCGGTTTGTCCTTCAGATGGCGATCGCGGGTCCTTGAAGTAGGTAGGGGCAGAGGCCAGTCCCAAAAGAGGCCGAATACTGGTTGTGCAGTTCTTCTTATCCCCCGACCTTTCGTGCCCTTGTGGGCGGTCCCAACTCGGGATCCAATGGATCGATAGGGTTTTGATCACCTTACTCAATTCTGGCCAATTAGGTGCGGTACCTCGCTGGCTTGGGTGGGTCCTAGCTGTTATTGTCCAAGGCACGTATGCACTTCCAAATAGGGTAAATAGGTGCCCCCGAGTCTGCTACTGTTGCTACATTTCGATCTGTGCCCCATTGTCCTGGGGAAATCGGTGATTGACATTTAGCAGGTGTGAGTTTCTGTTAGGTTGGTTTCCCTTTTCACAATACACAGGGGCTGCGTACCGTCTGTGTCCCAACCTGACCATAATTCCCATTATCCTTTGCGGGCAGCCATTTTAGATGGCCACAAAGTATAACAGGTAAGGCAGATGAACTTTAGAGCTTGGATTAGTACTTGGAACTATGATGTTGTTGCCATTACAGAGGCCTGGTTGAGGGAAGGACAGGATTGGCAGCTAAACATTCCAGGACTTAGATGTTTCAGGTGGGATAGAGGGTGATGTAAAAGGGGTGGAGGAGTTGCGCTACTGGTTAGGGAGAATATCACAGCTGCACTGCGGGAGGACACCTCAGAGGGCAGCGAGGCTATATGGGTAGAGATCAGGACTAAGAAGGGTGCAGTCACAATGTTGGGGGTTTATGACAGGCCTCCCAACAGCCCGCGGGGAGATAGAGGAGCAGAAAGGTAGACAGATTTTGGAAAGGAGTAAAAGCAACAGGGTTGTTGTGATGGGAGACTTCAACTTCCCCAATATTGACTGGGACTCACTTAGTGCCAGGGGCTTAGACGGGGCGGAGTTTGTAAGGAGCATCCAGAAGGGCTTCTTAAAACAATATGTAGATAGTCCAACTAGTGAAGGGGCTGTACTGGACCTGGTATTGGGGAATGAGCCCGGCCAGGTCGTAGAAGTTTCAGTAGGGGAGCATTTTGGGAACAGTGACCACAATTCAGTAAGTTTTAAAGTGCTGGTGGACAAGGATAAGAGTGGACCTAGGGTGAATGTGCTAAATTGGGGGAAGGCTAATTGTAACAATATTAGGCGGGAACTGAAGAACCTAGATTGGGGGCGGATGTAACAGCCTCCCCGAACAGGCGCCGGAATGTGGCGACTAGGGGCTTTTCATAGTAACTTCATTTGAAGCCTACTTGTGACAGCAAGTGATTTTCATTTCATTCATGTTTGAGGGTAACATTTGACATGTGGGAGGCTTTCAAATGTCAGTTGAAAGGAATTCAGGACCGGCATGTTCCTGTGAAGAAGAAGGATAAATATGGCAAAATTCGGGAACCTTGGATAATGAGAGATATTGTAGGCCTCGTCAAAACGAATTTGTCAGGGCTAGAAGGCTGGGAACAGACGAAGCCTGTGTGGAATATAAGGAAAGTAGGAAGGAACTTAAGCAAGGAGTCAGGAGGGCTAAAAGGGGTCACGAAAAGTCATTGGCAAATAGAGTTAAGGAAAATCCCAAGGCTTTTTACACATACATAAAAAGCAAGAGGGTAGCCAGGGAAAAGGTTGGCCCACTGAAGGACAGGGGAGGTAATCTATGTGTAGAGCCAGAGGAAATGGGAGAGGTACTAAATGAATACTTTGCATCAGTATTCATCAAAGAGAAGAAATTGGTGGATGTTCAGTCTAGAGAAGGGTGTGTAGATAGCCTGGGTCACATTGAGATCCAAAAAGAAGAGGTGTTGGACGTCTTGAAAAATATTAAAGTGGATAAGTCCCCAGGGCCTGATGGTGTAACCATCTGGGATGACCACTTTCTGATTACAAAATGGACACTTTGCAAAGATTGCAGGGAAAATGGACAATACTGAGAAAACAAGCAGGTTCAGGGTTTGTCTGCATCTTGGAGCCGCAGCTCCCAGACAAGACCAAAACTGTAGACACATTAGCATACTAATGGTCCATCTCCGGGAACAAAGGAGTAACATTTGAGTAACCGATACGAAGGCAGACACCCCGGCGCTAGAGGAGACCAAAACAAAACAGGCCAACGGCCACCTAGGACCCGCCCAGCCATTAGGGCACCCACCCCTTTATTGGAGGAAATCGATACGAACGATCGAGAAATGGCCCAATTGATTGGGGCCAAGTTCAAGGCCCGCCCAAAAGCGGGTGAAGCCCCTTTGGGTAAAAGAAGGATCCCCCAAGAGAGAATCGCTCTCTTGGCTCCGGCTCTCTCCGAGGAGAGACCTGCCCAAAAGCTGCACCAGAACAAGTAAGTCCAAGGTCAACGCACGCTACCAGACAGACAACCGTAGCTGTTCCCCGTCACCACTTCGACCCCAGCAGCCTCTGAACCGAACAACGGCCATTGTTCCTCGGACTAAGTGGGCGCCCAAAGCTAAGTATAGGCTTTAGCAGTAGTGATAGTTTAGTATGTAGTATTTGTGCATGAGTATATTTAACTGTGTGTGTAAATAAATAAGCATTTGACTTTGAACTAACTAACTGGTGTATCGAGTCTTTGATCAGTATTCGGTTTGAACCTTGTGGCGGTATCGAAAGATACCTGGCGACTCTAGAGCAAAACGTAATTAGAATTAAAGAAGGCGACCATATTGACCGCCATATTCAGAGCCGAATAAAGAGAGAAACAAATAGCAACATTTACTGGCGACTCCGCCGGGACTCGACCTATAAGTGGCCTAGTCACTCCGAGAAAACCCAAATTTGAATTGGAATCCAATTGGAAACAGACAAACCACAAGTGTGAGAATGATACTGATCAAACTTCCGAGATTCGGAAGTGTGTTAATGCATGCGTACTAACAGGGATATAAGGTAAACCTGAGAGATTTTGTTGCGTAAAACTGTTGGGTGTTTTGTAGGCCGGAAAATAGCGTAAGCCGTACCCGTGTTTACATCACCACTTTATCACCCACTGTTCCAAATTCAGTAGAGAACCCAGAGAGAGAAAATGGCAATGAAGGCAATGGAACGCCTTATGAACCCCCAAGAATACGAGGTTGCAGCGACCAGTAGAGTAGGACAGTGTCCCGTATGGGAAGAGGAAATCAGAAAGTACCTCAAAGGGAAAGGATGGCCCCTTTGGAGCGAATTCTGTGTGAATGATGAAACTGGTCCCGGGAGTATAGGACATACTTGGTGGGAGAACCTGTCAGAGATCCACAAGAAGAGCTTGGGGAAAGCTCGCAAGCCGATGGCAATCGTGTCCTGCTTGGCACAATTGCGAGGCACAGAGGAAGTCGTTAAAACGCTCCGTAGAGAGATTGAGGAGAGAGACAGAAATAGTGAGGGAGATGTGAGCGAATTTGAGAAGGAGAATAAGGAGTTAAGAGAACAGTTAGCATGAGGGACAGAGAACTGGATGATGCCAAGAGGGGACACCAGTCTTGGCTCGCCCATTTGAATAGTTTTCATACCCAGTACGATAAGGCCTACCAGGACACGCAACGCGCGGTCTTGGTAAGACAAGAAACCAAGCAACAGGTAGAGCAATTGCAGAAACAGTGCAATGATTTAAAAGCAGCCCTTCGAGCACTCCATACTTCCATGACGGAACAAAGGTAGAGCTCCGTAGATCACGCAAAGTGCCGGAAGCAAATTGCAGAATTGCAATCTCTGCTTTCTGTCCAGTATGGGTTTCAAAGTACGTTTGGACCCCAGTTAGACCAGGAAAACAGCCCCGATTGGCAGGAGTTAAATGAAACTACCCCCAAAAAGAAAAGCACCCCAACCCCCGACTGAACAGGCAGAACACACCCCCATGAACCCTGTAACCACACACCGCAGGGCCACAGCAGAAGGAAATGGAGATTTCCTATATACAACCCCGTTAACTGTGACCCAATTACGGGACGCGTGTGGAAAAATTACACCGTTCCTTCCCACATCAGACCCCCACCAGTTTTTCGCTAGAGTTAAACAGCAGGCTACCATGTACGGCCTGGACGAAAAGGAGCAAGTGAAGCTCACAGTTTTAAGCCTCGACCTTTCAGTCGTGGCAGCCCTTCCCGACCCACAGAATGTAAGAGGAGGCACACTCCAAGAAATGCACACAGCGATCCTGGATGCAATCGGCTATAACAGAGGAGACCCCGTAGAAGGCCTAAACAAGTGCAGGCAAAAGAAAACAGAGCACCCCACAGCGTTTGCTGGACGCTTGTGGATACATTTCACAGCAGTATTCGGAGAGTTAGCCTGCGCCCATTTGTCCGCGGATAATATGGCCAAATGGACTCGAATCCTAGTCTCTCATGCGACAGAGGCAGGACAGAGAGCTTGCGCAAATTACGATGGGACAATCTCTTCAAAACCCATTTCTCGTTGTGGGCTCCCCAACTTGGGTCTGCGACACCCTTTGGGACAAGTCCAGTAGACCGGTAGTAGCAGGCAAAATCCGGGGACACCCTGTAGCATTTCTTTGGGACACAGGAGGGTCCCGCTCCATGCTCAATTCCTCCACGATGTTTCAACGAGACACGTGGCCCACAACAGACACCATCACACTCAGCGGCTTTACAGGTCATTTACATCAAGGACACATCACAGCCCCTGTCGCGATACAAATAGGGAACGTTGCGACTAAACACCGAGTAGTTTTGGTCGATCTACCCCAGACAGCTGAACACATCCTAGGAATCGATTTTATGAGGTCCCACAATCTCTCTTTTGATCCGGTTAATAAATGTGTATGTAGAATGGCAAAGGCAGCACGAGCCCCCGCTACACTCACAGTTGGAGACTATGAAAACAGAATTAGCTTAGTGGGAGACTTCTGGTTCAACCCTCAAGCCATTAGTCAAAATAAAGAAGTTAGGGAAGTCCTGCAGCAACACAAAGCAGCATTTGCACAGCACAAGCACGACTGTGGCAAAATAGCTGGCTTGGTAAACATTACAGGTCCCGACCCCAGACCCTAAAAGCAGTATCGTTTTCCCCAAGAGGCAGAGGGAGAAATCTCCGAAGTAATAGAGAGTTTGCTTGATCAAGGCGTACTCAGATCAGTAGCCTCCACGAATAACGCACCAATTTAGCCCGTCAGGAAACCCGATGGATCATGGCGACTGACCATTGATTAACGGGAAATGAACAAAATAACCCCAGTAGCAGCCCCCACCGTAGCCATGAGTCCCGAGACCATGCTCAAATAGGGACTCCAGTCAAAAAAAAATTCGGTTTTGGACATTAGCAACGGCTTTATCCATGCCATTGGATAATTCGTGCCAATATAAATTTGCCTTTACATTCCAGGGACAACAATATACGTGGAGGTGCCTTCCACAAGGCTTCCACAACTCCCCCTCCATTTTCCACCGACAGCTGGCAAATGGACTAGCAAAATTTTCCCGACCTGATTGTCTGGTCCAGTATGTAGATGACTTGCTACTACAGACAGACACAAAGGGAGAGCACATTTCGCTTCTCGTCAAACTCCTAAGACTCCTAAAACAGATTGGATGAAAAGTCAACCCCAAGAAGGCCCAGATTTTGCAGTAAAAAGTGATTTACTTGGGTACAGTAATCACTCATGGTAAACACGAGATCGAGCAAAAGAGAATTGACTCAATCGTCAAATTGCCCCTACCCCATAACGTAACAGCCCTCCGGTCATTTCTAGGTCTGGTTGGCTACTGCCGAAACCATATTGATGGTTTCGCCACAAAAGCAGCGCCCCTATCTGACCTTCTCAAGATACAGGCACCTGGGAATGGCTTCCACAGCACACGGATGCCGTGGATGCTTTGAAGCGAGCCCTCAGCACAACATTACAGGTCCCAGATCCACTTTCCCCGTACGCAATCGAAGTTGCAAGCACCGACCGAACCCTTTTGGCTGTGCTCCTCCAGGAACGCCATGATTAATTACGCCCCACGCGTGTTAGATCCTGTCGAGCAAGGATCTTCTGCCTGAGAAAGGCACCTGCTCGCAGTTTTTTGGGCAGTACAGTACTTCGCCTACATTACAGGAATCAACCCCATCACCATTCTCACTGAACACACCCCAACACAGCTATTATTAGACGGTCGACTTAAAGATGGCACAGTTAGTCAAATCTGCGCAGCCCTTCTTTTACAGGGACGGGACATTACAGTTAAAAGAACCAAGACCCACACTTTCCTAGCCGATAATTTGCATTATGCAGATACCCCACTTCAGTGTGAGATCATCACCACAAAACACAACACAGGCCCATTTATACCTAAGTCAGCTCCCAGGAAAGCAGGTAATACACCCCAGAGACCCCTGCCCACAGACACGTGCGCACCCCTGAAAATTTATGTGGACGGCTCCGCCACAGTTTTGAACAGAAAAAGAATCACCGGTTGCGGCATTTATGTAGAGGACGCGCAGGGACGCGCCCTAGATAAGATTTCACTAAAGTTGCCAGGACATCTAGGCTCGCAGGCAGCAGAACTCGCAGCCATAGAGTATATCGTAGACCACCCCAACTCTTTTCCGACCCCAGCAGACATATATTCAGGCAGTTTATATGTCTGTAACAGTTTAACGGAATTCCTACCCCTGTGGGAAGCTAGAGGATTCGTTTCCGCAGTTTTGTACCCTCAGCCCCATTACTCCGGCATATCCTAGAGACAGCTAAAGATAGGAAATATGGTATAATTAAGGTTTGCAGTCATCACCGTTCTTCCCCCCCCGGTAACGTTAAAGCAGATGCCCTAGCGAAGGCAGGCTCCAGGCATGGTTACTTTTGGACGCCCCCCCCCGAGAGCACCCCAGTACACGCGGTTCAGGTCTCACAGACCAACATTCAGGATCTAGCAAAGGCACAGAAGGAAGATGAAAAACTCAGGGAAGTTTTAAAAGGAACCTTCCCAGCCCCGTACGCTAAGTTTAAGAACACAGTCACCACACACAACGGTGTGATTTTGAAAGAAGGCATTTATGTAGTTCCTAGCCAGGACAGGAACCAGATTATTTGTCAGTTCCATGACAATCATGGACACCAAGGCACTGAACCCACCCTAACCCATCTCAGACCTCTCTGCTGGTGGTCTAATTTAAAAGCCGATGTTATTCACTACATTGAAAATTGCTTGATCTGTGCCCAGAACAGTCCGGACAGATATGCAAGAAAGGCTCAGCTTAGTCACACCCGCCCCGTTAATGGCCCCTGGACGAATTTGCAGATAGATTACATAGGACCCCTACCCCCCTGCAGAAATGGGTTTAAGTATGTGTTGGTGGTCATCGACACCTTCACAAAATGGGTGGAAGCTTTTCCATTGAGAACGAATACGGCCAAAACAACAGCTAAAATCGTAACACAGCACATCTTTACAAGATGGGGCCTCCCACGCAGTATAGAGTCCGATCAAGGCTCCCATTTTACAGGACGCGTAATGAAGAAAGTCCTCACAATTTTCGGAATTAAGCAGAAGTTCCACATAGCATACCACCCCCAGTCAAGCGGCATTGTAGAGAGGATAAACAGAACTCCAAAAGCCACTCTCAGGAAAATGGTGCACCAGAACAACAGCACCTGGGATTCAGTTCTCCCATTTGCACTGATGTTCTTACGAAACACGGTATCCACGTCCACAGGATACACACCCTCATGACCGGATGCCCCATGAAAGGGACAGAGTATTTATTCGGACTGGATTTGGCAGCCCCACAGTCACCTCCCTCACGCATGAAAATGCTGTACCGCAGCTTATTGAGAACATAAAGGCAGCCCAGCTTGCAGCAGCTGTGAGACTTGGGACCAGGAGGAAACAAAGCAAAGCTTGTTTCGATAAAACGATACACGCCACCGAGTTTGTAGTAGGGCAGCAAGTGATGCTTTCTCTATACAACCCCAGTTCATTCCTTTCCCCAAAATTTTCCGGACCGTACTCCATTTCCGATAAAGTCAGCCCCTCGGTATACAAGATCACATATCCCGATGGCAAGCTTGCGTGGTTCCATATAAACCAGCTTAAGGCTTATGGCTCGCAGAACAACCATGCACACCACATCTTGCTCGCAGCAGCAGACGAGCACGCCCCGCCCACAGATGATGCATTCCTACTCTCCCCCAGCCAGTCCAGCCCGTCCTCAGACACATCTTCAATTCCACCCCCAGAGGCACAACTCCGCCTCTCCCTTCCTTCAACCAGCAGCGACAGCGACAGTGATAGCGATGGCAATGATGACAGCCACAGCACACCATGTTATGATTATACCCCTGCACCAGGCCCCACTCCCAGCGAATCCGAGCATGATTCCAGTGACCCCTTCGAAATCACGTACATCAAAGCCCCTGACCCAGACCCATCGCCCGATGATTACGGATTAAAACCTATTAGCTCCGACCTCGACACACGATTCTGGCACCGAGACAATTCGTTCAGGCTCATCCGGAATGATGAGATGGTCCTCAATTCGCCCCAAGCAGCTTTAGCCAAACTACTCCAGTCACGAGTATGACAGCCGGAAGAAGGTGATGACATAGAGTCTGACTCCCACCAAACAAATCCCTTTGTGACTCTGTTCGCTACTGAGCAATGAGGTGTCCACATGATGGCAAAAAGGAACCAATGGAGAGATACCGTGTCCATTCTGATGGAACCTGCACCATGTTTGTTATATGTTTGTTCGTCTAATGTACATGTTAAATGTTGTTTGTGAATTTAAACGTTTTCATGGCCTCACACCACCACCCTTTTGACGCCCAATGGCTGTTAGAGGAACTAGTTTGTCAACAGACAACTGTTCAGAGGAATTAGTTTGTCGGCAGACACCACTCATTGCTACTCTTCTGATTCGATCACGAGAGGCAGCACCCCACGACGACCACATTCTTACCCGTTCTTGCCGGTCGCTCAGGCACTGGTCCCCGCCCTGCCTGAGGACCCCCCTCTGGTCAGCTACGCTCGGGTAGAGCACATACGGCACTGATCAACGTCCTACCCAGGGATTCCACCCATTTCTTACCCGCTGCGGCCCATAAGCACCCCATTTTGGCACTTACAGTTCGAAATTCTTTTGTTTGTTTCAGGCGACCCTTAGGTTGCTTCCGTATGCTATTTACATCCTCAAACACTAGGATGGTAGATCGCACAGGCTGCGAGACGGCTCGCACTGTGTCAGTATTTTTCTCGGATGTCTTGTCCAAAGATTCGGTTTTTAAAATTTTTTTTTAAATGAGGGAGTCACAAATGGTGACCAACCATAATGGGTAAGTGGCAACAAAGGACGGACAGACCGACATACGAGATCTTAAGCAAGATAATAACAGATATTATGCTTGTGTCCACAGAACTCCAGAACCTCAGGAACCCCAGAGGAAGACAAAGAAGAAGACCGACAAAAGAAAAGATGAAGACAACCGTTATGCTTTTCACCTAGATCTTAGCGGGATCCCTTCAGTTGCGCACGGACGCTACCCCCCTGACCCCTACCATGCGGGCCGTGAATGATTCCCACCCCTGCCATACACTGTACCTCAAGATAGTTACCCCCGAGACAGTTACCGACACCCCGACCTTGTGTGACAAGTTTATAACCTGGTATTCACTATCGTACATAGTAGAATCACTCTTAGTACTGGCGATACTCTGCAGTGTCGTGCAGACACTTAGACTCAGGAAATGGTGAAGGAGAGCCTCCCGCTCTCGCACCCCGGTATACACGTTTAGGTCCCCTATTTTCGGACTTCACCAAACCCCCCAACCCATCGAGTGAATTAAAGTGCATCCGTTTTTCTTTATGTGTGTTTTGTTCAATAAAGAAATGTAAACCTCTGTGCTCGACTGCCAAGCCAGAGAAACTTGTGTTGCTGCTATTTGTACAGTTTAAAATGTTGTAGATTATTTTTGATTGTTTGAGTGAGGATAGTTTATTGAGGATAGTTAGAGGTTCCAGATTTTTTATTTTGTAATGCATGCCTGAATGTCATAGCATCCGTAGAGTTTTATAATGATGTATATATGTAAAATGATTTTAGGTAAAAATTGCGATTCATAGGATAGGGCAGTGTAGAGCCCGTGAAGTGCTGATGGGTGCCCCACTTGGTCAGAGAACGAAGACGACGTGGTAATGTGATCCTTCATGCTTCGCGTTGAGGATCACAAGGAGGGTGTGTAGCCATCTGGGATGGCCACTTCCCGATTTCAAAATGGACACTTTGCAAAGATTGCAGGTAAAATGGACAATACTGAGAAAACAAGCAGATTCAGGGTTTGTCTGCATATTGGAGCCGCAGCTCCCAGGCAAGACCAAAACCGTAGACCCATTAGCATACTAATGGCCCATCTCCGGGAACAAAAGAGTAACATTTGAGTAACCGATACTAAGGCAGACACCCCGGCACCAGAGGAGACCAGAACAAAGCAGGCCAACGGAAGGCTGATTGGAAGGCTGTGTCTAGTGGTGTTCCGCAGGGATCAGTGCTGGGACCTTTGCTGTTCGTAAATGATTTGGAGGAAAATGTAACTGGTCTAATTAGTAAGTTTGCGGACGACACAAAAGTTTGTGGAATTGCGGATAGTGATGAGGACTGTCAGAGGATGCAGCAGGATTTAGATCGTTTGGAGACTTGGGCGGAGAGATGGCAGATGGAGTTTAATCCGGACAAATGTGAGGTAATACATTTTGGAAGGTCTAATACAGGTAGGGAATATACAGTGAATGGTAGAACCCTCAAGAGTATTGACAGTCAGAGAGATCTAGGGTACATGTCCACAGGTCACTGAAAGGGGCAACACAGGTGGAGAAAGTAGTCAAGAAGGCATACGGCATGCTTGCCTTCATTGGCCGAGGCATTGAGTATAAAAATTGGCAAGTCATGTTGCAGCTGTATAGAACCTTAGTTAGGCCATGCTTGGAATATAGTGTTCAATTCTGGTCGCCACACTACCAAAAGGATATGGCGGCTTTAGAAAGGGTGCAGAAGAGATTTACCAGGATGTTGCCTGGTATGGAGGGCATTAGCTATGATGAGAGGTTGAATAAACTCAACCTCACTGGAACGACGGAGGTTGAGGGACGACCTGATAGAGGTCCACAAAATTAGACCTCAAAAGACAGAGTGGATAGTCGGAGACTTTTTCCCAGGGTAGAGGGTGATGTGTTATGTACTCTGGGATAACACAGGCTGAAACTTGATGCAGCTTTAACCAAAAGATACTCCAGACCTTGAAGTTAGTTCAATCTGATTTATTGAACCAGTAGCACAGTTAGCACAGTTCTCTACGAGTTTGACTCTCTGCTAACCTAAGTGTGGTTACTCTGTCTGACTGAACCAGACTAGCTCTTAGCCACGTGCTGGAGGTGCGATACTGTAGATACACCCTGACTCACTCTGTAGATGTTCATCAGTGGAAAGAGGCGGAGTGTGAGTGCCTCGTGCCTTTTATAGTGAGATACCACCCCTGAGTGTCCTGCCTGCTCATTGGTCATGTCCTGTTCTCTGTGTTAATTAGCTGCCTGTCTGTGCCTGTCTGTATATCATTATCTGCATGTCTGCATATTATGACAGAGGGGTCAATTACTAGGGGACATAGGTTTAAGGTACGAGGGGCACAGTTTAGAGGAGATGTACGAGGCAAGTTTTTTTACACAGAGGTTAGTGGGTGCCTGGAACTCGCTGCCGGAGGAGGTGGTGGAGATAGTGACGCTTAAGGGACATCTTGATAAATACATGAAAAGGATGGGAATAGAGGGATTCAGACCCCGGAAGTGTAGAAGATTTTAGTTTAGACGGGCAGCATGTTCGGCGCAGGCTTGGAGGGCCGAAGGGCCTGTTCCTGTGCTGTACTTTTCTTTGTTCTTTGTTCTTTGTACTCTGTCGATTATTCTTTTTTGTCTACTATGTACATATTGTGTACATTCCCTTGGCCGCAGAAAAATACTTTCACTGTACTTTGGAACATGTGACAATAAATCGAATCAAATCAGATCAAATCGAATCAGCCACTTCTTTACCCACTCTCCTAACCTGTCCAGGTCCTTCTGCTGCCTCTCTGCTTCCTCAATACAACCTGTCCCTCTACAGATCTTTGTATCATCTACAAACTTAGCAACAATGCCTTCAGTTCCTTCTTCCAGATCACATACTCACAGATTGACAATCACACACACACACATTCACAGATTGACAATCACACACACATTCACAGATTGACAATCACACACACACACATACTCACAGATTGACAATCACACACATACTCACAGATTGACAATTGCATACACACAGACACACACACACAGGCACACACACACACACAGATTCTCACAGACTGACAATTACACACACACTCAAAGACAATTATTCACTCACACAGTCATATACACCGACAGACGCAGTCACCCACCAGGACACATTTTAGTTACTAGTTTCAATTCACTAGTTCATAAACACAAGTAGGATCTCTGGTTAATTTAGTTATCCACAGATTCTAACTCCTATGTGATGCTAATAATCATACAGCTGCTCTGACAGAATGTGGGGTGAAAACGTATTTCAGATGCATTCATTGCTGCTTTCTGAAGCAATTTTGCACAAAGGTTTAGTCGTCTGTGGTTACAGGATAATAGAATCTATTCCTTGTGACTGCTACAATCCAGCCCTATGTCACACTTGAGTGAGTCTCCCTATTCTGCTTCTGTTCATATTACTGGCTGGGAGAGAAGTGTCCAGAGTGCAGACGGTGCATCCATTATGCGAGAGCTCTTTCTTCAACATTATACACAGGGGGCATGGAATCTTTCCAAAGCTGTCAGCTTGAGGGATAAGGCGCCTTCTTCCCAGCTGTCAGTCCCCCCTTCTAATGTCACAGGGTCACCTCTAGGACATGGCTGTTATCATTCTCTGCTAACTAACTTTATAGATTTTCTTGTACAAGAAGTTGAAAATATAAACAAGAGCTTTACAGCAGCTGTCCATTGCTTCATTGCACATTATCATTTTAAGCTTGAATTGCAGTTACAAAATATTTATGTCTGACAAGATGATATTCTGCACATAATTAGTGCCATGTAACAATGATGCACAGTTAGTTCAAACCAAAGGGCTGGAATGTTGCTCTCTCACTAAGGCTGACTGTATACATCATTCATTCTCAGCTACAATGAGGAGAAAAATCATTGCCAGCCCTGAGGTGTTCACAGATTTTCACACTTGCTCTTGTAGAAGAGTGTGAGGAAATGGAAGGGTTTGCAGGCTAACTAACAGGATTTGAACATTCCTTCCATTGTTGTCACCTTCTTTGTATCAGCTGACAGGATGTTCAGTGGGAGGATTATACAGGCTCCCACAACCCACATGGGTGGGAGGATGGCACCCTGTGGGAGGGGGGCACCCACATTCTGGAGTCATAAATACCCCACTGAATGTCAGCTCAGAATTCAGAGCTGGAGCACCAATCTCAACTCACTGACAGTCCTTCACCTTTTGACTGATTGATGGGGTCTTGTGGTTCACCGGCAGTGGCAATGTCCTTACTTCTGGGCTGGAAGCTCCAGGTTCAAGTCCCACCCTAGGGCTCCCTCGGGTTCTAAAGGAGATAGCTGCAGAAATAGTGGATGTGCTGGCTGCGATTTTCCCAAATTTCTTAGATTTGGAATAGTCCCATCAGATTGAAAGTTTCACTGCTTTTCAAGAGGGAGCAAAAACAGGGAATTACAGGCCAATTAGCCTAAAATCAGTTGTTGGGAAAATGCTAGAATCTATTATTAAGAAAGTGTTAGCAATGTACTTACAAAAGCAGAGTTTGATTAGAATAAGTCAACATGGTTTCACTAAAGGGAAGTCCTGTTGACAAATTTATTGGAGCTTTTTTGAGAATGTAGATAAAAGGGAACCAGTAGATGTTGCATACCTGGATTTACAAAGGGTATTCAATAAGGTGTCATACAAAAGGCAAGTTAAGGACTCATTGAGTTGCGGGTAATATATTAGCATATATTATGGACCCCCACTTGTCATCTCCCCAACCGCCCAGAGGCCCCTACTTACCTGCCCTTCAAACCCCACCCCCAACCTCCTTTCATGGGCAAGGTCCCCCTCGGCACCAGACCCTTGGCAGTGCACCTCCAGCACCAGGGAACCCTTGCACTGCCACCCTGGCACCCAAACAATGCTTCTGCCAGCTTGGCAGTGCCAGCCAGGCACCTTGGCAGTGCCAGAGTGCAGAGCCAAGGTGTCAGCTGGGCAATGCCAAGGTTCCCACATTCCAAGGTGAGGGCCAGGGGGTCACCCTGCACTACCCCTGACCACCCAGGGGTTTCCAATGGCCCGGAAGCCCTCCCCAGGTGCCATTCCGCCTAGTCCACATTCTTGTGGACCAGTACTGATTGGTGCCCAACTGTAGCCTCCCTGGGGAGGCTGGTGGATCGAGGGAGGCCGGTAGATCCTGGGTAGGTAGGCCTTAAGTAGGTTTAAGAACCACTTAAATGAGCAACATTTTGCCCCGCCCCTTTTGGGTGGAGTTCCGATTCTGATACCTTATGGGCCTTGGGTGTATCCCGCAAGGCGCGAAGGCTGCTGGGAGGTCCGCGGGAGGCCTCTCCCGGGATTCTCCAGCCACGTTGTGCTCTTACTCAAGCACAATGCGGTCACTGGATCGTACACTTAGTCTCTCAGAAAATGAAGGAATATGGGAGTGGGCAGAAAATTGGAGGTAAAGGCCAAGATCACCCATGATCATATTGAATGGAGGAACAGGCTCGATTGGTCATATAGTCTACCCCTGCTCCTGTTTCTTGCATTCTTGTGACTCGGAGGTGGCAATGTTACCAAGCTAAAGGCTCCTTGCAGTCATGCTGATTGACCATGGTGACATTCATGTCTGATTCTCAGATGCATGCTTTTGCAGAGTGAGACTGCATTAGGAGTTTGATGCCTGAAAGCAATGAACTCGCTACTCAAATGAAAGAAAATTAAATAGGTAACTCAAGCCAAACTGCAAACAAAGCAGGGGATTGTTAACTGGGGTCCACAAGAAGTCCGCCCCTTTTCACGAAAACCCCACTGGGATGATAAAGGAAGCATCCTGTACAACAGAAGTAGAAGATCTTGTAAGAATGGTTCGTGTTATAATGACCAACTATGTGACTAATACCTAGTGTGATATGAGATACTCAAATTGGAGTGTTGCTGCAGAACCTGAACTTGTAAATCTTGATACTACTTAATGGTACAACAGACCAGGAAATCATTGGTATGAATGCAGTGGAATCATGATGAGTCATACTTAGATCTCACGCATTTCTGGCTATGTTGAAGTTGGCAACCATTCCCACCGGCAGAATAGAAAATCCCATAGAACATTGTCTTATTCAACGGCAGAGCAGTCTCGAAGTGCCGAGTAGCCTACTCCTGTTCCTAAGTCCCATGTTCTGAGAACAGAATGACATTTTTCCTTCTAGATTCAAATGCACAGGTGGCACGATGGCTCAGTGGTTAGCATAGCTGCCTCACGGCACTGAGGACCCTGGTTCGATCCCGGTCCCTGGTCACTGTCTGTGTGGAGTTTGCACATTCTCCCCGTGTCTGCGTGTGTCTCACCCCCACAACCCAAAGATGTGCAGGTTAGGTGGATCGACCACATTAAATTGCCCCTTAATTGGAAAAAAATGATTCGGGTACACTAAATATAAAAGAAAACATTCACTTCCTCCATCACTAAAATGCAATGGCAGCAATTTGGGTACACTAACTTTTTTTTAAAATTGGAAAGAAAATAATTGGGTACTCTAAAATTTAAAGAAATATGTTCAAAGGCTGATGATATTCAGGTCCCGGTGAATTGAGAGCCTCTGATTCACCAAATTTCCGCACTGGTAACTCTGGATTAACAACATTCGTTGAAGCTTGTCACATGACCATGCCAACCCACCAGAGTGGATATAGACCACACAAGAGCGTGAAATCATAGTGTTATAACCTGCCTCCTTACCATTGGCTGGGGACTAATGACAATCCCACAATCCTGTGGGAGTATGAGCTTCCCCAATGAGGGGGGCGGAGAAATCATTAGCAGACTCCCTGTATAAATAAAGCTGGTCAGTTTGAAACCAGCAGGAAGGGGTAAGCAGTGTTAGACGTTTTAGTTGCTGTGAAATGAAGAGTCTAAAGTTCTTGTTCATTTTCACCAAACACCATTTATTTCACTTCCACAGCCTCTACACAAAACTCTTAACAACACGCCACCTCTCAGAGGCCACCTGAAGCCCCTTTACATATCAGTGTCAATTAATGGATACTTAACATAAATGAGACAACTAATTGCAATGACTCTTAACCCATTACTTAACAGTCTCCCCTTCCTTGGAGAAAAAAAAATTAGGTGAAAACAAAATTTCAAGAAACTCAAAAACACACACATGATGTCCTCCCCCTTTTTTTTGTTTGGCCGAGAAAGAAAAAAAAAACAGTCACAGAAACAAGCGCCCTTCATTAACATTTCCAAAAGTTTCTGTGAACTCGCCCCTCTTTTCGTAAAACAGTCTGACAGTTGATAGCTCCTGTTGACCCATTTAATTTTTGTTATTTCCCCTCTGTCCAACATCTGCTTCAAACTTGCGATGTCTATCCGTAACCTCTTTTCATTGACACTTTTTGTAGAGTGCACATTTTCCCACAGGGATTTATTGTCAATGTGACAGCCAATAGGTATATTACCCAAATCCCCTAATCCCAAAATTTCTGTCAATATCATACTTATATAAAAGGCCATATCCACCGCCTCTGCAAGGCTTAACGTCTCAGCAGCCAAAGGGCTTTTTACCACTCTCCTTATTTTCTTTGTTTCCCACACAAGTGGAAAACATTTACCATTGTTCCCCAAAAGGAAAATTATAAAACCTCCTGCGCTTGAAACCCCATCACATAAATTTGGGTAGGATGCATCACTATAAACTACGAGTTTCAAGTGCTTAAGGTCACCTAAAACCAGGAACTTCAAAACACACTCCTGCGTTTTTAGTTTGGCCAACGCTTTATTTGCTCTTATTTTGTCTTCCACTTTGGGATCATTCATTTTTGTACTCAACTCTAAGACATCAAAACTCACGTCCGGTCTAGTCTGTCTACCTAACCAGTTCAGTTGCCCAATTAAACTTCGCAGTTGCTCTTTTTCTATCTTTGAAACCATTGCGTCTTTTTGTGAAACCCGGCCACGACTAATTGCTATTGGGGTGATGCTTTCCAAATAAGATTGCTGACGTAAAGTTGCCCCTAATTTAGTCTGTCCGATTTCCAGTCCAATATATTTAAATGCACTGGAAGCCTGACTTCCAACCCTGAATTCTTTCCTTAAACCAGAGATTACAATAGCTTCAAAATCACTAGTCCCACCCCACAAAAAATCATCGACATGCATCATAAAAATGCCAGAAAGATTTCCTTTATATTGCCAGTAAAACATTGCAGGATCTGCTTTCAACTGGCAACAGCCTAACTTTAACAAAACTGACCTTACCGAAAAATACCAGACTCTAGATGCATCATTTAATCCATATACACATTTGTTCAACTTCCAGAGTACCCCTTCTGTGTTAGCTGCTTCTTTAGGAGGACGGAGAAAAATGTCTCTCTGGAGCTGATGCCCCTGCAAAAAGGCAGCTTTTATATATATGGATTTGCATTCCCATGCCTTTGTGACTAATAGAGCCAAGAAGATCTTTAAAATAACCTTTCCTGCTGTAGGTGAATCTACCCTTAAATCCTGATCTTCTAAGTTTTCTTCAAATCCCCTTGCCACAAGCCTGGCCTTTGCCTTATAAGTTCCATCTGGAAGAACCTTTTCTGTACAAATCCATCTGTGGGATAGAGCTCTTTGTCCCCTATCCGCTACTTCTGTGTATACCCCAAATTCACACCAACTATGCAATTCTTGCTGTTTAGCTTCTTTAATAACTTTTTCATCTAATTTATTTGAAGCCACCAAAATCTCACGTGCATGTGGGCTTCTACTCCTATTTGTATTTGTAGTCTTACTCATGTTCCGAGATCTTGACAAACTACGTCCCCTCTCCCGCCTCGTATCTCGTTCTGTACTGCTACTGCTTGATCTTTCCCTTCTGCTGTGGGATGTCCTTTCAATAGTTCTCGACCTTTTCCTGCGGACCTGTTCACTATCCGATGTACTATCTGAACTGGCAATGCGTTTCTGTGCCCTCCATTTTTGAACTTTGTTTTCCCAATCCATTGTCTTGACTCCTTCCCCTGAATGCTGTACATTCAACCAATGTTTATACTTTCCAGTGGCCTTCCCTGCTCTACTAATAACAGTTGCATCCTTCCATTGACTAGACCCTTCAGGCAAGTATGTCACTTTTGTACCAACTTTTGGCAGTTACCCTTTCGGGAAAATGGCCTGTTTTAATTCACCAGAAGTGTTGTGTTCCTCCACAGAAACCCTGTCTATATCAGTTACTTGGTCCTCATAGTTCTGTCACACATGTGTACCAGATGACTCTAGTTCCTCGTCATGTCTGTCTGCTCTGTCTAAATTTGAAAATTTGTAATCTGTACCCATTATCCTTGATTGAATGGACCGTAACAGTTTGATTACCATGTTGCAAAATAATTGTTTTGCCATCTATGCCTATGATCTTCCCTGGGCCTTTCCATTCATTAGAATTGTCTCTCTTATGGTATACCATGCCTCCTTGCTGAAAAGCGGCATCTGATGGCCGTACGTTATGTCTTAAAGCTCTGCGAATTCTTTCAGAGACTTCTGCTTCCAAAAAAGCTTTTCTACTGCTATGTAATGCATTTAAATGTTCAGCAAAACCAGAGCTAATTGTAGTTCCCTCCCAAGCTGGAGACTGTTCATCCAAAATGGACGGAATTTTAGGATTTCTACCCAAACCCGAATTGATAAGGACTATAGCCCCCAACCATCTGCAATGAATTCTTTGCATGTACTTCCCATGCTAAAGCTGAATTTAGCCTGCAATTTGGTCGATCTGCCAAAATTTTCCGAAGCATGTCATCGATGACAGCATGATTTCTTTCACATACACCATTACTAAATGGGCTTTCTGCAGCCGTATTCATAACTCTGATATTCATGTTTTCACACATATCCCTAAACTCATCATTAGCAAATTCTCACCCATTGTCCGTAAGGAATTTTGCCGGTGGACCCATTCCTGTCCCTATCCATTTTTCCATGAATTGATCCAGAATTACTCTCTTTTCTTTACTTCGTACAATCGTTGATTGACTAAATCTGGTTGCTAAATCTACAAAATGCAAAATAAATATATTATTTGCTTTATCCCAGATCTTAAGGTCCATGGCCACAATGTCGTTAAAATCCCTGGCCAAAGGTAGGGTTACTATCAGTCGTGCTGGTGTCCTTCTGTACTTCCTACAAACTTCACAGTAGTCACTAACCTGTTCTATCAGTTTAGTATAGTTGTCATCCCTTACTCCTGCATCCTTTAATACATTTTTCAGCCTCCGAGGAGACGGATGTGCAAATTGCCTATGCAGTTTTAATACCACAAGCTTTTTATCAGCTAAAGTCCCATTTTCAACTGTCATTAACACATCCTTAACCACTCTACTTGAAAAATTATTTGTCAGTAATGGAATACAATAGTGTCCGGACTGTGTAAATTGTAAGTCCACCATCTTTCCAAAAACTGTTGCCTTATCCTGTTCCATATCCAGTTTTATGTGTGCTTTCTTCATCGATGGTCTGCTCAGAAGCAAAGGTATCTCACTTGATACAACATCCGTGCTAATGAAATGATTCACTCCGGCAATATTGCAAGGGATCACCACTCTTTTCAGCAACTTCAGAGTATTATCATCCCCAAATCTGAAACTTGTGGAACTTTCAAATTCCTTAACCTTGTTACGATTTTCAGCATTCAAAGAGTCCAGGTAACATTTTAACCAGTCAATTCCACACACAGTAGATGTGCAGCCACTGTCCAATACAGCACAGTTGAAGGATTCTGCAACCAACACCCTCATTACCGGCGTAAAACTGCTTGTCAATAGGACAATGCCTTCTTTCTGGTCACTATCTTTTTCCTCTTCTGACTCTTCCGTGTCATGTGTCGCTTCAAACACGCTATCATAATGAGTTGGACAGTTGAAAGCATAATGGTATTGAGAGTCACATCGAAAACATCGATTTATCATGCCCCGTGCATTTCTGGGGTTCATGTTCCTATTGTAGGTTCTAACTGGGTTTCTGTCTTCATAATTTCCTTGTCTCGGTCTCCATCTATAGTCTTGAGCCCTGTTCGTAGCCATACGATTTCGCCATCCTGTTACTAGTGTATCTTCCATATTCTGCCTCATTGCAGACTGACCTATTTGGGTCATCAGAGCCATCGGAATCGAATGTTTCCCCAGAAACTTTTGTAAAGCTTTTGTCATCTGTTCGAATAAGGTATCCTTATCGGTAAACTGAACTCCTGTCAAAACTAGGAGCCTATCCATGTTGCTCACTCTAGCACAGTCAAGTAATTTAAAGGCCAACACAGACTGTGGAAATTTCAGGTTGTGTTTCTGCAGCCTTTTATATAGTCTGCGAAATTCCATTACATAGTCTTCCATGGAGATATCCTCCATTTTCCGGAACTTATCAAAATCCGACCATGCTTCATACACACTTAACAAGTCATCTTTCTTATAAACCTTATCCATATAAAGTAATAAAGTCGCCAGACCTTCTTCTGAGTCTAACTCTTCCAATTCCAGCTCAGAAAGCACTTTGTTACGGATTTTACTGCTATATGGTAGAGAAAGAGCCAATGCCATGCCTTGTTTTCTCTTTCCCAATGCAGTTACTTTAGCCCACATAACTACTGCACTTCTCCATTGGTCGTACAATTCCCTTTCAGAAAATAAGGGAGGATAGTCATATCCAGCCATCTTTCTCCTGGGTTCGGCCATGTATTTTTTTTTTCCTTCACACTCAATCCTTGGTTTGATCAGGAAAAGTTGTATCTTTCAAACCTTCACATTTGCACAGCAACCATCCTCTGCTACCATTGTTAGATCTTTTAGTTGCTGTGAAATGAAGAGTCTAAAGTTCTTGTTCCTTTTCACCAAACACCATTTATTTCACTTCCACAGCCTCTACACAAAACTCTTATCAACACACCGCCTCTCAGAGGCCACCTGAAGCCCCTTTACATATCAGTGTCAATTAATGGATACTTAACATAAATGAGACAACTAATTGCAATGCCTCTTAACCCTTTACTTAACAAGCAGCAAGCGAAGTTAAGTCCGTGTCAGATTTGTAGGCGCGACCCCGTCGCGGACGGCGGTCCTGGGGGCGCCAGAGGTGCCGCAGTTCCGACCGAAACTGGAACCAGCCCAGGGGCCGTACCTTCCAAGTGGATGAACCTGCGGTGACTACTCCTGAGGACGTGGAAACAGAGGACGACTGCCTGCAGCTGCATTGTGTGGCAGCTCCCCGTGTGGCCCCCATTAAGATGACAGTATGGGTCAATGGTCACCCGCTTGAGATGGAGTTGGATACTGGCGCAGCGGTCTCCAGAGGACATTCGACCGCATCAAGCAGGGTATACAGACCCTTACATTAACCGACACACATGCCAGGTTGGCCACCTACACGGGGGAACCATTGGACATAGCAGGAACTATGATGACCCCTGTTGTTTATGGATGCCAGGAGGGGCGCTTCCCACTTATCGTGGTGCGCGGTCATGGGCCCAGCCTGTTGGGTCGGGACTGGTTGCGCCATTTGCGGCTGCAGTGGCAGCACATCCTCCAAACAGGTTCTGGAGGGTTGACTGAGGTGCTAGGACGATACGCAGATGTATTCCAGCCCGGTTTGGGGAAAATAAAAGGGGTCGTAGCCCATATCCAAGTCGAACCAGGAGCCACGCTGCACTATTTCCAGGTGCGCCCGGTGCCTTACGCCTTGCTCAAGAAGGTAGAAGGGGTGGCTCGCTCATTTGGAGTCTTTGGGTATCATCAGGCCCGTCCGTTTCGCTGACTGGGCAGCACCAGTTGTACCTGTAATGAAGCCAGATGCCACAGTTCGCTTGTGCGGCGACTATAAACTTACAGTGAATACGGCTTCCCGACTCGACCGATATCCAATGCCTCGCATAGAGGACCTCTATGCGAAACTTGCAGGCGGACTCTCGTTCACAAAATTAGATATGAGTCACGCCTACCTACAGTTGGAGCTGGACCCTGCCTCCCGACCAAATTTAACAATTAATACACACCGGGGCCTGTATGAATATACACATTTGCCTTTTGGAGTATCCTCTGCCTGCGCTATTTTTCAACGCGTTATGGAGGGCATTTTGAGAGGTTTACCACATGTGGCTGTCTACCTAGATGACGTTTTGATCACAGGGACGTCGGAGCAGGAACATTTGGATAATCTGGAGGCTGTCCTTAGACGCTTTTCGAAGGCTGGAGTCTGTTTACGTCGCACAAAGTGCGTTTTTCAGGCGAAGGAAGTAGTCTACCTGGGTTATCGGGTGGACCGCGAAGGTTTGCACCCCGTCGCAGAGAAGGTGCGCGCGATTCAACAGGCCCCCGCCCCGACTGACACTTCGCATCTTCATTCTTTTCTCAGCCTCTTAAACTATTATGGGAAGTTCCTCCCCAATCTGGCAACTACGCTGCAACTACGTTGCACCTTCTGCTAAAGAAGAATCACATCTGGGTTTTGGGTCAGCCACAACAAAACACTTTCCAGCGGGTAAAACAACAATTGTCGTTGTCTGGGTTACTAACCCACTATGATCCTGGAAAGCCTTTGTTCGTCACATGTGATGCATCCCCGTACGGTATTGGGGCCGTCCTGTCCCACAAGATGGAGTACGGGGCCGAGCGGCCGATAGCTTTCGCCTCCCGCACATTGACTGCAGCGTAAAAAAAGTACGCGCAGATCGAGAAGGAGGGCCTGGCAGTGGTCTTTGCAGTGAAACGTTTCCACCAGTACGTGTATGGCCGCCACTTTACTATCGTGACTGATCATAAAACTCTGCTGGGACTTTTCAGAGAGGATAAGCCAATACCGCCCATTGCTTCCCCACGGATCCAGCGCTGGGCTTTGTTGCTGGCTGCCTACGAGTATTCTCTGGAACACAAACCAGGAACGCAGATAGCGAATGCCAACGCACTGAGCCGATTGCCTTTATCGACTGGCCCCATGTCGACCCCCACGACCGGTGAGGTGGTTGCAACCCTAAATTTTATGGACACCTTGCCTGTCACGGCATCACGGATCTGTGAGTGGACCCAGACGGAGCCAGTCCTGTCAAAGGTTCGGCACATAGTCCTGTCTGGTGGGCAGCATAGACAGCTCCCAGGCGAGATGCAGGCATTTTCCTCCAAGCTGTCAGAATTCAGCGTGGAAGACGGTATCCTCTTGTGGGGGACGCATGTGATTGTCCCGGAAAAAGGACAGGAGCTGATACTAAGGGACTTGCACAATGGGCATCCAGGTGTGACCAAAATGAAAATGTTGGCCCGGAGTTATGTCTGGTGGCCAGGCCTCGACACCGACATTGAGAAGGTGGCCCAAAACTGCTCCATTTGCCAGGAGCATCAGAAGCTTCCGCCAGCGCAAACATGTAGACCACGTTCGGTCCAGAAGACTATCCCTTCCCAAAATTCCCCGCCCCTGGAGCTCATTTCTGCAGCCACAGAGACCAGAGACAATGGAAAGTCATCCTCACAATCTTCCTCTGGTGCCTCACTCAAAGCCTGCGCAGGTCGTTACAGAACCGCGCGGAGATAGAGACGGCGAGGTGACGGAGGCAGCAGACTCTGACTCCGAGATGGAGACACAGGATGCATCAGAGGGGGAATCCTCGAGTCCATGGGCCGTGGATGTACAACCGTTACGCTGTTCATCACGGAAGCGCCGGTCTCCGTCTCGTTACATGCAGCCCGATCCAGCGCCTCGTGCAAATGGTGTCTGGTCTGCGGCAAAACGAGTCCGACGCCCTCCTTCGCCAGGGTCTTCGGTAGATTCCTTGGACTTTGGGGGGGGAGGGATGTTATAACCTGCCTGCTTACCATTGGCTGGGGACTAATGACAATCCCACAATCCTGTGGGAGAATGAGCTTCCCCAATGAGGGGGGCGGAGAAATCATTAGCATACTCCCTGTATAAATAAAGCTGGCCAGTTTGGAACCAGCAGGAAGAAGTGAGCAGCAAGCGAAGTTGCTGCTGCTGTTGTATATATATACTATTGTAAATAAATGTTATTTCTTTGTATCCTTAAAATTCGTGCTGGATTCTCCGTGGCCCTCAGAAAAGATAGGTTGCTGGGATAGTTATCATTTGACATTGGGGTCTCCCTGTGAAAGGATGTGCAAAACCTGTGAGAAATTAAAAGTTTTAGTGTTTAGAGAGAGGGTGAAGTTGATTGGTGGGAAACAGACATCGCTAAGGAGTGGGAGATTCCACCATCGACTTTGTCCACCGTTATGAAGCTCAAGGCGAAAACCTTAGATCAGTTCAACAAGCAGGCATTCTCTCCAGCAAGGGAGAGGATGAGAATGGCTACCTATTGTAGATGCAGTAAGTTCTTCAACTGAGGTGCCCGAAGAGGCCAGTGACCCTGAAGATTCAAATGAATGCCCACTCACCCACCCTGTTTCACCAGCTGAAGCCATAAAAGGCCTTAGAGATGCTCTGGGCTTTCACACTGCAGCACTAAGACACCGAAAACATGTTTGACTGCAGTGACGACATGATGGGCTGTATTGCACATGTCCAAAGACAGCACGCTAAGCAGAACAAGTTTCAGAGTTTTTCCATTACTATCACCCAACATTTTTTTTTTTTTTTAATTTATATTTAGAGTACCCAATTCATTTTTTCCAGTTAAGGGGCAATTTAGCGTGGCCAATTCACCTACCCCGCACATCTTTTTTAGTTGTGGGTGAAACCCACACAGACACGGGGAGAATGTTCAAACTCCACTCGGACAGTGACCCGGGGGCCGGGATCGTACCCAGGTCCTCAGCATTGTGAGGCAGCAGTGCTAACCTCTGAGCCACCGTGTTGACCGACACCCGACATTTTTAATGCAAAGCTCCTGCCTTTTACAAGGTAAGATGTGAACAAATCAATCAAGACTTTTCCGCACATTTACTGCTTTACTGTGCTTTCACTTGGCATTTGAACCTGTTGCTTTTGACATAAACTTTGTTTGCAGGCATTTGGTAGAGACACGTTGATGTGGGAACAGGGCCTCCTCAGCTATCATAAAGCTCTGATTAACTCGAATTTGTGAGCGGATCCCCTGGGATTCCATTCATTTCGGTTTTACTGTAAAATAAATTGTTAAAATTGGCTAAAGTAGAGATTTAATGGAATATAATAAATACAGAGAAGTGTGAGGTGATGCGATTTTGCAGAAGAGACGGGAAGAAGCATTTTCGATTCAATGGCACAATTTTGAAGACTGTGCAGAGACAGAGCTCATCTTTGACGGTGTATGGGCATATTGGGAAAGTACTTAGCAAAGCATCTGGGATCTTGGGCTTCATTCTGAATCTTTATAAAGCTCTGGTTGGCCCAAAACTAGAATATTGCCTCCTGTTCTGGTTAGCAAACTTTAGGAAAGATCTGAGGGTCTTTGAGAGGATGCAGAGGAGATTTACCTGAATGATTCCACCCTGGGATCCCCTGGTATGGGTGGATCATTTTGATACAGGCACAACCCTTACTGTGTGAGGCAAAGTGGGTGGCTGGCTAGGATTGTGGGGTTATTAGAGTCATACTATTGGCCATGACATAATCTTCAATTTGTATAATTCTTATGTCACAAAGGTCCATTGAAAATGAGGGTGGGGTGGAAGAGGATCCAATGAGACTTTAGTATTGATGAGAGGTAGGGAATACAATATACTGATGGAGCATCACAAATAGCACTTGTTACCTCATAATTCACTACTGCTTGTATTGTGATTGCCAGAGTTTTCTTGGTCAGTGGTAGGATCTTACTCATGCAGCACATACAGTTGCTGTTTACCGTTCCTCCAGGTTTCAATGGCCGCACTGCTTTCCGAGTTTTTCTCCTCCAGACGGAATGCTCATCCTGACCACTGTGAAACTACTGGATGCCGAGCCTGGCAAAGGGTTCGGACAGAAACCATCCCCAATGACTTCACTAGCACATCCTCCAAGTCCTGGTGTGCACCGCACATAACACAGGAAACTGATTTAAGCTATATCCTTGATAATTTCCTAGCCCGAGCCTTCCTGGTTGCTTGCTTAATTGTCTTGATATGTTTCTTCATTAACTTTATTAAGAAACATAGGATCCAGACTATGTTAATGGTTAGTTACATAATTACAGAAGCATGCATTATATTTAGCAAACAGCTTTGTTAAGTAGACAGTTAAATATTACAAACATTGAGTAATGGTATTTCAGGTAAGACTTTTTATATGTAGCATTTATTTATTTAAAATGTTATTTAGAAATTAGCAAACGTGCCACCAATGTGTAAAAAAGGAGGTAGGCAGAAAGCGGGTAATTATAGGCCAGTTAGCTTAACTTCGGTAGTAGGGAAGATGCTGGAATCTATCATCAAGGAAGAAATAGCGAGGCATCTGGATGGAAATTGTTCCATTGGACAGCGCAGCATGGGTTCATAAAGGGCAGGTTGTGCCTAATTAATTTAGTGGAACATTTTGAGGACATTACCAGTGCGGTAGACAACGGGGAGCCAATGGATGTGGTATATCTGGATTTCCAGAAAGCTTTTGACAAGGTGCCACACAAAAGGTTGCTGCAAAGATAAAGATGCATGGTGTTAAGGGTAAAGTAGTAGCATGGATAGAGGATTGGTTAATTAATAGAAAGCAAAGAGTGGGGATTAATGGGTGTTTCTCTGGTTGGCAATCAGTAGCTAGTGGTGCCCCTCAGGGATCAGTATTGGGCCCACAATTGTTCACAATTTACATAGATGATTTGGAGTTGGGGACCAAGTGCAATGTGTCCAAGTTTGCCGACGACACTAAGATGAGAGGAAAAGCAAAAAGTACAG
This sequence comes from Scyliorhinus torazame, assembly GCF_047496885.1. Taxonomy (NCBI): domain Eukaryota; kingdom Metazoa; phylum Chordata; class Chondrichthyes; order Carcharhiniformes; family Scyliorhinidae; genus Scyliorhinus; species Scyliorhinus torazame. The sequence continues at coordinate 137,780,172 of NC_092707.1, forward strand.
AGCATACTGGAAGTCTGCAGAGGGATTTGGATAGGTTAAGTGAATGGGCTAGGGTCTGGCAGATGGAATACAATGTTGACAAATGTGAGGTTATCCACTTTGGAAGGAATAACAGCAAAAGGGATTATTATTTAAATGATAAAACATGCTACTGTGCAGAGGGACCTGGGTGTCCTAGTGCATGAGTCGCAAAAAGTTGGTTTACAGGTGCAACAGGTGATTAAGAAGGCGAATGGATGGCATTCGAGGTGGGGAAGGTAGAGGCGGACCCGGGGGGTAGATATGCTATTGGTAGTGGGAAGTTGGAGGGAATGGCCGTGGTATTGGTAAATATATTTGCCCTAAACTGGGATGATGTTGAGTTTGACAGACGGGTGCTGGGGAAGATCCCAGACCTGGATTCATATCGACTGATTATGGGGGAGATTTCAACACGGTCCTGGATCCGAAGCTGGATCGGTCGAGTTCCAGGCCTGGGAAGGTATCAGCTATGGCAAAGGAGCTGCGGGGGTTTATGGAGCACATGGGGGGGGGGGGGAATCCATGAAGATTTGGGAGGCCAAGGAGTAAGGAGTTTTCATTCTACTCCCATGTACATAAGGTATATTCCCGGATAGACTTCTTTGTGTTGGACGAAACGCTGCTGGATGAGGTGGTGAATGCTGAATATTCAGCAATTGTGGTGTCAGACCACGCCCCACACTGGGTAGACATGCAAGTCAACAAAGGAAAGGCCCAGCGGCCGCAATGGAGGTTGGATGTGGGGCTGTTGGCGGAGGAGGAGGTGCACGAGCAGGGGAGGGGGGCCATTCAGGGATATATAAAGATCAATGACACAGGTGAGGTTTCGGCAGGTGGGGGGGGGGGAGGCACTGAAAGTGGTTGTTAGGGGGGAACTCATCTCAATTCGGGTACATAAGGAGAAGACTGAGTGGGCGGAGTTGGACAGGCTGGTAGGTGAAATTTTACAGGTGGACAGGAGGTATGTGAAGTCTCCGGATGACGGGCTTCTGAAGGAGCTTCAGAGACTGCATCTTGAATTTGGGCTCCTGTCCACACGTAAGGTGGAGGGACAGCTGAGGAGGGTGAAGAGGGTGGTGTACGAATATGGAGAAAACGCCAGCAGGATGTTGGCGCACCAGCTGAGGAAACAGGAGGCGGCGAGAGAGATTGGGAAAGTGAGAGATACAGGGGGGAAGGTGGTTTTGGATCCGGCGGGGGTGAATGATGTGTTTCGGGAGTTTTACAGTAGATTGTACAAATCGGAACCCCCAACCGGGGAGGAGGCTATGAAGCGATTCCTGGGGGGGCTGGAGTTCCAGAGGATAGATGAGGAGTTGGTGGAGGGATTGGGAGCCCCAGTTGGGCTTGGGGAGGTTATAGACGGGTTGGGGGCGATGCAATCGGGTAAGGCCCCGGGACCTGATTGGTACCCGATTGAGTTTTATAAAAAGTTCTCTGGATTACTCGGGCCGCACCTGGTAAAGGCTTTTAATGAGCCCAAGGAGCTGGGAGTGCTCCCCTCAACGTTATCGCAGGCATCGATCCCCCTTATTTTGAAGTGGGATAAGGATCCGGAGAGCTGTGTCACATAGACCATCTCCCTGTTGACTGTGGATGCTAAATTACTGGCAAAGATCTTGGCCATGCGCAGAGAGGACTGTGTCCTGGATGTAATAGGAGAGCACCAGACAGGATTTGTGAAGGGAAGACACCTGACATCCAATATTAGACGGCTCCTGAATGTGATAATGATGCCTGCGGAGGGCGCGAGGTCGATCGAGGTGGTGGTGGCCATGGATGCAGAGAAGGCCTTTGATCGAAATTCTGGGAATACTGGAGGAATTTGGCCGGTTCTCAGGTTACAAACTAAACATGAGCAAGAGCGAGGTCTTTGAGATCCAGGCAAGAGGGCAGGAGAGGAGATTGAGGGAGATGCCGTTCAAAGTGGTGGGAGGGAGTTTCAGGTATCTGGGGATTCAGGTGGCAAGAGACTGGTGTCAGCTGCATAAACTAAATTTGGGCAGGGTGATTGAGCTAACGAAAGACGACTTCCGCAGGTGGGACGTGCTCCCGCTGTCATTGGCGGGGAGGGTACTGTGAAGATGACAGTCCTCCCGAGATTGCTGTTTGCGCTTCATTGTCGCTCAATCTTTATCCCAAAGGCATTTTTTAGGAAAATGAACACGGTGATCTCGGGTTTTATATGGGCCGGGAAAGCCCTGAGGGTGAAGAAGGTCCTTCTTGAGCGCGGGGAGGGGGGCTTGACCCTTCCGAACTTTATTAATTACTACTGGACTGCTAATATTTTGATGGTTAGAAAGTGGGTAGTGGGGGAGGGGTCGGTGTGGGAGCGGGTAGAGGCGGCATTGTGTAAGGGCACGAGTCTAGAGGCTCTGTTAACGGCACCTCTGCCGTTCTCGCCGGTTCGGTACTCCACAAGCCAAGTAGTAGTGGCAGTCCTGAGAGTGTGGGGGCAATGGAAGCAACACATGAGAACTGGAAGGGGGGTCGGTGTGGTCACTGATCTGTGACAATCACCGGTTCGCTCCGGGAGGCGGGATGGGGGCTTTAGGAGGTGGCAGCGGGCAGGGATTGAGAGATTTGGAGACCGTTTCATTGAGGAGGGTTTCCCGAGCCTGGAGGAGCTAGAGGAGGAGTTTGAGTTACCGGGTGGGAACGGATTCCGGTACCTGCAGGTACGGGTCTTTGTCCGGAGGCAAGCTCCAAGCTTCCCTCGCCTCCCTCTAAGGGGACTACAGCATAAGGTGATGTCAAAAACAGGGGTTGGGAAGGGGCGGTTCTCAGAAATATATAAGGAACTGATGGAGTGGGAAGGGGTCCCAATCGGGGAGGTGAAGAGGAAGTGGGAGGACGAGTTGGGGGGAGGGGGAGTTAGAAGTTGGGCTTTGGGAGAAGGCCCTGAAAAGAATCAATGCATGCTCGTTGTGTGCCAGGCTTAGCCTAATCCAGTTCAAAGTGGTCCACAGGGCTCATATGACTGTGGCCCGGATGAGTAGGTTTTTTGAGGAGGTGGAGGACAGGTGTGGGAGGTGCGGGGGAAGTCCGGTGAATCATGTACATATGTTTTGGGCGTGTCCTGAGCTGAGGGGATTTTGGCAGGGATTGCAGATGTCATGTCAGAGGTCCTGGAAGGGAGGGTGACTCCGAGTCCAGAGGTGGCAATATTTGGAGTGTCGGAAGGTCGGGGAGCCCAGGGGGGAGAACAGTTGACGTTTTGGCCTTTGCCTCCCTTGTGGCCCGGAGACGGATTTTGCTGGGATGGAGGAACGCGGAGCCTCCAAAGTCAGGGGTGTGGGTCAGTGACATGGCGGGGTTTCTCAGGCTGGAGACGATCAAGTTCGCCTTAAGGTGTTCATTGCAGGGGTTCGCTCGGAGGTGGCAGTCGTTCGTCGACTTTAAGGAAAACTGACCGTCAGCAGAAGGGTGGGGGGAGGGGGGAAATGGAGGGTGGGGGGGGAGGCATGGAAGTGGAGAATAAGGGCAGGGAATCTAATATATGGGTAGCTAGGAGTTAGGGCAGGGGGAAGCTGGACATGTTACTGTGGGGTTGTTGCGTGTGTCGGACTGTTCTGTTATTTAGAATTTTAATATGTTAAAATGTTAAAATTATAAATGCCTCAATAAAATGCTTCCTAAAAAAAAAGAAGGCGAATGGAGTTTTGTCCTTCATTGCCAGAGGGATGCAACTGTATAAGGTGTTAGTGAGGCCACACCTGGAGTATTGTGTTCAGTTTTGGTCTCCTTACCTGAGAAAGGACGTACTGGCGCTGGAGGGCGTGCAGAGGAGATTCACTAGGTTAATCCCAGAGTTGAGGAGGTTGGATTACGAGGAGAGGTTGAGTAGACTGGGACTGTATTCGTTGGAATTTAGAAGGATACGGGAGGATCTTATAGAAACATAAAAGATTATGAAGGGAATAGATAGGATAGATGCGGGCAGGTTGTTTCCACTGGCGGGTGAAAGCAGAACTAGGGGGCATAGCCTCAAAATAAGGGAAAGTAGATTTAGGACTGAGTTTAGGAGGAACCTCTTCACCCAAAGGGTTGTGAATCTATGGAATTCCCTGCCCAGTGAAGTAGTTGAGGCTCCTTCATTAAATGTTTTCAAGATAAAGATAGATAGTTTTTTGAAGAATAAAGGAATAAAGGGTTATGGTGTTCGGGCTGGAAAGTGGAGCTGAGTCCACAAAAGATCGGCCATGATCTCATTGAATGGCAGAGCAGGCTCGAAGGGCCAGATGGCCTATTCCTGCTCCTCGTTCTTATGTTCCTATGTTATATATACCTACATTTATTCAGATGACACACTTGTTGTTGCATTAATGGAGTCACAGTCATGTATGGTCTTCTCGTGAAGTGACATTAAAAGGTGTACAGACATTATTTAGCCCCCATTTTAAAGCCTTCCTATGTCCTTATTGTTATAATGTTAAAAATTCCAACATTCAAATCTATAATAGAAACTGCCCATGTAAACTTGCTGTGTTGCAATACACCTTTCTGCCATCACTGGCGAGGGGGAGGGGCAGGGGGCTAGAACAAGAATGTGACAGGTTTACTTGGTTTATATATTAAATCGATGAAAATTTGGAATTTCAGATATTTTGTATGCAAAATGCTTGGAAATACAAAATCTTGATTGATCACCGAGAAATTTAAACCAAAGGCTAAAAAAATCTCCACTGTCACTGAGCACAGAAATGTGGCCAGATGTTCACCTGTTGTTCTGTCTAAACATTGGGGGAATGGTCTTTTTTTTGTTTCTGTCAAACAACACAGAGAACATAAACAAAACTATTATTATGATATGATCTGACTTTATGCTTAAAACAGGGGAAGAACTAATTGTGTTCGGTTTAAGAAAAATGTTCCGCCTGGAATAGCTCAGATGCATTTAAGAGAAAACTAGATGAACACAAGAGTGTGAAAGAATAGAAAGTGATTTACTGATAAGGTGAAATGAAGAAGGGTGGGAGGAGTTTTGTATGTGGTGTAAACACTGGCCTGGATCATTTGGGTCAAATGGCCAGTTTCTGGGATGGATGTTGTATGTATTTCTATGTAATTTAGTCACAAGTCTTCCAAATATCTAGTAATGTGGAGAAAAGTCTGATAACAACAGGCTACATAAATTCCTCTTGCTTGTCTATTTTTTTTGTCAATGTTCTCTCCTCCACTCCTGAATGTGCTGGTTGTTGCTGGGGTATAGCTCGCTCCACATGAATTAGCATCTGGCCCAAATGATCATCCTTCCAATGTGAGCTTTATCACAACCTTCAAGCTATTCAATCTTTGTGTGTGTGTGGGGGGAGGGGGGGGGGGGGAGAGTGAAGGTGCTGGTTGGTGATGCCAGTTTACAGGGTGGGGTGATGGGGGGTGGAAGGGTGGGGTGGGGAGGCAAGCCTATTTTTCCCCTTGATGCCCACCTTTCAACCAAGGGGGTTTTGAGTAGCCATCAGGACTGTGTGCCACCTTGGCTGCTTTCTTTTCCTGAGCCACTAAGACTGATTGTGGTGGGTCGAATTATTGCCCTCAGTGAGATCAGCCTGGAAAAGAGGTTTCAATTTGGAATTTCTACGCTGTACGGCTTTTAACACTACACTATAGCACTTTCCTAATGAGCCACTGGGGAGCCAATTATATTGGTTCTGCCCATCATCAGCTTGAGTTGTACGACAGAAGCATCCTACTGATGGAACACTTGCTTCAGCCAGGAGAGAGCATATGGTCTTTGAATGGATTTCTTTGTGGCCTACTAGACAAATTCCTTATGTGGTCTGTAGGCCACTCCCTGTTAACTATTGATGTGTCTTTTGCAGAAAATGTGGGAGAAATATGCGTGCATTTTGAAAATGGGATCCACCCCCAATAAAAAACACTTGAAAAGTGAGAAAAAGAGGAAAGAAATCAAACGCTTTCGCAGAGGGCTTGCCATCCAAGAAAAGATCATGAAGAAACTGCAGCAGATGGAGATGAAAATACGAGAAATGGAAGAGATGATAATGAAATTTGCGAAGAAGATGACTCGCCGAGTCACTGGCTCAGAATGCACCAGCTGTTCCTCCAGCTGTGTTTGTTCACGGTGCCACACTCCCAGCGTCTTAAGTACCGAACTGGACTCTCACCGCACAATCTGAAAGAAACTCCAGGAAAACCAGTATTAAAAAAAGAAATCACCTCAAATAAACACTTGCACCCTGATAAAATCGAGATGTGACACAACGAAGCGGAAAACAACCCACAATGTATTTTATTAGCACAGTAAAGAGCTTCACATTTGAACACGCAAAGTTTAAGTATCTTGTTTGTCATTGAAATTGGTTCTCAGCACTCTTTAGAATGGCTCTGATGTTTATTCATTTGAAACACATTCATTTTAGACTGAGTTAAAATCAGGCCCAGACACTGAGTAAACAACCCAAGGTGAAATGAAATGAAATGAAATGAAAATTGCTTATTGTCACGAGTAGGCTTCAATGAAGTTATTGTGAAAAGCCCCTAGTTGCCACATTCCAGCGCCTGTTCAGGGAGGCTGGTATGGGAATTGAACCGTGCTGCTGGCCTGCCTTGGTCTGCTTTAAAAGCCAGCGATTTAGCCCAGTGAGCTAAACCAGCCCGTGACTTGGCCATTGACCTTTCTTGGCCCTTTTGCAGGTAAACACCTTCTGTGCATTCAGCCCTCTTCCCCCTTACTCTTTAGTTTCCACTCAACCATTCCGCATATGAAAAAGTCATTCGGCCCAGCCCATGTGCACTGTTGCCCTTTGAAGGCTCTCTCTAATTAAATGCCCTCTGCTGTTTTCTTCCCCCTATAGCCCTACAATGTTTTCCCACCTTCCAGCATATATTCAGTTCCCTTTTGAATGTTACCATTGAATCTCCTTCTGCAGGCTTTCAGGAAATTTGCATTCATGATCAAATCTCACTGAGCACAAGGGCAGCACGATGGCGCAGTGGTTCGCACTGCTGCCTCACGGCGTCAAGGACCTCGGTTCAATCCTGGCCCCGGGTCACTGTCCGTGTGGAGTTTGCACATTCTCCCCATGCCTGCGTGAGTCTCAACCCATAAAGATGTGCAAGGTGGATTGGTCATGCTAATTTGCCCCTTAATTGGAAAAAAGAATTGGGTACTCGGAATTTAATTTTTAAAAACTCACTGAGCACAAAAGAAAATCTCTACATCTTCTCTCTTTTCTGCTAATTACCTTTGTTTTCTCTGGTTATCTGGTTCAATGGGCTGATGATCAATTCGGGAATCCCATCACCACTTCCCCATGATTCCCCAAAGCGAAAAAGTGTGAAGATACGCTTGTAAAAGAATTGATCCTGCTGTCAGCTGGTGTATAGACTTTCTTCCTATTTACTCAATCAATAAACCCTTATGTTAAATCTCTCTTTAACTTTTTCTGCTCTAAAGGAGGACAACCATAGCTAATTTGGTTTCTCCACATAACTGAAATCTCTGCATCTTCTCGAAGGCCTTGACAATGTGCGGATGGAGTCTTCATAGACATTTTGGTTTTTGTGCTTCCATTTTGTTGCAAATTAGAAACCCTACCCTTGGGAGCTGTGCCAAATATGATTGGCCGGCAGTGCCATCAGTCCCAGCAGCACCAAGAGTGCATTAGTGGGCACTGTCAGACTGCAAGGAAGACGTGAAAGAAGGCCCGTGGATCCTGGAGAAAGGTCCACCCGGGGTCTTGGGCAGGGAGGGTTTAGTGAAGAGGGGGATGGGGGCCATGGAGGTGAGTATGAAGAAAGAGGGCGGGTTCTATCTTGGGGTGGTCTGCCCCCCAATTCGCAAAGGACAGCCCTCAAAGATAGAACCTTTCCATTCATTTCCACCCTTTGAACAACTTATTTTAAAAATTGTGCCCCCCACTCCTGCCTGACTGCACATGCCAATTGTTTAATGGCATGGACAGCATATTATCAGGATCATTGGCTAGATAACAAGCAGAATTGACCCTTGATTATCTATTTGAATATGGCAGGCAGGCTGCTGATTTCGTACCAATTGAGCCACTGTTATTCAAGTAGAGGCAGGGATTTCTTTTTTACTACTATAACGGACAGATAACATCACATTCAATAGTTGATGGGTGGGATTCTCCGTTTCTGAGACTAAGTCTTAACGCCAACGCAGAATCTGTGGACTTTCGAGGCAGACAAATTGGCGCTGCACCTGCACCGATTCCGTTACCGGTAAGGAGCTAGCACCAGCGCCACGTGGAACACAATCAATTCTAATGAGAAATGGTGCCAGATTTGCCAGTTTCGCGATTCACACTCAAAGCCTGACAAGCTGCAGCCATATATACACACTTCACTCCCCACACACTCCAGCCCAGCCAACAAGATGGCAGCAAGTAGAACGGCACCAAGGTTCACGGACGCAGAACTCGAGACCCTCTTGGAAGCCGAGGAGGAGAGGAGGGTGACCCTGTACCCTGGCCCAGAAGAAGGCTGGCAAGGGCAGCATGTGGCGCAGTGGATAGCACTGGGACTGCGCCGCTGAGGACCCGGGTTTGAATCCCGGCTCTGGGTGACTGTCTGTGTGGAGTTTGCACGTTCTCCCCATGTCTGCGTGGGCTTCGCCCCCACAACCCAAAGATGTACAGGCTAGGTGGATTGGCCACGCTAAATTGCCCCTTAATTGAAAATAAATGGGTACTCTAAAAAATACTCCAAATGGGGTCTGAACAGAGCCTTGTACAACCTCAGAAGTACATCCCTGGTCTTGTATTCTAGCCCTCTTGACATGAATGCTAACATTACATTTGCCTTCTTAACTGCCGACTGAACCTGCACATTAACCTGAAGGGAATCGTGAACAAGGACTCCCAAGTCCCTTTGTGCTTCTGCTTTCCTAAGCATTTCCCCATTTAGAAAATAGTCTATGCCTAAATTCCTCCTTCCAAAGTGCATAACCTCACACTTTTCCACATTGTATTTCATTTGCCACTTCTTTGCCCACTCTCCTAGCTTGTCCAAATCCTTCTGCAGCCCCCTTGCTTCCTCAATACTACCTGTCCCTCTACAGATCTTTGTATCACCTGCAAACTTTTTTTTACAAAAGTTTTTTATTAAAGGTTTTCATAAAATATCAATAACAAAATGAGAAAGAAAAAAGAACCCAACAGGGTTAAGTACAAAACACAATCTAAAAAAGCAACCCCCCAAACCCCTCCCCCTGTACATAAATAATAAATTAACATTAACACCCCGACTTAACACAACAGGTGTATACACCCCCTCAGACCCTTCCAGTGTAAATAACAAAAAATAAAGTAAACCCCCCCCCCCCCCCGAGCTGCTGCTGCCATTGACCAATGTCTATCGTTCTGCCAGGAAGTCTAAGAACGGTTGCCACCGCCTAAAGAACCCTTGTACCGACCCTCTCAAGGCAAATTTCACCCTCTCCAATTTAATGAACCCTGCCATATCGCTGATCCAGGATTCCACGCTTGGGGGCCTCGTATCTTTCCACTGATCATCTGCAAACTTAGCAACAGTACCTTCAGTTCCTTCTTCCAGATCATTAATGTAGGCAGCACTGTGGCCCAGCATCAACTCCTGTCCCACACACCCGTAACCGGAACCCCCCCCCCACCCGCACCGGAGGGTGGCCGAAACTCCACCCTACCCCACATGCCGTGATGCATACCGGCTGCCATGGCCGGGTGCCCTGGCCACTAATGCCACTAGCTACCCAACCCCTAGGCTGCATGCGTCGGAATGTGTAACGGCGTCGTTTTTTTCATACACCACACCTCCCCAGGAGAGGACCACGCACAACTGCTGGGAGCAGAAGCAGACAGGAGGGGTACTGCTAGACATGTGGCCCCTCACCGTGGCCAAGCAGAGGACCCTGAACGTGGTCGGTGACCAAGAGGAATGGGAGGTCGCCGAGGTGGAGCTCGGCTGTGGGCGAGGAAGTGAGACTTTGCTGAGTTGCGGTTCACTGTGACATGTGTCAAACCTCCCCCCCCAACATCCCCACCACACTCACCCCACATCACCTTCACCCACACCACCCTCACATCAACACCACCATCCCCCACCCCCACTCCCCCTGGCCCACGGTCTAATCATGCGTCTTATTTTGAGTCTTGCAGGACCTGCTGGAGATGGGGCAAGGCCCATGCCAGAACCCCCACTTGAGCTGAGCAGCGATGGGAGCAGCTCGGACACCAGCCCTCCACCCGAGACTCAGGAGACCCTGGAGCTCGGGTCGGACGATAACAGTGATTTTCCGTCGAGATCAAAGCGGGCCTCTAGGACTGACAGTACAAGGTGGCGGGGGAGCCTCAGGGGATATCTCCCCTCTCACCCTGTCCCATGGTGTAGCCCAGTGGCCATCGGGCACCACGAGGGCGGAGGAGGTGATGGAGCCCGTGCCGGTGACTCCCGCAGGGGAGGTGCCGGAACACCGCAGCACCTCGGATCCCCCCTCCTGTCCCTGGTGCATCTGGTGGGCAGAGGGCAGAACGGGGTGGCACCATGCCATCCGGGACACCCAAGCAGCAGCCGGGCCCATCAGGCCCGGTCGCCTCAGAAGAAGCCCGCCAACCGGGACCCAGGCCGCAGGAGGCTGCCTCCACTCCTGCTGTGCCGTCTGGGATTCCACCTAGATGTACCATCAGGGCCCGAAAGGCCAGGAAGCTAGACACCAGAGAAGTGAAGGAGTGTGGGATTGGGATGTGGTGTCCGTGCGCCTGGTCAGTCACCCCCCTAGTCGGTGAACCTGGAGGCGATCAGAGCGTCTCGTGTACGATGGCCCTGGCGCACAAGTCGTGCGGCCTTCCATGCCTGCCTGGGCTCCAAGCCCTGCCCATCCTCGCCCTCCCCCGCATCCTCCTCTTGGGACGAGCGCCTGCCGTTCCTCCTCCTCTTCCAGCACATCACCCCTCTGCTGTCCGATGTTTGGGAGGACGCAGCAGGCTGCCACAATGCAGGCGACCCTCTCAGCGTCATACCGGAGCGCCCCTCCACAGCGGTCCAAGCTCCTGAACCGCATCTTCAGGAGGCCGCGCACCGCTTGATCACACTCCTGGTCGCTGTATGGGTGTCATTGTAGCAGGCCTCCGAGTCAGTCTGTGGCCTCCGGATAGGTATTATCAGCCACGACAGCAACGGGTAATCCCTGTCACCCAGGAGCCAACCCCCCAGCCTGGGGAATGTCTCGAATATGTCAGGAATCGTCAAGTGTGCCAGTATGAAGGCACACTGCCCGGGTATCGGGCACAGACGTGTATGGCGCATTTGATGGTCACATACTGGCTGCATGTTCATCGAGTGGAACCCCTTTCCGTTTGTGTACAGGGGCCTGTTATCCCCAGGAGCCCAGAGGTGGATATGCATCCCGTCGATCACCATTGGACCCGAGGCATCTCGTCGATGGCGGTGAACCCCGCTGCCTGGGCATTCTGGTGTGCTCGGTCCACATTGAAGTTGATGTATTGAGCCGCTTGGGCATTTAAAGGGTTGGATTCTCCGAACCCCGACGGCGAAATTGCGTTCGGCAACGGGGCAGAGAATCCCCGATAACGACAAATCGGGGGTGGCACCGCTTTCGCGATGCTCCGCCCCATGTGACGTATCCACGGCCTCAGGCCGTTGCCTGAGTCCCGCCCCCTGATGCTCCGTCCCCGACCGGCTGAGTTCCCGTCGGCGTGGGACACGTGTGTCGGGAACTCAGCATGGCGGCTGCGGACTCAGTCCACGCTCCCACAGTCGGGGGGAGGGCCGATTCGCGGGCGGGGGGCTTTATTCGGGGCTGGGGGCACGGTCCGGGGCGCACGAGCCAGCCGAAGGAGGGAACTATTTTTGCAGTCCGGGTCTGCGGGCTACGTACGCCATGAAGCACCGCGCAGCCGCTGCAGGCCACCGCCATGCACATGCGTGGCCACGGACCCGGCAATGCTCCGGGCTGTATCGGCAGCTAGAGCTGGGAGCTCTATGCTGCCTGGCTGCTAGCGCCCCCCTCGGAGCAGGGAATTGGTGACCGTTTTGCGGCCGTTTTCCTGGCATAACACACCACCGTTTTCACGTGGGGACTTAGACTCCCAAACGGAGAATCCAGCCCTATGTCTCCGTGACGGCGTGGATCGACCTGTGCACTGAGGTCTGTGAGATTCCGGACAGGTCCCTACTTGGCACCTGGAATGGCCCCATGGCGTAGATATTCAGGGAAACTGTCACCTTGACGTCCACCAGGAGCGGCGGTGTCCTCCCCCGTACTGCCAAGTGTGTCATCATCTGGCAGGTATGTCGCACGGTCTCTCTGCTCAACGGGAGTCTCTGACGGCAGGCCTGGTCTGGCAGGTCTTCGAATGACAGGCGGTGCCGGTACACACAAGACCTCAGGCAGTCCCTCCTTGGCATCTCCTCCTCCCCTCGGCCTGTTGGTTAGCCAGCTCTCCTTCCTGGGCGGCTGCCTACTGCCCCTCTGCTGCCCGCTTCATTGCTGCCCGCTCCGCTGCTCAAATCTTCCTCCTTCTCCTTGAGCAGCTCCAGCTCGTACTGCCCAAGGGCACCCTCCATGGCTTCAGCGACTAGCAGTCAGTGTAAATGTGTCTGCAACTTCAAAACTTAGTCCAGCAGTTACCTTCATTGCCACTGAAGGTAATGCTGGTTGAATTCCAATATCCATTGTCTGCAGGGGGTTAAAGGCCAACATGTTAGCATGGTGCGCACTCCCATGCCCAACGAGCTCCACCGGGCTACATGGTGGCCACAGTTGGCACTGTGGATCCTCCCCTGCATGTCCAATATGGTCGGTGTCACTCTGAAGAATTAGGGGCCAGGCTGGTGCACAGTGGTCAGTGGGTGCACAGCAAGATGGCTGCCTTGAAGGCTGCGGTAATGTTGGTCCGTGACTGGATACCGCCCCAGTCCCAAGTCACCCCGGCCACTTGGCCTGTTCCCCTGTCATCCTCCCTCCCCTGGCCGAGGCAGGGCCCCCCCACCCCCAGTCAGCCCGGCTAGTGTCCGGCCTGGTAGCCCACGATTGTTGCTCTCCACGTCCGACCTCCTCTCTCTCTCCCTCAACAGCCACCACGGCGGCTTCACGATTTAAAAAAAAAAAAATTTAGGGGACCCAATTCATTTTTTCCAATTTAGGGGCAATTTAGCGTGGCCAATCCACCTACCCTGCACATCTTTGGATTGTGGAGTTGAAACCCACGCAAACACGGGGAGAATGCGCAACCTCCACACGGACAGTGACCCAGAGCAGGGATCGAACCTGGGACCTCGGCGCCATGAGGCAGCAGTGCCAACTACTGCTCCACCGTGCTGCCCATCGGTTTCACGATTTTTGAAAGCACACGTTACCGGCGCGTTGGGAGAATCACGGAGGCCCTGGAGAATACTGGGTCTGGCCCGATAATGATATGCAAATGGTGTTTACTGTACATGCATTCCGGAACACATTTTGCTGTCAAATAGGCACCTGCCACGATTTCGGTGTCGGCACCGATTCTCTGCCCAATCAGGTTTTGCGATTTCGGCATCGTCCAACGGAGAATCCCGCCCGATGTCTTCAATGGTGAAGCCAGTACTGCACACAAAATATCTCCCTAGATTACATAAGACTTGAATCCATAACCTTCCAATTCATAGGTGAAGGTGATAACTCAACTAAGCTGATGCTGGACTTGATCATGTGCTCTCAGTGGCAATGAAGGTAACTGCTGGACTAAGTTTTGAAGTTGCAGACACATTTACACTGACTGCACGCAGGAGCCTTGGAGACTCATTAGTCAGCAATATTCAGTCATTCCTCAATTCTCTGTTGAATTGCTGGAGAAAGTGTGTCACTTTCCAACATCCTTGTACTGATTCGACCAATAGCTCAGCCTCCTTTTATTATATCCAAAAAAATCATTGTACATTTTTGAGAATGTACACATCTGCCTTCAGAGTGGAGATGTAATTGTGTTGATGTGTAAACAGCAACTGATGCCAAATAGATAATCTAGGACTGCCAGCCAGTTACCCTTGCAACAGCCTCATTTTATGCATCCATGCCAAATGCTGGACTTAGCAAGAGCTTTGGGAAAGAATTAATTGACAAATGGTTGCCAGCTAAGACATTAAGCACACTGGTTTCTATGTCTCTGCTCAGCGTCTTGTTAGTTTTACTCCGTGGAGCTTAGAGATGAACACAGTGAAACCAAATGGACCGATACTTTCCCTTGAAGCAGATGAGGATACTTCGATTCAGATAAGCTATTGATCTGGAGAGATATCAATGTGTAATAATAAGCTGATGTTCCAAACCCATCAGAATCTGAACACATGGAATGCTGGTAAAAAGAATCTCCAGTGCCTGGCTTCGGTAGCTTGGAAACAGGCTGGGGACAAACATACGTGAGTGACTAGCTGGGAGTGAGTTACAGTCTATGTAATTCGATCATGAGTTTCAAGTGGCATGAGAAAATGAGAATCTGCCATGTTACAAGAGCGTGGGTGGTCAGGAAGTAAGGTGTGGGTGATTAGGTAAACAAAGGAAAGTCATCACCATGGTGAATAGTGCACTAAAACAAAGTGTTTCGCCTCACCATAAAGAATGGCCGGTTGGGTCATGGAGGAAAGGAGGGAAAGTTATAATCAGAACCCAACCAGATGGCATGTGAAGCCAACAGCATTAATCATAATTACGATGAGTGCAGGAATTTCTGATATATTATTTGTATTTGGTGCAGTAAGGGTTAAAAGCCTGGGTTTGTGTGTGACTGCTGCAGTCATGTTTTTAAAAATCCTGATTTGAAAGGCTGCCTTTCAAATCAGGATTTTTAAAAACATGACTGCAGCAGTCACACACAAACCCAGGCTTTTAACCCTTACTTATTATTACAGGCCTTTTGGAGTCAGAGGAGCAATTAAAGCATCATAAAAGTTTGGGCTAATCCCCTAGTCGCCACACTTTTGTTTATTTATTTATTTTTTAAAAATATTTTTATTCTCCTCCTTTTTCACATTTTCATCAAATATACACCCACCAACAAATAACCACAATAACAAATACAATGACAATCCCCTGGCCAACAACCCCTTTATCTTACCCACCCTTAAACAACCCTCAACATCTTAAATACAGAACAAGAAAGAAAAAAGAGAATCAAGAATCCACAATCATCCCATACATAATCACCAATAACCTATACGTTCCAAACCCCCCTATGTTCGATGTCATCCAATTCTTGAAAGTGCATGATAAATAAAGCCCATGAGAATAGAACCCTTCCATCCTTCCCCTCAGCTCACACTTCACCTTCTCGAGCGTTGACAACTCCAGCAGGTCCCCCCCGCCATGCTGAGGCACAGGGCGGAGAAGCTGACCTCCACCCCAACAAGACCCACCTTTGGGCAATCAGCAAGGCAAAGGCTAAGACATCTGCCTCCGCACCCGCCTCCAGCCCCGGCTGGTCCGACACCCGAATATGGCTTCTAGGGATCCTGGTTTGAGCTTCACATGCAAGATTCTCAAAAGGAAATGGAAAGGAGGAAGCTTGAGGTAGAAATGGAAAGATTATCAAGGGAAGAAAGGGATAAGGAATAAAGGGAGCAGCGAAGGAAAAAGAGAGAATTTGAACTTCGGAAACTGAAACTCCAAAAAGAACATCAAGCTAAAATGTGGGAGTTAAAGGCAGAAGTTGAGGAAAATTTAGAGGAAGGAGAAACACTTCCTGGTGAAAAGCTTAGTGGGGATATTTTCAAATATGTTCAAGCACTGCCAAGGTTTGACGAGGAAGATGTGAAGCTTTTTTTAAATCTTATTTGCGAAAGTGGCTAAACAATTGAATTGGCCAAAAACCATGTGGGTATTGTCAACAAAGTTAGTAGGTAGAGCTAGTGAAGTGTTTGCATCATTATCAGAGGAGGTACCGAGGGATTATGCTGAGGTGAGAAAAACCATATTAAGTGCATATGAACTAGTGCCAGAAATCTACAGGGTGAAGTTTAAAAATCTCAGGAACGAACCATGTCAGCCATGTATAGAATTTGAAAGAATTAAACAAAACCATTTTGATAGGCAGATAAGAGCATTAAAAATAGCATCGCCACTGGGGGTAGCAGCATGGCTGGGTGACCTGTATGACTTCCTGCGGTTAGAGAAGATAAAGTATGAGTTAAGGGGCTCAGCAGGGGAGATTGAGAAAAGATGGGGGATGTTTGTGACCGTGTTTGAGGAGCTGTTCGTCGCAGGGGGCGGGGGGCGGGGGGGCGGGGGGGGGGGGGGGGGCGGGGGTGGTGATGGGGAGGGGGGGTGAGAAAGGAGAAAAATCTGTACAAACAGTATAGCTGATTGTTGGGAAGAATGTTTCCCAGGGTGTTTATTTGCCGTAACCTACTTTGATACAAGTTTGTAATAAAATACGTTTTAAAAAAAAAGAGCATTAAAAACAGACCAATGGATGACACTCTTAGGGAAACCATGGCTGGGATTGTCCGAGCCCACGCCGGGTTGGAGAATCGGTGGGGGGGGGGGGGGGGGAGGTGCGAAACCCGCCACGCCGCTCCGACGCCAGGCCACCGATTCTCAGGCGACCGGAGAATCTGCGGCAATCGCGCCAGCGCGGTCGCCGCGGCGCCGGTCGGGGGCTGTTGAAAACAGCCACCCCGGCGATTCTGCGCGCTCGAGTGCCCGCTGAGTCCCGCTGGCGTCGTTTGCGTATGGTCCTACCCGGCAGGACCTTGGCGTTCTGGCTGCGGGCGCTGTCCTGGTGGTGAGGGGGTTGGGGGAGCTGACTCCCGGGGGGGGCCTCCACGGTGGGCGCGCTAATTCCAGGGGGTGCCTATGTTCCTCTGCGCCAGGCCCCTGTAGGACTCCGCCATGTTGCCCGCGGGCCGGCGCGGCGACAGCCGTGGCGCACATGCATGGACCCGCGCCGGCCGTGGCGGGCCGGCTTTCAGCGCCGGAGCAGCGCACAAGCACTCTGGCGCTTTCTAGCCCCTGAGGATGGGGAGAATAACTGGGCCTTGAGGCCTGTTGACGCCAGCGTCGCTCGCGCTGGTTTTGATGCCGGCGTCAACATTTGGCCAGGATTTCGGAGAATCCCGGGCCATTATTTTGCAAGAATTTAAAGATTCACTTCACGCAGTAATGAAAACTCATGTGGAAGAGCAAAGGGTTAAACTGCTAGACTGGCAGAAGAAATGGCAGATGATTTTGAATTCGAACCCCCTGGGGATGGGAGCTCACCCGGTGAGGCTGCCATTTCGTCCGACCAAGACAAGCTCCAGTACTTGGGTATCTGGATGGCCCATGACTGGGCCACGCTCCATAAACATAACTTTTCTAGTCTGGTGGATGGGGTGAAGACTGATTTGAACAGGTAAGATGCCCTTCCTCTGATCTTAGCAGGAAGGGTACACCCGATAAAGATGAATATTCTCCTGAGGTTTTTGTTTTTGTTTCAGTGTCTCCTAGTCTTAATTCCCAAGATTTGCAAGGTGAACAAACTGATATCTACTTTTGTTCAGGCGGGTAAGACTCCTCGGGGTGTTAGGACGTTTTTGCAAAGGGATAGGCAGTCGGGAAATCTGTTATGCGATTACTGGGCGGCAAATATTGATAAGGTGCGGGGCTGGTTGGAGGACCTGAACTCTATATGGGGGCTGATGGAGGAGGTTTCCTGCATAGTGTCAAGTCTGACGGCCCTGCTTATGGCACCACTCCTCTTTTCCCCTGCTAGATTCTCCTTGAGTCTGGTGGTGATGGCCACTTTGAGGATTTGGAATCAGTTTAGGCAGCATTTTAAACTGGGCTCTATGTCACTGTTGGCTCCAATTTGCAGGAACCAAAGATTTGTGCCATCTGGCTTAGATTCATTGTTTAGGGCGTGGAAGAGGGAGGTGTTGGAGAGGTTTAGAAACATGTTTCTGGAGGGTAGGTTCGCCGGTCTATACGAGTTGGCAGAGAAATTGCAGTTCCTGAGAGGGAATGTATTCACGTACTTCAGGTGCACGCTCTTTTACGCAAGCAGCTTTCTGAGTTTCCACTGGTACCATTGCCTCCGTTTATGGACAGGGCCCTGTCCTTGGCCAAGTTGGGGGAGGGTACGCTTTTGGATGTCTATGGGCAGATATTGGCGACGGAGTAGGCGTCGTTGAAGGAAGTAAAGTGGAAGTGTGAGGGTGAGCTTGGTTTTGTCTTTGAGGGGGGAAAGTGGAGTGAGGCTCTTCACAGGGTCAACTTCACCTCCTCATGTGCGAGGTTAAGCCTGATCCAGTTCAAGGTGGTGTACAGAGCACACTTGACTAGGGCACATATGAGTGGGTTCTTCTCGGGGTGGAGTGAGTGGTGCTCTAACACGCACATGTTTTGGTCTTGCCACAAGCTTGTTAGTTTCTGGGTCTCCTTACTTAATACAATGACTTTGGGTGTTCAGCTGGAGCCATGCCCATTGGTGGCCAAATTTGGAGTATTGGATTCACTGGTGCTGCAGATGTCAAGGGCAGATGTCTAGCCTTTGCCTCGCTAGTAGCCCGGAGGCGAGTTCTGCTTGGTGGAGGTCCCCGGTGTTGCCTAAGGCCTCGCTTGGTTGGGGGACCTGATGGAATCAAATATACCCTGAGGGGGTCAGTAGAAGGTTCCTACTTGAAGTGGCAGCCTGTCACCTCCTTTTTCAGGGAACTGGTTACCGTGAGCTATTGTGGGGGGGGGGGGGGAATTGTCTTTTTTGTTTGATTAAGATTTTGTTTTCTTTATGGGGGTGAGGGTGAGGGGGATTGGAGGGACTGGGTGGGCGCACTTCGAGAATAATGTGGGGTTGGGATTTGTTGTATTTTTTTTTGTATATAATGAAAATTTTGTTTGAATAAAAATATTTTTAAAAAGGTTTTGAATTAGTTCACAAAGCAAAGTTGGGTTTTTGATAACAATTTCAATCTGTGAAGGATTGAAACTGGGGAAATGAGAAATCCCACAGGTGGGCAAGGCAAAGGAGTAGTCTAGTTGGTGATATTAAGGAGAGTTTATCTCAGGTTGAAAAGCAAACCTCTGATAGTGGAAGAGAGATAAGAAAACTTAATGTTTTCATTGTAATAATATTGAACACATGGAGTCGCAGTGTTGGTGACTTAAGAAAAGCACTGGGAAGACAGACTCGGTAAAACAGGATGAGTCAATGGGGTTTATTAAAGTGAAAGTGGTGCATCAGAGTGTCCAACCTGTTCAGAGATTGGTGGATAAGCAAGGGTAAGATATTTTCAAAGATTTTGGGTGGGGTTCTCCGATTGCCGACACCGAAATTGCTTTCGGCGATTGGCGGGAGAATCCGTTTTGACGCCGAAATAGGGAGCGGTGCTGTTTTTTGGATGCTCCTCCCCTTCTAAATCAGTGTAATCGCTGAGTACACCGCACGCAGTTGGGAGGGCCTCAGGACGTCACCTGAGGCCCTCCCCCATAGCTCCGCCCCCGATGGGGCGACTTTCCGACAGCGTTGGTTGCCTGTGCTCAGAGTTTTCGGGTATCTCACGTGGCGGCTGTGGACTGTGTCCAACGCCGCCACAGTCGGGGGGGGGGGGAGAGAGCCATGCCGCTGGCCAGGGGGGCTTCGGCGGGCGTTGGGGGACTGGTGGGGGGTGGTCCGGGGGTGGTGAGGGGAGTTACAGGGGGACACTATCTGGCAGACTGGGTCCGCGCACGGCCGGCGCCATGCTGTAGAGTGCGGCCGCCGCAGGTCGCCGCTGGTCGCCGCTGTGCGCATGCGCGGCCACGCATCCAGCAATTCTCCATCTGTATCTGCAGGTAAAGTTGGGGGCTTTATGTGGCTCAGCTGCTAGCCCTCCACTGGGCGGAGCATCGGTGCGGGCTCAGCGCCGACTTTTTGGTCGTAAGACTAGACACATGCTCCAGACATGGCCTCAAAATCGGAGAATCCAGCCCTTTATTTATTTATTTTTAATTTAGAGTACCGAATATATTTTGTCCAATTAAGGGGCAATTTAGTGTTGCCAATTCACCTACCCTGCACATCTTTGGGTTATGGGGGTGAAACCCACGCAAACATGGGGAGAATGTCCAAACTCCACACGGACAGTGACCCAGGGCCGGGATCGAACCTGGGACCTCGGCGCTGTGAGGCAGCAGCACTAACCCACTGCGCCAGCGTGCTGCCATCAGCCCTTTATTTCTGAGGATTACCTTTACTCATGTGTAGATGGTCGAGTAGGTAAGGAGATTAAGATCTTAAGGGATACAGGAGCAAGTCAATCTTTAATGGTGAGAGATAAGGAGATATGTCGTTCAGAAGTAGTATTGCCAGAAAAGGTGGTAATAAGTGGAATTAGTGGTGAGAGGAGGAATGTGCCACTATGTAGGGTAAGGTTAGAGAGTCCGGTGAAAAGTGGAGAAGTTGTGGTAGGAGTAAAGGAAAAATTACCTTTTTCAGGGGTACAATTTTTCCGCAGTAATGATATAGCTGGATCACAGGTGGGATTGCAGCCTACTGTGGTTGAAAAGCCAATGGAAAGTCAAACAACTGGGATGTTGCCAGTAGTATACCCTGGAGTGTTCCCCGATTGTGTGGTGACAAGATCACGAAGTCACAGGTTGAGACAGGAGGAAGAGAACTTGAGGAGTACTGACAGGGAGGCTGAGGTTCAGTTGTCAGAAACAATCTTTGACAAGAACCATTGCAACAGCAAGGTCGCAGAACACGACATCGGACCAGGAGTATTGAACGATTAAAGGTAACAACAGAAAAGATGAAGCAAAACCGGCCGAAGAACGAAAAAGGGACAATTCTTCCATTGACCTGGTGAACTTCGGCCATTGGCGACTCAACGCAACAAACAACGGTGAAGTTCGAGATGGAAAGATTAACGGCACCCCACCAGCTTCAAGTCCCGGGTAACGTAGAAAAGAATTGGCGTGCTTTTAAGCAGCAATTTGAATTCTATATTGTAGCCCTCGGCCTGCAGACACAGTCTGACGAGAGGCGAATTGCGTTGCTGCTCATGGTAGCAGGTCCTCAAGCAACAGAACTATACAATATCTTCGTCTTTGACAGCGAAGGGGAGAGCAAGAGCTACAATGAGGTGATAAAGTACTTCGATTGGTACGGCTCTCTGAAAGAAAATGAAGCATGTGAACGTGACACAATTAGTAGCCAGAAAGAGGAGCTTCAATCAGAAAGCCATTTCAAGATGTGTCATGCAAGTGAACGGGCTGCACAGCAGACCAGCACGCTCAACAAAAGAATTTTTGGCACCAATATGGAGGAAGACGCTGCCACCATGAGCACTGTGATGCAGTCGAAATGTCGTGGTCTCAGTGCGGGCGGCCATTTTAAGCAGCCAGAAATGTGGCAACCGACATGGCCCACGGCAATGATACATGGACTAAGTTACTGATTGAGTTACACAGACTCTGATACCTGATTGTTACCTTTCCACGTGTACATCAATAAATCATTATTCTAGTTAAGTCACCAGCATTTCTTGCCAAGACAAGGTCACAGAACACAACATGGTACCAGGAGTGTTGAAGATGTGAAGGTAACAGCAGAAAAGACGAAGTGAAACCAGCCAAAGCACAAAAAGAAAAAGAAAAAGTGAAGATTCTTCCACCGACCTGGTGACCTGCGACCATTGGCAACTCAATGCAACAGATGACATTGAAGTTCGAGATGGAAGGTTCAAAGTCACCCCACACCAGCTTCAGGTCTCAGGTAACGTAGATGAAAACTGGCGCATTTTCAAACAGCAGTTAAACTCTATGTCTCAGCCCTTGACCTTCAGGCACAGCCTGACGAAAGGCGAATTGTGTTGCTGCTCACGGTGGTAGGCCCACAAGCAATTAAAATCTATAATACATTTGCTTTTGATAGCGAAGAGGAGAACAAGAGATATGATGAGGTGATCAAATACTTTGATCGACATTGCTCTCCGAAAAAAATGAAACATTTGATACATATATTTTTTGTATGCGTACCAGAAACCAGGCAAATATTTCGACAATTTCATAACCAACTTGAGGCTGAAGGGCAATCCTGCAATTTTAGTGATCATTGATGGTACGTGACCAAATAGTATTTGGCATATCAAATGATAAGCCTCGTGAAAGGTTGTTACGAGAGGAAGACTGAAATTGGAAAATGCGATTAAGATTTGTTTTGCAAGTGAGCTGGCTGCACAGCAAATCAATTGACTCACTCTAAAAACATTTGGGCACCAATATGGAAAAGGACGCCAGCGCCATCAGCACTGTGAAGCAGGTCAATACGAAATGTGGTCTTAGTGCGGGCGGCCATTTTAACTAGCCGGCAGGAGCCACTATCTTGTGCCAGAAATGTGTCATCCATCATGGCCCAAGGCAGTGTCCAGCCTTTGGAAAAGTATATTCCAGGTGTGGCCGTGTAAATCATTTTGTGAAACAATTTTTTTGGGTGCTACAGTAGGCCAAATCAGATCAGTCAACACGGTTGGGTCAAACAGCTCTTCACCGACCTCATTTCAACCAAGGACCAGAAGAGTCCTACCCATAAAAATGAAGATGTAATTTCAAAAAATCATGAAGTGGATAACAACAAACCTGATGCCATCGAAACCAGATGGAAAACTTTAGTGTGGATGAATGGTTCATTAGTACACTGAGACCTTGACATGGGAATGAGGGCCATCCTCCTCAGTTGGTCCGCACAGCTGCAAGTTGTTGATCGACCGGGACTGCCCATACGCCATGGTAATAAAAAGATTGAGCAGCTGGTGAATGTGAGCTTGAGTTAAGCGTGCACGACACAACGTATATGTCCATTTTTCATTGTGGACATGAAAACCGAGTCCATCATAGGAGTGGATGCATGTGAGGCCCTTTAAAAAAAAAAGTAGTGTCCCCAGTTCATTTTTCTTTCCAATTAAGGGACAATTTAGCGTAGCCAATTTGGGTTGTGGGGGTGAGACCCATGCAGACATGGGGAGAATGTGCGAACTCCACACGGATATTGACCCGGAGCTGGGATCAAACCCAGGTCCTCAGCGCTGTGAGGCAGTAGTGCTAACCACTGTGGACCATGCAGCCCTGGCATGTGAGGCCCTGGACATAGTTGAGCATCTGTACGTTGTAGACAGCGAGTGGCCAGCTGAATTCTACAAATCTCAACGAGATATGCTGGTGCAGTCATTCGATGAGACACATGCAGGAGTCCAGGCGGAGAATGATGAATCAGATGAAGAGACGGAAGAGCCAAAGGATATTCCAGACTTCTGGTTAACAGTCTTCAAAAAGGTATATATATATACTTAGTGGCATGATACAGGAGCATGATGAGCCCGTTTTACAAGATGTGAATATTAAATGTTCAGAGCGTGTACAGCCAATGAGCTTCACTCTGAGGTTTAGATTCGAGCCCAGTGAGTATTTTACAAATGAGGTAATTACGAAAGTATACCAGCTGGAATTGCTTGAAACTTAATTCACTGAAGAATCAGAAATCATGGGATCCACAGGTTGCCAGATCAACTGAAGGAAAGAAAGAAATGTCACGCTGACAACCATTAAAACAAAGCTGAAGCATAATGGTCGGAGTACTCGCAAAACAGTTACAAAAACTGTACCAAATGCTCATTCTTCACTTTCGTCAGTCCTCCTGAAGTTCCACAGCATGGAATGTTAAATAAAAGTTCTGTAGCAAAATTCACTGCTGACTTTGAAATTGGCTGCCTCCTGCGCGAACACATAATTCCGTGTGCAATGTATTTTACAGGAGACGTCTTTGCGGATGGTACTGACTCCGATGACGAATACTACGATGACAAATATGAAGATCATGAAGGCGATGAAGAAAGTAAAAACTTGAAGGGTGAGTCGGGTGAAGACCAATATGAAATGCTGGGAAAATTGTTTTGCGAGAGTGATGGCAAACCAGACGAAGAAGCCTGTGAAGCGCTGCTCCGGTTGTTTGGCAGGAATGACGAGGTGGTCACAAGGGACGCCCAGACTGCGCACGAACCAAGAAGTGCAAAAGCTCTGAAATGGCGCCCGCCAAGATGGAAAGTAAGATTGCAGTAGCCGACACCTTGGAGAACCAGGACTCAAATAAACTAATAACAGAAGATATAATACCAATCTTGGAGAAACTGGCTCCAGAGGCACAAGGTGAATCGTCTCAGGCCTCTGAAAGGGTTCCGGTAGTGGACTCTCCGATACTCTAGGCACTCCACCAAAACACAAGTT
This sequence comes from Scyliorhinus torazame, assembly GCF_047496885.1. NCBI lineage: Eukaryota > Metazoa > Chordata > Chondrichthyes > Carcharhiniformes > Scyliorhinidae > Scyliorhinus > Scyliorhinus torazame. Next base: position 137,804,386 of record NC_092707.1, read on the forward strand.
AAAGAAGCAGATGGCATGCAGCTCTATGGTGAAGGATGACATGTACATAACAGTACAAGACCAGGATGAGCCATCGCCTGGATCGTCAGAACCAGAGAACACATGTGTTGTGATTTCGAGTGATGAGGAACCATTACTCGGGGCTCAAACACGCGAGGAAGGGGCAACACCCGATGTTACAGATGTGACTCCAACCCAGGCACCAGAGTGCAAAGCTCTGCAACCACCCATTAAAGGCACAGGCTTGGTCGTGACCACACAGTCCTTCGGAAGCACGCTGGCACGAGCAGTCCCAACTGATGGCCCGCACATTTTTGCTCACATGTTGCAGACCGGTAGCAAGACAGGGGTTGCCAAACCCAAACGCAAAAAGAGAAGCACTCACAAAACGACAATCAAAGCAAAAAAGAGGAAGAGAAGGAGAGTGGGAGATGCAGTGAATCCCAGTGATGACACCAAGAGAGAAGACGTCGATGTTCTGGCCGACAAGCCAGAGCCAGAGAATACTCAATGACACAACAGCAGCAATGAGCATCATGTAAGGACTCGCAAAAAGAAAAAGCTGGTAACACAGGTGTGGCCAACAAGGATACATGCCTTCAAAAAACATATAAAGATCAACATCTCCAAAGGAAGGGGGATGTGGTGATATGCCTGTGAATAGTATTGTATACTCACAGCAATTTGACCTCCCACCATCAGGTGGTATCAGATATCAGTCATGTGACATCCAGCTCTCAGCAGAAGGTTGTAAACCAGGACAGTCGCACGTAAAGGTAATTCCAGGAAGTTCACGTAACTCAAGCAGTAACTTAGTCTGTGTAGAATTATGATTGTTACCTTACCACATGCACATCAATAAAGCATCATTCTAGTTAAGTCACCAGCAGTTCTGTATGAATCATTGTAAAGACAAGGTTACAGAACACAACTTAGGGAATTCCAGACTTCTGGTTAACGGTCTTCAAGAAGGTGAATAGACTCAGTGGTATGATACAAGAGCATGATGAGCCCATATTAAAGCATCTACAAGATATGAACGTTAAAGGTTTAGAGAGTCAACTGCCAATGAGCTTCAGTCTGGAGTTTAAGATTGAGCCAAATTAGTATTTTGCAAATGAGGTAATTACGAAAGTATACCAGCTGGAATTGCGGCCTGACAAGCTTGAATTTTTATTATTTGATTAACCAGAAACACAGGAGGCTGGATTCTCTACTCTCCGACGCCGAAATCGCGTTCGGCGACGGGGCGGAGAATCCAGTTTTTAAAAAATAAATGTTTTTTATTAGGTTTTTGAACAACGTATATTTACCGTTAAGTACACAGAATAATATATATATATGTATGTATAGAAGAGAAGGGCACACACAAACATACCAAAAAATAAATAATAATAAAAAATAAAATAAAATAACTGGTAAGGTATTATGCACCAGCTCAACAGCAGCAACTCTGTACAATTGGCAATATTATTTGCAACTCATAAGTAGGCAACTGTTTGTGGGGGGGAGGGAGGGGGGGTGGAGACTGGGGAGGTAGATATACATTTGGGTGCCGGAGAAACAATTACAGAGGCAATACTCGAATGGGTCTGGTATTGGTGTTGTCACTTGCTTCTCCCGGACGGATCTCGCTGCCGTTGTCGTCTCGCGCTCACCTCCGCTTCAGCCGTTCCTCCCGTCTTTCGCCTGTATTCTCCTCGTTCTCTGTTCCTGTAAATGCCAAGTTTGTTATCATTTCCCGTGCCCTCCTTCCGGTTATCATTTCCCTGCCTCCCCCCCCACCTCCCTAGTTCTCCACTATTGTTCCCTGTCTCTTCCCTCGTCCCCCCCTACCCCCTCCTGTGGTTTGTCTTTCCTCTTAGGCTTAGCTGTCCCCCCACCCCCCTCTCCCGGTCTATCTCTCCCTCTCATGCTTTGGCTACTTTACCCTGATTCTTGGCTACCTGGCTATTCTTCTGCTTGTTCGTTGGCCACAAACAAGTGCCGGAACAATTGGGTGAATGGCTCCCACGTTCTGTGGAAGCCGCCGTCTGACCCTCGGATGGCGATTTTGATTTTCTCCATTTGGAGAGATTCCGAGAGGTCGGACAGCCAGTCTGCAGCTTTGGGTGGTGCTGCTGACCGCCAGCCGAACAGGGTTCTACGGCGGGCGATCAGGGAGACAAAGGCAAGGGCGTCCGCCCTCCTCCCCAGGAATAGATCTAGCTGGTCTGAAACCCCGAAGACCGCCACTTTCGGGCATGGCTCCATCCTCATCCCCATCACTTTGGACATTGCCTCGAAGAAGGCTGTCCAGTACCCTGCAAGTCTGGGGCAAGACCAGAACATGTGGGCGTGGTTGGCCGGGCCTCCTTGGCACCGCTCACATCTATCCTCCACCTCCGGGAAGAACCTATTCATACGGGTTCTTGTTCAGTGGGCTCTATGTACCACTTTTAGTTGCGTCAGGCTGAGCCTTGCGCACGTGGAGGTGGAGTTGACCCTATGCAGTGCTTCGCTCCAGAGTCCCCACCCTATTTCAATCCCCAGGTCCTCCTCCCACTTCTTTCTTGTTGAGACCAGTACGGTGTTGGCCCTTTCTACCAGTCGGTCATACATGTCGCTACAGTTTCCTTTATCTAGTATGCTTGCGTCCAGTAACTCTTCCAGTAATGTCTGTCGTGGCAGTTGTGGGTACGTCCTTGTCTCCTTTCATAGGAGGTTTTTGAATTGCAGGTACCTTAGCTCGTTCCCACTGGCTAGTTGGAATTTCTCTGTCAGTTCGCCCAGTGTTGCGATCCTGCCGTTCGTGTATAGGTCCCTGACTGTCAGTGTCCCTCCGTCTGTCTCCACCTTTTGAAGGTGGCGTCAGTGAGCGCTGATGTGAAACTATGGTTGTTGCAGATGGAAGCTTTGTCCGACATTTTGGTCAGGCCAAATTGCTGCCGTAGTTGGTTCCAGGCCTGGAAGGTGACTATCACCACCGGGCTGCTGGAGTGTTTTTTGGGTGGGGATGGGAGTGTTGCCGTGGCGAGGGCCCGGAGGGAGGCCCCCATGCAGGAGGCCTCTTCCGCACGCACCCACTCGGCTTCTGGCTCCTTGATCCATCTCCTTATTCGCTCGGCCGTCGTCGCCCAGTGGTAGAATTGTAGGTTTGGGAGGGCTAGCACCCCCCTGGATTTTGTTTTTTATAGGACCTTCTTTGGGATCCTAGCATTCTTCCCTCCCATACGAACGCCATGATTAGTTTGTCTAGTGCTTTGAAAAAGGCCTTGGGGATGTAGATCAGAATGGATCTAAGTAGGAAGAGGTACCTGGGCAGTACGTTCATTTTGATCGTCTGGATTCTCCACGCGAGGGAGAGTGGGAGTGTGCTCCATCTTTGCTGGTCCTTTTTTACTTCCTCTGTCAGACTGGTGAGGTTCCATTTGTGGATCCCTTCCCTGGCCCTACACTCATCCCTAGAGCATCTCGAAAACAAGGACTCCTACATTAGACTCCTATTTATTGACTACAGCACCGCCTTCAACACCATAATCCCAGCCAAGCTCATATCAAAGCTCCAAAACCTAGGACTTGGCTCCCCACTCTGCAACTGGATCCTCGATTTTCTGACCAACAGACCACAATCAGTAAGAATGAACAACAACACCTCCTCCACAATAATCCTCAACACCGGCGCCCCGCAAGGCTGCGTACTTAGCCCCCTACTCTACTCCCTGTACACACACGACTGCGTGGCAAAACTTGGTTCCAACTCCATCTATAAGTTTGCTGACGATACGACCATAGTGGGCCGGATCTCGAATAACGATGAGTCCGAATACAGGAGGGAGATAGAGAACCTAGTGGTGTGGTGTAGCGACAACAATCTCTCCCTCAATGCCAGCAAAACTAAAGAGCTGGTAATTGACTTCAGGAAGCAAAGTACTGTACACACCCCTGTCAGCATCAACGGGGCCGAGGTGGAGATGGTTAGCAGTTTCCAATTCCTAGGGGTGCACATCTCCAAAAATCTGTCCTGGTCCACCCACGTCGACGCTACCACCAAGAAAGCACAACAGCACCTATACTTCCTCAGGAAACTAAGGAAATTCGGCATGTCCACATTGACTCTTACCAACTTTTACAGATGCACCATAGAAAGCATCCTATCAGGCTGCATCACAGCCTGTATGACAACTGCTCGGCCCAGGACCGCAAGAAACTTCAGAGAGTTGTGAACACCGCCCAGTCCATCACACCAACCTGCCCCCCCATCCATTGACTCATTCTACACCTCCCGCTGCCTGGGGAAAGCGGTCAGTATAATCAAAGATCCCTCCCACCCAGCTTACTCACTCTTCCAACTTCTTCAATCGGGCAGGAGATACAGAAGTCTGAGAACACGCACGAATAGACTCAAAAACAGCTTCTTCCCCACTGTCACCAGACTCTTAAATGACCCTCTTATGGACTGATTTCATTAACACTACACCCTGTATGCTTCATCCGATGCCAGTGCTTTTGTAGTTACATTGTATATGTTGTGTTGCCCTATTATGTATTTTCTTTATTCCCTTTTCTTCTCATGTACTTAATGATCTGTTGAGCTGCTCGCAGAAAAATACTTTTCACTGTACCTCGGTACACGTGACAATAAACAAATCCAATCCAATCCAATCCAATCCAATCATGGGCTATTTGGATCCCCAGGTAGCGGAATTTGTGTCGGGCTTGTTTAAACGGCAGTCCCGTTAGTGCTGCCCCACCTACTTGTGGGCGTACCAGGAAGATCTCGCTTTTGCTCATGTTGAGTTTGTAGCCCGAGAAGGCGGCAAACTCTTTCAGGAGCGCGATGATTCCGTCCATGCTGCTTTGTGGGTCCGAAATGTAGAGGAGCAGGTCATCTGCATAGAGTGAGGCTCTGTGCTCTCTGCCGTCCCTTCGGATCCCCCTCCAGCTTTTTGCTGCTCTGAGCGCAATTGCTAGTGGCTCGATCGCCAGAGCACACAGCAGCGGGGACAGTGGGCAACCTTGTCTGGTGCCCCTGTACAGCTAGAAGTATCGGGAGTTGGTGTTGTTGGTCCATACGCTCGCCATGGGAGCGTTGTATAGGAGCTTTACCCAGGAGGTGAATCCTGTTCCAAGCCCAAACCGCTCCAGTACCTTTATGAGGTATTTCCATTCGACTCTGTCGAAGGCCTTTTCTGCGTCTCGGGAGACGATCACCTCTGGTGTTCTCTCCCCGGATGGGGTCATTATCACGTTCAGCAGGCGCCTGATGTTCGAGGTAAGCTGTCTACCTTTGACAAAGCCCGTCTGGTCCTCTGCAACCACCTCTGGTACACAGTCTTCTAGCCTTTTGGCTAGGATTTTGGCCAGTATTTTGGCATCTGCGTTCAGCAGTGAGATGGGTCTGTATGACCCACATTCCGTTGGGTCTTTATCTTTCTTAGGTATCAGCGAGATTGAGGCCTGTGCTAGCGTGGGTGGCAGTGTGCCCCTAGCTAGCGAGTCTGTGAACATCTCCCGCAGGTGCGGGGCTGTCGCAAGGTTTTTGTAGAAATCCGCCGGGAATCCGTCTGGTCCCGGCCCTTCCCCGCCTGCATGGAGCTAATGCTGTCCATGATCTCTCCCGGTGCTGGTGGTGCTTCCAGGCCCCGTTTTCTGCCCTTCCCCACGACTGGTATGTCCAGTCCATCAAGGAATCGTTTCATCCCGGACTCCCCCACTGGGGGCTCTGAGGTGTACAGCCCTTGGTAGAAGGCTTTGAAGGCTTTGTTGATCTTTTCTGGTTCTGTTTGTAACGTGCCTCTGGTATCCCTGATTTGTGCAATTTCTCTGGTGGCTTCCTGCTTTCTCAGCTGGTGTGCTGGCTTTGTCTCCATGGCTTTGTCTCCATGTTCGTATAGGGTCCACGTGCCTGGCAGAGTTGGTGCACTGCTTTCCTGGTGGAGAGCAGGTCAAAATTCCTTTGTAGCTCTTTCCTCTTCGCCAGGAGCTCTACGGTCGGGGCCTCAGAGTGTTTACGGTCTACCTCCAGTATGGAGTCGACCAGCTGCTGCCTAGCTGCCCTTTCCTCCCTATCTCTTCATGGAGAATCCGTTGTGGCACCAAAATCGGGAGCGGCGCCGGTTTTTGAATTCTCCACCCCCTGAAACGTGGCATACTCTAGGAGTATGCTGTGCCAATTATCCACCCCCTCAGGTCATTGCCTGAGGCCCGCCCTGCGATGCTCCGTCCCGACCCGGCTGAGTTCCCGACGGCGTGGGTTACGTGTGCTCACACCGTTCGTGAACTCGGCGTGGTGGCTGCGGACTCAGGCCACAGCCGCCACAGTCGGGGGAGGGCCGATCCGTGGGCCGGGGGTGCTTCTTTCGGGGCTGGGGACACTGTGGGCTGGCGGTCTGGGGCATGAGAGTGGCCGAAGGGGGTCACTATTTTGGTGGTCCAGGTCAACGGGCTGAGTCCATCATGGAGCACGGTGCGGCCGTTGCAGGCTGCCGCCATGCACATGCGCGGCCTTGGAACTGGAACTGCTGAGGGCTATATCGGTAGCTAGAGCTGTGAGCTCTACACTGCCGCCCTGCTCGCCCCCAGCAAAACAGGGAATCGGTGGCCGTTTTACGTCAGTTTTCCTGGCGTCAAACACCACCGTTTTCACGCCGGCGTGGGGATTTAGTCTCCAAAACAGCGAATCCAGCCCTGGGTGTGCAGGATGCCAGATCGACTAGAGAAAAGAAAACAATGTTACACTGACAACCATTAAAACAAAGCCGAAGCATAAAGCTCGGAGTACTCGTAAAGCAGTTACGAAAACTGTACCAAATGACTCTTTCTTCAATTTCTTCAGTCCTCCTGAAGTTCCACAGCATGGCGTGTTGAATAAAAGTTCTGCTGCAAAACTTGCTGCTGACTTTGAAATTGGTCTCCTCCTGCGCGAACACATAATCCCGTGTGCAATGTTGTACTTTACAGGGGAAATCTTTGCAGGCGATACTGACTCCGGTGATGAGTACTTGATGATGTCTACGAAGAGTTTTGAGTTTTCTATAGGCCCTCCAATAGCAGTAGAGATGTGCAGGAACAGATTGGGAAAGGTGCAGAAGCCACAGGGTAGTAGCCGTGGGTGACTTTAACTTCCCAAATATTGAGTGGAAAATCTTTAGATCAAATAGTTTGGATGGGGTGGTGTTTGTGCAGTGTGTCCAGGAAGCTTTTCTAACACAGTATGTAGATTGTCCGACCAGAGGAGGGGCAATATTGGATTTAGTACTTGGTAATGAACCAGGGCAAGTGATAGATTTGTTAGTGGGGGAGCATTTTGGAGATAGTGACCACAATTCTGTGACTTTCACTTTAGTAATGGAGAGGGATAGGTCCGTGCAACAGGGCAAGGTTTACAACTGGGGGAAGGGTAAATACGATGCTATCAGACAAGAACTGAAGTGCATAAGTTGGGAACATAAGCTGTCAGGGAAGGGCACAATTGAAATGTGGAACTTGTTCAAGGTACAGGTACTACTTGTCCTTGATATGTATGTCCCTGTCAGGCAGGGAAGAGATGGTCGAGTGAGGGAACCATGGTTGACAAGAGAGGTTGAATGTCTTGTTAAGAGGAATAAGGATACTTATGTAAGGCTGAGGAAACAAGGTTCAGACAGGGCGCTGGAGGGATACAAGATAGCCAGGAGGGAACTGAAGAAAGGGATTAGGAGAGCTAAGAGAGGGCATGAAAAATCTTTGGCGGGTAGGATCAAGGAAAACCCCAAGACTTTTTACACATATGTGAGAAATATGAGAATGACTAGAGCGAGGGTAGGCCCGATCAAGGACAGTAGCGGGAGATTGTGTATTGAGTCTGAAGAGATAGGAGAGGTCTTGAACGAGTACTTTTCTTCAGTATTTACGAATGAGAGGGGCCATATTGTTGGAGAGGACAGTGTGAAACAGACTGGTAAGATCGAGGAGATACTTGTTAGGAAGGAAGATTTGTTGGGCATTTTGAAAAACTTGAGGATAGACAAGTCCCCTGGGCCTGACGGGATATATCCAAGGATTCTATGGGAAGCAAGAGATGAAATTGCAGAGCTGTTGGCAATGATCTTTTCATCCTCACTGTCGACAGGGGTGGTACCAGGGGATTGCAGAGTGGCGAATGATGTGCCCCTGTTCAAAAAGGGAATAGGGATAACCCTGGCAATTACTGGCCAGTTAGTCTTACTTCGGTGGTAGGCAAAGTAATGGAAAGGGTACTGAGGGGCAGGATTTCTGAGCATCTGGAAAGACACTGCTTGAACAGTACAGATTTGTGAGGGGTAGGTCTTGCCTCACAAGTCTTATGGAATTCTTTGAGGAGGTGACCAAGCACGTGGATGAAGGTAAAGCAGTGGATGTAGTGTACATGGATTTTAGTCAGGCATTTGATAAGGTTCCCCATGGTAGGCTTATGCAGAAAGTAAGGAGGCATGGGATGGTGGGAAATTTGGCCAGTTGGATAACAAACTGGCTAACCGATAGAAGGCAGAGAGTGGTGGTGGATGGAAAATATTCAGCCTGGAGCCCAGTTACCAGTGGCATACCACGGGGATCAGTTCTGGGTCCTCTGCTGTTTGTGATTTTCATTAATGACTTGGATGAGGGAGTTGAAGGGTGGGTCAGTAAATTTGCAGACGATACGAAGATTGGTGGAGTTGTGGATAGTGAGGAGGGCTGTTGTCGGCTGCAAAGAGACATAGATAGGATGCAGAGCAGGGCTGAGAAGTGGCAGATGGAGTTTAACCCTGATAAGTGTGAGGTTGTCCATTTTGGAAGGACAAATATGAATGCGGAATACAGGGTTAACGGTAGGGTTCTTGGCAATGTGGAGGAGCAGAGAGATCTTGGGGTCTATGTTCATAGATCTTTGAAAGTTGCCACTCAAGTGGATAGAGCTGTGAAGAAGGCCTATGGTGTGCTAGCGTTCATTAGCAGAGGGATTGAATTTAAGAGCCGTGAGGTGATGATGCAGCTGTACAAAACCTTGGTAAGGCCACATTTGGAGTACTGTGTGCAGTTCTTGTCGCCTCATTTTAGGAAGGATGTGGCATCTTTGGAAAAGGTGCAAAGGAGATTTACCAGGATGTTACCTGGAATGGAGAGTAGGTCTTACGAGGAAAGGTTGAGGGTGCTAGGCCTTTTCTTACTAGAACGCAGAAGGATGAGGGGTAACTTGATAGAGGTTTATAAGATGATCAGGGGAATTGATAGAGTAGACAGAGACTTTTTCCCTGGGTGGAACAAACCATTACAAGGGGATATAAATTTAAGGTGAATGGTGGAAGATATAGGGGGGATGTCAGAGGTAGGTTCTTTACCCAGAGAGTAGTGGGGGCATGGAATGCACTGCCTGTGGAAGTAGTTGAGTCAGAAACATTAGGGACCTGCTATTGGATAGGTACATGGATTACGGTAGAATGATGGGGTGTAGATTAATTTGTTCTTAATCTAGGACAAAGGTTCGGCACAACATCGTGAGCCGAAGGGCCTGTTCTGCGCTGTATTTTCTATATTCTATGTTTTTCTATGAAGACCATGAATACGATGAAGAAAGTAACGATTTGGAGGGTGAGCCAGATGAAGATGAATATGAAACGCTAGCAAGGTTGTTTCGCGGGAGTGATGGTAAGCTGGATGAGGAAGCCTGTGAAGTAATACTCTGGTGATTTGGCGGGAGTGACGAGTTGATTGCAAGGGACGCCCAGTCTGCGCAGGACACCAAGAAGTGTGAAAGCTCTAAGATAGTGCACGCAGAGATGGAAAGTGAGATTGCGGTAGCAGGCACCTTGGAGAACAATTTAGTAACAGAAGATATAATATCAATTCTGGCTCCAGAGGCATATGATGGATCATCTCAGGCCTCTGAAACGGTTCCGGTAGTCGATTCCCTGATTCCCAACGCCACTCCACCGAAAGATGAGTTAGAGGAGTTGATAGCTATATCGGTATGTAGTTCTACGACGACGGATGATACGTACATAATATTGCAAGAACAGGATGAGACATCACTTGGTTTCTCAAGACCAGATAAGATATGCATTGTAATTTTGAGTGAAGAGGAGCCATCACTTGGGGTTGGAACACAGGAAGTAGGGACAGCACCCAACATTAGGGATGTGGATCCAACCCAGACACCAGAGTGTGAGGCTCTGCAGTCACCCATTGAAGGCACAGACTAGGCCATGTCCACACAGTCCCTTGGAAGCACACTACAAGAGACGTCTCAGCAGACAATCCACAAACTACTGCTCCCATGGCCAGCGGCAGTACAGGGGCTACCAAACTCAAGCGAAAAAAGAGGAGCAGTCACAAAATCAGTCACAAAATCGTTCTCAAAACAAAAAAGAGGAAGAGAAGGAGAGTGGAGGACACCGTGAGTCCTATGGTGGCACCAAGCGAGAAGATATCGACGATGTGGCTGACAGGCCAGAGAATATACAATTACGCAGCAGCAAAAAGCATTGTGTAACAACACGAAAGAAGCTGGTGATGCCAGAGAGTACTCAATGACGCAGCAGAAAAAAACATCACATAAAGACATAAAAGAAGCTGGTGAAGCAGGCATGACCAGCAAGAAGACCGGTCTTCAGGACACATCACGTCAAAAGGCTAAGGCACAAAAGACTGGCACGGAAACTAGGCTTCCAGAATAATGACAAGAACCCAGACAATCAGCGGGGTGACCCTGTTGGAGATACACAATGAACTGCGCACAAGGCGCACATTTAGCAGGCATATCATGTTAAATCAGCACAGTTAAATTTGTATATATCTGTATCTGTATATACATGCCACATGTGTTAAATAATGATCTCAATCATGTTTTGTATATAAATGTTAACATCTCCAATGTAAGGGGAATGTGGTGATATGCCCGTGAATAATATTGTATATAGTTAGCAATGCGACCTCCAACCAGCTGGTGGCGTCAGACATCGGTCATGTGACATCCGACTCTCGCCAGCTGGTAGTAAGGCATACAACAGGACAGTTGCACATAGGGTAGTTCCAGAAGAGTTCACAAAACTCAAATACTAGCTTAGTCTGCATAGCATTCTGTTTGTTATCTTTCCATGTGTTAATCAATAATCATCATTCTAGTTAAGTCACCAGCAGTTCTGTGTGCATCTTTGCAACAGCAAGGTCACAGGACACAACACTGACCACAATCAGTAAGGAGATACAACAACACCTCCTCCTCAATACAAGGCTGCATACTTAGCCCCCTACTGATTGATGGTGTTGACCCGGTTCACATCAATGACCGCAACCCGGAAGGCGTCTTGGTCATCTGTGTCGTCGGTTTGGATGTCGTGATGTGGAGGCTGGATGGTCCGCACGTGTCTGCGAGGTTGTCGGAGATGTGGAAGATCCACAGGTTGAGCCGCTCGACAGAAGGAAGCGTAGTGGCCCATCTTGCCACAGCGAAGGCATTGTCGGGTTTTTGCAGGACATTGCCCTTTTAAATGTGCAGCTCCACAGTTGCCGCACGTCATGACGTCATGGCGTTCGTTACGCCACTGCGCATGTGCAGTTCGGTCTTGCGTCAGGCGTGCCTGCGCAGCACGTCCCTCAGTGTTGCCGTAGGTTTTGGCGCGCACAAACACGGGAGGCCTCAAAAAGCGCGCGAAACAGCCGCCCTCGTCCGGGCCGCGGGCCGGGAGAAACTCGATTGCCTGGATGCGTTCGGCCTCGTGGGCGGCCTGGCTTGCCGATTCGATTGCTTGGGACCCCCTCCGTGCCGATTCGGTCGCCTGAAATTGGGCATAGCGGCTGGTCGCATTTTCATGCAGGACACAGGCTTCAACTGCAGATGCTAAGGTCAGGCCTTTAATTTTTAGAAGCTGCTGGCGTAGGCCACTGGAGGCAACGCCAAAAACGATCTGGTCCCGGATCATGGACTCTGAGGTGGTGCCGTAACCGCAGGACTGCGCGAGTATGCGGAGGTGCGTCAGGAAGAACTGAAAGAGCTCATCCTTACCTTGTAGGCGCTGCTGAAAGATATACCTCTCAAAGCTTTCATTGACCTCAACGTTGAAGTGCTGGTCGAGCTTGAGGAGGACCGTGTCATATTTAGATTTGTTCTCGCCTTCCGCGAACACCAAGGAGTTGTATACATCAATGGCGTGCTGACCTGCGGTAGTGAGGAGCATGGCAATCTTTGTTTCGTCCGAGGCGCCCTGTTTCTCATTGGTTCGCATGAACAGTTCGAATCGCTGCTTGAAGAGCTTCCAATTGGTGCCCAGGTTCCCAGCGACTTGCAACGGCTGCGGTTTGTTGTGGGTGTCCATGGCTCAGGATGGCAGATTTGCCGGTAAGTATCGATTCACTCACTGGTACCATGTGGTGTTGGGTGCGCTGAGGTACAGACGAACCAACACGGTTGCGATCGGTACAACGCAGTTTTATTCCAACTAGTTATTTACACATCTGACTTGGTACTCAGCACGTGGTGACTGTGTGAGTGTTTTGTTAATGAGGTCCTAGCCTTGTCCTGTCTCCAGATGGACTGACCAGGAGGTGTCGTGTTTCTTGTCTTATACTGTGTCTGCTCTTGTCTGTGATTGGCTGTTGTGTTATGTGTGCTAATTGGTCTGTTGGTCTGTCTATCATGATGTGTGTGTTGTGATGTGTGTTTGAATATCATGACACACATGACTGTGTGGCAATATTTAACTCCAACTCCATGTATGCTGATGACATGACTGTAGTGTGTTGGATCTCGAACAACGATGAGTCAGAGTATAGGAGGGAGATAGAGAATCGAGTGGAGTGGTGTAACGACAACAATCTCTCCCTCAATGTCAGCAAAACTAAAGAGCTGGTCATTGACTTCAGGAAGCAAAGTACTGTACACACCCCTGTCTGCATCAATGGTGCCGAGGTGGAGATGGTTAACAGCTTCAAATTCCTAGGTGTGCACATCACCAACAATCTGTCCAGGTCCACCCACGTCGGCCCTAAGACCAAGAAAGCACAACAGCGCCTATACTTCCTCAGGAAACGAAGGAAATTCGGCATGTCCACATTGACTCTTCCCGATTTTTATAGATGCATCATAGAAAGCATCCTATCTGGCTGCATCACAGCCTGGTATGGCAACTGCTCAGCCTAACACTGTAAGAAACTACAGAGAGTTGTGAACACCGCCCAGTCCATCGCGTGAACCCGCTTCCTGTCCACTGACTCTGTCTACACTTCCCGCTGCCTGGGGAAAGCAAAGACCCCTCCCAGGTTATTCTCTCTTCCAACTTCTTCCATTGGACAGGCGATACAAAATTCTGAGAACACCCACTAACTGGTTCAAAAACAGTTTTTTCCCCGCTGTTACCAGACTCCTGAATGACCCGCTTATGGACTGAACCGATCTCTTCACACATCCTCTCTACTGAGTAGTACTGCACTCCGTATGCTCACCCGTTGCCTGTGTCTATGTATTTACATTGTGTATTTATGTATGTCCTTTTTTTTCATGTATGGAATGATCTGTATGGACTGTATGCAGGACAATGTTTTTCACTGTAACTCAGTACACGTGACAAAAAAAAAAAATCCAAATCCAATTTCTATCCAGATGTCTCGCTATTTCTTCCTTGATGATAGATTCAAGCTTTTTCCCCACTACAGAAGTTAAGCTAACCGGCCTATAGTTACCCGCCTTTTGTCTACCTCTTTTTTGAAATAGTGCCTTCACATTTGCTGTTTTCCAATTTGCAGGAAGCGCCCAAGAGTGCAGCGAATTTTGGTAATTTAACGGAGTCTCGTGAGACAGTGCTAAGCAAGGGCAAGATCTGAATTAACATATTTAAGCGAGCTATTAGCTCATTTAAATATGTCTGCCGTATTTTCTCAGGGCCTGGGAACTGACGGCCACGTCTGGGAGACCTCACCATGGCGACTTTAGCACTGGTTTCCACAAATGTGGACGAGGCATAATGGACACCTGGCAGGGACTCTCTCAGGCCATGAGAGACCCCTTGGGTGGTCGGGCACTGGGCAGGGTGGTATCTTCGCACTCCCGCTGACTCCCCGGGCACCTTGACACTGCCAGTCTGGCATCTTGGCAGTTCTATCTGGGCACCCTGGCAATGCCTCCCTGAAGCTGCCAGGGTGCCCAGATGACACTGTCAGGCTGGCAGGGCACTGCCTGGATGGCAGGCAGGCAATGCCAAGGTACCCGGGTGCCAGGTTGCCTGTGCCAGGGATCGGGCCCGGAGCTGCCTTGCCCTTAAAAGGTTGTGGCCTTGACAGGGCATTCCCTGCATAGGTCAAATAAAACGGCAAAGAGCCTTTAAATAGTGGTGTCTTTCTGCACCCAAAACGGGACTCTGTTTCGGTCCTGTTGAATCACGCCCTTGGTTTATGTATGACATCAAGGACTTACCGTGTTGGGAACCGTCAACGTTCTTTTGGTTGAATGTAATTATGCTGATTCTCTTCAGTTCTCTGGAGAGATTATTATGTTGCAGCACGCTGACATTGCTTTGTTTCTTTTTACTGTTGTTGGGAATGATAATCTTAGTTACTGGGGCTCAGTCGGTAGCGCTGTTGTCTCGGAGCTACAACGTTGTGGGTTCAAGTCCCACTCATGGACTTTACACACAAAAATCCTGCAAAGGCAGCATATACCAGGAACTCTAGAAATGTTATTCATAACACGGTTAGCGCAATGGTTAGCAAAGCTGCCTCACAGCACCAGGGCCCCGGGTTCAATTCCCTATGGTTCTGTGGTCATTTGTGAATAGAAATGGTCTTTCCTAACTTGGCCTACTATTGAGCTGAACAGATCAGATGATCCCCAGATTCAATCCCTGGACTGTACTGAGATAATTGAACTACTGGGAAGCATGGGTTGGTACTCCAATTAACCTTTATGTTCACAGCTTATGGAATCAGTCAGTGTTTCTGCTAGGTGTCCAATGACCCTGAAGAAAAATATGCAATGCAAGGTAGGACCGGGGAGGCATTGACATAGTGGTCGCTAGACTAGTAATCCAGAGATCTAGAGTCATGCTCTGGGGACCCGGGTTCGAATCCCGCCATGGCAGATGGTGAAGGTTACATTTGAATTTAAAAAAAATAAATTTAGTACTCAATTCATTTATTTTCCAATTAAGGGGCAATTTAGAGTGGCCAATACACGTACCCTGCACATCATTTTGGGTTGTGGGGTTGAGACTCACACAGACACAGGGAGAATGTGCAAATTCCACACGGCCAGTGACCCGGGGCCGGGATCGAACCCGGGTCCTCGGAGCTGTGAAGCAGCAGTGCTAATCCTGCGCCACTATGCTGCCCTGTAAAATTTGAATTAAATAAAAATCTGGAATTAAAAGTCTAATGATGACCATGAAACCATTGTCGATTGTTGTAAAACCCCATCTGGTTCACTAATGTCCTTTAGGGAAGGAAATCTGTTGTCCTTACCTGGTCTGGCCTACATGTGACTCCAGATCCACAGCAATGTGGTTCACTCTTAAATGCCCTCAGGGATGGGCAATAAATACTGGCCCAGCCAACAATGGCCACATCCCAAGAATGCATAAAAATAATAAGGGGCTTGGCTGTGAAATTCCATGTGCAGAATGGGCTGAAAGCCCTTCTACTGTGCTGTAATGATACTATGACTCATTAATAGCCACTTACCCAGCAGGGAAAAAAACCATTTTGGACCAGTATTAAAACAGAGATGAGGAGAAATTACTTCTCAACAGGTCGTGAATCTATGGAATTCACTACACAGAGTGTGGTGGGATAATGCGTAAATTTCCTGAGGAGATAGATAGATTTTTAATTAGTAATGGGTTTAAGGGTTATGAAGGACAGGCAGGAAAGTGGAGTTGAGGCCAAGATGAGATCAGCCATGGTATTGAATGGCGGAGCAGGCTCAAGCACCTGAATTGTCTACTCCCGCTCCTAGTTCTTATGTTCTTATTTCCCTGTTTAACCATTGTTCTATTTTAAAGTATACAAGACCAGTTCAGACCAATATACTTACTTCTCTGTTTTACTGTTTTTTCGTTCTGGGTAGTTGTGGTAGTCACTACTGTTTGTATAATAGTTGTATT
Organism: Scyliorhinus torazame; assembly: GCF_047496885.1. NCBI lineage: Eukaryota > Metazoa > Chordata > Chondrichthyes > Carcharhiniformes > Scyliorhinidae > Scyliorhinus > Scyliorhinus torazame. The sequence continues at coordinate 137,820,456 of NC_092707.1, forward strand.
AGAGGTAATACAGTAAGGCTCCTGTACTACAGGTACGGGGGTAGATCCCTGCGTGCTGGCTCCGCCCAGTAGGTGGAGTATAAATGTGTGTGCACACCGAGCTGCTCCCATTTCTGGGAGCAGCTGCAGGAGGCCACACATCTCTGCTTAATAAACCCTCGATTACTCTCTACTCTCATCTCGTCGTAATTGATAGTGCATCAATTTATTAAACAGAGATATTACAGTGATGGAACTACACACCAAGCCAGATCACCTACAGCTGCACCGTCAAGCAGCCAACGTCACGTCGGCCTTCGACCACTGGCTCGCTTGTTTCGAAAGCTACCTCAGATCAGCGACTGAACAACCCTCGGACGCACAGAAACTCCAGATCCTGTACTCATGGGTGAGCTTCGAGATTTTACCCCTTATCCGGATTGCGCCCCCTTACCCTGAAGCTATGGAGCTTCTGAAAGGACAGTATAATCCGGCCGATCAACAAACTCGATGCCAGGCACCTCCTGTCCACGCGGCAGCAACTCCCCGGTGAGTCATTAGACGATTTCTGGCATGCCCTGCACATCCTGGCGAGGAACTGTGACTGCCAGGCAGTTTTGGCCACTGAACATACAGAACTCTTAATCAGGGATGCTTTTGTTACGGGCATGGGGTCGGCGTACATCCACCAGCGCCTATTAGAAGGGGGTACGCTCAACCTCGCGGCGACCAGGCAACTCGCGAACTCGCTAACTGTAGCCTCCTGTAACGTAGTCGTACGCCCCCGACTGCACGGCGCCCTCATGGACATCGTGGGCCCCACCAGCGGCCGCCCCCAGCCAACCCCAGGACTGCTCCGCGCAGCAGCTAGCCAACCCCGGGGGCCCAAATGCTATTTCTGTGGGCAGACAAAGTACCCCCGACAGCGCTGCCCGGCGCGGAGCGCACTCTGCAAGACCTGCGGGAAGAATCGACATTTCGCTGCTGTGTGCCAGGCCCGGTCGATCGCTGCTGTATCTAGGCTCAGTATTCCTGCACCCACCGCGTGCAACCCGTGGGCGCTGCCATCTTTGTCCCTGCAGTCCACATGCGGTCTGTGGGCGCCGCCATCTTCTTCCCAGCAGACCACGTGCAGCCTGTGGGTGCCGCCATCTTTAACGGCACCCGCCATGTACGCCCCATGGGCGCCGCCATCTTCGGCGCCATTTTGGACGGTGCCTCAAGACCCCTGCTCGTCGGTTACTTCATCTGGCCGCTCATCGCCTGCCGCCGACCAGCCCGGGGCCTACCAACACCAGCCGCAGCTCGCCTCCATCACGCTCAACCAGTCCCGGCCACACAACCTCGCAACCGCGACAACGGCCTTGAAAGTCGATGGCATCAAGACATCCTGCCTTCTTGACCGGGAGCACGGAAAGCTTCATCCACCCTGCTATGGTAAGGCGCTGCTCCCTCGCGGTACACCCCGTTACCCAGAGAATCTCCCTGGCCTCCGGATCCCATTCCGTGGAAATCCGCGCATCGCCACCCTCACCGTCTAGGGCGTAGAGTTCAGCAACTTCCGGCTCCACGTCCTCACCAACCTCTGCGCTGCCCTGTTACCCGGCCTGGACTTCCAGTGCAACCTCCAAAATCTAACTCTAAAATTCGGCGGACCCCTACCACCCCTCACTGTTTGCGGCCTCACGACCATTAAGGTTGACCCACCTTCCCGGTTTGCAAACCTCACCCCGGATTGGAAACCCATCGCTACCAGGAGCAGACGGTACAGTGCCCAGGACAGGACCTTCATCAGGTCGGAGGTCCAGCGGCTGCTGCGGGAAGGCATCATTGAGGCAGCAACAGCCCCTGGAGAGCCCAAGTGGTAGTAGTAAAGACTGGGGAGAAACATCGGATGGTCATAGACTACAGTCAGACCATTAATCGGTGACACGCAGCTCGACGCGTACCCCCTCCCACGCGTATCTGATATGGTCAATCAGATTGCACAGTACCGGGTCGTCTCCACAGTGGACCTGAAATCTGCCTACCACCAGCTCCCCATCCGCAAGGCGGACCGCCAATACACTGCGTTCGAAGCAGACGGCTGCATTTACCACTTCCTTAGGGTCTCTTTCGGAATCACTAAGGTGAGATGGACCGAATGGTTGACCGGTACGGACTGCGGGACACCTTCCCATACCAAGATAACGTCACCATCTGCGGCCACGACCAGCAGGACCACGACGCTAACCTATTCAAATTTCTCCACACCGCTAAACTCCTTAACCTCACATAGAATAAGGAGAAGTGCGTGTTCCGCACCAACCGCTTAGCCATCCTTGGCTATGTTGTGGAAAATGGAGTTCTAGGGCCCGACCCCGACCACATGCGCCCCCTCATGGAACTCCCCCTTCCCCGCTGCCCCAAGGCCCTGAACCGATGCCTGGGGTTTTTCTCCTATTATGCCCAGTGGGTCCCTAACTATGCGGACAAGGCCCGCCTACTCATTCACTCCACAGTTTTCCCCCTGACGCTGAGGCCCGCCAGGCCTTTAACCGCATCAAGGCTAACATCGCCAAGGCCACGATGCACGTGGTCTATGAGACCCTCCCCTTTCAGGTTGAGAGCGATGCATCGGACGTCGCTCTGGCCACCACCCTCAACCAGGCAGGCAGACCCGTGGCATTCTTTTCCCGCACCCTCCATGCCTCCGAAATTCAGCACTCCTCCGTCGAAAAGGAGGCCCAGGCCATCGTGGAAGCTGTGCGTCATTGGCGGCATTACCTGGCCGGCAGGAGATTCACTCTCCAACTGACCAACGGTCGGTTGCCTTCATGTTTAATAATACACAGCGGGGCAAAATCAAAAATGATAAAATCTTAAGGTAGAGGATCGAGTTCTCCACCTACAATTACGAGATTTTGTATCGCCCTGGGAAGCTCAACGAGCCTCCCGATGCCCTATCCCAAGATACATGTGCCAGCGCACAAGTGGACCGACTCCGGGCCCTAAACGATGGTCTCTGTCACCCAGGAGTAACCCAATTCTTTCACTTCCTAAAGGCCCGCAACCTGCCCTACCCCATTGCGGAGGTCAGATCTGTCACCAGAGACTGTGAGGTCTGCGCGGAGTGCAAACCGCACTTCCACCGGCCAGACTGAGCGCACCTGGTGAAGGCCTCCCGCCCCTTTGAACGCCTCAGCATGGACTTCAAAGGGCCCCTCCCCTCCATCGACCGAAACACGTATTTCCTGAACGAGGTCGATGAATACTCCCGATCCCCCTTCGCCATCCCATGCCCCGATATGACGTCAGCCACGGTCATTAAAGCCCTCAATAGCATCTTCACTCTGTTTAGTTTCCCCGCTTACGTCCACAGCGGCTGGGGATCCTTCTTTATGAGTGATGAGCTGCGTCAGTTCCTGCTCGGCAAAGGCATTGCCTCGAGCAGGACGACCAGCTACAACCCCCGGGGAAACGGGCAGGTGAAGAGGGAGAATGGGATGGTCTGGAAGGCCGTCCTGCTGGCCCTGCAGTCTAAAGATCTCCTGGTCTCCCGCTGGCAGGAGGTCCTCCCCGACATGCTCCACTCCATCCGATCGCTACTCTGCACTGCGACTAATGAAACCCCCCATGAACGTCTCCTTGCCTTACCTAGGCAGTCCATCTCTGGGGTTTCGCTCCCAACGTGGCTGGCAGTTCCAGGATCCGTTCTCCTCTGCAAACACGTGCGGATCCACAAGGTGGACCCGTTGGTCGAAAGGGTACAACTACTTCATGCGAACCCACAGTATGTGTCAGCCGCCAGGACACATCTCCCTCAGGGATCTGGCACCAGCTGGATCCCCACTGTTTTGGTCCGGGTTTACAGAACCCCAAAGTGTTTCATGGAGTTCAACTGACCCACAACTTTTAATAGATTGTGGTGTGGGAAGCACACGGTGTACTCTCCAGGTGTGATACAGCAATTATGGACAAATGGTTTTTAAAACAAAACAATGTTTATTCTATGAACTCAAGTTAACCTTTTAAAAACAAACATTGAATATCTTAACACCCATTACTTCAAAGATAACCCCAAAAAACTACAACACTAAATAATCCTTCAAACTGTTCCTTTAAACATCCGAGAGACTTCAAACCTTCAAAAATAAGAGCACATTAGGTTACATTCAATATATTTATAGTCTTTAGATTTGCAGACATCAACAGACCAGCTCTGTGTTTCTTCCTGCAGCTCACAGCAAAACACACAGACACTACCAGCTGCCTTCTCAAACTGAAACTCAAAAAAGCAGAAGTGAGCACAGCTCCCCCCACCCTCTGACATCACTTCAATAATATGATCAGCTCCATTTCTTAAAGGTACATTGCTTAAACATCCATTTCTTAAAGGTACTCTCACATGACACCTCCCCCCATGAAAAAAAAACCATCAACTTCAAGATGGTTTCATTTTTCACCTTTGCACCATCAATTAAGAAATGCACACAGTAAAAACACTTTACCGGTTAAAAAAAAAAACAACACACGCAAACAGGTATAATAATATGGTCCACTTTTATTTTTTCCGTTCATTTTCCTCCAACCGAAATCCTTCTTGATTGACAGTCTCTTTGAACAAGAAACTCTCTGCACGATCCATCCATTCCTCTACGCCTTGGCATTTCTCTTTAAAGTTAGATACTTCAGTTCAATCTGATCACAGAGTCCCTTGCAATTCTCCAATACAAGAGCACGGTTACCACAGCTTTCATGCAGTCAAATGCCTGTTGAAAGTCGGCTGTCCATTGAAATTTTTGACGTTTCATCAGCAAGGCTATCAGTGGAGCACCCACGCTACAAATCTTTTGCATAAAGGTTCAATCAAATCCACTCATGCCAAGAAATCGCATTATTTCCCGTTGGGTCGAGGGTATCAGAAACTCCCCAATAACATTTGTTTTCACATCCCGTGGGACCAATTGACCCTGTCCGATTGTATGGCTAAGGAAAGTGACTTGGGCTTTTCCAAATTCACTTTTGGCTAGGTTTATCACCAAACACCCCTCCTGAAGTCGATTGAATAACTCCATAAGATGTTTTAAATGTTCTTTCCATGTCTGGCTGAAAACTACCAGATCATCGATATATATCGCACAATTGGGTAATCCCGAAACGACTGTATTAGTTAACTGTTGAAATGTGGCTGGGGCGTTTTTCATGCCAAATGGCATAACTTTGAATTGGTATGTACCATCTGGAGTCACAAAAGCTGAAATCTCCTTCGCCCTTTCAGATAAAGGTACCTGCCAGTAACCTTTAAGTAAATCCATTTTGGAAATAAAAGCGGATTGTCCCACTTTCTCAATGCAATCCTTCAAATGTGGGATAGGATAAGAGTCCATTCTTGTAACTGCATTCTATAGTCCACACACAACCGTTGGGTACAGTCTGGTTTAGGTATCATCACTATGGGTGAGCTCCATTGGCTGCAACCCACTTCAATTATGTCATTTTTAAGCATACTCTTAATCTCCTTGTTATCCTGTGCCAATTTTAAAGGATTAAGTCTATATGGATGTTGTTTGATAGGAACAGCATTTCCCATGTCTACATCATGTATAGCCATTTTAGTACTTCCCAATTTATCGCTACAAACTTGCCCATGTGATATCAATAACTCTTTCAGGTCAGTTCGTTTTTCCTCTGGAAGATAACTCAACAATTTATCCCAATTTTTAAGAACATCCTCGTTTTCCAATTTAATTTGAGGTATGTCAAATTCAAAGTCACCTGGATTTGGTTCGTCACTTTGAGTGAGAATTAAAACCACCTCCTTTTTCTGTCCTTCCCTTTCAAAGTACCTTTTAAGTATATTCACATGACACACTCGGTGAGTTTTTCTTCTATCCGGCATTTTTACCACAAAATTCACCTCACTTAATTTCCTTTCAATCTGATAAGGTACACAAAACCTTGCTTTTAAAGGCTCACCTACCACTGGTAACAACACTAAAACTTTATCTCCACTGGCAAAACTATGAACTTTGGAGTTCTTGTCCGCTACCCGTTTCATCACATTTTGTGCAACTTTCAAATGTTGTCTAGTCAATTCACCTGCTCTATTTGATCGTTCCCTAAATTTTGACACATAATCCAATAGTGTAAGTTCCGATTTCTCACCCACCATTTTTTCTTTAATCGACTTAAGTGGTCCTCTTACCTCATGACCAAAAAGTATTTCAAAAGGGCTAAATTTGGTTGACTCATTAGGTGCGTCCCTAATTGCAAACAGTACGAATGGAATTCCTTTATCCAAATCCTCTGGATAATCTTGACAATAAGCCCTCAACATTGTCTTTAATGTCTGATGCCACCTATCTAACGCTTCCTGCGATTCTGGATGGTACGCAGTTGATTTAAATTGTTTTATTCCTAAACTATCCATAACTTCTTTGAATAACTTTGAGGTAAAATTTGATCCTTGATCCGATTGAATTTCTGTGGGTAGTCCATATCTAGTAAAGAATTTAAGTAACTCCTCCACAATCCTTTTAGCTGTCATATTACGTACTGGAATGGCCTCTGGAAACCTAGTAGACACATCCATTATAGTCAAAATATATTGATTCCCACTTTATGTTTTCGGAAGCGGTCCTACGCAATCAATTAGGACCCTTGTAAAAGGTTCCTCAAATGCTGGAATGGGTATTAAGGGCGCTGGTTTTATCACCGCTTGAGGTTTCCCTATCACTTGACATGTGTGACATGATTGACAAAATTTAACTGCATCTTTATGTAGTCCAGGCCAATAAAAATGTTTTTGTATTTTAGCTTGAGTTTTCCTTATTCCCAAATGACCTCCCACTGGTACCTCATGTGACATTCGCAACACCTCCTTTCTATACCCTACCAGCAATACTACTTGATGAACTTCTGCCCACTTTTCATCCGCCTGGATATGCACAGGTTTCCATTTTCTCATCAAGACGTCACTTTTACGGTAATAACACTCTGGTACACTCTCAGATTCCTCTTCCGTATATGCTTTCTGATGTATCCGTTTTATTTCTACATCTTTCAGTTGTAACTCCGCCAATTTTCCTGAACTAGAAATATCCGCCTCATCCTCCACCTGTTCTTGTTCTTTTTCAACCATCTGATCAAAAATCGTTTCTGATAATTGCACTTCCACTTCATCTTCGCTCTTTGATTTCTCCTCTTGTCTTAACCTGTGACTTTGCGACCTTGTTACTACACAATCCGGAAAAATCTCAGGATATTCATCCTTCAACACCTCAGTTGTCTGATTTTCCACTGGCTTATCAACCACAGTAGTCATCACTCCCACTTGCGATCCAACTATATCATTACCCAAGATAAACTGTATTCCTGGACAACATCGTTTCCCTATTACTCCTACTACCACTTCACCGCTCTTCACTGAACATTACTTTGTATAATGATACGCCACTCCTCTCACCCTGAATTCCACATATTACCAGCTTTTCTGGCAACATTCTTCCCAAACTACATAATTCCTCATCTCTTACCATTAAAGATTGACTAGCTCCTGTATCTCTTAAAATTGTGACTTCTTAACCTGCTCCTCCTGATACACATGAGTAAACTTTACCCACACAAGTAAATTCTTTAAAGACATCTGGCACCATCTTATCAATTACTTCTTGAACAGGCTGTACAATCGTTTGCACCTCCTTCACTTCCCTTGGGCTTTCCTTTACCACTCTAACAAACCCACTGTCTTATCCTGTTTTACCACATCAGCCTTCCCAGTACTTTTCTTCAACCACCAACACTGTGACTTTACTTGGCCTAGTTTATTACAGTGAAAACATTTGAAACTTTGCATTTCTCTTCCACACTCCTGGATTTCTTTTTTAATCTGAGGTACACTCTCCTTATTATCTCCCATCAGATCACCTTTACCTTTACCACTTGAGTATTTCTCCTCATGTCTATGTCCCCAGTTTCTATCCCTCATCGGCTGAAACCGATGTCGGAAACCAAGCCTTGATTTATGAACTAATTCATAATCATCTGCCATTTCTGCTGCTAATCTCACAGTTTTAACCCTCTGCTCTTCCACATGAGTTCTCACTACATCAGGAATTGAATTTTTAAACTTCTCCAAAAGTATAATTTCTCTGAGAGCTTCATACGTTTGGTCTATTTTCAAAGCCCTTGTACACTTATCAAAATTACTCTGTTTGAGCCTTTCAAACTCCATGTATGTTTGACCAAATTCTTTCCTTTTCTAAATTTCTAAACCTTTGTCTGTAAGCTTCAGGCACTAGCTAATATGCACCTAAGATGGATTTTTTCACTTCCTCGTTCGTTCCCGATACCTCCTCCGGTAGTGATGCAAACACTTCATTAGCTCTACCTACAAGCTTTGTTTGAATCAGTAATACCCACATGTCCTGTGGCCATTTCATTTGTTTAGCTACCTTCTCAAATGAAATGAAAAAGGCTTCTACCTCCTTCTTGTCAAACCTTGGCAATGCTTGGACATATTTAAATAGATCCCCACCACGTCTTCGACTATTACGCTCTGTCTCACTATCCTCATCAATCTCATCCAATTGTATGTTATCCTTTGCATCTGCCAATTTTAACTGATTTTCATGTTTCATAGCCATTTTATGAAGTTCAAACTCTCTCTCTTTTTCCCTTTCCTCTCTATCTCATTCTTTTTCTTTGTTTCTTTCTTCTCTCTCCTTTACTTTTTCCTCACTGTCTCTATCTTTGTTTCTTTCTTCTCTCGCCTTTTCTTTTTCTCTCATTGCATATTCAAGCTGCTTTAATGCTTTTTCATGTTCAAATTGCTTAATCTACAACTGGAGTTTTGCCATTTCTAGTGAGTCAGAATGCATCTCAGGCAAAATTAAATGCTCAGCTACCGTGGTAACTACCTCATCTTTTTGCATTTTGCCAGGCAATGTTAACTGCAATGCTTTTGCCAAATCTAACAGTCTGCTTGTAGTCTCTGCCCGTAAGGTATTGCGTGTTACCGTGTCCACCCCCAAAAACTCCTGAGCCTCTGAAAGAGCCATTGTCCACAACACATTCCCCACTTAAACTAAAATACCACACCTGAAAAGCAACCACAATATGCTCATCCCTCACTGTCTTTAAGTTCATTAAGCCAATCCAATCTATAGACTTTTATCCCGGACGAGCCCCCAGTTGTTATGGGTCCGGGTTTACAGAACCCCAAAGTGTTTCATGGAGTTCAACCAACCCACAACTTTTAATAGATTGTGGTGTGGGAAGCACACAGCGTACTCTCCAGGTGTGATACAGCAGAAATGGACAAATGGTTTTAAAACCAAAACAATGTTTATTTTATGAACTCAAGTTAACCTTTTAAAAACAAACATTGAATATCTTAACACCCATTGCTTCAAAGAAACCCCCAAAAGACTACAACACTAAATAATCCTTCAAACTGTTCCTTTAAACATCCAAAAGACTTCAAACCTTCAAAAATAAGAACACATTAGGTTACATTCAATATATTTATAGTCTTTGGATTTGCAGACATCAACAGACCAGCTCTGTGTTTCTTCCTGCAGCTCACAGCAAAACACACAGACACTCCCAGCTGCCTTCTCAAACTGAAACTCAAAAAAGCAGACGTGAGTTCAGCTCCCCCCAACCTCTGACATCACTTCAGTGATATGATCAGCTCCATTTCCTAAAGGTACATTGCTTCAACATCCATTTCTTAAAGGTACTCTCACATGACACCACCCACGGCCAACAACCACCCAACCCCACCCCCCTCCGATTGCCCCGGTGCCACTCACCCTCCCCCCAGCGCACCTCTCTACAGCCCCCGCCCCAGGGCGATCCGTCCTCCCACTGGTTCCACCCGGGGATGAAGATGAGGACAACACGCTTTCGGAGTCATAGGCGACCAAGTCGGCGCTTGCATCACCACCGTGACCGAGGCGCTCACAGCGGAGGATCAAGGCACCCGACTGGCTGAATTTGTAAATTTTCACCAAACTGTAAACTTTAAATTCTCACAAACCTGTAACTTTCTTCCACCGCCCCCGTTGGACTCTTTTTTAACAGGGGGTGAATGTGGTAGTCACCACTGTTTGTATAATAGTTGCATTAGAGGTAATACAGTAAGGCTCCTGTACTACAGGTACGGGGGTAGATCCCTGCCTGCTGGCTCCACCCAGTAGGCGGAGTATAAATGTGTGTGCACACCGAGCTGCTCCCATTTCTGGTAGCAGCTGCAGGAGGCCACACATCTCTGCTTAATAAAGCCTCGATTACTCTCTACTCTCGTCTCGTCATAATTGATAGTGCATCAGTAGCCAATAGTGAAAGACTAACAGCTAGTGCCCTTGTTCATTTAGTCACCAGGACAGAAAATAAAATAATTGCAAAGTTATAATAAGGAGCTGCATCATCTTAAATGAATAAGAGTATTTAGATTCAAAATACCAGCACAATTTTAGATATTTTATCTCAAACAACAACATGACTTGCATAAAATCAATGATAAATAGCAGACCTGCAATATTTGGCAATAATGCATTAAACATTGTATGTACACTTCCAGTGAATGTTCCCATTATAAATGTCTATTTCTATGTTTATCGTGGAGCTGCCAATAAAACTTGTCCCACTGTGGCCTCCTACTAGTCACAGTGCTTTCATTTCAGTTTTATATCTCCAACATCCACAGACCATGCTGCTTCCTAAATTGTTCGTAAATTGTATAATTATGTAACAATGACAGAATGTATGACATCCAGATAGAGACTTACATCTGATCTGCTCTAATCCTTTGACTTCTGATCTTCTGCACTAATCTTCTTCACCTGCACTAATCGTCACTTCCAGTAGGTAATGCAATGTAAGATCGTCTAGTAAAATGTGGCACTTGGAGGGAACTTGTCACACTTTACACTGTCCCATCATTCTTTCCCCATATCAGTCCTAAAGTTATAAAACAGAATATTCAAACCTCATCATGGACGGTCTCTGGTAAGCCCTGCAAATGACATAGTTTATCTTGAAATATGACCAAGGTGTAAAATGTCAATGTCGTCACAGTCCTAGAGGGCCATAGGCTGCTCTCCCCTTTGAGAGCTGACTGGTGGTAATTAACCTGAGGCTCACCACACCTCAGGCAAGAGGCAAGGTTTAGAAGGTGAAGCTTTCATGAATAACCACAGCCAGTACAGGGATTGAACCTGCACTGTTGGTGTTGCTCCGCTTTGCAAATCAGCTGTCCAGCCAACTGAGCCAACCAACAAGGTGCAACACTGAACAGAAAAGCTGGAAAAACTCAATAGGCTGGAAGCACCTGTGGAGAAAGAGTTAACATTTTGAGTCCATATGGCTCTTCTTCAGAACTCTTAAGATGTTATATGGATTTGAAACATTAACTCCACTTCTCTCTCCAGTTGCTGCCAGACCAGCTGCAAGATTTCCAGCATTTTCTGTTTTTATTTGATTTCCAGGATCTGCAGTAATTTGCTTTCAAGTTAGTGTAATACTTATGGTTTTTTGTCCAGCTCAACCCTGCCGCTTGCTAAGTGTGCTCCCCTTTTCATTGTGTGTGCTACACCTGGGGACCCTGGAGAAGGAAAATGTGCAGCCCATCTTTAGGCTTGATGCCTTTTCCACGACTGGTTGCATCACAGAGTATAAGACATAGCTGACAACATGGGTCTTATTTAATTTGGTTTTGTTAAATTTCCTTTTGATTTATGATTTAGGTATCTATCAGTTGTTTCCCTCTGAAAAGGTGGCACTTTTCTTAATTTAGTTTGGTTTGATTACTTTAAGGTAACCTCCCACTGTCTGCCTCTGCACCCCCTTTGAGCGCAAGGACAAATTCCGCCTGTGCGATGGAACAGCATTTCCCAGCGCACCAGCTTCCTGTCCGCTCGGACCCATTTAAGTGTAACATCAGCCGGCAGCAAGGGTTGGTTCACTGATTGAGGTGCAGAGAGAGCAAGTACTATACAAATCCAATTAACAAACAAAAAAAGGGAAGTTGAGCGAAGAGCTGTTTCTGTATAAACTGGCTTTTATTTTCTCAAGTAAGGGTCGAGTTCTTGTCAAAAGGGGAATTTAAAGAAAAGTAGACAGTTTTCCGGTGCCAGTGACAGTCGGAAGTGGCGGGGGAATCATGATTCACTTTATTGCAGAGTTAAGCATCGAAAGCCAAATCTTCTACTCGGTGCTGCTCTTTTCCTGGACTGTATATGTATGGGAGGCCTACCTGGCCCACAGACAGGTAAGTGGGAGTCGCATTAACCATCCCTCTCCCTCAATTATTAGAGAAACGGAGGGGTGGCACAATCCCAAAAAATGAATAATCCCCATCTTGGAGGAGCACAGAGAATTGTTTCCACACCCTGTTATAAAAGGAAACAAATCCTCCTAAAGTGATAGAATGTAACAGGAAGTTTGATACAATGTCACAGGCAGTTTGATACAATGTGTCAGGTAGTTTGATACAAAGTAACGGTGAAACCCAAAAGACGAATAATCCCTATCTTGGAGGAGCACAGAATTGTTTCCACACCCTGTCATAAAGGAAACAAATCCTCCTAAAGTGATACAATGTGTCAGGCAGTTTGATACAACGTGTCAGCCAGTTTGATACAATGTGACAGGCAGTTTGATACAAGGTAACGGTGCAACAAGTTTATAAGAGAAATGGACCTGCAATTTGGTGCTCCATTGTACATTTGCCCTTCTGTTATTAGTTGTGTAAAGTCGTGATACAAGGTTTGAAAAAAAAATTGAACACCTTAAGTTTAGAATTAAAATCCCCACCCCCCCCAAAAAATCTTTTGGCTAGATAAATAGCTTTTGAATGAGCTGGATAATGAGTGGCATTTCTCTCTCTCTCTCACACACACACAACTCCTTTCTGCACGGTTTAAATTTAAACATGACTGCTTTAACTGAAGTAAATTTTGTTTCCAATGACAAATTGAATATTCCACTGCTGTGCCATCAGAAAATATTTGAAATAGTGGGAAAGGATGGGGATGGATGGTGAAAGAGAATATATTGTGTGCGATCAGTGAGTTATTATGGTATAGAAAGAGGCCATTTGGCCCATTAAATTCATACCAGCTCGCGAAAGAGAATTCCAGTCTGTCCCTTTCGACTCCCTGCGGCAAGCAAGATTTTGTTAAGTGCTCATCTAATTTCCTTTTGAAATCTGCTTTCACCAGCCCCAAAGGCAATGAGTTTCAGTTTGTTACCACTCGCTGTGTAAGGTTCCTCCTTGCATTTTTCTCTGCATCCCTTGTGCAAAGCCATAAATCTGTGTCCCCCAGTCTCAGTGTTACAGCACAGAAAGAGACCTTTTGGCCCATCGTGTCTGCGTCGGCACCTTGTATGCTGTGGTGTTTCAAGTGCTCATCTAAATGCTTCTTAAATGTTGTAAAGGTTCCTGTCCCTACCACCCTTTAAGGTAACGGGTTCCAGATTCGCACCCCCCTTCCCACGCTCAGCCTTCTGTATTCTAAGAAAAACAACCCCAGCATATCCAGCCTCTTCATACTTAAAGTGTTCCAGCCCAGACAACATCCTGGTGAATCTCTCCTTTCTAGTGCAGTCCCAGCCTTTATATAGTGGGATGGCTGACTAGAACTGCACATGGTACTCCAGCTGTCGTCTAACCAGCGTTATATACAGCTCCATCATAATCTTCCTGCTCCTATATTCTATGCTTTGATTAACAAAGGTAAGTATCCCATATACCTTTTTACCCACCTTATCTACCTGTCCTGCCTTCAGGGATTTTGGACATGCAGCCAAGGTCCCTCTGGAGTCCTACCTTTCATTGTATATTCCCTTGCCTTGTTAGTCTTTCCAAAATGCCTCATCTCACACTTCTCAGGATTAAATTCCATTTGCCACTGTTCTGCCCAGCCTGTCTATATCGTCCTGTAATCTAAGGCTTTCCTCTTCGCTATTTACCGCACCGCCAATTTTTGTGTCGTCTGCGAACTTGCTGATCATACTCCCACGTTCACGCCTAGAGCCTGAATTCTCTGGTCCACGTTCGCCTCACCAGTGCTGCCAGCGAGAATGGAGAATTTGGAGCTCAGCCAGTAATCCATTCACTGCAGCGAGTCTGGAGAATCCTGCCACCATGAATGGATGCAGAATTCCGGTCTAAGTCATTAATGTATATTACAAACAGCAAGGGACATAAACTTTGGTCATAAAAACAGCCTTCGATCATCACCCTCTCAGTCCTGCCTCGAACCCAGTTTTGGATCCAATTTGTCAAATTGCCCTGGATTCCATGGACAGTTACTTTCTTGATTGGTCTCCCATGCAGGACGTTGCCAAAAGCCTGACTAAAGTCCATGTAGACTACTTCAACTGCATTACCCTCAATTACACGCCTAGTCACCTCACAAAATTCAATCAAATTTGTTAGACATGATCTCCCCTTGACAAAGCCATGCTGACTGCCCTTGATTAATCCTTGCCGCTCCAAATGGAGATTAATTTTGTCCCTCAAATTTTTTCCCAATAATTTCCCTACCATTGATGTTAGACTGTTGGTCTGTAATTACCTGGAAGTAAATGCTTGCCTTCTTGAATAATAGCCCCACATTAGCTTTCTTCCAGTCCTCTGGCAACTCTCCTGAGGCCAGAGCCCCTGAAATCTCCTCCCTTGACTCACACAGCAGGCAGGGGGGTTTATTCACTTTTAAGCCCGCCAAAACCTCCTCCCTCCCAATGTAAATTTATTCAATTATATTGCAATCCCCCCCCCCCCCCCCCCCCCCCCCGCCCCCCGCCCTCCCCCGCTCGCTACACCTATGTCCTTGAATGAACAGCTGCTAATGACTGCAGCTTTCACCTTACATGAATGCTTGTCAGGTTTATGATCACTGAGTTTTGCCGTAAACTCCTGATGACATCTTTTGTTTTAAAAACATTACATTGGTTTATGATACTTGCAATTTTGTGCTGAATGCCATGAATGCATACATCTATTTGGGAAATTGAGACAGTCATGTTAAGTATCTACAGCAAACCTTACTTTAAATCAGTAATGTAATATCTGGCACATGTCATCTGTAGTTGGTGACATGAGAAAGAGTGATCATGGAAATGTAGTGAGGGAGGTGAAAGTGGAAAAATTTCTTTTGGCTGACTTGTATCATATGCACTCTGAAGTGGGGTACCGGAGACTGCATTTCCAATCAAAATGATAGTTTGTCAGACAGATGATTTTACAAGGTACATGAAATAAAATTGAAAATGAAATGAAAATCACTTATTGTCACAAGTAGGCTTCAAATGAAGTTACTGTGAAAAGCCCCTAGTCGCCACATTCCGGCACCTATTCGGGGAGGCTGTTACGGGAATCGAACCGTGCTGCTGGCCTGCTTCGGTCTGCTTTCAAAGCCAGCGATTTAGCCCTGTGCTAAATCTCTCTGCTAAGCAGCCCCTTAGAGGCAGATACCTCTCTACAGTCTTCAATGGAGAAGTGAAGCCCATCAGTGTGGGTATGTTTTGTGTGACTTGTGTAAAACTAACTTCTCCTTCTCAAGTTTTTTTTTTTTTCCATTTCTGTTGCCTCATCCACCCTGAGGTTGGCACCTTGTTCTGCAGTACAGTTCCATGGATTTTGCACTCTTCCAATATTGTCATTAACTTGAACCAGCGAGTGTTCGTCGTCTAAATGATCGTGGGGAGGGATAGGGGTGTCTTTCTTTGAATGAAAAAAGACAGCATATGCCAGGTCTGGGCTGAATCAGCTGATCTTAGCTCACATAAAGAGATTTCATGATTCTGGACCAGAGAGGAAAGAGGCTGCTTGGGTTCTCATTGCCGTGGCTACTTCTGCTGAAGGGTGGACGTGTTTGGATATGTGGCAAGGGACTTGTCTGTAAAGCCTTCTCCACGGTCAACGTAAATGCTACATCCACTACCTAGTCTTGTGTATTTTTAAAAAAAAAGATGTGAAATATCGACATGTTGACATTCAGAGAGGTTTGGGTGTACAAGGGCCACAGAAAGTTAGCATGCAGGTACACAAGGCAAATAGCATGTATTGCAAGAGGATTGGAAACTAGAATAAGGACGTCTTGCAACCATTGCACAGGTTGAGACCACACCTAGAGTACCATGCACCGTTTTGGTCTTCATATCTTGTATACGTTTATTGGCAGTGGTGCAGCGAAGGATCACTAGATTGGTTTAGGGATGAGGGCGTTGTTCTATGATGAGAGGCTGAGTAAATTGGGCTTATGTTTGACATGAGTCTGAAAGGAAATCTCATTGAAACATGCAAGATTCTGAAGGGGCTGACAAGGTGGACACTGCAAGGCACAATCTCAGATAAGGGAATGATCATTTAGAATTGAGGTGAGAGGTTTCCTCACTCAGCTGTGAATCTTTGAATTAGTTACCCTCGAGAGCTGTGGATGCTCTGTTGTTTGGTACATTATCAGCAGCTTGTATTTCTAAAGCATCTTTAATTGAATGTAATGTCCCAGACACTTTACAGAAGCAAAATGTGACACCGAGCCACATACGGCAATATTAGGTCAGGTGACCAAACACTTGGTCAAAGAGGTAAGTTTTAAGGAGCATCCTAAAGGAGGACTAGGGAGGTAGAGAGTTTTTGGGAAGGAATTCCAGCGCTTGGGACCTGAACATTGAAGATATGACCACTAATATTGGAGCGATTAAAATCGGGAATGCACAGGAGAAAAGATTTAGAGGAACGCGAATGACTCTGAGGGTGTGGGGTTTGAAGAGTTTACAGAAATGGGGAGGGGCAAGGCCATGGAGGAACTTGAAAACAAGGATGTGGGCTGGATTCTCCGTACCCTGACGTTGAAATCGCGTCTGGCGCCGGGCGGAGAATCCAGTTCCACGCATGGAATCGGGACTGCCGCCGGTTCCTCAATTCTCCAGCCCCTGAAAAGCGGTGTACTCTGGGAGTACGCCGTGCCGCATATCCCCTATCTGCGGCCATTGCCAGAGGCCAGCCCTGCTATTCTCCGCCCCTGAATGGCCGAGTTCCCGACGGTGTGGACCACTCATGGTCCTGCCATTCGGGATACTCGTGTGGTGGCTGCGGACTCAGTCATGGTCGAGGGCGGGCTGATCGGAGAGCAGGTTAGGGCCTCATACGGGACCGGGGTATTTTTGAGCGGGCGGTCCAGGTCGGGCACGTGGCCAATTGGGGGCACTATTTGCGCGTTCCAGCTCCGCAGTCTGAGTCCACCATGGAGCACGGCGCAGCTGCTGGAGCCTCCGCATCTCTGACCCGCAAGTGTGGAGGTATCTGCAACTGTAGCTGCGAGATTCACAACAACTCTCTGCTAGCCCTCTACAGGGCTGTGACTGTGTGGCCTTTTGACGCCAGTTTTTCTGATGTATAAGGCCACAGTTTTCATGATGGCGAGGGGACATAGTCCCCGAAACAGAGAATCCAGCCCGTGAAGTTTAGAATTAAGGCATTGCTTGACCAAGAGGCAATGTAGGTCGGCGAGCATAGAAGTGATAAGGGACTGGAACTTGCTACAAGTTAAGAATGGGCAACAGAGTTTTGGATGACCTCAAGTTTGCTGTGGATAGAATGTGGAAGTGTGTTGGAATAGTCAAGCATGGAGCTGATGAAGGTGCAAGTGAGGGTTTTAGCAGCAAGTGAGGTTGGCAGTATTATTGAGGTAGAAATAGGTAATCTTATAAATGGCACAAATATGAGGTTGAAAACTCATCTCGGGATCAAATGTGATGCCAAAGTTGCAAGACAATTGGCTTCATCAAAGAGTGTTGCTTCGGAGAGGGATAGAGTTAGTATCTAGGGAATGAAATATGGAGTGGGAACCAAAGACAGTGGTGCTTTACAGTCTTCCCGGTATGTAATTGGAGGAAATTTCTGCTCATCAAGCACTGAATGTCAGATGAGCAGTCTGATAATTTAACAATTGAGTGAGTTGGTGCTGAGGTAGCACTAGTTGTCATCAGCGTACATGTAAAAACTAACACTCTGCTTTTGGGTGATGTTGGCAAAGGGCAGCATGTAGAGCAACAGGAGGAGGCTAGTAATAGATCCTTGGGGGATGGGTCATCGGATGTAAAGGTGCAGTAGCAGGAAGAGAAACCATTGCAAGTGATCCTCCAGCTACGATTAGATGGACAAGTATAAACATCAGTATGTTTAGGGTGAGAGAGACAGATGTTTGGTCTCTTGGGGAATTAAGTGAATATGGGGAGTGGACGGGAAAGTGGAGTTGAGGCAGAAGATCAGCCATAATCATAATGAACGGAGCAAATATGAGGGCCATATCGTCTATCCCTGCTTCTATTTCTATGACCTTGTAATTGTAAAGACTAGAAGCAGAGCTGATGCTTGAGAGGGAGCCCCCCCCCCTTCTCCAAATTGAGAGCATGCTACTTCTCCTTTATATTTGATTCAATCTGGGTTTGATTCTGGCACCAAATCTCCAGAAACACTCTCTTACGTATATTTCTTGTAGTCTCTGATCAGATTACTTTCTGATTATGAGTTGCCTAACTTCAATCATTGGGAGCTAAGGGCACTTTATGTTTACTAAAGCATTTGATGTGTTTAGCTCAATTTCAAAATCTGTTTCCTAATGTTCAGTAAATGGTTACATTAATTGTTGTGGTCCTTTGTCCATACAAACCAGAAATATTCCACTTTCATTAGACTGTGCGGTGTTGACTGAGTTTAGCCAAGATAAACTCGGGTTCACTTGCACTGCTGTAACTTCCAGGGCTATGGGCCAAGCACTGGAAAATGGCTTTAGTGTATTGAGATTATCGTTGACCCGCCTGGACAGAATGGGTCGAATGGCTTCTGTGCTGTAACTGTCTATGAATCTATGTACAGTTGTCTGCTGCATGTCTGGGTGAGGGAAGATGGAAATAGTCAGGATTTCTTTTATTTTTTTCGACTACTATTGCATGACCCCTGCTTAAAAGTGGGTTTGACTTGGAGTCTCTGTGGTTGATGTGCCCACACTCCGATATCCAGGCTTATGGATGCCCACATTAGTAAGGCATGGAACTCTGTACCATTGTAAGTCACCGAGAGAAAGAGAGGAAATTGGATGGTAGATAGGGGATATAATATTTTTCTGCTGCAAACATGCATGTGAATTGTGTCTCTTTTTCCTGGTCTTTAGCGCAAGACGTACAGAGATACCACACTGGTGCCTGAAGAATTGGGGAAGATCATGGACTCTGAAACTTTTGAGAAATCTCGTCTGTACCAACTGGATAAAAGTACTTTTGGATTCTGGTCTGGTCTTTATTCTGAGACTGAGGGAACAGTGAGTGCTTGCATCCCTGAAACTACATTTGTAAATTGAAATTTTAATGACTTTAATGATTTCAAAGATAAAATGAAAGATAGTTTATTTCAGGTGAGGTCGTGGGTCTTAATTTTCCGATGTCAATTGTCTCTTTTCTTTGCCCTCACTTTAAAAAAAAAATGTTTTATTCTCCTTTTTCACATTTTCTCCCACATTTACATCCATCAACAATAAACAATAATCAGCAAGATATGTCAGTCCCCATAATAACAACGCTCCCAACAACCCCCAAACCTCAACCCGCATGTCTACATAAACAAATGACAAAAAGGAATCAGGGATTACCCGTAGTCACCCTTAATCTCTCACAGCTTCTCCCCCCCCCCACCCCCCAGGACTCCAGCTCCTCCCGTCCACTGCCTCTTGTAAAACTCCTCCCAACCTCGGTTCCTTCCCCCCAACTTTCCACCCCGGCTAGACCACTCGGACCCTGTTCTGCCAGGCTCCGATGGCCGCAGCCCCTCCCCCCACCTCACTCTCGTTCACTGGCCAGCTTAAACCGGCCAGCGTGGAAGCCCCCGCCCGGGTCCCTTTCCCACTTGCCCGGCCCTAGGAAAGCCCAAAGATCCCCTTTTAGCACACAAACCCCGCATATCCACCTACACCCCAAAGAACCCTCATCCCTTCCCTTGTCCAAATATATACCACGTTGGCTCCTTTAGTCTCTACACCCGCGCACAGTGATACAAATAAGAAGAAAATACAGTCATGAGGTTACATCGGCACATGGCCATTCCTCAGTTTGTCAGTTCTGCCACAGTCCTTCTGCTTTCGCAAACTCCTCCGCTGCCTCTGCCGTTCCAAAATAAAAGTCCCTGAGCTTGTAAGTCACCCTCAGCTTCGCTGGATATACAATGCCGCACCGCACCTTGCTAATGTACAGTGCCCTCTTCACCCGGTTGAAGGCAGCCCGCCTCCTTGCCAGCTCCACCGTAAAGTCCTGGTATACACGTACACCAGCTCCAGCCCACTGCACCACCCGCTTCTGCTTGGTCCAGCTCAGGACCTTCTCCTTCACACTGTACCTACGGAAGCACAGAGTCACTGCCCTTGGCGGCTCACTCGCCTTTGGTACAGGCCTCCACAACCGATGAGCCCGATCCAGTTCGTATCGGGAGGGATCCTCCCCCTCCCCCAATAGTTTTGCCAGCATCGCGGCAAAATACTCAGTTGGCTTCGGTCCTTCAATTCCTTTGGGCAGCCCCACAATCCTCAAATTCTGTCGCCTGGATCTGTTTTCCAGGTCTTCCATTTTTCCTCGCAGATCCTTGTTAGTATCCATCACCTTCCGCATCTCTTTCCGCATATCTTTCCCCATCGAGGCAAGTTGATCACCGTGCTGCAATAACGTCTCCTCCACTTCCTTCAGCGCCTCCCCTTGCTCTAACACCTCCGCCACTGCGCTCGCCACCTCTGTCCTCACCGGGGAAACTGGCTCCTCCACCAGCACACTCAAAACCTCCCTCATCTCCTTCCTCACCGTTTCCATGCATTTCGCAATCTGCGCCAACTGCTTTTCAAATTCCGCAGCCATCACCTTAGTTATTTCTTCAGCCGTAAGCAGTGCGGCCTTCCCTGGTGCTCCAGCCTTCATTTTCCTCGGTGACCCCACGGTGACCTTTCCACTCCCCGACGGACCTTCAGCTGTTTTTTTTTCGGCCGTTTTTTGCTCACCCTCGACATTTTTCTTTGTTTTTTTTTTCCCTCCTGTGTCTTCACTGTGCCTCCTCCGTGCCTTCTCCCTGCTTCTGCTGCCTCCGTGAACCCTGGTACCGGGCTTAAAGCCCCAATAATGGCGTTCCCGAACGGGAGCCCTCCATTGTGCGGCCGCCTCCCGCCCGCCGTCACCGGAAGTCCCGCCCTCACTTTTTTTTAATACTTTCACCAGCACTGGCCATTATTGTTTGAACCCAGGAAGTAGAAACGGCAGGGGAACTCGTGCATCTCAAAATAGATCATTTAAATTTAGAATTAGGTACCATGTGCTTTTAAATATTTATAATTAGCATTTGTAGCTGTCAACTGTTTAGTAAAACAACTTAACTTTCTATATCCTCAAAGTCCTTCTTTGTCATATAACAGAATGTTTTTTCTCTTCATGTAATATAAGAACATAAGAACTAGGAGCAGGAATAGGCCATCTGGCCCTTCGAGCCTGCTCCACCATTCAATGAGATCATGGCTGATCTTTTGTGGACTCAGTTCCACTTTCCCCCCCCCCCCGAACACCATAACCCTTTATTCTTCAAAAAACTATCTATCTTGACCTTGAAAACATTTAATGAAGGAGCCTCAACTGCTTCACTGGGCAGGGAATTCCATAGATTCACAACCCTTTGGATGAAGAATTTCCTCCTAAACTCAGTCCTAAATCTACTTTCCCTTATTTTGAGGCTATGCCCCCTAGTTCTGCTTTCACCCGCCAGTGGAAACAACCTGCCCGCATCTATCCTATCTATTCCCTTCATAATTTTATATGTTTCTATAAGATCCCCCCGCACCCTTCTAAATTCCAATGAGTACAGTCCCAGTCTATTCGACCTCTCCACGTAATCCAACCCCCTCAAACTCAGGGATTGTAGTACTGTAGGAGTTGAGTTAGAAACATGGTACAGGTAAAGACCAATTTTGATTGGGTCCGCTTCTGGAGAGAGTATGAATTAATGGAACCTTTGTTGTATGAGGATGTGAGGAGAAGTGCCACTGAAAGAGCCATGGAAACCACCTTGTCAAGCGCAATACTGTCAGTTGTCACAGTTGAGAAAAGAGGTTGACAGCAGGATGTCTCCATGGTGGAGCAAGAAAATTTAACTTCATTAGATCTATAACTTTAACTACATTAGATCTATTTTTATTGGGGAAAATATCTGGAGTGGAAGGAGACTTTATTTTTGAAACTGCAGGAAATTTATAGTGAAGCAAAGTATTTTGTGATCCATATGGGACAGAGGAGCCAAAGGATTTGATTCCAAGCCAGTCCTTGACCAGCAGCTTTGAGGGAAGATGTCCTTTTTACTGGTTATTGCAGAATTGTGAATCAGATTTGACAATTTCACTGCAAGTAGTTAGCCACTGGACTTCAGTTTTTGAAACGAGCCAAATTCTTTCAGAGGTTTCTTTTTCCTCTAATCATTATTTATAGAAGCTAACTATAGGATTAGGGAAAACCCCAAGGCATTCTATACTTATGTGAGAAATAAGAGGATGATCAGAGTGAGAGTAGGGCCGATCAGGGACAGTGGAGGGAACTTGTGCCTAGAGTTTGAGGAGATGGGGGAGGTCCTAAATGAATACTTTGCTTCAGTATTCACTAGAGAGAGGGACCTTGTTGCTCATGAGAACAGCGTGAACCAGGTTAATAGACTGTAACGGGTTGATATTAGGAAGGAGGATGTGCTGGAAATTTTGAAAAGCATCAGGATAGACAAGTCCTCTGTGCCTGACGGGACATACCCAAGGTTACTACGGGAAGCGAGGGAGGAGATTGCTGCGCCGTTGGCGATGATCTTTGGCGTCCTCACTCTCCACTGGAGTAGTACCGGATGATTGGAGGGAGGTGAATGTTGTTCCCCTGTTCAAGAAAGGGAATAGGGAAATCCCTGGTAATTACAGACCCATCAGTCTTGCGTCTGTGGTGAGCAAAATATTGGAAAGGATTCTGAGAGATAGGATTTATGATTATTTAGAGAAATATAGTTTGATTAAAGATAGTCAGCATGGCTTTGTGAGGGGCAGGTCATGCCTCACAAGCCTCATTGAATTCTTTGAGGACGTGACGAGACACATTGATGAAGGGTGGGCAGTGGATGTGGTGTATATGGATTTCAGTAAGGCATTTGATAAGGTTCCCCATGGTAGGCTCATTCAGAAAGTTTTGGGAATGGGATGCAGGGAAATTTGGCTGTCTGGATACAGAATTGGCTGGCCGAAAGAAGACAGCGAGTGGTAGTGGATGGAAAACATTCCGCCTGGAGGTCGGTGACCAGTGGTGTCCCACAAGGATCTGTTCTGGGACCTCTGCTCTTTGTGGTTTTTATAAATGACTTGGATGAGGAAGTGGAAGGGTGGGTTAGTAAGTTTGCCGATGACACGAAGTTTGGGGGAGTTGTAGATAGTGTTGAGGGTTGTTGCAGGTTACAACAGGACATTGACGGGATGCAGAGCTGGGCTGAGAAGTGGCAGGTGGCGTTCAACCTAGATAAATGTGAAGTGATTAATTTTGGAAGGTCGAATTTGAATGCTGAATGCAGGGTTAAAGGCAGGATTCTTGGAAGTGTGGAGGAACAGAGGGATCTTGGGGTCCACGTACATAGATCCCTCAAAGTTGCCACACAGGTTGATGGGGTTGTTAAGAAGGCGTATGGTGTGTTGGCTTTCATTAACAGGAGGATTGAGTTTAAGAGCTGCGAGGTTTTGCTGCAGCTTTATAAAACTCTAGTTAGACCACATTTGGAATATTGTGTCCAGTTCTGGTTGCCTCATTATAGGAAGGATGTGGATGCTGTGGAGAGGGTGCAGAGGAGATTTACCAGGATGCTGCCTGGACTGGAGGGCATGTCTTGTGAAGAAAGGTTGAGGGAGCTAGGGCTTTTCTCACTGGAGCGAAGAAGGCAGAGAGGTGACTTGATAGAGGTGCACACGGTGAAGAGAGGCATGGATAGAGTGGATAGCCAGAGACTTTTACCCAGGGTGGAAATGGCTGTCACGAGGGGACATCATTTTAAGGTGATTGGAGGAAGGTATAGGGGAGATGTCAGAAATAGTTTCTTTACACAGAGAGTAGTGGGTGCAGGGAATGCCCTGCCAGCAGAGCTGGTGGAGTCAGAGTCATTAGGGACATTTAAGCGACTCTTAGACAGGCACATGGACAGCAGTAAATTGAAGGGGTATAGGTTAGGCTGATCTTAGATTAGGATAAATGGTCTGCACAACATCGTGGGCTGAAGGGCCTGTACTGTGCTGTACTGTTCTGTGTTCTATGTTCTAACAGCATGATGTAGAGTGGGGGAGTGCTATTGAAATTAGCCCCAAGTATAATAATCTGGAGCGATTTAGAAAGGCAAACCAACTAGATAAGGTTCTTTGAGAACTTCTGATAAAGCAAATACTTTTCAAGCAGAAAGCAAGTAGAATAGTGTTTGGAAGATTTATGTAATTCTGTACCTACACCATTATGCTACAACTTCAAGCTTCCACAGTCAGATCAAAGTTTTCTAAAACAATTCCAGTTCATTCTCAGCAAGCTCTGCTGTGACGTTATACAAGGCAAAATCATTATTTACAAATGGATGCAACAAATGACAGGCTAGCAGTCTGGCCAACAGCAAACACTTGAATTGTAAGTTGGGAGTGTTCAAGTTGATCACTTTCTCTTCATTATAGAAATGTCTGGGCATGGAAACTAATTCATTTTTTGTGATGTTCTTAAGGAAAGGCAATTATAAAAATGCAAGCCCCCCCCCCCCCCGTCGAATAATTTCTCACATCTGAGGTCGATATATTGGTCTTTAAATGAAAGGTAACTTGCCTTTTGAGTTGACATTTTGGAAGCTATTTTACAAACGATAAGGGAGCAAAGGTGAAACTGGAAACAAAATATTAAGTGCTTGCATTCCGTTTCAATATTGGGTTATTTTGGGAACAATAGTCTAATCACAAAGACGGATATAACTGTAATATACTTGCTGAGTGGCTTATTTAGTTTGAATCCTGTATTATGCAAAGTGCAGAATCATCAAAACTGTCACACCCACAAAAGTAATTGATTACGAATGACAATTAGTATTCAAATTTACCCACTTGATCCTCGGGGGTGTTTTTTCCATCCATGTAAATAATCTTTTCTCTTCTCCTGAATGTGCTGTCTCATGCTATAAGATTTTGTCCTTGATGATCATTCTTCGATCAAGGTAGTGAGATCATCAGTGATATTCAACCCTGAGAGGAGGGCATTGAACTTGAATCTGATCTTGTCCATCTCCAACATGCATCTAATTCTGTCAACAGACCTTTTAAAAAAAATTTAGAGTACCCAATTCATTTTTTCCAATTAAGGGGCAATTTTTGGGTTGTGGGGGCGAAACCCACGCAAACACGGGGAGAATGTGCAAACTCCACACGGACAGTGACCCAGAGCCGGGATCGAACCTGGGACCTCTGCGCCGTGAGGCCGTAGTGCTAACTCATTGCGCCACCGTGCTGCCCATCTGTCAGAAGATCTGATGGGAAGCAGCAATGGGAGCCTTGATTGCTTTTTAACTCTCTTGCAGAGGGACATGATATGCAATGCAGTTGTGACATCTGTACTGTTGCTCCAGTTGAGGCCAGCTAATTACAATTAGGTGTTGTATATTGATGAAGAATCTACCCTCCGTTATACCAGATGTTAAGACATTGCAAATTCTCTTGGACTTGATCCAGAATAGAAAGCTAGCCAGTTTTGTATGCTAATTGGAAATTGAACCTTGGTGCTTCTGGGCTCTAGATCGGTTACATGCTGCTCTGTAGCTTTATTTCAAATAATTATGAACTTGGAACTGTTATAATGTACTGGAAACCTCCACCTCTGAGCACAGTGAACTTGTAACTACGGCCTGTTTGCTACAAGTATGATACCAAAGTAGTACAGGCGTATTTAGTACTAAACCATCTCCAGTAATAAATAATAGGTTTAAAGTCACACTTCTAAATGTGCTGTTCCTTTTTGCAGCTTATCCTTTTGCTGGGTGGAATTCCCTTTCTATGGAGACTATCTGGATACGTCATAGGACGCTTCGGTCTAGGATCCGAGTATGAGGTAAGTACTTGTAATTTTAGATGAATAGTTTTCCATTGTTGAATCATTTTGTGATGATTCCAGCCGTGAACCAAAATGAAAGATGTCTTCCATATCTAGTTTGTGGTCATGTGATTTAAACACTGCCTTTCATACAATCCCTACAGTGCAGAAGGAGGCCATTCGGCCAATCAAATCTGCACCGGCCCTTGGAAAGAATTGGCCATTCCTCCACCCTATCCCCGTAACCCAGAAACCCCACCTAATCTTTTGGACACTGAGGGGCAACGTAGCATGGCCAATCCACCAATCCACATGTAACCACTGTGCCACCATGCCCCCCTTTATTTTCTTTTTGCCCATAAGTATTGCATGCAGATAGCTTACAGCAATCTTTTAATTATTTTAAGGACTGAAATCTTAGGTTTCCTGATTAGAAAAGGAGTAGTGATTAATAATGAATGCTGTTCAGTTAGTTGGGTTGTTTAGTAAATTTCTTTTGAGTTTTATTTTTATCTCTCTCATCTCCTTCCCAGTGCCCTCCACTACCTTCCGTTAGTTGGGAATGAGTGAGTAAGTCAACATCCAGCTGTTTATATTGCTATCAAAAAGGGCAACCTTGAGTGAGGGGAGGCAGTGTGTGCTAACTGGGAGGATGCGGGGTAGTTTGAGTTTTTAAAAATTCTTTCGTGGGATGTGGGTGCCACTGCCTGGGCCAGCATTTGTTTGCCCTCCCAAATTGCCCTTTGGACTGAGTGGCTTGCTAAGCTCGTCACATGTCACATGTAAGCCAGGCAGGTTCAGATGGCAAATTTCCTTTGTGAAGCAGATGGGACTTTGCTAGCTTCATGGTCACAATTACGACTACCTTTCAATTCCAGATTTTTAAAATTATTCATAATTGAATTTAAATTCCACCAGCTTCCATAGTGGGATTTGAACCCACTGAAACCGTGTCCCTGGAGCAACAGCCTGGATAGCACTGCTGTCTCACAGCTCCAGAGACCCGGGTTCAATTCCGGCCTTGGGTGACTGTCTGTGTGGAGTTTCCACATTCTCCCCTTGTCTGTGTGGGTTTCTTCTGGGTGCTCCGGTTTCCTTCCACAGTCCAAAGATGTGCAGGTTAGATGGACTGGCCATGCTAAATTGCACATTAGTGTCCAAAGGTGTGCAGGTTAGGTGGTTAGTGCATGGGTTACGTGGATAGGGTGGGGGAGTGGGCCTAAATAGGGTGCTCTTTCAGAGGGTTGGTTCATACTCGAAGGCCAAATGGCCTCTTTCTGCACTGTAGGAATTCTCTCGGAATTGTATGTCAATTCTACGTCTAAGTCATGTCTCTGGATCAATAGTCCAGTGGATCTACCATTATGTGACTGTCTTCCCCAGACATTTTATTTTTATTTTTCCAATTAAATAGCAATTTAGCGTGACCAATCCACCTATCCTGCACATCTTTGGGTTGTGGGGGTGAGACCCATGCAGACACTGGGAGAATGTGCAAACTCCACGGACAGTAATCCGGGCCCAGGATCAAACCTGAGTCCTCGGCGCAGTGAGGCAGCAGAGCTAACCAGTGCGCCGCCGGGCAAATCTTCTCCATACATAAAAAGTAACTTCTATAACTTCAGTTTCAATGACTGAGATCCTTTTCCAGGCTAGGTTTGGGAATTTATAAGATCTTGATTTATCCCAGGTCGCTTTTCCAAAGCATCACTTTTAATTGTAATTGTATTTTTAACTCTGCAAAGCTGCAACGATTACACTATTCTTCCATTCAGAACATTAGAATTGAAGTTTTTTTTAAAAAAAACCATTTTATTAAGGCATTTATAATTTTATAACAATAAACGGTACAAATACAAGTATGAACATAGTGCAAAAAACATCTCTCCATCTCTCACTAATTCCGCCTACCCTCAAACCCCCCCCCACACCCACACCCATTGCCTCTGCTGACAGTTTAGTTTTCCGCGAAGAAGCCGATAAACGACTGTCACCTCCGGACGAACCCCAACGTTGACCCTCTCAGGGCGAACTTTAATTTTCTCAAGTCTGAGAAACCCAGCCTTGTCGCTAACCCAAACCTCTGATTTTGGGGGCTTCGAGTCCCTCCACGCGAACAATGTCCGTCTCCGGGCTACCAAGGAGGCATAGGCCAAGGTGTCAGCCTCTCTTGCCCTCTGGACTCCTGCATCTTCCAACACTCCAAAGATCGCCACTTCTGGCTCCGGCGCCACTGTTGTTTCAAGTAGCATGGATATGACACCCGCAAACCCTTGCCAGTATCCCCTAAGCTTCGGGCATGCCCAAAACATATGGATATGGTTTGCTGGCCCTCCCGCACACCTCACATACTTGTCCTCTATCCCGAAAAACTTGCTTATCCGGGCCACCGTCATATGTGCCTGGCGAACCACCTTGAATTGTATCAGTCTGAGCCTGGCACATGATGAGGACATGTTGACTCTGCTCAAAACATCCGCCCACAGACCAGCCTCTACACCCCCCCCCCCCCCCCCCCCCCCCCAGTTCATCTTCCCATTTACCCTTTAGCCCCCACCCCCCCCAGCTCATCTTCCCATTTACCCTTTAGCTCATCTGTCTGGGTTTCGTTCCACACCATAAGCTCTATGTAGATATCCAAAACCTTCTCCTCCTCCACCCCTGTTCTAGAAACTACCCTGTCCTGTATTCCTTGTGGCGGTAGGAGCGCAAAGGTCGAAACCTGCCTTCGCACAAAATCCCTTACCTGCAGATACCGAAACCCATTCCCTCCCGGCAATTCGAACTTCTTCTCTAAACAGGGAAAGCTCCCATCAATAAATAGATCTCCCATCCTCTCAATCCATGCTCTCTGCCATCTCCGAAAGTCCCCATCCAGCCTCCCTGGAACAAACCGGTGATTATCACAGATTGGAGCCCACACCGATGCTCCCTCCTCTTTCATATGCTTCCTCTACTACCCCCAGACTCTCAGGGCTGCCACTACCACTGGGCTTAATTGAAGTTTTACCAATCAGATTTTAATTCTAGCTCAAGAAGGTACTACTGCTCCTTCATACACCACCTGAGCTGAAATGGAATGATCTCCCCTCCTTGCTCAAAGATCCAGTTGCCTAAAACTGAGCGATTATGTGTAGCTGGCTGGTTAATTGTTCTCTCATTCCCAGTTAAGGGAAGGTCATGGAGCGATTAAAGAGGCACTTGGTATTTGCTGGGAAGGGAAGGTGGAAAGGAGAAATAAAATTACAAAAAATGTTCGCCAAAACAAAATGAACATCGTTTGGTGTTAATCTTTGCTCAGGGGATGGTAGCACTCTGGTTTGAATCAGAAATTTATTGGTCTGAGCCATTGATTTGAGAGCATCACCATCCACGATTGACATTCCAGTGCAGAGATTATGGCAGTCCTGCTCTGTTGCCGGTCCATATATTGAGTGAGATGTTAAACGGGGGCACGACCTGCCCCCTCAAGTGGATGTAAAAGCTCTGACAGGACCATTTAGAAAATGAACAATCAAATTCACCCAGCATCCTGGCCAACACTACTAAAACAGATTTATATCATGTCATCTGCTTCATTGCAATTTGTGTGAACTTATGTGAAATTGGCTGCAAGCTGTGAATCTCCAGAACTTGCTAGACAGTTAATACCGTTTTGCTGGATTGTTTGTTTTTTGCACAAACAGTATTGCCCTCATAGTCTCCGTTACTTTTAAAAGCTTGCTGGATTTATTATTTTTTTAAAATTCCAATAAAGGGGCATAGGGGCTGGTTTAGCACAGTGGGCTAAACAGCTGGCTTGTAATGCAGAACAAGGCCAGCAGCGCAGGTTCAATTCCCCTACCGGCCTCCCTGAACAGGTGCCGGAATGTGGCGACTAGGGGCTTTTCACAGTAACTTCATTGAAGCCAACTTGTGACAATAAGCGATTATTATTATTCTTAATTTAGTGTGGCCAATCCACCTACACTGCACATCGTCGGGTTGTGGGGATGAGACCCACGCAGACACTGGGAGAATGTGCAAAATCCACACGAACAGTGACTCCGGGCTGGGGTTGAACCCGGGTCCTCGATGCCATGAGGTAGCTGTGCTAACCACTGTGCCACTCATAAAGCTTGCTGGATTGACCCATTAATTGCCCGTTTAAGGGGCAGCATGGTGGCTCAGTGGTTAGCACTGCAGTCTCACGGCGGCGAGGTCCCAGGTTCAATCCCGGCTCTTGGTCACTGTCCGGGTGGAGTTTGCACATTCTCCGTGTTTGCGTGGGTTTCGCCCCCACAACACAAAGATGTGCAGGGTCGGTGGATTGGACACGCTAAATTGCCCCTTAATTGGAAAATGAATTGGCTACTCTAAATTTATTTTAAAAAATTAATTGCCCATTAAATTTGTTGCCGTCCAGTGATGGGGATGTGCTGAGCAGACGCACATCTCCTCCCAACTATTAACAAAAGAGTTAATTGTAGAAGAATTTGGCCTGAAAAAGCAATGGAAAATAACCTCAAGAGAGAAAAAGATACAGTCCAGAAGGTGCTGGTGAACGGAAGTTCGCAGGGCAGGCGAGAGGTTCGAAGTGGCGGAAAGGGCCACGACCAGCGGTCGGACGAGCCAGTGGACCCACGAGGTGAGGTGGAAGTCCCGGCTGCCCAAGAGCGGGGTAGGCCGGCAACCTGAGCACCGGCACTGGCACCAACCCCAGCCTCCCCCTCCCCACCAGAGGACGGGTGGAGGATCTTCCTTAAAAAGGAGCTGGACGCCATGAAGGAGGTTATAAAAAAATGAGATCCTGGTGGCGGTGAAGGTGGTGGTGACGGAGGCGATGGTCTTCCTTTAACGCACAATCAATGGCCTGGGAAAGAAAGTGGAGGCGCAGAAAAGACAATCCAGGACCTCGCATGAGCCTTGACGGACCAGAGCGACAGGATCGCCGCTCTGGAGGTAGAGGTGAAAAGGTTGGTGTCGGCCCAGGGAGTTTGAAGAGGAAGGTCGAGGAGCAGGAGAACAGGTCCTGGCAGCAGAACATACAAATTGTGGGCCTGCCGGAAGACATTGAGGGCAGAGACCCGACAGACTATATCGTCCATATACTGGGCAACCTAGTCAGGAGGGACAGTTTCCCCAACCCCCCAGAACTCAAAGGGCACACAGGTCGCTCATACCGAAGCACAAAGCAGGGGAGCAGCCGAGAGCGATTATAGCAAAGCTGCACCAATACCAGGATTGGGAAAGGATCCTGCGGTGGGCCAGGCAAACAAAGGCAAGCTTATGGGAAGGATACAGAATCTGGGTCTACCAGGACATTGGGGCAGACCTGGCAAAGAAAAGGGCTGAGTTTAACAAGGCAAAGTCAGCGCTCTACAAAAGTGGGTGCGATTTGGCATGTTATTCCCAGCCAGACTCTGGGTCACGTTCCAGAGTAAAGAACATTACTTCAACACCCCGGCAGAAGCAAACAATTTTGTGCAGACTAATGGCCTAGACAGAGAACAATCACGGCAGCAACAAAAGCGTGTCGGGCGAGGATCGTTGAAAAGAGACAGAATCAGAGACTATAGTCTTGACTATGTGTTTGCATGGGACTCTGAACAGAAAGACCGGGTACAGGAGAGAGTGAGGACAGGGAAAGCAGGCGAACAGGTGGAGAGGGGAATACAGGCAGTCAGAGAACACAGCGGCAGGGAAGGGGATTACGGGTGGGCAGTGAGGGGGAGACATGGGGAGGGGGGGCAGGGGGGAACAGAACGGGTAAAACGAGTTGGCAACTGGATTGGCTTGAGCAGGCAGGGAGCAGGCCGAGTAAACAAGATGATGCCGCAAACAGTCACTCTGGAGGGTCTCTAAACAAAGGGAAACGCGAACGGTGACCGTGGCCATTTTGGACAGTCCCCTAACAAAGGGAAACCCGGAGTGCAGAGGCCCGTCCACCAGGTAAGTATGGTTGATCCCGCAGGAAGGGGAGGACAGAGGATAAACCCCCCCCCCCATCAGGATAGTCACCTGGAATGTAAGGGGACTTAACGGCCCAGTGAAAAGATCCAGAGTCTTCACCCACTTAAGAAGCCTGAAGGCCGACATAATCTTCCTGTAGGAGACGCACCTGAGGGAAAAGGACAGACTGCTGGTAAGAAAGGGCTGAGTGAGACAGACGTACCATTCATGCTACGGGATGAGGGCTAGGGGAGTAGCCATACTGATTTGTAAGAGGACGAAGTTTATGGAGACCAGGACGGTTATGGACCAAGGGGGATGGTGCAGACTCCGCACAGACAGTGACCCAAGCGGGAATCGAACCCGGGTCCCTGACGCTGTGAAGCAACAGTGCTAACCACTGCGCTACCGTGCCACCCATAAAGACCATGAGTCAGGCAAGTTCCAAAACATTTTAACAAAAGGTGCAGGAAAATGTCAAAACTCATAAGACAGCCCACTGCAACAAGATCACCCTTATTACAAATAAAACCTTATGGATAATGTACCTGCAGTATAAAGTGGCCTTCGCATTTTCTCCTTTACTACATGCATGAATTTTCTTTTTGAAAATCCACACGAGTGTCGTCTGCACTTTGGGAAGTATCTTTTGTAGGTTTTTTTTGCCGTCAGTTTGCTATTCTGAACCCTCACTTGTAAAGCTATCATCTTGGGGATATAGAAGTCAACTTTTTCTTTCTGAAGTTATGTACAGATGGTGCTAAGAATCCTTTCTCCTCTCAGAATCATTATTGTGGTGCAACTTGTGCTTTCTAAAAAATAAAAGTTACCATTATATTTTTATTTTCTGTTAACAGATAACTCAATCCTTGGCATTTTTACTTCTTGCAACCTTGTTCAGTGCAGTCACGGGTCTCCCCTGGAGCATCTACAATAACTTTATCATTGAGGAGAAACACGGTTTTAATCAACAGGTGTGTAGTTTCCAAAATTTCTTTGAGCATGAAAAATAATTCTTGGAACAGTCAGCAAATGGTGCATTTGAATTACAGTACAGCAAATTATTAATCATTTGACATATTTCAAATTAAGTATATTGAAGGATGGACGCTCTGTTCTACCGTCCTCTGAATAGACGGCCAAAATATGACTTGTATCAAAAAAAATGTTTTGGTTAAATAGCTACAAATTATAGGTTTTTAATTTTCAATATTCTTTTGGGATTTTGTGTTACTCTTGTAACAGCAGCTGTAAACCAGGATGAGCTTTTACCTGTGAGATATCAAAGACCGGATTTGCATGCTTAACCTTGCCACCGTACTGAAATATCTTGCATGCCGCTAGATTAAAAAACAGCTTCTTCCTCGCTACCCGACTCCTGAACTGCTCTCTTATAGACGGAACTGATCTCTCTACGCACCTTTACAGTTGTAGCACTACATTCCGTATGCTTCATCCGATGTCTAAGTCTTATGTATTTACATTGTGCATTTATCATATGTCCTGTAGGGACATGTATGGAGCGATCTGCCTGGACTGCACACAGAACAATACTTTTCACTGTACCTCGGTACACGTGACAATAATTCTAAATCTAAAATCTAAAAAAAATCTGTGATCTGCGAGCTATTCTGTGTGGAAGACTATACTCTTAGACCAAAGCTTAGTCTATAAACCACCAGTCAAAATGGGTAAATGGTCTAACTTTAGTATAGATTACTCACAATAATTACAAACTTCATTCATGCCAGTAACAAAAAGAACAAGGGTGCCTCTCCTCCACTAACTCTGAGCATGTAACTAACCTGTGAAAAAAATTATTGTTTGCTCCATCATTATCCACAACTATGGAATCCTCTGATAGCTCCATATTGATTCTGTTATTCATGCAACGCTGCCCAAGAATGTAGCTTCAACTATCTCTGAAGAAATCCTCAAACGCAGGATGTTAGCACTCATTTAGATGGTTAGCCATTCGGAGGATTCAAAACAGTGTTTGCTCCCACAAAGAAAGCTGCCAAAGAAACGTGTACGGTGAACAACCTAGGATGATGTCTGTAATTGAATAGAATGGCTTGACTCTTCCCTGGATGACAGATTTGATTTCTTCCAAACACTTTAGTTTCGATCTCATGATCACAGAAACAATTAAATGGATGCTTGGTAACCCATGCTGACAAGCAAACTGCTGCACTTCAGTATTTTGACATGTTATGTAAAGTTGTAATGTATATTCAGAGACGGCTAACCGTGAGGAATTTTAACCCTGTGTTGCTGTGACCAGCAAACTTTAAAAAAAGATAATCCATGAAAGCAACAACTTGCATTTATATAGAGCCTTTAATGTAGTGAACTTCTTCATGGAGTGTCACAGGAGTATTATCAAGTGCAATTTGACGTTGAGCGACATAAGGCGATACTATATTGACCAGGCGACCAAAAACTTGACAAAGAGAAGAGGTAGAGAAGGGGAGAGACTTGGGGAGGAAATTCCAGAGCTTAATGCCAAGGTAGCTGAAAGCTTCATTACACCACAGCATGAATATTGCACACATTGGCCTGTTTTTGCTGGAACTAATGAGGTTAAGGGGTGATCTGATCAAAGTTATCAAGATTTAAAAAATAAATTTCCAATTAAGGGGCAATTTAGCGTGGCCAATCCTTTGGGTTGTGGGAGTGAGACCCACGCAGACATGGGGAGAAGGTGCAAACTCCACATGGATAGTGATCGGGGCTGGGATCGAACTCCGGTTCTCTGCGCCGTGAGGCAGCAGTAAGTTTTCAGAGGGTGATTATTTTAAATACTTGGCCTTGGTTGCCCTTCTAGAAAGCAGAGAAAATTCATAGCACAGAAAGAGGCCACTCAGCCCATCAAGCCAGTTGGTGAAGAGCCTAATCCCACCTTTCAGGGCAGTATAGTGGTTAGCACTGTTGCCTCACAGAGCCAGATACCAGGGTTCAATTCCAACCTTGCGTTATTCCCTGTGTGGAGTTTACACTTTCTCCCTGTGTCTGCGTGGGTTTCCTCCGGATGCTCCGGTTTCTGCCCACAGTCCAAAGATGTGCAGGTTAGGTGGATTGGCCATGATAAATTTCCTCTCCGTGTCCAAAGGTTAGGTGGAGTTACGGGGATAGGGCGGGGGAGAGCCTAGGTAGGTTGCTGTTTTTAGAATAATAATCTTTATTAGTGTCACAAGTAGGCTTGCATTAACACTGCAATGAAGTTACTGTGAAAATCCCCCTGTTCGGATACAGAAAGGGAGAATTCAGAATGTCCAATTCACCTAACAAGCACGCCTTTCGGGACTTTGTGGGAGGCAATCTGAGGAAACCCATGCAGACTGGGCGAACGTGCAGGCTCCGCAGATAGTGACACAAGCTGGGAATCAAACTAGGTCCCTGGCGCTGTGAAGCAACAGTGCTAACCACTGCACTACCGTGCCGCCTAGAGTTTGCACCTACCCTTTCAGAGTGTTGGTGCAAACTCAATGGGCTGAATGGCCTCAATGATTCTTCCTGCACCAGATTCTTCCTGCACCAGATCTGTAGCCTTGCAAGTCACAGCTTTTCACTGCCCTATCAGGCAGTGAGTTCCATGCCCCTGCCATCCTCTGAGTGAAGAAATGCCCCCCCCCTCACCCCCAATCCTTCTATCAATTACCTGAAATCTGTGTCATAGAGGTTTACAGCATGGAAACAGGCTCTTCGGCCCAACTTGTCCACGTCGCCTTGTTTTTACCACTAAGCTAGTCCCAATTGCCCATATCCCTCTGTACCCATCTTACCCATATAACTGTCTAAATGCTTTTTAAAAGACACAATTGTACCCACCTCTACTACTGCCTCTAGCAGCTTGTTCTAGATACTGTATGAAAAGGATTGCCCCTATGAAATGAAATGAAAATCGCTTATTGTCACAAATAGGCTTCAAATGAAGTTACTGTGAAAAGCCCCTAGTCGCCACATTCTGGCGCCTGTTCGGGGAGGCTGTTACGGGAATTGAACCGTGCTGCTGGCCTGCCTTGGTCTGCTTTCAAAGCCAGCGATTTAGCCCTGTGCTAAACAGCCCCTAGTTTAATTCTTCAACCTTGTAATAGGAAGGTGAGATGGGGATGAAAACCTGAGAGAAGGCACTGGGAGATTTTCCACTTTTACAAGATGTTGACTATCTATCTTATCCATGCCCCTCATTGTTTTATTTTAAAAAAAAACTTTTATTCTCCTAATTTTCCACATTTTCATCAAATGCACAACAAAAGATAACCAACAATAACAAATATAATATCAATCCCCAAACCAGCATCCCCCTCAACATACAAGCCCATACATTCCAAATACAACAAAACAAAAAGACCCAAAGAGAATCAATGGTCATCCTACAAACAAAGTGCTCAAACCCCGCCCCCCCCGCCCAATAAACCACCCCTAATGTTCGATGGCATCCAATTCTTGAAAGTGGAAGATAAACAATGCCCATGAATTGTAGAACTCTTCCATCCTCCCACTCAGCTCAAACATCACCTTCTCGAGTGTCAAAAATTCCAACAGATCTGCCTGCCATGCCGAGGCACAGGGCGGAGAAGCTGACCTCTAGCCCAGCAGGACCCGTCTCCGGGCAATTAGCAAGGCGAAGGCTAAAACATCTGACGCCGCACCTTCCTTGAGCCTCGGCTCGTCCGACACCCTGAATATGGCTTCTGGAGGCCCTGGTTCAAAACTCTCATATACCACCCCCGAGATGACCTTAAAAACCTCCCTCCAATACCCTTCCAACTTCAGGAGGACCAAAACATGTGAATGTGGTTTGCGGGGCTCCTCCCACGTCACTTGCATACATCATCCACTCCCTCAAAGAGTCGGCTCATCCTTGCCCTTGTGAACGACATTCAACTGTATCAGCCCCAACCTCCGCACGAGATTGAGGCATTTACACTCCGGAGCACCTCAAGCCTTGCAAAATGACCTCTCTGGAACAGATCTTTTAATGCCCTGACTCCCCTCTCCTCCCATCTCTGAAACCTCCCATCCAACTTCCCTGGCTCAAACCAATGGTTCCACCTAATCGGCATCTCTGACTCTCTTCCATTCTAACCTACTGGGACTCCTCTCGCTCTCGCAACTCCTCACCTTTTTGGCATTTGCTGCCCAATAATAGTACGATAAATCTGGGAGGCCCAAACCCCCTGCCTGCCGTCCTCGCTGCAAAACTACCTGGCTGCCTTTCTGTCTTCCCCCACCCCAAATAAACAAGGTGATCAACTTATCCACCTCCCAGGGTGGCGCAGTGGTTAGCACTTCTACCTCACTGTGCCGAGGTCCAAGGTTCGATCCCGGCCCTGGGCCACTGTCCGTGTGGAGTTTGCACATTCTCCCCATGTCTGCGTGAGTTTCGCCCCCACAACCCAAAGTTATGCAGGGTAGGTGGATTGGCCATGCTAAATTGCCCCTTAATTGGAAAAATGAATTGGGTACTTTAAATGTATAAAAATCAAACATATCAACCTCCTTGAAAAATGCCTTCACCAAAATGATCAGCAGGCAGTGAAATTCAAGCAATAAAACGTGACAGCATATTCATTTTAATTGCCTGCACCTGACCTGCCAGTGACAAAAGGAGACTCTCACCAATCTAGTAAGATAAAACCTACGGAGCCCCCCCCCCCGCCCAGTCCTGCGCCACATGCATCCCCAGATATCTAAAGTGGGTTACCGCCCTGTGGAACAGCAGTCCCGTCCCCCCACCCCTGGCCAGGACACCACAAAGTATTCACTATTTTCCAGGTTTAATTTGTACCCCGAAAAGAACCCACACCTTTGGAGAAGCTCCAATATATCCCCCCATTGATGCATTCGGCTCTGACACATACAGTAATAAATCATCCATGTACAGAAACACCCTATGTTCCACACCTCTGAGCTCCTCAGCGCGATGACCAAAGGCGCAATCATTAGCGCAAATAACAGAGGGGACATAGGACACCCCTGTCTAGCCCCCCGGTGCAGAGCAAAATACCCCAAACTCGTATTATTTGTGCAGACGCTTGCCCTCGGTTCCTTATGTAATAACCGTCCCCACACAACAAACCTCGGCCTGATCCCAAACCTCTCTAGCACTGCAATCAATACCCACTCTAACCGATCAAATGACTTGTCTGCGTCCAGCACGACCACCACCTCTGTCTCCCTTCCCTCAGCTGGCGTAATAACTACATTTAACACCCTCCTAATATTCGAGAATAACTGCCTCCCATTCACGAACCCCATCTGGTCCTCCCTTGTCACCTTCGGGAGGCACCCCTCCAACCTAGCCGCCAGAAACTTCGCCAGTATCTTTGCATCCATGTTCAGTAGCGATATAGGCCTGTCTGACCCGCACTCTGTCGGGTCCTTATCCTTCTTCAGCCGCAAGGAAATTGAGGCCTGCCCCAAAGTCTGTGGCAGCACCCCCTTCCCTTTCACCTCCTCAAACATCCCCATCATCAGCGTCGCCAACTCATCCTTAAATTTCTTATTCTACCCCACTGGGAACCCATCTGGTCTTGCCACCTTCCCCGGCTGCACCTCCCAATTTCCTCCTTTATTTCATGTTTCCCTACCAACCCCTCCAATGTTGTCCTATCTCCCTCCCCCAACCTTGGGTACTCAAGACTGTCCAGGAATTCCCGCATCCCTCAGTCCTCCCCCGGTGGCTCCGACCGATACAAATTTTCATAGAGCTCCTCAAAAACACTGATCTGTTCCGGGGCTTAACCCTCACATGGACAATTTCCATCGCCTCCCTCCGAAGTTGTCCTGCCAACATGCCTTCACCCCGTACTCAAACTGCTCCTCTCGCCCGCCTCAATTGGCGCACCACCTTCCCTGTGGACAACCAATTAAAACTAGCCTGTAGCTTCCTCCTCCTATCTGAAAGTGCTGGGTCTGCAACTCCTGTCCACCTCCCAACATCTATCAACCTTTGCCGTTCCACCCTCTCTTTATCCACCTTGGCCTTAAACGATATCACCTCCCCCTCACCACCACCTTCAGAGCCTCACCACTACCGTCAGAGCCTCCCTGTGATACTTAGCCCTT
This sequence comes from Scyliorhinus torazame, assembly GCF_047496885.1. Classification (NCBI taxonomy): domain Eukaryota; kingdom Metazoa; phylum Chordata; class Chondrichthyes; order Carcharhiniformes; family Scyliorhinidae; genus Scyliorhinus; species Scyliorhinus torazame. Next base: position 137,859,576 of record NC_092707.1, read on the forward strand.
CAAAAAACTCAATCAAATTTGTGTCATGATTCATAGTGAGAGGATTTGAGTATAGGAATAGAGATGTTTTACTCCAATGTATAGGGCATTAGTGAGGCCACACCTGGAGTATTGTGCACAGTTTTGGTGCCCTTATCTGAGGAAGGATGTTCTTGTGCTGGAGGGAGTGCAGTGAAGGTTTACCAGGCTGATTCCTAGGATGACGGGACTGTCAGATGAGGAGAGACTTAATCGGTTAGGATTATATTCATTGGAGTTTAGAAGAATGAGAGGGGATCTCACCGAAACTTGCAAAACTCCAACAGGGTAGATTCAGAAAGAATGTTCATGATGGTGGGGGAATCCAGAACTAGGGGTCATAGTTTGAGGAGAAGGCGTAACCTTTTAGGACTGAGGCGAGGAGAAATGTCTTCATCCAGAGAGAGGTGAATCTGGAATTCACGACCACAGAAAGTAGTCAAGGCCAAAACATTGTGTAATTTCAAGAGGGATTAGATTAACTCTGGGGCTAAAGGGATCAAGGGATATGGGGGAAGAAGGCAGGATCAGGGTATTGAACGTGATGATCAGCCATGATCATAATGATTGGCGGAGCAGGCTCGAAGGGCCGAATGGCCTCCTCCTATTTTCTGTGTTTCTATGAGAGAGAGGACTGTCTTACCTGAGTATTTGGAGACACTAAAACAAGAAACAAAAATGCAGAATAAGGAGATAAATAGGGATGGTTGGGATTGGGGTGGTTGTGATTTGATCTGTGAGGCTGCCCCCTTACTCGTTATATCCGAAGAATCGGAATTCTCTCCCCGACTTTCCAAAACAAAAGCTCCAGGGTTTTTCAGCAAATCGGATTATATTGAATTCTGAAACCCACGTGGCTCTCTTTGATCTGAAAGGAGTTGAGGACTGGGAGAGCATTACTGCAGCCATATACGTTTCTTACCTTTTCCCTTAAACTTTGCATGCTGAGAAATATTCTTAAATGGGATAGGCAATAATTTGCCCAGTTGTGTGACAGTGAAACATATGTTTTAATAGACATTCTGTACCATTGTGATGTTGTTGGCTTGTAACAACTTGTCTTTGATTTCTGCAGACTTTAGGATTCTTTTTTAAAGATGCCTTGAAGAAATTTGCGGTAACTCAGTGTATTTTACTCCCCGTGACCTCGCTCCTTTTGTACATCATTAAAATTGGTGGGGATTATTTCTTCATATATGCTTGGCTTTTCACACTAATTGTTTCTCTGGTGAGTACGCAGTAATACAGTACTGCCTTTATTTTCAATTCTGCTTTTTATCACCTCCTTCTGATCCAACGTTCAGGCCCCACCGCCCCGCTGACTGCTTAACTTTTCTCTAAGAAATCGATGAACGGCTGCCACCTAGCACAGTGGGTAGCACTATTGCTTCACAGCTCCAAGGTCCCAGGTTCGATTCCCAGCTTGGGTCACTGTCTGCACGTTCTTCCTGTGTCTGCGTGGGTTTACTCCGGGTGCTCCGGTTTCCTCCCACAAGTCCTGAAAGACGTGCTGTTAGGTAATTTGGACATTCTGAATTCTCCCTCCGTGTACCCGAACAGGCACCGGAATGTGGCGACTAGGGGCTTTTACACAGTAACTTCATTGCAGTATTCATGTAAACCTACTTGTGACGATAAAAATTATTAATTAACTAAACCTCAGGGCAAACCCCTGCAGTGATCCCATCCAGGCAAATTTAATTTTCTCGAGTCTGAGAAAGCTGCCATGTCACTAATTCCTAACCCTGACTTTGGGAGTTCCGAGTCCCTCCATCCTAGTAGGATCCGTCTCCGGGCCACCAGGGAGGCAAAGGCCTGGTCATTGGCCTCTATGACCCCCTGGGTTCCCGGATCTTCTGACACACCAAAGATCACCACCTCTGGACTCGGTACCACCCTCATTTTTAATACCTCTGACATGACGTCAGCAAACCCCTGCCCGAAATCCCTCAGGCTCGGACATGCCCAAAACATATGGACATGGTTCGCAGGACCCCCCACACAGAAAAACTTTCCCTTAAACTTTGATCTTGCAATTGCCAGCCATCTTCATCCAAGTGATCATTATGCATTGGTGAAATTGGCAACAAGTATTGCAACATATCATAGCATGGAAGTCATCAGCTTGTAGACTTAGTGGCGACTAGGGGATTTTCACAGTAACTTCATTGAAGCTTACTTGTGACAATAAGCTATTATTATTATTATGAGACTCTGAAACAAAAACAGAAAATTCTGGACAATCTCAGCAGGTCTGACCGCATCTGTGGAGAGAGAACGTTTTGAGTCTGGCTGATTTTGTCAAAGCCTTGTGGCCTTGTCTCTTTGTGATCTGGTTAATATTTATCCTTCAACCAGTTTAATCAAAAGCGGTTATTTGATCATTTATCTCAACAACAACAACTTGTAGTCACATAGTAGCGCCTTTAAGGTAATGAAACATACTCTCCCATTGGTTTAGTGAATGTATTGGATGAGCACTGAGGACAGGAATGTCTGTTATCCAATCCCCACTATGATGGTGATCGTCGGGACAGTACAATGACTGAGTGTGCAAAAGAGAGGCCAGCAAAATTTGTGTTCCTGATCAGTAACTAGGGACTTCTGTTGTTGATGGTGTGTGTTCATGTTGAATTGGACAGTGTCAAAAAAGAGCCATGAAATGGCAAGGGCGGTTTGTCAAGCGCTCCATCATAAAACAAGATCTGCAAGCTGATGACTTTCATGCTGTGGTGGGCTGCAATACTTGTTGCCAATTTCACCAATGCCTAATGGTAACTTGGATGAAGATGGCTGGTAATTGCAGGATCAAACCTTTTTGCGTTATCACCTTGTGGAGGGGACAGAAACGAAGGACTTGCATTCGTAGCTAACCTTATCATTTCCTCAAGACATTCTACATTTAAATGAGTTTTGAAATGTGCTTTCTGTTATGTGGATAAATGTAGCAAGTGAGACACAGCCAGGTCTCAAACTGCAAATGGATCTATTTAATTAATATGAAAAGAAGAAAATGTAGTGTGAAAAAAATGTAGTAATAGATTTAATATATCCCATAATAATTTTAATTTTTAAATACATGCACAAAAATAGCTTTGCTATCCCTTTTGATAATTTTTCATTTTTAGTGTTTTGGCCAAGTTCCAGTTTCAGACCAGATTGAACACTAGCCAAATTTTCATGAATAGTACAACATTTTTCATACTGCTTTAAATCTTTTGAGCAGCCATTATCACTTTGGTGATTCCATGAAGTCTTCGGATGGTCAGAGTTTTCCTACAAATGTCGCACTGATGTTGAACTATAATTAGAATTTATCCATTAATTAGAATTTATCCACTGCGGATGTTGAAACTGAAGCTAAAATCAGAGAAGATATCTTCCTTCTCTTGCAGTATTGCTGGTTTAAATATATTGTTACATCCTGCTGTCATTGGCACAGATGTACTGATAATCCACAGTTTCCTCTTTCTGCAATGTATTCCCAAATATATGGAAGGTTTATTTAAGAATATTATTGACTATAAATGTTTTTGTTGAGACCAAACCATTATTAAATGGCAGGATGTGAAAGGTTTGATATCATTCTAACTTTTTCCTCCCTTCTCCATCATTTTTAGGTGTTGGTGACTATCTATGCTGATTATATTGCACCATTGTTTGATAAATTCACTCCACTTCCTGATGGGGAATTGAGGGAGAATATTGAAGGAATGGCCAGGAGTATCAGTTTTCCACTAACCAAAGTTTATGTAGTAGAGGGTAAGGCACTGCGCTAAATGAGCCAATGCATCTTTTCTGGAGCATTTCGATCGCTGAAACTTGAAAGCACAATTGTTTCATGGCTACATTGAAAGTAGCCTGTTTAAAGTGAATATACTGCAGCTTGGTGAAACCCTCCTTGTTAACTGATGCGGATTAACGATGCTCAGCTCTTCTCCAGTGTACACCAATAAATAAACCTGAAAATGTGTTCATGTCCGGGTGAACTTCTACAAAAGTGAAATAATTTGGATGCTGAAAATGTCAAATAAAAACAAAAAGTGCTCACAACTTGCAGCAGGTCAGGCAGTATTTGTGGAGAGAGAAAAGTGAGAGTTGTATGAGGTGGACCACCTTTCAGCAGGCTCTCTGGAAAGGTCACCATTATCAACCTGAAATGTTAATGCCGTTATTCTCTCTGTTGTGAATCGATTCTGAGTCGCAAGATACTGGGTTCAAATTCCTCTGCAGGGCTTGAGTGCAAAATTGAAGGCTGATATTCTAGTGTCATATTGAGGGAGTACTGCATTGCTGGAGTTGCATTCTTTCAGATGACACATTAAACCCAAAGTTCCATCTGCCGGCTGGGTAGATGAAAATAACCCATGGCACTATTTTGAGGGAGAGCAGGGGAGTGATCCTCGGTGTGCTGGCCAATATTTATTCTTCATCAATCAATGTCACATCAAATTTTTATCTCTCTGCTCTTTGGAAATTTGATGTGTGCATATTGGCTCCTATGTTTGCCACATTGCAACAGTTCCACATTTTAGAAGTACTTCATTGGCTGTAAAGCAATTTGAGATTTCATGAAAAGCACAGTATAAATGCAACTCTCTTGTTTCTCTGCACAGATACTGCCTAACCTGCTCAGTGTTGCCAATGCTTTGTTATTTCAAATTTAAAACTGCCTGAGGTTTCTTGAAGAATTCTAGTTGTGTGGCTCTACAACCCTTGTGGTCTCCTTTTTATTATCTAGCCTCCTACCTGCCCATGTAACTAGAGGCTTTCAGTGGCCTCCATGAATAAAGCCTCTTGTTGGCAGTGTTTGTTCAGCAGCATTTCTGTTCACTACGGACCCAACCAACATTACAGTTTCAATATTTCCTGGCTCCTGAATCAGTGAGATTCTTGAATCTTGGTTTCGACATATCTCCATCTCTTGAAGGCAAGGGAGGGCTGATGACATGGTGGCAGCAACTGCTGATATCATCCCTTTCAGTGGGACACCCACCTTGTGGTGGCAAACATTTATAATGGCTTGATTCATGCTGGACAAAGGTGTTTGTATGTGTGGTTGTTGGTTAGTTCCAACTGTGTTTCTTTGCTTGGAGAGGGCTACAGCATGAAAAATAGAAGAAAGACATAAGCATGTGGTTATTGCTCAGCAACTGGAGCCTTGTAAGGTAGAGAAGCTTTTATGTTTTAGTTTAAGCTTTAGTTTAGCTAATTTGATTTCAGTTGGAGATACGTAGTGAGAGAGAAGGCAGCTTTTACAGCTCTGCTGGAAGAAGTTAGTTTTAGAAGGCTAAAGAGGGAACATCTCCCTCAGTCTTGCTGAAAGAAAAAGCCATACTATGGAGTAATGGTGAAGAAAACAGATGCTGGAAATAAGCCCAGCTAGTTAAGAAAACTGGAGAAATGAAGAGAAGTGTCCAAGGAATCTGGACTTAAGTGGACAGTGGCCGCCATTGTGCAGAGGAATTCATGAAAGAGTAAATAAAGTGTTTTGATTTAGAGACAATTGCAGTAACTAGATTTAAAATGAGTTAGCAGACTTCAGAGGCAGGTGAAGGGTGGCACAGTGGTTAGCACTGCTGTCTCACAGCTCCAGGGTCCCGGGTTCAATTCCGGCCTCGGTGACTGTGTGGAGTTTGCACTTTCTCCCCGTGTCTGCATGGGTTTCCTCCCGGGTGCTCCGGTTTCCTCCCACGGTCCAAAGATCTGCGGGTTAGGGAGATTGGCCAGGCTAAATAGCCCAAAATATTAGGTGGGGTTACTGCGTTATGGGGATTAGATGGACGTGTGGGCTTAAGTACGGTGCTTTTTCCGAGGGCCGGTGCAGACCCGATGGGCCGAATAGCCTCTTTCTGCATTGTAAATTCTATGATCTATGATTCTATGATCTATGAAACATCCAATGTTCTTTTATGGGTTAAATAAAATGTGGAGGAACAGAGTCAAAGGACCACCAATTAGTTTTAACAACAAAAAAACATTTATGATACAACACAACTTTGCTCCCCCCCTTAGCTTAACATTACATAGGATTTAGGTTTAACATGAATTACTTAATTTATAATGATCTCATCAACACACAGTCCCTCTTAAGCACACCAGATGACTGTGGGCAAAAACAATTTTCACTCTGAACACAAAGTGAATGTTTGAGGATGTCTCCTCAGGTCTCTCCTCCCCCTCCCCCCCCCTCTCCCCCTCCCCTCCCTCCTCCTCCCCCTCCCTCCCCCCCTCCCTCCCCCCCCTCCCTCCCCCCCTCCCTCCCCCCCCTCCTCCCCCCTCCCTCCCCCCCCTCCCTCCCCCCCCTCCCTCCCCCCCCTCCCTCCCCCCCTCCCTCCCCCCTCCCTCCCCCCCCTCCTCCCCCCCTCCCTCCCCCCCCTCCCTCCCCCCCTCCCTCCCCCCTCCCCTCCCCCCTCCCCCCCCTCCCCCCCTCCCTCCCCCCTCCCCCTCCCCCCCCCTCCCCCTCCCCCCTCCCCTCCCCCCCTCCCCCCTCCCCCCTCCCTCCCCCCCCCTCCCCTCCCCCCCCCTCCTCCCCCCCTCCCCTCCCCCCTCCTCCCTCCCCCCTCCCCCCTCCTCCCTCCCCCCCTCCCCCCCCTCCTCCCTCCCCCCCCTCCCCTCCTCCCTCCCCCCCTCCTCCTCCTCCTCCTCCTCCCCCCTCCTCCTCCTCCTCCTCCCCCCCTCCTCCCTCCTCCTCCCTCCCCCTCCTCCTCCCCCCCCCTCCTCCCCTCCTCCCCCCCCCCCCTCTCCTCCCCCCCCCTCCTCCCTCCCCCCCCCTCCTCCTCCCCCCCTCCTCCCCCCCCTCCTCCTCCCCTCCTCCTCCTCCCCCTCCTCCTCCTCCTCCTCCTCCCCCCCCTCCTCCTCCTCCTCCTCCTCCCTCCTCCTCCTCCTCCTCCTCCTCCCCCTCCTCCCCCCCTCCTCCTCCTCCCCCCCTCCTCCCCCCTCCTCCTCCACCCCTCCTCCCCCCCCCTCCTCCTCCCCCTCCTCCTCCTCCCCCCCCTCCTCCCCCCCTCCTCCTCCCCCCCTCCTCCTCCCCCCCCCTCCTCCCCCCCCTCCTCCTCCTCCCCCCTCCTCCTCCCCCCCCTCCTCCTCCCCCCCTCCTCCTCGTCCCCCCCTCCTCCTCGTCCCCCCTCCTCCTCCTCCCCCCCTCCTCCTCCTCCCCCCCTCCTCCTCCTCCCCCCCTCCTCCTCCCCCCCTCCTCCTCCCCCCCCTCCTCCCTCCTCCCCCCCTCCTCCTCCTCCTCCCCCCCCTCCTCCTCCTCCTCCCCCCCTCCTCCTCCTCCCCCCCCCTCCTCCTCCTCCCCCCCCTCCTCCTCCTCCCCCCCCTCCTCCTCCCCCCCCTCCTCCTCCTCCTCCCCCCTCCTCCTCCCCCCCTCCTCCTCCTCCCCCCCTCCTCCCCCCTCCTCCTCCCCCCCTCCTCCTCCTCCTCCTCCTCCCCCCCCCCTCCTCCTCCTCCTCCCCCCCCTCCTCCTCCTCCTCCCCCCCCCTCCTCCTCCTCCCCCCTCCTCCTCCTCCCCCCCTCCCTCCTCCCTCCCCCCTCCTCCCCCCCCCTCCTCCTCCTCCCCCCCTCCCTCCTCCTCCCCCCTCCTCCTCCTCCCCCCCTCCTCCCTCCCCCCCCCCCTCCTCCCTCCCCCCCCCCTCTCCTCTCCCCCCCCTCCCTCCCCCCCTCCTCCCTCCCCCCCTCCCTCCCCCCCCTCCTCCCTCCCTCCCCCCCCTCCCTCCCCCCCCCTCCCTCCCCCCCCTCCCTCCCCCCTCCTCCCTCCCCCCCCTCCTCCCTCCCCCCCCCCCTCCTCCCTCCCCCCCCCTCCTCCCTCCCCCCCCTCCTCTCCCCTCCCCCCCTCCTCCCTCCCCCCCTCCTCCCTCCCCCCCCTCCTCCCTCCCCCCCTCCTCCCTCCCCCCCCCCTCCTCCCTCCCCCCTCCTCCCTCCCCCCCCTCCTCCCTCCCCCCCCCCTCCTCCCTCCCCCCCTCCTCCCTCCCCCCCCCTCCCCCCCCTCCTCCCCCCCCCCCCCCCCCCTCCCCTCCCCCCCCTCCCCCCCCTCCTCCCTCCCCCCCCCCTCCCTCCCCCCCCTCCTCCCTCCCCCCCTCCTCCCTCCCCCCCCCCTCCTCCCTCCCCCCCCTCCTCCCTCCCCCCCTCCTCCCCTCCCCCCCCTCCCTCCCCCCCCCTCCCTCCCCCCCTCCTCCCTCCCCCCCCCCTCCTCCTCCCCCCACCCCCCTCCTCCCTCCCCCCCCTCCTCCTCCCCCCCTCCGCCTCCCCCCCTCCGCCTCCCCCCCCCCTCCGCCCTCCCCCCCCCCTCCTCCCCCCCCCCTCCTCCCCCCCCCCCTCCTCCTCCCCCCCCCTCCTCCTCCCCCTCCTCCTCCCCCCTCCTCCTCCCCCCCCTCCTCCTCCCCCTCCTCCTCCCCCCCCTCCTCCCCCCCCCTCCTCCTCCCCCTCCTCCTCTCCCCCCCTCCTCCTCCCCCTCCTCCTCCTCCCCCCCCTCCTCCTCCCCCCCCTCCTCCTCCCCCCCTCCTCCTCCCCCCCCTCCTCCTCCCCCCCCCTCCTCCTCCCCCCCCCCTCCTCCTCCCCCCCCTCCTCCCTCCCCCCCTCCTCCTCCCCCCCCTCCTCCTCCCCCCCTCCTCCCCCCCCCCCCCTCCTCCTTCCCCCCCCACCTCCTCCCCCCTCCCCCCCCCTCCTCCTCCCCCCCCCCCTCCTCCTTCCCCCCCCCTCCTCCTTCCCCCCCCCCTCCTCCTCCCCCCCCCTCCTCCTTCCCCCCCCCCTCCTCCTTCCCCCCCCTCCTCCTCCTCCCCCCCTCCTCCTCCTCCCCCCTCCTCCCTCCTCCTCCCCCCTCCTCCTCCTCCCCCCCCTCCTCCTCCCCCCCCTCCTCCTCCCCCCCCCTCCTCCTCCCCCCCCTCCTCCTCCCCCCCTCCTCCTCCCTCCCCTCCTCCCCCCCTCCCCTCCTCCCCCCCTCCTCCTCCCCCCCTCCTCCTCCCCCCCTCCTCCTCCTCCCCCCTCCTCCTCCTCCCCCCTCCTCCTCCCCCTCCTCCTCCTCCCCCCTCCTCCTCCTCCCCCCTCCTCCTCCTCCTCCCCCCTCCTCCTCCTCCTCCCCCTCCTCCTCCTCCCCCCCTCCTCCTCCCCCCCTCCTCCTCCCCCCTCCTCCTCCCCCCCCTCCTCCTCCCCCCCTCCTCCCCCTCCCTCCCTCCTCCCCCCCTCCTCCCTCCCCCCCCCTCCTCCCTCCCCCCCCCTCCTCCCCTCCCCCCCCCTCCTCCTCCCCCCCCTCCTCCTCCCCCTCCTCCTCCCCCCTCCTCCCCCCCCCTCCTCCCCCCCCCTCCTCCTCCCCCCCCTCCTCCTCCCCCCCTCCTCCCTCCCCCCCCTCCTCCTCCCCCCTCCTCCTCCTCCCCCCCTCCTCCTCCCCCCCTCCTCCTCCTCCCCCTCTCCTCCTCCCCCCCCCTCCTCCTCCTCCCCCCTCCTCTCCTCCCCCCCCTCCTCCTCACCCCCCTCCTCCTCCCCCCCTCCTCCTCCTCCCCCCTCCTCCTCCCCCCCCTCCTCCCCCCTCCTCCTCCCCCCCCCTCCTCCCCCCCCTCCTCCTCCTCCCCCCTCCTCCTCCTCCCCCCCCTCCTCCTCCCCCCCCCTCCTCCTCTCCTCCCCCTCCTCCTCCCCCCCTCCTCCTCCTCCCCCCCTCCTCCTCCTCCCCCCCTCCTCCTCCTCCCCCCCTCCTCCTCCTCCCCCCCTCCTCCTCCTCCCCCCCTCCTCCTCCTCCCCCCCTCCTCCTCCTCTCCCCCCCTCCTCCTCCTCCCCCCCTCCTCCTCCTCCCCCCTCCTCCTCCTCCTCCCCCCCTCCTCCTCCTCCCCCCCCTCCTC